>NC_140583.1:873719288-874319288 GCF_964204655.1 Triturus cristatus | reverse complement strand
CAATAGCTCAAAGGCGAGACCTATTGCATTGCAAATGCTTGTTATTTGGGAGGTTGAGAAAAATCAAAATCTGCTGAGTATCTGTATGAGCTACTCGTGTATTTACCTTCGTCATCTTTGCGTTCCTGCTACGGCTAATCCTTCCTCTAGTTTACGAATGTAGAGCTGTGCTCTTAGTGGCACTAGAACAGCTGGGAGGCTGTAGTCATACACAAAAAAAGAGCTTGGTAGGGGATGGTTACCAATGTATCGTGGAAGAGTTCATCTAAAATGTTCTATTCACAGAGTCCACCACAGGGTTCACCTGGACACTCGTGAGCCATTTCTCATGCAAGATACCTGGGGCTGCTTCAGCCGTTTCTGCTGCTTCCTAAACATCTTGCATTTATATGACTTCAACGTTACTCATCTGCCAAACCAAGATCAAGGAGGCTGTTGTGACTTATCTTGGTTACTATACATCCTTTTCAGAGTTTCAAGCCCCTGCAGCTCAGCCAGCGTGTGACGTCATAGAGAATGTTGAGAGTGTTTGTGTTTGGATGAGTGTCAGTTGAAGGAATGGGCTGAGCAGGAAGGAGGCTGCTCCTAGTGCAGCCGTACTTGTAACCAAATTAAATAAACCTATACTCATAACCTACAAGGATCCATCTTCATTATAACAGAGGCACTCAGAGAATTTTTAGCTTTCGGCGAACCTTGGACTCAAGGTATGCCCCGGTAGGCATAAGGAGGAAATCAGAAATTAACTTCGATTTATTTGTGATTGTAGTGGTTTCCATGGTTGACGTTCTAAAAGTCTACATTTTAATGTCAGTGGTTTTATTGGAAGTTTGTACACATCTTCTATTCACTTTATAGGTTTCAGGAACAGAGGCCAGCAACTTGGTATAGACGGTTATCCTTCTTGGCACCAGTACAATAGAGCACAGTTTGTGAAGTGTCATTGCTCAGTGTGAGGTTGATCAGATTACAACAGACTCTCTTCACTATATCTCAGTAAGGCGGCTGCTTCCACGCAATATCCAGTAGCAATATGGCATAGTACAATTATGGGTACCATCAAACAAGCATGGACCTGCAAATCCAGTCTCTGGCTAACCATGGGTAGCCATAATAGCACAACTTGGGCGAACAGCAAGACAAGACTCAACTTGCAGTCAAGTCCCACCCGGCGGAGCCCTCTCTCCCCACTAATGTTTCCTCTTTGTGACGTACACTTTACTGCAACCTATGAATCAGTATTATATTCTGATCCGGGCACTGCATCATGCCCTGCAGCAGCCATCCCGAGGCTGAAAAACTTATTTGCCCAAGGTAGGTGGATCAGAGGATGCCAACTACAACACAGAATGATGCCGGAAAAGGAAACCTGGCAGCAAGACAAGCGCACCGCAGCCATAGGAGCAGGTGACAGACCAAGGCAAAGTTAGGCAGAGGTAGCAAGAGATCACTAAGCAGGAGGAGAGGGACTAACATGGAAACGGGCACAAGCAGGCTAACCGCATCCATGAACTCTCGCCGCACGCTACATACAGTCAACTGGGGGGGAGGAGGCACATGCCCCAACAAGGTTTCAGCTTCACTGGCCAACCTACAGACTGAGAGGCAAAGCCTCCACAACTTCATTGTCCACAGACAGGCTGAGTAGATGAATAGGTTTAGTCCATGTGACAATAGGCACATCTTCAAAAAAAGAACCTGCTAGAGGGTTCCACCAATGCATCGGTGAACCCACAGTTGTCTTTTCAGTGGAAGCAATCCAAAAGTGTACACCAGGTTGGCTTCTTGACAGAGGCCCCCTTTTTTTAGGCTCAAGTCTGGGATTATATCAGGTTAGGCTGTTGTCAATCATATTTGGGAAGGCACCAGAAATTGAGCATTCTTTCCACATAAGACAATGACACCTCACCCAAAGAATAGCAATTCTTAAGGTGAGGTTAGGACTTTCTTTAGAGCAGGGGGTACATTTTATGCTCATGCTTCTGACAAAGGAGGATGTAAAGAGCCCTATGACCAGGGGATCATACTCCGCCCAACAGCATTTCCAAAGGGAGAGGTGGTATGGCTGAGTCTTACACTTCTTTGTCAGATGCCTACTATCCATCTGCTGGCAGAAGATTCTGGACGACTGTGGTTTCTCTTATACTACACACCCTTCTGCTTGGGATTGCCGAACTTCACACCCCGCCTGCATGTTGTTCTGCACCTTCAGCCTGCTCAACTCTGGTGCCAGAAGGAAGATTTATTAAACTTTCCACCTTACCCCATTTGTGATGGGCTTGCCAATAGGGGGAATCCATGCTGTCCTACACCAGTGTGCCTGTGCTGTTTGTTCCCAATTGTTGTTACCGTTTTCTAGTTGGGCAGGTGCCATGCACTCTCCTATGCACTTGATTAGGCATGCTTTGTAATATAATTTGAGTGCACTGTTTCAAAATCTGTTAACCCAAGTGCTAATGTAAACTGGTTGTGCTAGTTAAAGGCCTGTTTGCTGCTGACCTCAATGTCCTCTGGTGTGCTTGTGTGTTGCTTATTTGTTCAGCTGCCCGGACAAGGAATTAAAGGCCTATACTCCTGCACAGCTTCCTACCAGGAACAGCCTTTTAATTGTCAGAAAACACAAACTTCAAGAAGCTTCCTGTGCTTAATATGTTACTCAACCTTCCAACTCCCCCTCCAGTTAATATGTTACTCAACCTTCCATCTCCAGCCACCCTCCACCAGTCTCCTCTTGAGGCAGCCTTCTAATTGACAGGAAACTCTCAGAAATCTTCTAGAAGACTCAAGATAAATACTTGTATGTCAGGCTATTGGTGCAGCTTTCTAACTCAGTCTCCTGCTTGGCTTTGTCGATACGTCTTGAGAGAAAGCTTTGTCTTCCATCAGCGCCATCCATTGAATGAGTCCAGTCGCCTGTGACCAGAATAACCTGGACATCTTCCCCTCCAAGGCAAAGGGTCTAGCAACTCCTCTTGGAACTCCATCACTTCAAGACAGCTTCCAACAGTCTTGAACCCTGGCACCTGGCCGATCAGCTGTCACCGCTGTGCCCCCATTGCCTTGACTATTACCATCTTTTCGTCATTTAATGGCTCAACTATTCTGGGCCATTACACAGATATCAGGTTAGTGTACTAACCAGGCATTTCTAGTTTTTCTATTCCCCTTTTTGGGTCGCTCCTACCAGACAGAGCAGCTGTCTAGTTTGCTAAAGACATCTTGGGGACATACAGAAAGTTGACCGAGGAACACATTCCACATGTTGCTTACCATTAGTTTTGTGGTTTGTAACTCACATTTTCTGGCTTTCTATTTGCTGCTTTATTTGCTTTAGGCTATTCCGCTCAAGTTCGTCCCTCCCGTTGCCCAAACCTTGCTTACTTTATTTTTCCACAAACTCGTTTTCCGTTAACAGGTTTTTAAATCTTTTTATCTTGTCACATTTGCTGTGCATTCAAAGACCGAGGTAAAATGTTAGGCTGTCTTCCAGGGAACTTAATGTTTATTTTTTTTTCTTAAAAGTGACAGGGTATATGTGGCAATCATGCTGGCTAGTGGGGGTCTGCTTAAGGAAGGCAGTACAGAGTTTTTTTTCTAGCACACAACAAAATGTTAATGTCTGTAAATTAACTGCGCTGATAATCAAATCAATACATTGGGTGATGACATTTCCACACATTATCATTTGTGCGCTGTATAGTAGTACAATTCCTTATTTCGGTCACAGACAATTGGGCAAAACACATTTTTTTTTTTTTTAAAGGTGATTAAAACAATGATCTTAAAGATAAAACACATAGTCCACAGGACTAGATTTACATAACCTTTCCACAGTAGGGTAAACTCCTACAAGTTCAAACTTTTCAATAAAATTGATTTAAATATACAATAAAATAGAAGTAGATCACATCATTCCTAAGAAGTAGAATTTCACACAATGTAGATCACAAACCTACTAATGCAGTTAATTCAAATAAATATATTTTTTTAAAAAGCTGGCCAGTTTTATGAAAACACCTACAACTGCTCATATATAGGTAGCACCTGATGTTTTAAGAGAATCATCCTGACAATGTACACATAAAAACAATCAACTTGCAAAAGTTGCCTTTGGCCTAAAATACAGAATAAATTTGTACTAGAACAGTAGACCTAGCCGTTGTCGGGTCACACCTACAGCTAACAGAAATCTGCTCAGACAAACAAAACATGTAATGGCTGGTGTCAGATCTTATAATGAATACAAAAGGCTGGTAAAGAAGGCTGGAACCCTAAATTCTGACAATGTTTTGACCATTGTACGCTATGATGAGAGTACAATGTGTGCTGTCCAATTTTATGAGTAAAACTGTGTGTGGGTGTAAATGAAATGTAATTTCAACTGAAGAGGAGTTGTCTGTAATGGCAGTGCGCTACCATACCATGCATACTCCCTGTTATCCCACACCACTCTACTCTGCACTACTCCACACTAAGCGCTGCCCCAGTCCACTGTACTCTGCACCATTCTACACCACTCTACTCTGCGCCACTCCATGCTGTGCTGCGCCACTCCACTCAACTCAACTCTGCCCCACTGCACTCTAGTCTGCCCCACAGAACTCTATACCACTCTACTGTGCACCACTGCACTCTGTGCCATTTCACTCTACGCCTCTACTCTACACCATTCTACTCTGTGGCAGTGTACTCTACCTTACTCTAGTATGCACCACTGCACTCCTTGCCAATGCACTCTGCACAGCTACTCTACGTAACTGCACTTAACGTCATTCTATTCCACTCTGGGCCACTCTACACCACTGCAATGAATGCAGCACCACTCAACTCGACCCCACTAAACGCCAGTGTGCTTTACTCCACTACTCTATGCCGCTGCACTACACCCTGCAGCATTATACTCTACCCTGCACTATACTCTAAATCACGGAGCTCTACACCAATTCAATCTACACCACTTTACTCAAAACCAGTGCACCCTATGCCACTGTAACTATGCCAACTACTTTGCACCACTGCACCTTATACCACTATACTCTACAATACTCTACGCCAATGTAAGCTATGTCACTTTACACCATTGCACTCTATGTCACTGCATTCTACGCCACTCTATTCTACTCTGCACCACTGAACTCTTCGGCACTGCTCACTGCACCACTCTACGACCCTGCATTCCTACACTCTACACCGCATGATGTTACTCTATGCCACTGCAATCTACTCTGCACCACTCAACTGTACGCCACTCTACGCCATACACCACTGCACTCCACACCACTCTGCACCATTGCACTCTATGCCACTGCAATCTACTCTGCACAGCTCTAGTCCATGCCACAGCACTCTACACTACTCCACGTCACTGCACTCTATGCCGATGCACTCTACACCACTTTACTCAAAACCAATACACTCTACGACAATCTACTCTGCACCACTGTACTTTAGGCATGGGATGGTTGCAACCTACCAAGAGTGGTGGGGTGGGCAAATGGGTGGTGGGAGCATGCAAGGGACGCAAAATTACATTAAATTGCAGACATGCATTGCATTATCATTTTAAGTAATGCATGTCGGCCATTCAATGCAAAATACAAATAAAATGTACATTTAAAAAGAAATTAACTTACCTTGCTGTATGTCCTCGCTCCAGTGTCCTTTTCTCCTACAAGCAAGTCCCACCCAACACCCCTATCCAATCCTGGTGCTGCTTTCATGCTATAGAGCAAAGTGCGCAGAGTATGCCCAGACGTGGTTCCCGGGCTCATGGTGCCACTGCATTCAAGCTGATGAGGGGTTATATCCCGAAACTGGTCCTAGTATCCTGGTTTCTAGTTCAGGGAGGACCTGACTTGGCAGTTCAGCTGGACAGTTCCCATGAGGAGCAGAGTAAAGACTGATTTGCGTGTGTTTGTGTCTAAACTGGGGTGGCATAGTGAGCAAAAGAATGTTGGATTTAACCCAGATCTATTGACTGGGGGTGAATGTTTAATTTGTTCAGCATTCAGTCCATCAATTGTGTGTCTTTTGCTTTCTCGCCCTAAGTGCGCCGGGTATGCCAGGATCGTGTTCCGGTCTTGTGGTACCACTGGATTCAAACTGGCCTAGCTGATTTGGGGTGATACCCCAAAACCGGTCCAAGAATGCTTGTGTCTGGTTCAGGGAGGACCTGGCTTGGCAGTTCACGCTGGACTTTTCCCATGAGAAGCAGGGTCAAGACTTTTTTGCATATGGCTGTGTCTAAACTGGGGTGGATTTAACCCAAATCTCTTGACTGGGGGTGAATGCTTGATTTGTTCCGCATTCCGTCCAACAATTGTATGTCTCTTGCTCATGCTTTAGACCCACATGAGAAAAGCACCAGGATTGGTTAGAGCGGGCTTTCAGCCCTCCCAAGAGCACTGGAAGCCTTTACTTGCTCTCAACCTAGCTGTCCAAGACAGATGAGTTGAGAGATTTAAAATGCGCATGTCTGGCTGGCCGTCGCAAGACGGACGGCCAAATAGACATACACATTTTAAACTGACCCGGCCAGCCAACCACTTTTCCCTGCTGCTGCCACTCAGCAGCAGCCCAACTCCGTTCTGTCGCTCGGCTTAGGTTGCAGGTTATTGAAAAATAAAATCGTAATATATCAACTTTATTATCATTTTATAGATCAATTCTGGAGCATGGGGGCATTTTAACCAGTGGGGCAATGCTCCTCGCTCAAATGGAGGAGCCGCACTTACTTTATGTCACTTCACTCTAGGCCACTCTACTAAACTACAATATAAAACACTCCATGATATTCCACTCTATGATGCTCTACACAACTCCCTTTATGCCACTCCATGCTACTTTACTCCACACTATTCTGACACACTACTCCACACTATTCTGACACACTACTCCATTCCACTCTATACCACTCCACTCTACAACACTTTACTCTACTCAACACCCTCTATGCCACGCCACTCCATGACACTCTACTCAACTCTGACACACTGCTCCACTCTACACCACTGAACTCTACACCCTTTTGCTCTACGACACTCTACTCCTGCCACAACACTCCATGACACTTTACTCCTCACCACGCCACTTAACTCTAGTGTACGCCACTCCTTAACACTCCACTCTACAACACTCCACTCCATGCCACTCTCCTTCACAATGTTTAGCCATGCTGAACAGCAGCCACTCTAGTGTACAACACTGCTAAAACATACTGGCAAAGCCAATAGGCTTCTGCATAGGCGAGACCTATTGGCTTTGCCAATTCTGGTTCTTCAAGGACACCCTAACAATTTGAGTTTGCATAAGAAAGCCTTGGCGAAAAGGACTGGTTGTGTGAATTAACAACATTAAGCAAAGATAAATATTTCGGAATCATCTGAACAGAAGGTAAAGGATACACGCTCAGGATTCAGCACAGGGGTTTGTGCTAAAGGGCCCTTCAGATAGACTTGAATTCCTTCTAGTAATTATTGTTAGATTGCCTATCCTGACTGAAGGAATGGGCCTTGCCACTAGAACTTGAGGAGACCTACTCAGAAGGATTAAAATCCACCTGCAATACTTTTCACAGGAACTCCAATGTACACCAGAACTATGGCACTCTCTTTCTCTCCCTCTCCAACAGCCCTTACTGTCAGCCTTGGTCACTGGTATGAGTCCTCTCTTCTGATGCTAAGGATTACCCTAAATGAGAAGAGGTGAACGATCTTTGCTCCAGCAGAAGTCCTGGGAATTCAGGTGGGTAGCCCTTAAAGGACACAAGCATTGCCCTGGGACACAAGTCATACAACCTGGGAGGGATTTTACCCACCTCCAATGAGTGAGGCATGTGCAAGTAACAAACACCTGCGACATCTTCCACTTTTGTGCAGCAATTGCTAAAAAGGGAAGATTTTAATAACAGAAAAGAAACATCAGTTTATCTTCTTTACTGAGGACTGTGAATAGAAATGTATGCACTGTATGTGAATATTCACACACTTTAAAAAAACCTTGCAGCAAGTGAAAGAAAGGAATGTGCAGCAGAGGAAAAAAAAGGAGGCAGAAAATAAAAATAAAAAACATGAAATGATCTACATGTCCAGCTTAAACGCTAGATAAAGAAGCATCACCAGGGTTTTTTGCATTTTATATTCAAATGAAGACAATGCATTTTCTCTTCATTTTACAGGACTGCTAATCTCTCTTATTCGCAACAAATGTTTAAATTAATCTCCGCTTCTGGCAATCAGTTGGGCCACATCCCAATCCATAGTTTTTCGCCCACCATGACACCTCAGTTTAGATTAAGGGGATCCTGCTCTTCATGGGAACCGCCAAGTCCAATCTGCCAACCATGAGCAGCCTCAAGGCTGATTTGCATATAGCTGGGTCCAAACTGAGGTGGCACGGTGTGCAAAATAAAGTATTTACCAGTAGCGGAGATGAATTACAGCATTCTGTCCATCACTTTCTGCATACTTTAAAATGTCGCTCTAAGTAGGACGGGTATGCCCAGACGTGGGTCCGATGTACACAGTCACTGAAACCAAGCAATACCCGGCTGATGAGCTCATAACAAGAATGAGAGCAGTCCTGGGTTGCTTGTGTCCCGGTTCAAAGGGAACTTGGGCTGGAAGTTCGGGCTGGACAGTTCCCAATGGAGCAAGGTCTAGACTGATTTGCATCTAGCTGGGTCCAAACTGGGGTGCATAGTGTGCAAAATAACAATGGACTGGGATGTGGCCTCAAGTAATTTCCAGTGGTTGAGAATAATTCAAGCATTCCATCCTTCACTTCTGGTATGCTTCAATACATCTTTCTTATCCACCAATACTACAAATCAATCCCACCAAACTAAAGAACGGTTCGAGCTGAAAAAAGCAGACAAGCAAGAAAACTCCCTCCAGGCACTCTTTGAACAATGCGCGGTGGATGAAAACATCGAACAAGCAATTCCACCATTAATAGGCATTGATTGAATGGAGAACCAGAAATATGTAAGAGCTGCAGAGTCCTAGGGTTCTTGTGGATCTACTGGTTGAAACTCTCTTCAGCTAGACCTAAAATTAAACAGAGCACAGCTTAATGATTTAAATAAAGTTTACCTGATTATTATGCTCCTAAGTCGAGTGTACAGCTCCGGGTTTTGACAGTGCAACGCCACTAACGACTGCGTAATCCTTGCCAACTCAACAGGTCGGTAATCATCCAAATGCTTGAGAAGGACTAAAGCTATTCTGAAGAAGAAAAAAAACAGTCTTTAGCTTAAGATGAAGATGGAGAATATGCCAATTGCCTTAACAAATATCAACTATAACCTGCATTTAAAATTACACTTGAGGGTTGAACGGACGGTGAAAAGTCGCAGCAGCAGATGATTTTGTCTGCATCTGGCTACTTACAACGTTAACAGTTTTGAATGTTCATGCTATCCATTCACGACCATGGCATTTAGTGAATAGTCATACTATGCCACTGACTTTCCATTATGGCTTAGGTAATATGCAAATTAGTGCCTTAGTGCACATATTGCTAGCACAGATGTGTCAACAGTAGCAGAAATTAATCCAGTGCTGGAAGAAGTTTAAGACGGAGGCTCAAAGCCCTATAGGTTTTAGAAGAAGAGTTAAGTGTGTCTTCCTATTTAAATAAAATAACAGGAGTTCCTTTCCTTGTTCTTTCAGTTGTTCTTTTTTATTTACAGTAGTATTTCCATTCATCCATGAATATTGAAGTGTTCTACAGGGTAAAAAATGCAAAAGCAGCCAACACGTGCTTTGCCCTCTATGGCTCATTAGCCTGGGGCTTTCTCAAGGCTCATTATTTAAAGTTCAAAATCAATTGCATAAGTTCCATATGGTTCATGTTAACATCCAACGGAAGTCAAATGAAGCAATAGACTAAATCATCTTGATAGATTTCAACTCGTCTTTGGTTAAATCCCGAAGCAGGAGTCCACCAGGAAGCCCATATAGCACTCCCAGCCCTCTTCTACTAAAGCAGCCCTCCCCAGGTAATTCTCCACAGAGCTCTTCACACATCGCAAGCTAAATGGGTTTGCTTTGCCATTGCTCGTTTCACTAGTATTTTATTCAAGACTTTTACTCATGGTAAGGCAAAGGTACCAAAGCCCGGTGCAGCAATAAACAACAGAACATTAATCAGGAAATCACACTTTTTTTCCTGCCGAGTAAACTCAAAGGGAGTTTTAACAATGATGACGCACTCATATTGCCAAGGTAAACCAATTAATCTTACAGCTCGTTGATAATCGGTATTTTCATTTCTTTTTCAGAATCTATTACGAAACCAGTAATGGGTGCTTACATTTTAAACCTTGAGCGAATATTTTAACCCACTTACAGGCACTGTGAGAAACCAGTAAAGCTCTCAATCGTGGTCTGTTATAAAAAGTGTCTATAATGGGCCACAACTGAGATCTCTGGAGTTGTGGCTGAAGCCAAGGCAGTGCAAGCTTTTCACACTGCCTGCAAGTGGGCATAAAAGCAGTTTTTGTTAAAACATAAAACAGCTTTCTTACCCACTACCTCATGTTCCCGATTGGTCCTGCACTCCTAGGCTCCAAGGCAAAGAGGCGTCTCAGAGCCATTCGTCTAACCAATCCTGACGCTGCTCTAATGCTGCTGAGAATACTACCCAGCAAGAGAGAACCACCAGGACTGCTTGGAGCGGGCTGCCTCAACACTTCCTCAGGCACTGGGTGTCAAAGACAGCTCTGGTTGGAGAGGTTTAAAATGCGCATGTCAGGCTGGCCATCGCAAGACAGCCGGGCAAAGCGACATATGCAAAATAAACTGGAGCACCAACCATCACTACTCCCGGCTGCCAATCAGAAGTGGCCTGCCCCACACTGACACTCGCCTCTATCTAGCTGCAGTGAAAAACAGAATAGTAATAAAATCTCTTTTTACCATTTTAATTTTTCATGTTTGCTACAGTGGCAACAGGGGAAAGGGCGACGCTTCTCTGCCCTAATGGAGGAATCGCTGCTGTACAAAACTCTGCATAAATAGCAAGCACAACTCACACCAACAGATTTCTTGATATATATGATGTAAGAGAGATGAACGTGTTTGTACTGGAATTCTTCTTCTCCCGCACACCATCAAAAAGAACAGCCATAAAAGGTCCAACAAAGGAGAATCAAGCGGAGAAGCCCTGCACTTGCTGAAGACAGCAGGCATTATTTTTTTAAAAATAAGACAGACATGTAAAACATGTCTGCAGCGGGGGGGGTTCAAGGTTTTTTGCATAGGGCACTACCATGCCACTATGGGCAAATTCACTAATGCCTTCAGAAATGGTCATTGTAATGCATACATCAAGATGCATAACACAAATACAACAAAAAAAAAACCTTTCTTTGCTTGGGCCGGATGTGGAGAAAGGATGGCAATCACAAAGCTGGTATTCAATGTAAAATGGGCCCCAACAGTGACTTTCCTCTCTGGCTAGGTTTACTACTGTCCTGAATTAGGTTTTGATCACTTATATAATACGTTTGGTAGCAGAGATGGTCATAAAGTAAGTCCTAAATCAAGTGGCCTGGTATATGCAAATACTAAAAGCACCGTTTGCGCTCGTCTGTCTAGTAGTTCCAAAACACTGAACCCTTACACAAGAAGAGTGTGAAGGGGATTGCTACATTCCAAAAAGGATGGTTTCACATAAGGTGAAAGAACTGTAAATATCATAAGGTGTAGAACAGGCTTCTCGAGTGAGTAGCTTGTGAGCTACTATTAAGCTCTCTAGCTACCTGTAAGTAGCTCTCCTGTATGCAGCTAAACTTATTCAATTAGAAACTATTCGTTGTTTGAATTAATATATGCAGACATAAAATGAGATTATGTATTTGAGCTTAAAATGTGTTTATTTTCAGAACTCAAACTGATATTTGAAAAAAAATACCTGAATTTCCAAAATATATGTAAAGTTTATATTTAAGGGATAAATCATGTGGCATTGGGGAGACTTTTTACAAATGTTATTACCTTGGTACCAGAGGCATTGCAGCTATGGTGGTTATGTATTACCCATTCCATATTGATGATGCCTTTATTACACTACTGTTGGCAACCATGCCTGATGCGTGGAAGTGATTACATTAGTGCCCACCATATGCAATGTTAGTCCCTGCAATCTTGCCTGAGGTGGACACTATTACAATGCTAATAATAATATCTCTCAATGCATTTCATTTCACATAAGTAGCTCTAATAACAGAAAAGGTTGGAGACCCCTGGCGTAAAGGATAATCTCACTTGGGTGGAAGGGAAAATACAACCAACATAAACAGGAAGAATTTCATGGAAAGTATAAACAAAGTAAAACTTCAGACTGAGTCACCATTAAGTGACCACATGATATTTTAAAGAAGGTACAAAGCAGTGTTTGGGACATGTTCAGGCAAAAGCCGAATACAAGAGCATGAATTTGCCAAGCCAATACATAAGAGTTTAATGTGCTATGGAATTCTGCGCGGACACAGAAAAAAGTGGTTCACTGCCGACTTTAGATCATAATTTCAACAAGGTATGGACAAAAAATTAACTCAACAAAAGGAGAAAAAAATCATCAGTACATAATGTTCAACCAATCACAAACAAATTGTTATAAACACATTTCTTAACATGTATGCTATGTAGCGGCATTCAAGTGCTCTCAAAGGTGATCTGCATCTGTTTACCCTACGTTCCTGCTCGATGTATTGGGATAACCAAATTCAGCACACTGGAGCGTGATATAAGAGATGGAACGAGTAGCAGCAGAGAGGGCTAGATTTGTAACATATTACCTTATGCATCTCAATACTAACCTCCAAGTGGAAGCAGAAGTATACATCTCAACTGCCAGTAGCATTACTCACCTGGGCTGAGGAAAGATGGGAATGGCAAAGTCCCAAACCAATGGCTGTGAGGGGCTGGTCGACGTAAACAAACTATTGAAAGAGCAGACCCAAAAGTCACTATACGGTTAGCAAAAGGCTAGCTTGACAGCTGCTCTGTCAACACAGACCTAAAAATGGACAAGGGAAACAAAGCCTCAGATTTAATGGGAGAACGTTATGCTTCAGGAAAACGGAAATGTTGGCAAATAAGTTCTCCTGTTTACCACAGATGTCTGCATGGCCTTTGCTTTACGTGTTGACCTGAACACTGTGAAAAGGGTGGCTGGCTCAATGAGCAACAATTTGTTGTTTCAATGTGAATCTGTCAAGCAAGAGATTGTTCGGTATGGAGCTTTAATATGATAGGATTAAAACCCACCAAAGTAAACATTCATTTTCGCTACCACTGGCCTCTATGTACTACACGGATATCAACAGACACGTCAGGAGAATGGGTAAATACTATCACTGTCAAGAGATGGATGAATCCATTGGCCTCTACTCACTAGTACAGACATTGATGGACTGTTCTGGATCTTAATGGGGTGAGAAGCATTCAATATGCATTCCTTGTATGTCCATCTTATTTGTACTAGGGACTTTTACGGTTTCCATTATTGAATCAGAGAGTGGACAGTGCGAAGAAGTTTCAATTGTTAGACTAATAATCATTTAATGGAAATGCTCCTTTCACTGAGACAACCGTTAACATGTTAAATGTTTTAATTACATGACAGAACTTATTTTGTAAACTCAAGTATTAATGAATAATGTGAACTGAACATCACCACCCACCTTACCGAGTTTGCATTATGTCCTTGTGCCACAGTTCTGTGTATAACTGGTTTATTACAATCCATTGTGAAAAGGAATAGGCTGATTTTTTGATAAGCAGCTACTACAAAATAAGGGCAGACAATTCCATACAAAAAAGTCCTGCAAGGCCGAACGGGCAAAGTGCCCCTCCGGACTGACCTAACGGTCTAGTGAGTAGCGTTCTCAGAACATGTACAGAGAGGCCCGCTTTGCTGCCTGGCACATGTACAGGACAGGAACTCAGCGTGCTAACGCAGTGGTCGCAGTGCTAGCTCTGGTGGAATGAGCACGCAAGCCCTCGGGGGTTGCTTCTTGGCCAATGCGTAGCAGATTTTAATGTACATTCATTGGGAGATGGTCGACTCCTGCATGGCCTTTCCCTTCTTTGCTCCGACATACCCCATGAAGAATTGGTTCATCCACCTGGAACTCTTGTGTAGCCACGGTAAAACGACAAGACTCTTTTTGGGTCCAGTTGGTGAAGTTGCTCCTCTTGTTTAGAGAGATGTGGCGAAGAGTTAAAAGCAGGCAGGGTGATGGACTAGCCTACATGAAAAAGAGTGGGTACTTTTGGCAGGAAGTAAGCTCTAGTGCAAAGATCCAGTTAGTCTGGGTAGATGTTCAAGTATGGAGGCTTAGAAGACAAAACCTGTGGCACACTGACCCTCCGAGCAGATGCTATTTACAGAAGACAGTCTTGATGCGAAGGAGCCGGAGAGGAGAGTTGTGCAATGGCTCAGGAGTGCACATCAAAAAAGTGAGGACTAGATTAAGGTCTCACTGAGGCACGATGATGGGAGAAGGAGGAAACATATCTATTTATTTATTTACAGAACGCAACGCTCATCCCCAGAGGGATTTCACTGAGCTAGATCAGCAGCTCCACTGCATCCTGCCTCATAACCAGTTAAAAGGGGATATAGTCAGGTCATCAAACTCTTCTAAAAAGCTAAAATAGTCCAAAGTCAGGCGAAGATAAATTGGGATTGATTACAATAAATGGCAGCTAGATGAGGAAAAAGTGTGGTCACCCATTCTGGCTTTTTTTGTGCTAGCTAGAGCCAAGTTTGCCGCGTGAAGTGCTTGTGTGGGCTTATAAAAAGCTACTCAGCCATGCAGAATATCAGGCCCAGAATCATATAATGCTTTATGTACATAGCATTGAAGTCTAAATGTAGGCCTCTTGCGAACAGGAAATCAATGAAGTAAATTTAAACAGAGGCAGGCTGAACTATTGCGGGCACTGTTAACAAATGAGTCTGGCTGCTCCATTTGGACTGGACTGGAAACGAGTAAACAAAAAATCTGCCATTCTTAGATATAGAGCATTTCCGTAATCCAGCCTACTCATAATCATTGCCTAGACAACAGTTATTCACAAATCCATCAGAATCCAATGGAAGTGCTTGCGCAGTAGTCGGAGCAGATCAAAGCATTTGCACCGTGTGGCATTTACCCAGTCCTGCATGAAGAGAGTGTCAGTCAGTCAAATATATTTATTCACTACATTTCTGTAACATAAAAGCACATTGATAAATAAAACAGAATACAAATATAGTTTAAACGACATTTAAAACCCCCTCGCCCAGCTTGTGTGCCGAGAGATACAGACATGTAAAATAGCACAAATATCGGTTCACCCAACATAAAAGACAAATACAACTGTAGTAACTTCCTTAAACACAGCAGCCTTATAGTATTTCACTTTTCCAAATAAAGGAGGCCACAGAGCAGCATATCAGGGGGCTAAGTCGCTGTTGCAAAAAAAAGCAGATCAGGTCTGCACTGTCTCAACTTAAAACATTAAATAATGGTAATAAAGGTTTCCTTCTAGGTATCTGGCTAAAAGTGCAAAAGTACAGAATACATAGGGTTGCCTGGGTGGAAATACCATTACAGGGGAAAGGGATCAGATTTGTTAAAGTGCAAGAGTTAGCCGGGTATCCCGCCATAATGTAGTTTAATTCTCCACTTCCCAATAGGAACTGAACGTTTGTTGGGCGAAAAACATAGGGATGGTGCGAGACTGATTCTGTGCATCCCTGAAGGATATGTCACCCTAAAGAGCAGCTAACCCACAGTGCCACCATATGTGCCCCTAAATCTAGACAGGTAGCAAATGGTTTTGGCAACCAAAGAACATGACAACTCTGAGCTCTCCCACGCATGGTGGTAAAAGACCTAGAATCTTTTCGCTCAGTCACTCGTGCTCTCTTTCTCTCAGAGAATTATACAAGGAATACACAGTGGGGGCGTTTTCAATATTTATTGAACCATCATGATTCTTTTATAGAATGTATGTGCTGCATTGATCAATAGATAGAAGCAGATAAGAGTTATTAACAATAGTGAACCGAATGAAGAGTTCGACAATCTTGCAATGAATATACAACGCAGGCATCTAAAAAAAAAAAAATATATACATATGCTACTACTGCGCGTTCCCCAACCTAGGTACCTAGGGAGCATGTATGTGTTCTGCCAGAAATCCCCCATTGGATGATCTGACCCTATTAGCTGAAGGGGTAGTATGTGGGTCTCCATCTTGGTCACAAGTTGGACATCTCTCGCAGATGAATCAACTAACAGCTGGGAGAGAAGCAGAGAGGGAGTCAGGTGTGACTTCAGCATGCTGATAATGAACCCAAGACAACGCAGGAGGTGTGCCATAGTCTGAAGGTGCAAAAAGAACAATTGATGGATAGAATGCAGAACAATGTCATACATTCACCCCAGTACAGAGATATGGGCCTAAATCCATCGTTCTTTTGCTCACCGTGCCATTCCAGTTTGGACCCAGCCATATGCAAATCAGTCTTGACCCTGCGCCCAATGGGAACAGTCCAGCCCGAACTGCCAGGCCAGGTCCTTCCTGGACTGCAAACAAGCATCTTAGGACCTGTTTCGGGCTTTCAGCCCTCATCAGTCAGGATAGCTTGACTCTAGTGGCATGGAGAGCATGGGATCCACGTCTGGGCATACCCGCCCTACTTGAGGTGACAAATACAAAAAGAACAGTCTGAAGGTGGCAGATGACAGCCTGAGGAAGGCCAATTTTCAACAGCCAGTTGTCCAGATAGGAGGAAAACTGGCCCCCTTATCTTGGCAAATGACCTGCAACCACCACCATCATCTTAGTAAACACCGAGGAGCATTGGTAAGGCGAATAGGGAGCACAGCAAATTGAAAGTGCCTGTGGCCCACAGTGAATCGTAGGTAACACCTGTGAGCAGGCAAGACGGGAATGTGGAAATGTGTGTCCTACAAGTCAAACGCAAACATCCAGTCCCCTGGATTAAGGGCAGACAGGACTTGAGCGAGCTGGAGCCTTTTGAAGTTGTTCTTGAGGAAGAAATTGAGAGGATGCAGGTCTATGATAGGACAAAGGCTTCCATCCTTCTTGCGCACCAAAAAGTAGCAGGAATAGCAACAACAACCTACTTCTGGCATCGGCACTCTCTCTATGGCTCCCTTGGCCAAAAGAACTGTCTCTTCCGGACAGAGCAAGGTAAGATGGTCCTCCATTAGCAAGCAGGTGGCATGGGTGGAGGGATAGTCACGAAGGGGAGGAAGTAGCTCCTCCGGACAATCTGCAGAGCCCATTGGTCTGATGTTATAGACCTCCAGTGGTCAGCTGATGGCTTATCTTGCTCCCGCTGGGCGCTCATGATGGTAAGAAGGCAAACTATAAGGGCTTGGAGGCTGTGGCCGCCAGAGGGATGGTGGACTAGCCTGACCTCTGGCAATCCGGCCCATGAGGTCTATGGGTAACTCGTCCTTGGCCACGCAGACGCTGAGAAGCTTGCACACCACAGGGGCTGGGACGCTAGAGATGCGGTTGGAAGCCCCTCCACGCCCATGAAAGGAGCAAAAGGCATATTAGGGGTGGGAAGGGGCCATGGAAAGACCCAAGGACCTGGCCGTAGCCCTGCTGTCCATAAAGAGCTCCAGCACTAAATCTGCCTAGTCTTTGAAGGCATCAAAGGACATGTCCAGAAGCAAAGTTTGGACATCCTTTGAAAAGCCAGTTGTTCTCTGCCAGGTGTGGCAAATCAAGGCCACCGTTGAGGAAACCGCTCTGTATGCGAGTCGGTGGTATCCAGTCCATATCTAATCCTGAACTTAGCTGCATCTCTCCCATCATCTCTCCCACCAGCAACAACCTATGAGTGTATGGTCCGAGTCTCCTCCAGAACCATGGGCAGCACCTGCACAACCAAATCCCATAGAGCATTGGAGTAATGGCCCAAAAAGCATGCAGTGTTCGCGGACTACAGTGCCAAATAGTGGAAGAAGATTCTAGATCCGGTGGGGCAGTAGGATTTATATGAGAAGTGGAGTCGTGTAACACCACACTCTCTGAGGTACGGTATTATATGAGGAAACTGGGGTCCCTAGGAGTGGGGCGGTGGTGGCAGGCAATTGTCCTGTTCGCAGGAGCCTATATGCTGATCTTGGACCAGGTCCCAACCGTGACGTCAGTAAGGGTTTAATTGAAACTGTTAGGGGGGTCATTCCCAGCTGAAGCACATCAGTCAAAACTTTTGTCTTCCGAGAAGTAACGCTAAGGTCCAGGACCTCGCCTACCCTTCTCACCACCATTGTAAAGGATGCTCCCTCCTCCGTAGCCACGGTAGGAGGAGACAGCATGCCTGTATCTAGAGAAATGTCCTGTCCACTTGCCTCCGCCAAGTCCTCACACCAGTCTGTGTTTGGTTCGAACAACTGGTATTCCTCAGGGTCCAGTGACCCCTCCCAATCCTCTCAGAGTCCTAGCCCATAGGACTCAGGAAGGTATGGCTCCTGTCATTGCCGGACAACGTCCCTTCAGCTTGGTCTCAGAGTCAGGGGTCAGAATGGGGACAGTGGCGCCGGTTTTGGGAACGGTGGCATCGGGGTCAGGGAAGGTCGAAGGGGTACGACCGGCGCTCATGTGGATCAATCTGTGGACTGGCGCCGGGACAGTAGCCATTGGCGTGGAACCAGTAGGGGACCCTCCTGAACGCATTGGGCTCGAAGTGTGCTGGTGCAGAGCCTCATTAAACTCTTGCAATTGAGCAGGGGTGGGTGAGAGCTGGGTCACTTCGACTCCCTGAAACTTGGTGAAGTGTGGAGCCGAACCAGGCATGGCCAGGCCTCGAATGTCGACACTCCCTCATCGTGTCGGCCAATGTACAAAGCGAAGTCGAAGGACACTTCGACTTCTTACTCTTTCTTTTTGTGGGATTTACATGTTTGGAACAGCTACTTGGAGTGCGACAAAGAATGTGGCCTCTATGATCCAATTCCAGAGACTTTCCGCTTGAACAGGATCAAGAGTATTGCGGCGCCGCTCGTCAGGCGGCAAGGAGCTTGAGGGATCACTCCATTAAGGACTTGGGGTGCCTGCTGGGGCAATCGACACAGGTCTTTGGTGCTTGAAATGCAACCAAAACGCAGAGGCAAACAAGGTACGGGTCTGTCACAGACATCTGTCGAGGACCGGGGCCACAGAGCTTGAAGCCGGCCTTCCTAGTGAACATCCCTGCTCCACCATGCGAAAAACTCTCAAAAAAGCTTCGACTGGAGTGAGAAAAAAAAAAAAGAACTACCGTCAGAGCGCTGGGGTGGCGTCTATATAGGCACCTCACACGTCCCATCTGGCGAAGACGCCGCCAAGAGGAGCCGCTAGACACCACCTACCAGGGTACAGGGGGTACTGTCCACGAAAAAGTTACGGATACGGTCTGATGCATGGGGATAATTCGAATCTAAGCAATCTGCAGCAAGAAGTCTCGATCAGATGACAGTCATGTTTGTTATGGAGCTCTGCTTAACCTCGAACCTCCATAGTGCTAAAGATAACTCTTACACGGGCGAGAAACATGCAAGATGCATCCTATTTCTACTCGAAGTACTGATTTTTATTAACACAGAACGGACAGAAATAGCACGCTTTAATATGGGTCCAATGTTGAAGATTGCTACTATTTGTATTTTAATATCACGCAGCTGTAATTTTAATCAATGACACTTTATTAAGTCCTAAGTTTCTTATTGAAATGTATTTTAAATTATTAACAGTACGACCATTGATTGAACTTGTATAAAGAGGTCTGGTTTTCCTGACTAATCGTCTACATCTCTGTAAAAAACGGGATACTGATCATTAGTTTAACTCTACCTGGCACTTTCGCACTTTTTTTTTTTGTAAATCTGTTTTTATTGTTTTAAACAAGAACATTCCTTGGCATTTGACACGATAGGTAAGCAGAGAGTCGTAAACACATGCAGGGATCACCCCGCATCAGGATCAATAACTACTACGTCATGACATGTATTTAGACTAATTTGTGATCACTGCCCACATCGGAGCCAGCTGCAGTCTCTTTGACAGTCCCGGTGCAGTCACAGCAGAAGTGACAGTAGTAACCGTACCTCAGCCAGGCTCCGTGTCTGTACGCGGGTGCCTCCCGCCCCATTCAGGTATTGAAAAACAGGCAAATTACCCACAATTCCCAAAGATTATACATAACAGAACCTTAACAATGGCAGCATAGACTGTACATACATACGCGATACCCCCCCCAGCTGTCAGTAACCCCCCGCCCCTCCACACCCCCCCGAGGAGCCCCCGTGTGTGCGCCTCGGCCGTGAACGTCGCTATGCAAGTGTGGGCGTCACGGCGCTGAGGGAAAAAGCAGGCAGGGGCCTATCATCTCGACAGAGGAGCATCCCCCGATCCACCCCCACCCACGCCGACACCGTCGGTCACCTCCTGTGACCCCGCGCAACCCTCCGCGCCTAAGCGTCTGAGCTTCCCCAGCAGCTGCCTCCAGCGATCTGCCATGGGTTCCCTCCGCAGGCCCAGTGTTTCCTCCCTCTGGATAGCGGTCCCCTCTGCCCCGGCCCATGCCTGAAATGAGGCGCTCCAAGCCTGCACGCGCGGCGGTTCATGTGCTTTCCACCGCTTCGTAATGAGGCGTGCCGCTACCACTAGCCCCAGGTCTAGGAATCGGGACGTCACCTTATCCTTACGCGATCGTTTAAAGTGGTGTAATATGTGTTCGGGCCAGTCGAATGGGATATTGCGGCCCACACTCTCCAGCAGCAGTCCACTGACCGATCTGCAGTAGGCGCCCAACCTTGAACAGCTCCACAACATATGCAGAAAACCCGCCCCCGGCTCACTACATCTAGGGCACACTGCGTCAGTACGGTGAAAATACCTGTTAATTAACTCCGGCGTGAGGTAAGCTCTGTGCACAATAAATAACTGAATTTGGCGGAACCGCAAGTTTCGGGGTATACGCACCGGGCCCTTGAGTATCCTTTCCCACTCCCTGTCCGCCAGCGGTCTTCCCAGGTCCAGATCCCACTTAGCGCGGAGGCGGTCCAGACTGATGGACGACAGCTCCCTCAGCGAAGCTGCAAACCAGCGGATCAGGTGCCCTCCCCTCCCCATGACATGCAAATATTGCATGGTCAGATGCAGGTTGGGTTCCGTGGCCATATCCCCCCCACTGGGCGGTCATGCTCGCTATCAGCGAGCGGTGCGTCAGGAACCCACCGGGCGGGAGCCCGTCCTCCGATACCAGGGTCTCGTATGGTATGAGCTCGCCCTCCCGGTACAAATCTCCCAACGTGCGCACATCAGCTCCCCACCAATCCGCCAGCACGGGGCCCGTGAGCACCCCTCCTCCACCAGGGGAGCCCTCCAGTGGTATTGCCGGCGCATACGGGACAACAGTACGCGTGAGGAACAAGGCCCTCCGGAAACACCTATGCGCCACTTCCAGAAGGAGTGGTAGCGGGCGCGCGACCCTGTGGAGAGGATGGAAGGACCTGGTTATTCGCTCCAGTGAGTAAGGCGCCAACCCCGAGGCCGTGTCGTCCCTGCCCCTATCAGCTAGCCAGCGGGCCACCCATTGTAATTGAGCGGCCAGGTAGTAGTGCTCAAAGCAAGGAGCGGCTAAACCACCCCTGTCTGTCGGCAGAAACAACTTCGCGAGCGCCAGCCTGTGTCTGGCAGTACCCCAGACAAAGTCCCGCAGCAGCTGATTAAGTTTACCAAAAAATGCGGGGGGAATATACATCGGCAAGTTACCGAAGTAATACAGGAGGCGAGGGAGCATGACCATTTTGGCCAGCGCCACCCTGCCCGTGGTCGTCAGTGGGAGTGCGCTCCAGAAGTGCACCTGCGACCTGAGCGCCGTGACCGCTCTCCCCAAATTCCCATCGAAAAGGTCAGCCGGGCATCGGTAAATTTGTATCCCCAAATAGCGGAAGGTGTCTTCCTTCCATTGGACCAGCGTGCCATCCAGGCAGTATCTCGGATCGTCGATACCGGCGCTAAAGGCGTACAGGCAGGATTTAGCTGCGTTCACACGTAGCCCCGAGATAGCGGCGAACGTCCTCAGCAGCCGCGGCAGCTCCTCCGGGGCACGCCCCACATCTCGCACATAGACCAACAGGTCATCAGCGTAGAGCGACACGTGGTGGACGGCGTCCCCCAATGGTATACCATCTCCCAGGGTTGCCCGCACAGCCGCAGCCAGAGGCTCAATTGCCAGGGCGAACAGGAGCGGGGATAGTGGGCACCCCTGGCGGGTGCCGCGGCCCACCGGTATCGCCTCCGAGCGGTGAGGGCCCAGTCGGACACGGACCGTGGGGCGCCTGTATAACAGGTCGACCATCTTCAGGAATTCCCCGTCCAACCCATATCGCAGCAACACCTCGGCCAAGTAACCCCACTCCAGACTGTCAAATGCCTTCTCCAAGTCCAGGATGAGGCACCCCGCTCTGGGCCACCTATGCACTGCCTCGGTTGCCACCCTGAAGTATCGCCGAATGTTCAGGGACGTTGACCGTGCCGGGACAAAGCCATTCTGGTCGGTGTGCACCAGATGAGGGACCACCGGCGCCAGCCGCTCCGCCAGCACTTTGGCGAGGATTTTGTAATCCACGTTAAGCATCGCTAAGGGACGGTAGGAGCCCAGCACCGTGTGGTCTCTGTCAGGCTTAGGCAGGGAGACCAGGAACGCCTCCCGCATAGAAGGGGGGAGCGACCCCACCTCTAGTGCTTTATTGTAGAGCTCTCTCAGCAGCGGCGCCAGGGACTCTCGATATGCTTTGTAGTATTCCGCGGGCAGGCCATCTGGCCCCGGCGTCTTCCCGGATGCCATTGATTGAATTGCCTCCCCAATTTCCTCCAGAGAGAGAGGTCCGGCGAGCTCCCCATTGTGTGCCGCCGTGACCTCGGGGAGCTGGACAGAGGCCAGAAAGTCCCCAAGAAGATGTGGGGGGCCAGTCCCCCGTGCTTTGTACAGTTGCCTATAGTGGTCAGCGAAGGCCCGGTGTATTTCGCGCTGTGTGTAGACTAGCGTGCCATCCTCGCTACGGATCGTTCCTATAGGGGCACGTCGGTCCTCCTGCCGTATGAGCCAGGCCAGGAGGCGGCCCGCCCTGTCTGCTCTAGCGTGCGTCCTGGCTGTGTGCGCAGCGTAGTTGTGGCACCGGAGCCTCTCCAGGAGGTCCGCGTGCCTTTCCCGGAGGTCTTCCAGGGTGTGTGAGTGCCGACCCCCTCCTTCTCCCTCCCTCTCGTGCCGCAGGAGTTCATTCTCCAGGCTCGCCAGAGAGTCCGAGAGGCCCCTGCGTATGTTCCAGGTGGCCCCCAGGCAGTGGCCGCGGATGGT
The DNA here is from genome assembly GCF_964204655.1 of Triturus cristatus. Lineage (NCBI taxonomy): Eukaryota > Metazoa > Chordata > Amphibia > Caudata > Salamandridae > Triturus > Triturus cristatus. Next base: position 874,295,903 of record NC_140583.1, on the reverse strand, counting down.
CGCCTTATGGGCCTCCCACTCCACCAGTGCATCACTCGCAGTCCCTTCGTTTGCTTCAAAGTATGCCAGAATGGCCGTGCCAAGGGAAGATCTAAATTCCGGGTCCTCAAGCGCGCTTGGTTGAAGCCGCCAGGTGGGCACCGGCGGCCGTTCCACCACCCAGCTAAGCTGGAACCACAAAGGGTTATGATCGGAGTACGTTCGGCCCAGATATTCAGAGCGCGCTATAAGCGGGAGTAGTGACTGCGAGCCCACCAACCTGTCCAGCCGGACGTGTAGGTCGTGCACTGCCGAGTAATAAGAATATATCCTGTCCCTCGGGTGGAGGGTGCGCCACAGGTCCTGCAGCGCCCAGTGCGCAAGCCAGTCCCCCAGCGCCCGAGCATTGGACTCCACCATCGCAGCACGCAGGGGAGGGAAGGATCTGTCCAGCTGGACATCCAGCACCATATTAAAGTCCCCCCCCAGCAGCCAGGGGAGCCCTGCATAAGGGTGCAGGAGCTGTGTCAGACGTCCCAGGAAGGACGGCTGATCCACATTGGGCGCGTATATCGAACCCAGCAACATCTCCTGCCCGTTCAATTTTCCCCGCACCAGCGTGTACCTGCCCTCACTGTCCACCACCACCTCCTCGCACCGGAAAGGGACCCCCGCTCGCACCCATATCAATGTGCCGCGCGCATGCGCCGAATAAGTGGTGCCATATGTGTGCCCTCTCCATCGCCTGGAAAGCCTGCCCAGTTCTAGCTGCGACATATGCGTCTCCTGCAGGAGGGCGATCCCAACAGAGTGGCGTTGTAAGTAGGAGAAGATGGAGTAGCGCTTTGACGGTGTATGCATGCCCCGTATATTAAAAGTCACAATATTAGTGTGTGTCATCGTGAAGTCGGAAAAGCCAGCCGGGCTGGAAGTAGAGTGCTCGCACCCGGGGGGGAGGAGGAGGGGCCGGCCGCGTGACCCAGGGGAACATATGAATGCGCTGCCATGTAAACAGTGTAACTGCCGTGAACAGTTGAACAAAAGGGGGCGTATTCCCAACGGGGCATCCGTCCAAACTTCAAAGAAACTAATTAACGATGCAGTGTGTCAGTACAGTGTCTGATGGGGTACGCGCGGAAGTGTCGACAAGTTGGCACGATTTCCCCCTCCCCAGTCTCCTCTAGGTGAAGGGAAAGTAGCAGCGTATCTAGCATGAAACTGTCGCGCTGTCCGGGCTCGAGGGCGCGGCAGCAGGGACCCCCCACTGTAACATCCAGTGGCACGCGCCACTAGCAAGCCGCCTTGCACTGCCGGGCGCCTCCAGCACTAAGTCTATGCCCTCCGTAAAAACTCTCTCTCAGGTCCCCGCCCCTCCCCCAGGTGCGCGGCTGCAGGACAGGTGCGCGGGCATGCCTACCCCGCATGACTCCCACCCCAGTGTGGTGCGGCAGTATCCCATCACACAATCAAGTCAGCAGTCTGTGGGGTCACCACCGGTAGAGCCAGTTCCTCCGAGATCGCCGTGGACGGGGACGAGGCACCACTGGTCCCCGGGGCACTGCACGCTCCAGTCTCCATGCAGTCTCCGCTGTGTGGCGTCCCCAGAGTCGCCACCGCATCAAGGACCTCCTGTCGCTCCATTCTGATCCTCTCAGGGCTAGGCGCCACCAGCCCCGTCCGCATCTGCTGCCGAGCTCCCCGCCTCCTGCGCCTCCTGGGTCCTCTCTCCGGGCGGCCGTCAGGTTCCGCGCCCGCGGGTCTCGTCCCCGTCCCGTCTCCTCCAGCCAGTCCCAGACATCCGCCGGGGAGTCGAAGAAGTGGGTCCCCTCCTTTGCCACCACTCGCAGACGGGCCGGGAACAGCAAGGAGTAGGGCAGCTCCAGTTCCCGAAGTTGCCTCTTCACCGCCAAGTAGTTGCTCCTGCGCCGTTGCACAGCCGCGGTGTAGTCGGGGAAGAACATGACGCGACTACTGCCAACTGTCGGGTCTCCAGATTTGCGTGTTTCACTCAGGACCGCGTCCCGGTCGCGATAGTTCAGGAGCCTGAAGAGGAACGGGCGGGGCCGGGCCCCTGGTTTGGGTTGTTGCGCCGGCACCCTGTGCGCTCTTTCCACCACAAAGTGTTGGGACAGCGCCCCCTGCGGCAAGAGGTCCTTCAGCCAGCGCTCCATATACTGCTCCGGGTTCCTTCCTTCCACGCCCTCTGGAAGTCCCACGACGCGTACATTATTGCGACGGGAGCGCCCTTCTGCTCCATCAACCCGGTCTTCAAGCGCATTAACCCTATCCAACACATCCTGCAGCGCTGCGCCGTGGCTCTGGGTGACCGGCTGGAGCTCCCGAAGCGTCTGGCCCTGTACCGTGACCTTCTCGGCCAGCTTGCGGTGGTCCGCATGCAGGAGCGTAAAGTCGGAGGTGACCTTATCAATCCTGGCTTCTAAGGACTCTCTCGTCTGCTCCAGGCTGGCGCGGAGTCTCTCCACCGCCGCAAGCATGATGTCCATCTTGGCCGACAGGGCCGCCGATTGTGGCTCCGCGTCCCCCCCTGGACGGGCCTGCGTGGTGTCCAAGCTCCCTGCGCGTGACTGTCCCTGCTGCGTTTTGTCACGGAGCCGGCCCATCGCGTATTGCTGAGCCGTCGGCATCCACAGGCTGTCTCCTGGTGTCACGGGCGCAGCCCGGTGGCTGCACCTCTGCTCCTGTACGGTGCGCCCCTCTGCGCGGCCACCAGTTCGGGCAAGCAGCAGGCCCTAAGGTCCGCAGGGCTCCTGGACCAGTATGTCTTGCGTCTCTCCCCAGGTCAGCACACCGCTGCCCTCGTTTCCTTAATGTACCAGCCGGTGGGGTCTCCTGCGGCTCCCCTCAGTGGCGCCGACCGCGACCAGCCAGACTCGCACCAGTCCCTCACCAGCCACGCCGGGTACGCCCGACCGGCGCCCGCCGGGGACTCCCGCGGCTCCCTTCAGCGGCGCCGACTGTATTTAGGCCGGTGTCACCCCAGTGTCGCCGGGTACACCCGACCGGTGCCCGCCGGCTATCTGCTGGGCCCCCGGGCACATGGAATGTCACCAATCCAGCACTCCGGCTACCGGGGACGTCCGGGGGGGCCCCCCACGCCCAGCGTGCCTCACTCAGCCACACAGAGGGTCTCCTACTTCCCGGTCGCCTGGTCTTCACTGTTGTTCACAACGATGGGCTCCCGCTCTCAGAGGGCCACCGCCGGCGCTCCCAATATGGCGTCCCTCGCGAAATGGCGCCCGCCACCGCCCGCACCAGTCCACAGGCTCCCGGCAGCGAGCGTCCCTCAGCCTCCGGGCCCTTCAGGCTGTCCAGTCACTCCTCCACTCTGCCTCTATGTCCCTGAAGCAGCCGCTCCGCTCCACCTCTCCTAAGGCGCACCTGCCCCAGGTGCGATCACAGGCCGCCGCTCTCCCCGCAACGGTAGCGCAGGCCGCTCCGCAGGCTCCACAGCCCCCAGCAACTCACAGTTCGTCGTGGCGCCTCTGCACTCATCACCTCCACGGGGCCCACGGCGTCCCAAGGCCCCCAGCTCTCCGTCCGCCGTGTCCGGGCTGCGGGCCTCACTATATGCAGGCTGCTCAGGCCGTCAAGCCGCGTTGCTCCCCCAGGGCTCGGCTCCGCTTTTCGCCACCACCAGTGTCCTCGCGGGCCGCGACAGGCCACCACAGCGCGGCCCAGGCCGCCGCCGCCGCTCCCCTGCGTTCCACTGCAGCAGGCCCTCCGCCGCACCGCAGCCTCCAGCCGGGGGCAGCCCCCACAGTAATCACACGGGGGCTCGTAGGTCACTCCGCTCCCCGTCCTCCGCTCGCCCGACTCGTCCTCAAGCCGGCGTCCGCCTCCAGCGGTCAGCTCCGCCGCGCGGGCAGCCGCATGCATCCTCGTCTCGCGGGTCTCGCCCAGAGGCGGCCCCCCACAGCTCCCGGGCCTCAGGGATCGTCCCCGCCGTCGTCGCACACCCGACCAGCGCTTCACAGGCCAGGGCTGCCCTCTTCACAGGAGAACTGGCAGGATTAAGCGGGGGTAACGGTCGGAGCCTCAAGCACTGGCGTCCGCCATGTTCGCCAGTTGGCCACGCCCCCCCTGGCACTTTCGCACTTTGATAGACTTGGCTGTCTTAATAAAGTTTCTTGAATTTGAACTTCGATTTATGGCGCTGGGCAAAAAGCAGTGAAATGAATAAAGTGCCGATAGTCACAATCAGATGAACAATACAAATATTTAGAGTTCAGTAACCTTATACAGGCAGTATGTCTGCAACCCTGTGCATCGTTCATATGGACACTAACTCATTAATGACTTCAATTTACAGCTGGAGACCTTGCAAAGTAAACTAGGTTTTGCCACAGTTTCATGTATGTTTTTTGTATTACATTTATTTTCTGTATTTTTACTGATCATGATTTTATACTGTATTTTATGCATAGTTCTTTGTCCAACATACAGCGGCTAGGAAAAATTGCTTTGATCAGATGATCCAATGTCTACCATAGAAAGTAATATAAAAAATAAAACAATAAACATATACATTAAAAAACTTACTTTTGAATTAGTTGAAGATTTCTACATTCCATTTCCTCCATCGTAGTAACAACAGCAAGAGCTTGATAAGGGTTGAGTTCATCCGCAATCAACAGGACTCCCGATTCAAGTCTAGAAATAACGCAAGAGAAAACGTGTAAATATTAAAGCATCATTGAAAAAGATATATGACCACTTCCATCTATTCACGAACTTTATCCTTTCTGTGTTTATAGGGATCAACCATCACACAAGTTCATCGCACATTTTATTTTGGTTCCTATTCTACAATAGCACCTTTCTATTTTGAACTAAAAAAAACATTATTTGAATGCAGATTTTACAGCAAAAAGCGACCCAAAAGTACATTTAACAAACACAAATCGACCCAGGCCCTTATGCAGACAGACTCTTATATACAATAAGTAAAGAATAGTAGCCCTTTTCTCTGAGACTTCACTTTCGTTTGAGCATAAAGAGGTAAAGGCATACTTCCTTTAACAACCAAAGCTTAAGGAATCATATTTTAGAAATGCAGTGCATGTGATCATATCAAAAATCTCTAAAACTTGCTACGCAAGAACTTTAAAGAAGTTCCTAAGCCAAGGGGCATATGGAGTCCCTCTAGACTGAATGCGGTGATCAAGAAGGTTAGCTGCTGAAATGGACCCAAGCAACACTACAAATATTGGAAATGGGGAATGCAAAAGTTGCACACGGAGAACTTTAAGTGGTCAAAGGTTTAAAGAAAAAGTAAATCAGAACTCCAACTGTTGAGGTAAATTAAGTCAAGACTGTGTTACACTGTAACCGCTGCGGACCAGTTCACCAATACTGCCCTGTGGGTTCAAATAGCTGGCAGGGGTCATATTGTGTATTGTGTTTTATTCTAGTTTTCGTCCTAGAGACGTCACATGTAAAAGGTTATAGCTTTAACCTTGTCTGAATGTGTTGTTCTTGTTACTACCCATGATGCTTATATCATTTTTGACTGTAACACTGAACATAATGTGTGCAGGAGCCGAAACCAATAAATAAAAGTTTTTTTTTTTTTTTTTTTTAAATGTGACATCAAGGGATTAATAAATTACTATTTGCACCTCGTATGGACCTTTTTGTTTAGTATGAAGGTAAAGATCATGAAATATTTAATGGAACACTCCAGTCGAGTTTTTAATAAGGAGTTCCCATTGCCATACAGCCTTCATATCAGGCCCCACAGTGGACAGTAGGCAGACTTTTGATCATAAGAATTGCAATCACAGAACAAACACTGGCAAAGCCAACAAGTCTCTGCTTTCTGAACTATTGGCTTCATCAATGCCGTTTGGCAATGCTGCAAAGTATTGGTAAGTTCCTGAGCAACATGGTCAAAAGAAATAAAAAGGAAAAAAAAAAAGATAAAAACGTTTTTTAAAAAAATAAAGAAATTTCACAAAAAAAGAAGAAGTAGGATGCAGAGGCCACAGCGGCAGCATCATTCTGTTAGAACATGCTTGCGCAATTACATATGCGTGTCTACAAAACGGCGTTGGTGCCATTTTATTTTTTAATCAATATGTCATGAATCGGTAAACAAACATTTTTTTCAAGATGTGCAAAAGCTTTTTTGAAGGCAAATGTGCTGCCTGGTCTTCTCCAAGAAAAACAAGTTAAAAAAATAAATAAAAGAGTGGGTTTGGGGAGCTATGAAGGACTGGTTGAGTGGAGCAATGGGAAAATGATTGCGAGAGGTAAAAAGCAGCATTCGAGGGACAACAAAATGGGGAGAAGAGGGTTGAAGCACATGAGTTAAAAGCAACAGAGAGGAGGGAGAGAATTTTTCAGTGGGAGAAGCACGAGAGAGAGCGCAACATGGAGCGTGGGGTTACGGCGGCGAAAAGTAGCACAAATGAACTGGAAAATGCATGCACGCTTAAGGATTGCTTACACAGGGGAAGAAAAGCAGTTTCCTAAAAGTGAGCATTGGAAGGATAGAAGCCAGTCAATCACAGAAATGGTAAAGAAGCTATGCTCCAGTGTAAGGAGAAACACGATGGAAAGCGAAGACAAGGATGGCCACTGAATAAGCAAGCAAGCAAATGAACAAGTTACTTACCTTTGGTAACGATATATCTATAAGAAACATTAGTTAGTGATAGATTCCTTACCTTAGAATTACCACCAGGTGTCAGACTGGATCTGGAAAGTTTTCGTCAGCAGTACCCCTGCATGTCGGAAGGTGGCGTTGTGCGGTTCCGCATCAGTCGTTGGCGTCGTGGTCGCCGAGATGATGTCGCGGCAGCTACTTAGACGCCGCCCTCGCGCGCGGACGGCAGTTCTGTACACGACTTTCTGCACCAGAAAAGCAGAGCCATGCAAGATACTGACCACTGGTGCATTGAAACTAGGGCCCTGAAAGGGATGACTTTAACCCTAGAAATTAGTTCACAGAACGGGGAGGATGGATGGGGCGGTAAGGAATCTATCACTAACTAATGTTTCTTACAGATATATCGTTAGCGAAGGTAAGTAACTTGTTCATCTGAAAGAAATACGTTAGTGATAGATTGCTTACCTTAGAATAGATACCCCAGCAATACAAACCCCGGTGGTGGGTCTGCGAACCAAGATCACACCAGGAAGTCCCCGAGAACAGATCGGCCAAAGAAGCTGTCTCTCCGGACTCGGCTGTTCAAGTAATAGTGCTTAGTAAAAGTGTGCAATGAGGCCCACGTAGCTGCCTGACAGATGTCTTGTAAGGGGACACCACGTCTCAATGCCATAGTGGCAGCCGTCGCCCTGGTGGAATGGACGCGCAGCCCCACCGGAGGCTCCTTTCTCGCCAGAGAATAACAGGCTTTAATACACAAGACGACCCATCAGGAGATAGTCCGCTTGTATACGGCCCGACCTTTCTTGGCGCCTATGTAGCCAACAAAGAGCTGGTCATCCACCCGGAACTGTTGTGTGCGATTCAGGTAAAATGAGAGCGCACGTTTTGGGTCCAGACAGTGGAGCCTCTCTTCCTCTCTGGAAAGATGCGGAGAGAAGGTGGGTAAGGTGATGGTCTGCCCGACAACCTTTGGCAGAAAGGATGGACGCGTTCTGAGCACAACCTTGTCCGGATGGACAGACAGGAAAGAACCTGGAACTCACTCACTCTCCTAGCAGAGGTGATGGCGACCAGGAAAGCAGTCTTCAAAGTTAACAGACGAGGAGGACAGTTGTGAAGAGGCTCAAAGGGAGCGCACATTAAATATGTGAGAACCAGGTTCAAGTCCCACTGTGGCATTACGAAGGGAATAGGAGGGAAAAGATGAGTAATGCCTTTGCAGAATCTATTTACAACAGGGGACTTGAAAAGGGAAGGCTGATCAGGAAGCCTGAGAAAGGCTGAAATAGCAGAAAGGTAGCCCTTGATAGTGCCCAGAGCAGAACCTTGCTGGGCCAAAGAAAGAAGGAACAGAAGGACTTCTGAAAGAGGGGCAGAAAGAGGATCCACAGCCTTTGCTGTGCACCATGCCACAAACTTGTTCCACCTGCAGGCGTATACCAACTTAGTGGAGGGACGCCTGGCTACCAGAATGACATCACAGACTTCAGGAGGCAAGTCGAAAGGAATCAACTGCCGCCGCTCAATCTCCACGCAAGGAGGTGGAGACTGGACAGGTTCGGGTGGAGGACCATCCCCTGCTGCTGCGACAGAAGATCCTCCTGAAGAGGCAGTCGGATCGGAGGGAATCGATGGTCATACTGAGTAGGTCGGGATTCCAAACTCTTCAAGCCCAGTCCAGAGCCACAAGAATGACTTGGGCCCGGTCGCGCCTGATCTTCTTCAGCAATCTGGGCAGAAATGGTATAGGCGGAAAGGCGTATAATAGACAGCAACTCCACTCATGCCGAAAAGCGTTGCCGAATGAGTGCCGCCTTGGAAATTCCAACACGCAGAACTGCTGACATTGCGCTTTCTCTTCGGTGGCGAATAGATTTACCAAGGCTCTCCCCACTGTAGAAAGAGACCTTGCACCACTCCCGAATGAAGAAGCCATCCTGCATCTGCGGCTGAGTTTGTCCGCCCTGCCGTTCAGTGAACCTGCCAGGTGTTGAACCACCAGGGAAATGCCCTGATGTTCCAGCCATGTCCAGAGGCGCAGGGCCTCCTGACATAGGATCCACGACCCCACCCCACCCTATTTGTTGCAATACCACATGGCGGTGGTGTTGTCTGTAAACACCTGCACTACTCTCCCCTTGACAGAGGGAAGGAATGCCTTCAGTGCAAGTCAGATCGCCCGGAGCTCCAGAAGGTTGATATGGAGCCTGGACGCCGCCGGAGACCAGCGGCCTCTGATCTCCGCCTCTCCCATGTGGCCGCCCCATCCCAGGAGGGACGCATCCGTCACCACTGTGTGCTACGGTTGGGGAAGGGAGAGGGATCGGCCATTGACCCAATGCCAGTTCTTGAGCCACCACTGCAATGGTTGTGCAGTGCCCGCCGAGATCTGGACGTGATCGGACAGGTTTCCCTGATGCTGCGCCCACTGGAACTTCAGGTCCCACTGCAGAGCCCGCATATGCCATCTGGCATGATCGACCAGTAGGATGCAGGAGCCCATGAGGCCCAGCAGCCTCAATGTCATCCTGACCGAAACCCAGGATAGAGGCTGAAAGATCAGAATCAGAGCCTGAATATCCTGGACTCGCCGTTCGAGAGGATAGACCCGAAAGTGCGTCGTATCTAGAACCGCTCCGATGAAGAGGAGCTTCTGAGAGGGAATCCGGTGCGACTTCAGCACATTGATGGAGAACCCCAGCAAATGCAGATCGGCCCTAGTCTGGAGGTGGGAGACGACTGTCCGGGGCGAGTCCGCCTTCAACAGCCAGTCATCGAGATAGGGGAAGACTGGAACCCCTGATCTGCGCAGATGAGCTGCGACCACTGCTATCACTTTCGTGAACACCCGAGGGTTGCTGGTAAGGCCAAAAGGGAGCACAGTAAACTGAAAGTTCTCGTGGCCTACCGTAAACCGCAGGTAACGCCGGTGGGCCTGCAGGACGGGAATGTGGAAATATGCGCCCTGCAGGTCCAATGCTACCATCCAGTCTCTAGGGTCGAGGGCAGACAAGACCTGAGCCAGAGTTAACATCTTGAACTTCTCCTTCCGGAGGACGCTATTGACGTCCCTGAGATCCAAGATAGGACGAAGGCCCTTGTCCTTCTTGGGCACCAGAAAGTAGGGGTAGTAACAACCACATCCTACTTCTGGCACAGGAATGCGCTTGATGGCCCCCTTGGCCAAGAGGGCCACAACTTCCTGCTGGAGAAGTGCCAAATGATCCCTCGACATGCGGTGGTACTGGGGTGGCATGGCTGGAGGGGTAGTCTCGAAGAGGAGGGAGTAGCTATTTGTAAAACTCACCTGTCCGAAGTGATGGTGCGCCAGTGGGGGAGGTGATGGCGAATCCTGCTGCCCACTGGCATTTGATGGGCTGAAAAACCGGACTAGGAAGGTTTGGAGGCAGTGGTGGCTGGAGTGGAGGTGGACTGACCCGCCCGCTGGCCCCCTGACCCGGCTCGGCGGGTCCCACGTCCACAGCCGCGCTGAGACTGTTGCTGCGCAGGCCTGTGGCTCTGAGACGAATGTGTCGAGCGCCCATTCCGTGGCCACGAAAGGAGCGAAAAACAGAAGGCGGAGTAGGGCGCGTGGCGGAAAGGCCCAAGGACTTGGCCGTAGCCCGCGAGTCCTTAAAGCGCTCCAGTGCGCTTTGTCGCCAAAAAGACAATAGCCATCGGAGGGCATGTCCATCAAACTGTTCTGGACATCCCAAGAAAAAACAATTGTCCTCAGCCAGGCGTGGCGACGGAGCGCCACTGTCGTGGAAATCGCCCTGCCCAGCGAGTCGGCGGTGTAAAGGCCACAGTGAACAGTGAACTTGGCTGCATCCCTCGCTTCAGCAATAGCTTGAGAGAGCACTGTCCGGGACTCCTCCGGACATTGAGGCAGCACCCGCGTCACCGTATCCCACACAGAGTGGGAATAACGGCCCAAGAGGCATGCGGTGTTAACAGACCGCAGCCCTGAACTGGGGGAAGAAAAAAATCTTCTTACCGAAATGCTGCAGTTTCTTGGATTCCCTGTCCGGTGGTGCGGTAGGGAATGCGCTCGGGACGCAGAGGCTTGGACAACCAAGCTCCCAGGGGTGGGGTGTTGGGAAAGGAAAAGTCGGGCCCTGTTCCTATCCACCGGAGCCCCTTTTGTGGGCCTGGACCAGGTGCCCAAAAGAACATCCGAAAGTGCATTGTTAAAATGCAGCAGTAGCTTCGAAGAGGTAGCCGCCGGCTGAAGCACTTCTGTCAGGAGGTGAGTCTTGACGGCCACTATAAGGAGTTCGAGGTGGAGGGCCTCGCCGCCCTAAGCAACACCACTGCGTAATTGCACCCTCCTCCGTCGCCACGGTAGGAGGAGACAGCATGTCAAGGTCAGGAGAGGTATCAAGACCACTGGCATCCCCAAACTCCTCTGCCCAGTTCGGGTCAAACTCACATTGTGCTGTGAGAGGGTCCTTAGACCCCCTCCCAGTTCTCCCCTTCCTCCGAAGGCTGATAAACAGGCCAAAAATAAGGAGGACGGACATAGGGATAGAAATCCCCCATCAGCGTCGATGTCGGTGGAGGTTTCACAAGGTCAACCGGCATCGTCCGGGATTCAGGCACGGATCCATGGGGGTCCTGCGGCGCCGGGGCCGGAGCCCACAGCGATGCCGGGGCCGGAGCCGCCAGCAGGAAAGGGATAGGACCCACAGTCAGGCCCGTGGGGCCCGAATGTGCAACGGCAAGGCACGAAGGCCCAAAGAGGCGAGCCATGGCTGACAGAAATTCCTGCAGCCGCCTGGAGTCGCCGATGGGCCCGGGAAGGGCAGGTAGGCCGGCGGCGACTGCGTAGCCTGCGCCGGAGCCGCGGAGGAGGCACCACCCGCACCCTCAGCCGTGACGGGCGAGGGGAAGTCAGAGAGAGATGGCGCTTCTTCGACTTCTTGGAATGCTTTGTCGTACCAGACCTTAAGTGCCAAGACTTCGAACTCGATGATTGGTGGTGAGGGCTCCGCGACCTGTCCCTCAACCTCCCATGGAACCGGGACCATGAGCGGCACAGAGCCAACTGCCGAACTTCTAGCAACTTTTGGGACCGCACCCGCAAAGTCTTCGGCACCATGGCCCAACAGTCGGAGCACGACTTGGGGTTGTTGTCACGCTCCAGGCAGTAAAGACACACGCAGTGCGGTTCCGTCACCGACATCGTGCGATGACAGTCCCCGCAGGACTTGAAGCCGGGCATCCCTACTACACGAGGAGTCAATCGACTCAAGAGATAAGAGACAAAAAGCTTCGAAAAAACTCAATCAAAAAGTGACTGGGGGTACCGCTCTCTTCGGATCTGCGCTTGCTGGAGCGGAAAAAGAAAAAACTGACATCAGCGCTTGAGGGCGGCATCTAAGTAACTTGCGCAACGTCATCTCGGCGACCACAATGCCAACAACGGACGCGGAGCCACACGACGACACCTTCCGACGCGCAGGGGTACAGCGGACAAAAACTTTCAGGATCCAGTCTGATGCCTGGGGGTAATTCTAAGGTAAGGAATCTATCACGAACAGGTTTCTTTCAGATGAGAGTAACAATAATACCAACCCAGGGTAAGCAGTGGGTGAGCTGTAAGCCCCTGCAAGTTCTTCTTGAGCCCAACAGGTCATTTAGGCTCGCCCTAAAATGGCAGTTTCTGCTTCGTTTAGCAATGCGCTGTTAGTTTTTGGGCAATGTCTTAGTAAAAGTACACAATAAATAAAACACTGGGAAAGCCAGCAGCTTGGATGTTTCTTTTGTGAGCAAATCGGATTTGTTTAAGTTGTGCAAACACCAAACTCACTAGCTTTGACAATTCTTATTTGCCCTGTAATACTGAGGAATCCGCATAAACAAAGGTTTTTGAAACTGGATACAATGGAAAATAAAGCTTGTCTTTTGTTCCTGTAGCATCTATTTCTCAGATACTTTTGCGGGCCTCAGACCCCATTGATACAGGGTCGCTCACTAGCCGATCTCAGATGTAAAATAGTTACTCATGCATTCAGATGGAAACAAAAGGACTCATTTAAACAGCCAACCGAACAAGCAGAGGCAAAGCCAGTAGGTTGCACATTTGGGGTCTATGCTTCTACTAAATTTAGAAAAAAAAAAAAAAAAATGACATGGGCAATGACAGAGCTGCATTATTTTGTAGGGGTGTCCTTGCTCGTGGCACGCATGCCTGCTAAATGATGCAGGTGCCATTATTTATTTTAATTTGACAATCAGAGATGGATCAGATAAAAAAAATGTTTTTTAAACTAGGTAGTAGTTTGTTGCCCAAGCCAACCCACCGCTCCTCCTAAAAAATATATATATCAAAATTATTCACAAAACATTGTGGCTCTGGGGGTACAATGGAAGCAAGATGTAGTGTGCAGAGAAAGTAGAAAGGCAGCACACAAGGGAGAGAAACGCAGGGTGCAGAGAAAGAAGCACGAGGGAGAAAACCCACAAGGAGCACAGGGGAGGCAGGGTTTTTGGAGATGCACATGAGCGTGTTCGCAACATGAGGGAGACAGCAACACTGTGCAAGGAGCAGGTGTTTGGGAGGGTGGAGAATATTCCGAAGGAGAGAGCTGGAAAAGAGCTGGAAAACACATGCACTCTAATGTAGCACTTAAGAAAACAGAAAAATATGTTTCCTAAAAGTGAGCACTGGACGGTCAGAAGCCAGCCAATCAGAGAGAATGTAAGAATTATATACTTAAGGAAAGGGACAAACACAAGACAGCTGGGGCAAGTATAGCCACCGTATAAAAAGTAAGCAAATGAAAGCAGGTTCGGACTGGCCATAGCAGGCATCATCCGTTTTGCCGGGAAGCTGGAAGGGTTGGAGCCAGTTTTGCAGAAGTGGGGGCCCTTTTTTTAGGTCTCGCCTAGCGACGCAGCGCGAAAGCGCTGTCGCTAGCGAGATCTATTGTTACTGACTTGCTTCGGAAGGGAGACAGGAGATGTGCACGCGCAGGACGGACTACAATTGTGAACGCGCCCGTGAACACGCACGTACAAACGCGCGATGTGCACATCTCCTGTCCCCCTTCCGTCCTCGCAAGCCTCATGCAATTTTACTTTCTTTTTTTTAATGCGCACGCGCGCTCCAGGCGCGGCGCGCTTTACACCTACAGCATGCCTCACCCCACTTACCGGCTCTTGTGGGGACTCTGCGCTGCTCCTTTGCTGGTCTCGCGTCTTCAGCCTGTCATTCAAGTACGGCGAACTCCGCACACGCCGCCATTGGGCACGCGAGCCGCAGGCAAAGCGCCGCCAGGCTGACTCAATACGTTAGAATGCTGGTGAAAAGTTCTAGGTACCGCGCATGCGCGGGCAGCCCTCGCGCCAAGCTGACTCAATACTTAGAATGCAGGCAAAAAAGTTCCAGCTACCGTGCATGCGCAGGCAGCCCTCACCCTCCCAAGTCTACTCCCCGGCCCGGATGTGAAGCTGCTTTTAAAAGGCCATGTCTGAACTGGGGTGGCAGAGTGGGCTAAAGAACGGTGATGAATTAAACCCGGATCAGTTGACTGGGGGTGAGTGCTTGCAATGTTCAACACTCCGTCCATCATTTCCTTTGGTTTTTGCATTGTTCGCCATAAGTTGGCAGGGTATGCTCAGACGTGAGTCCCTTGCTCACTTTGCCACTGGATTCAAGCAAGCCTGGCTGAAGACGGCTGAAATGCCAGAAACCGGTCCCAGGAAGCTTGTTTCCGGTCCAGGGAAGACATGGCTTGGCAGTTCGGGCTGGACTGTTCCCATGAGGCACAGGGTCAGACTGATTTGCATATGGCCATGTCTGAACTGGGGTGGCAGAGTGGGCTAAAGAACGGTGATGGATTAAACCCAGATCAGTTGACTGGAGGTGAGTGCTTGCAATCTTCAACACTCCGTCCATCCTTTCCTTTGGTTTTTGCTTTTAAAAGGGGGGCAGGGCGCGTGGGGCTCCGGCAGTGCTCGTCACCTCACAGCTCTCTCTGACAGCCCCACCAAGCCGCAGCCATGTCGGACCAGGCCCCCTTGGGTGGGTGAGGCGTGTTTTCCCCTCTTGGGTGGGTGTGGCGTGTTTCCCGTCCTGGGTGGGTGTGGCATGTTTTCCCTCCTGGGTGGGTGTGGCGTGTTTCCCCTCTCGGGTGGGTGTGGCGCGTGTCACCTTTTGGGTGTGTCTGGTGCGTTTCCCATCTTGGGTGGATCTGGCGTGTTCACTCTCTTTGGTGGGTGGGTGGCTTTTCGGGCGGGCGTGTTTCTTCTCTCTGTGGCTTTTGGTGACGCTACCCATACGTCATTTCTTTCTTGAGACCGCTCTCTCCATGGAACAGGCGCTGCTAGCATGTCGCTGGCCTCAGGGACCTAACGAAAAATGATGCCCCCAACAACCCCCCCACCTCACCCCCACACACACACACCTACAGAATATGACGACGAGCGCCCATAAGTATCTCAGATATTCATTAGTCTTGGGCAGAATTAGTGCCCGCTGAAGGGCTTGATGTTCCGTAAATGGCTGGGGGCCCCCTTGCGCGCAGGTGCTGTAGGGGCCTGTGTTACGCCCCCAGCTGCCCCCCCTCCTCCAGACGGCAGAGCTCCACAGACAGAGCAGCCGCCGTCTGCAGCGTCTGGCTGCACGGGAGGGACTGACCCCCAACGTGAGCCGGCACACTCGCGAGGCCCGGGCTGAGACGCCTACATAACTTGAGCATCCAGGGAAGCGGAAAGGCGAGCTGTAGGAACTGAAGGCCGCACTTTGGTGGAGAGGGGGAGTGTGGGTGTGCTTGGGTCTGCGGAGACGGCGGATTAGAGAGGGATGGTACAATGATGGCTCAGAAAGGCTGCACGTGTTGATTTGTCTACAGCGCTCTGTAATTAAAGCGATCCTTAAGTGTGTAAAGTGAAATAGGTTAACTGTAAGCGAAGCACTCACTCCCCACTTACACTGATGTAATAACACAATGGACCAGAAGGTGATGATGTGAAATGCAAACTGCAGGCACCTCTGAACACACCAGCAAGGAAGTCTATGCAGCATCTTCCAATGGGCCCTTCTGCTAGCTCAGGTGACGCCAACAGTGTCAATTCATCACAATCAAAAAGTGGGAGGGATATCACACAGCCTGTGACGTCCACTGATGAGATCACAGGAAGTGAGAACATACGACCCATCACAGGAAGAGACAACACACAATCCTTCGAACCTAGTAAAGGGCCCTGGTTCTAATTGGGACTTAAAAAAACAACCATTTATTTAATACTCAGCAGAAATAGGGCTACACCTACTTGACAATCCGTAACAATACCTCATATTCAATGAATCTTGGCTAGTGTGTGATCTGTCATGGAGTCACAGCTGGGAACTGAGCCTTTCTTGGTGAGAGCCGGACTGTCTCCTTTTCAGCTCCTTTGTCTATGGGAGAAAGGTATTTAATCGATCTTTAAAAAGTCCTTGCTCTGTATTTTAGGTCGAGCCTGGGCAGCGCATGCTCTGCTCTGTGAGGTGTGCTGTAGTCAGGTAGGGACTTGAAGCTCAGCCCACTCTCCGCCCATATTTTTCATTGGCTTGTGTCATTGTCCACTGTAGACTGTGGCTGTTCTTTGCTCAATAGGCTTAGTAGTCCCTCCTTAGTACCGCCTTGTCTCAATTTGTAACTTCCCAAGGCGACACCCCCTGTTACGAGTGTTGTTACTTGGTAGGCTTTGCTTTAATTACAGCCTCCCAGCACAGCAGGCAGGACATCCTCATAATGCTTTAAAAAAATTTTTATAGCGCTGGCATTTGCAATGCAATCGGTCTCACATTTGCGAGAGTTTAAGCTATTGGCATTGTAAATGACAATGCCTTTTATTTATCGGTTTAAAAAACGACACATAAATAAAAGGCATTGTCATTTACAATGCCAATAGCCCAAACTCTCGTAAATGCGAGACCTATTGCATTGCAAATGCTGGTTTGTTATTGGGGGCCAGTTTTGCTGCATTGCTGCAATATAGGCCCCTAGTAACAAAAGAAGCAGTGCTTCACACTTTCACCCCCATCCGCCCCTCCACCCCCAAGGAAGGGTGGGGGCTCATACTACGAAAATGACAGGATTGCTTTGGGTTCCCAGTCCGGCCCTGAATCGTAGTAACAAAGCAAACAAATTGCAGGTGATGGGGGAAGCAGTAAAGCCCTGTAAATTCTTGGTGAGCCCACAACAGGTCTTTTGCGACCCCACAGCTTGCGCTCACTGGTGGGCTCGGATGAAAAACTGTGAGGATAAGCTATTCATGTGGGCTGATTCAAGATGTGATTGACAATGTTGACAATGTCTCAAGCCAGTGCCTGAAGATCCTGGAGCAAAAGAAGCCAATGGCTGAAGTAGACTTAACAAAAGACCCCTTTAAAGTACAAACTGCAACATGTTGGACAAGACTGACATAAGCTCCGTACACCAATTCTAAATAAGGAAGATAAAACTGGAGAATTAAGTTCTAGTTTCCCTTACTGATGACATTAAAGAGGTCCATGGGAATCTGATCCTTAGCGAGTTTGAGTGTGTATTTATTTATTTAGCCCTTCTTAGAAGCTGAAAACTTAGTGGCTCATAATCAAATGAGCAAGTTTAGGCATACAGATTTAAGTATTTGTTTATGCTGGATTAACACTATTTTGGGAATTCACTTCTGTGATTCTACCGGGAGAATTTGAGCAAAAACTCAATTTTCATTAATTTTTAAAAACTATAGCACTTAGGGCTATTCCCCCACCCTCCTGCCAAAAGTCCTAAATAACTTCCCTTCATAAGGGGTTGCACCATGGCTTTCAGAAGGTCTTGAGTAATTACTGGGTGAGATCACAGGTTACTGGTCCGCAAAGGGTTTATTTTCCCCAAAAGATGCAGCAGGCTGTGAGACAGATTCCTCTTAAGGAACCATGCTGGTTGCTGTGGTGGTGGCGGCTTGCGCCGGGTACTGACATGGTGTGATGAGTTATGCATCGCGCGGCAAGCGCGCGATGCATCGGTCACATGGTACGGTCCTCGCGCATCCGACTGTGTGGGTTCTCTTTGTATATGTTCAAAGATGTGTTCTGTGAGACTCGGTTGAGACGAGTCAGTTACCGTTTGGATCTGGATTGTAAAAGGGATACTCCGTGTCATGGGTGGAGTACGATCAATAAACTTCCGTTTACAATCCACCTTTGTTCGTATGGATTAATGTGCTTACTTCATTTGGCGACGATCGGGAGACTCCACCCATACCCACGCTTTTCACGGCAAGGATTGATTTCGAGTGAATTTTCACGTTGAAGACTCTTCCTACGACGACAGTCTGGCAAGTTCAAGCCGGTTTCCACGTACATCAGGGTTTGTCCCGGAAGAGGTACGTCTTTAATTTAATTGACACGGAGTCCCATTGGCCCGTACGCCTTATATACAGTGAGACACCGATTGGCTGTTTGCATTCGGCGTTTGTTCCCGAGTTAAAAAAAAAAAACAGAGGGAATCTAGATAATTTGTTGCAGCTTTGGAGGCATTGCGCACGATCAAGTGTGTCAATTTCGTAGAGGTTTACCAGCGCGTCGATCTGATTATCAGCGACGCGCACGCTTGAGAAAGTTTAATAGAGTTTTTGGCTTCAGCTTAAACACATATGTTTTGGTAACTGGTATTTAACGTTCGTATAAGGCACGGCCAAAGATAAAGTTTACATTGGGCTTAATCTGCGCGTCGATATGCTGTTCAGCGACGCGCACGCTTGATCTCAATTGCCTGCTCGTCTGTGGTTATTCAGCGACGCGACGAGGGAGCCTGCATTAGTTCAGTGGACCAACTCCACACTGCCTGTGTGCCCAACAGGTTATTTTTATATTAGCTAAAAATAAAATCCCCACCTATCCCTGGCTTGTAAAAAATGCTTCCTGTTTGGGAATGCAAACACAAGGATTGTGGTCTGCCTTTCCTTGCAGGCCACCATACTTACATTTGAGCCGATCACATGGGTCACAAACTGTGACATGCCTAATTAATATTCATTAGGCGGGTCATTTTCCAGTCATAACCCAGTTGGTGTGCAATTTATACATCTCTGGTTTACTAATGAGGATGGTGCAAGGCCATATGTTCTTCCAAGTTTTCAAAACCAAACCGTCTCCTTTTAGATATGTGTAGCTAAGAGAGAAAGTTAGATCATGATGAGATGTGTATCATCTACACAGGCAAAATCATCACTGGTTGTGGCCAAAGCTACCCGATTTCCTACTGTTTTTTTCCTGCGGCAACAGCAGTGAGTTTGAAATAATTACTGGACAGTCCCTTGCTTCTAGAGACACAGGTGGTTGTTCCATTTCAGGCAATCTTTTAATAGGTTTTTTTTGGGTGGACTGTTTGTATTGGTTTCTTAGTGGTGCAAGCTGCAATGCTCTTTTTATAAATAGCATAACATTCTTAGCTCTTTTAGCCACTTTGCAGGCACTGCACATAATTACAGCATGGTTTATTATGCGTCTCCTCAAGCTGGACCACTGTCCCCCCTGCAGGATATGGATAGGCCAGGAATAATTGTCAGCTTCGAAATTCAGCATGCAAGTACTGTGAATGATTGGAAAAATTTAGGATAGTTTACTTACATTCCAAGAGGGGAAACTGTAATGGCTTCCAGTTAGAGAACAACCCTAATTTAGGATAATACATAGAGGCATCCATAAAATAACTACCACTGAATTATTTATGCAACGCTGCATTCACACCTACAAGGTGAATTGGTGCCAAAAACAGTGAGCTGGAGGCTGAAATGGGAAGAAAAGGAAACAGTAAGAACTGAAAGTGAGGACAAGAGAAAGGGAGTCATTAGAACAGGAAGGGCCTTTCGGAGGATCAAGTATCTTTAACTACAGAGCAGATGTAGTGGAAGAGCACACAGTCAAATGAACAAACTCTGCTTTACGCATGCCTAAAACACTAAATCTGCAGGTGAATAACAAGTCAGGCCACAACAATCTACCAGTCACGTAGAAAGAGCATCTTTCTCTTAGGCAGGATAGGTCGAAGCCAACATTTAATAAGTCATTTATTTTAAAACGGCTCAGCCCAATTCGATTTTCACACGTCACACCAAAAAGTGGCTGACCTTAAAGTGAACTACGGACAAGCATCTGCCCCTTAGGAAAACCATTAAAACAGTTACAGTATTCAATGGGTCATCAAGTCATTATGTGAAAGTGCTTCCATCAGCTTCATTCACTTCAACTAGTTTTTCTAGAAAGTATGTGACGCCATGCAGCAAGTCAACTTAAATAAAGTCTTAAAAGACGCCCTTAAAATTTAAACAGTTCAAAACTGTGCTTTTCAGGGACTTGTTTTTTCTGTTCTAAATATGTTTCAAATAAAAGTGACACATAAGTAAAGCATTCAGATGTTTCCCAACCAAGACTTCATATTGTATTTGAAGGAAAAGGCATGAGACGAAAGAAGAGAAACACCAATGTATCTAAGTGCAGGACAATCTGAATACACGACCGATTTTGCTTGCATTTTTAATTTGCAAGCAACATAGGAAGCATTTTGACACTTATAGTGATGCATCATGTCACAACTGAACTTACTTTTCTCTTGCCTCTTGACCTGCAATAGGCCCAAGTGCAGCAAACAGCTTGACGAAGCTTACAGAATCGGTACAGATGTCCATCATTTCAGTCAGTTTCTGTCTGGCCAGCAGCCGAAACTCAGAATTATTAAACTGTAGGGACTGATACAGTCCAAGGATAATGCTGAAGTTTTCGATATCAAGTTCGCCAATGTTTCGAATAAAAACAGAATTGCATTTATCCAACAGTGGCCGGTAAGTGCATTTCACGTTTCGAAGAAACTGCACAACCCTCCGTGGATCATTCAAGCGTCCTGGTTCCACCACATCCATTGCATCAACGAGAGACTCTGCCTTTTCGATTAACTGATCACGAAACTGGAGCGAGATGACTGCAGATATGCTGGTCATGAGGTTGGTCAAGATCCTGCGAAATCAGAACAAGTTAGCATTTCATTCAGAGATCATAAAACAGATTCCTTAAACACAGGCAATTAGAAAATGGAAAACATGCAGTGTCTTACACGGGTGTTTTACAATGAAGTGCAGATGAAGGGAGATATATCAATATTGCTGTTCAGGCACAAGATACTAGAATTTGAAAGGTGATCAGTCTCATTTTTGGGGATGCATATTTTTGAGATTCAATGCCCCCATGGCTCTGAAAGAAAAAGTTCCTTACCTTTTCAATGGTTCTTCAGCATGAATACCTTACATAAATGTATTTTGGACAAATATGACTATCAGGGAAGAAACCACAGCCTAATACAATTGCAGCAGTCTCTTGTCCAGGCTATATGATGCTTAAAGGCCACCGAAACTTAACCTACATTACCATTTAATTTTCCTAATAAAGAGGGATTCATTGTACAACTCATTCACCTTACTAGACAAAAAGCACATTAAGTGGCTTGGTGAGACTACAGAAGAAACCAGCTACTGCTACACACAAATAACTGTTTCTTCTTTTCTCCATCCTGAAATACTGCACAAATCGTGTGAAATAAATGGACAGCAGTGATCATGCATGTTGAATAAATCCATTATGATTTCTCTAAATGTGCGACAACACCAAGGAATTCTCCAACCCGGATGCCAGAGAAAACTGCACCACACCCTCACAGCAGCTGTGTGACAACTGCACCAACTTCTTCCATGACAAGATCACAATCATATACAGAAACTTCGAACCCCAACCCACACCTACAGACTTTCTCAACAGATATGCCACCACTGCACCAGACACAAACCAAAGACTAACCATCTGGAACCTCCTCTCCACCTCCACCATGAAATCCATCCACTCTGGAGCTCCTACAGACCCATGCTTTCCCCACATCTTCAGCCTCAGAAACCAAAGGATTGGCCAGGAACTCAGCACCCTGCTCAACCCCTCCATCACCACTGCAATATTTTTCGGCGCCTGGAAAAGCACTGAAGTCAGACAACTACTCTTAAAAAAAAAAAAACTCTGCCAACCCCAGCAAACTACTGCCGAATCTCCCAGCTCCCATTCCCAGTGAAGATACTGCAAAAGATCATCAACAAGCAACTCAGGACACACACCTGGAGCAGAACCATCTACTCAACACCTCCCAATCCGGCTTCCACAGCAATCACAGCACCAAAACCGCCCGACTGCAGTCGTCGCCAACATCCGAACCCTCCTCAACCAAGGAGAAACAGCAGCTCTGATCCTACTCTACCACTCCGCAACCTTACACACCGTATCCCACCATACACTGATCGAAAGAATCCACCACATCGGCATTCAAGGGGACGCACTCAGATGGATCACCTCCTCCCTCACCAGAAGAACCCAAAGGATGCACCTCCCACCTTTCACCTTCAGGCTCAAGGAGACCACTTGTGGGCTCACCCAGGGCTCAACCCTCAGCCCCACGCTCTTCAACGAATATATGACCCCGGTGGCCAACATAGTCAGATCCCATGGTCTCAACATAATTTCCTACGTAGACAACACTCAACTCATCCTCTCACTCACCCACTACCCCACCACCATCACCAGAACGAGCTTCCACAGATGCATGACAAGCATCACCGACGGATGGAAGTACTGATCTTCGACAACAACACTTAGAATGACTCCTGGTGGCCATCAGACCTAAGACCCGCACCCACTGCCTCTGACCACTCCAGAAACCTCAAAATAATAATTGACAACAAGATCACCATGAAATCACTGATCAACACAGTCTCCTCCACCTGCTTCCTCACCAGCGTATGCTACATAAAATCTTCAAGTGTCTACCCCTACACACAAGATGCACCATGACAAAGGCCCTCCTCACCAGCCAACTGGACTATGGTAGCACCCCCTATATAGGAATCACCTCACACCTCCTACCGAGACTTCAGACTATACAGAACGTCACAGCCAGACTCCTCCTCAGCCTTCCCAGACGAACTCACATCACACCCCACCTGAGGCAACTCACGCTGATGACCCACTCACACAAGGCTCTACACAACCAAGGCCCTTCATAAATTAACCACTGCCTGAACTTCCACCAACCACTGAGAAGACTATGCTCTGCCTCCCTCTCACTTGCCCATACTACCCGCAGCTACCAAAGCAGAAGGGGAGGACGCTCCTTTTCCAACATCACAGCAAAGACCTAGAACAGCCTTCCATACAACTCTAGACTAGATTCCCCAACATCTCCTTTACAATTCTCAGGAGAAGCGATGTTTAGTAAGTACAAGTACTACAGTGGCAAATTTTCCTCTGCATTTCTGCACACATCATTTACTTCCTTCTCTGCTGATTTTTACTGCAGTTATATGTAAAGTGATCTGCAGCTCTAGGAGCTAAGTTTACGCCATTGAAATCTGCATAAATACCTCAGATCCTGAAGAGAGTCCAGATTTTTTCTCGCCAGGTTTGCTATTTCTCCCATCAGTGGACTAGTATACATGTACTGTTCACTTAAGCACACTGAAAATTTAGACAGTGCGTTTGGGTTAAACCTATTTCACACAATCAAGAAAAAGAAGAAATGAAAATAAAAAGATTCACTGAAATTGTCAAACACTAGTGAATTTTTAAACTTTACTGAAAAACAATGCATTACCAAATAAAAGTAGCTAGCACAATCAATGAACCTTAGACAGCATTTAAAATAGTTCAGATTATGAATTTCACACATAAGAATACGTAAAAATGTAAGCGTACTGCTGATAACATAGTTTATATGTCCTACAATGCAGGGCAAAAATAAATATTTTGGTTATTCATGAACAAAATCAAGATGGCCACCATGCTCGAAGTGACCAGTTACCTTTTCATTTTCCATCCCCTATGATGGCTTGTAAAATTTCTGATTGAGCCAAAATAGCAGTCTCGGAGCAAGCGAGCAGGATATTGCTTGTGGGGTTGTAACCAATAAGCACTCATTTTCAACAGCATGGTACAAATGATCATGGAAACTGCATTATTATGTTGCAGTAAGTACGTTGAATTGTAAGCAGAACTCTCAAAATCAAGTAGCACTGCAGCTAAACACTTAAAATAGAGTAAACTTACAAAAAAGTACATTCAAATTTAGAGTTGGTAGAGGGAATGATAAAGACAAGAAGCATCTGTTTAACTACTGCATGAATTTTTTTTTACAACACTGTTGTTATAAGAATTGCATTAAATTATCAACAAATGGCTGTCTGCATAAAGTTTAAATTACTCATTAGGATCTATTTTGTTTCATATGTGGGTCCAATAGGTTTTGGACAGAAGATACCCTGACTAAAAAAACATTCTGAAATAGAAGATTATTTTAATTTTCCAACACTGTTTAGAGCCCTCTTAACAAACAAGCCTAATGTTGGGAATAGGTCTCCTGTTTGGATATGCGAACCATAACACTAATGATATTGCATGCTCCTACTGACTACGTAAGTGGAAACTGCTGCAATGTGGACAAAGCATTTACTCTTCCTGTACTGTCTGAAATATCTACTTAGACTATGGACATTTAAATTTTCTTGCGACATCAACCTTCTCCTAGTAGATTTAACAAAATATTGTAAGAGGTTCAGCAAAGTTTGCTTGAAGCTTCAGGACTTATAAAACAATCTTTTGATGTAAACTACCATAAAGCAAAACTACAATAGTGGCATTCAACTTCTTTTCTATTACATCTGTTGTAGATTCAAAACTTTGTGGTGCAGGTCACTGTACAAAGTGTTTTTATATCGATCGATTTTTTCTTCTGTAACTTGGACAATCAGGGACCATTAATTCGTACTTCAGTAAAGGTACCCATGCCAAAAACTTTGATGTCTAAAGCACAAATGGTCTTACCTTTGCAAACGTCGCCATCCTTCAGTGACCAGCTGCTCAACTAGAGAATCATGAGGCACAACATTAAATCTAATAAATAAAAGAAAGAGAAACAGAGAGTGAAAATAAAATATTGCAGCAAGAAAAATGTAAAGTAAAAAATACTTTAGATCCGATTTAGAATTTGGCACATGAGTACTCCATCAAAAATGTGATGGATAGCGTGTCTGCCTTATAACGAGTGCATTAGCAATTGGCAAAGTGAGGGCTACTTTAGATGAAAGAAGTGTTCCAGATGATTGGTTTCTAAAATTCAACTACAAACAAATGCGCTTTATTTAGTTTGTGAAGTATTATGCTTTATAGAGAGATGGTTATTGAGGGCCTGGTTTATAACTTGGTGGACAGGTCAGAGACTACTTATCAGCCAAAATCGTGTTCACTACTGATCTCACTATCAACCATAATAGGTCACAACCTAAATAAAGTGACCAAAGCAGAATTGGCAAAAATGGTATTTTTCTAAAAATGTAGTGCTTAGAATTCTTGGTGCTATACCCTTTATCCCTATGTTTTGGGCTCTTCCCAGTCACAGGGCGTTGGCCCACCCACACAAGTGAGGTATCATTTTACTCGGGAGAACAAGGGGAACCCTGGGTGGTAGGACATTTGTGCCGGTACAGTGATCCAACGCAAAAAAGTGTGAAAAAAATTGATTTTTTCAGCTAAATTTGAGGTTTGTAGGGGATTCTGGGTAGGGAAACATTGAGGGATCCACGCAAGCCATACCTCATTGGACTCCCCAGGGTGTCTAGTTTTCAGAAATGTGTGGGTTTGGTAGGTTTCCCTAGTTGGCAGCGAGCCCGGGGCCTAAAAAACCCAGTTGCCCCGCCCCCAAAACCAGGTAGTTTTGTTATAGGTAGTTTTGAAGTCCCCACAATACGATTTGAGCCATTTCCTATTGCAGCCACTATGCCTACCCACACAAGTGAGGTACCATTTTTAATCGGGAGACCTGGGGGAACGCTGGGTGGTAGGAACTTTGTGTCTGCCTGGTGATCCTACAACTTTCCCACACAGAAATGTGTGAACATTTTTATTTTTTCAACAAAATTTGTGGTTTGCATGGGATTCTGAGTAGGGAAAGGTTGGTGGACCCATGCAAGCCATACCTTGCTGAACTCCCACGGGTGTCTAGTTTTCAGAAATGTGTGGGTTTGGTAGGTTTCCTTAGATGGCTGCTGAGTCCGGGGCCAAAAACTCATGGGACCCCCCTTGCAAAACCAGGTTGTTTTGTGATAGGTAATTTTGATGTCGCCTCAATAGGTTTTGGGCCCTTGCCTGTCGCGGGTACTTGACCCACCCACACGAGCGAGGTATCATTTTTCTTGGAAGACTTTGGGGAATGCGGGTGGGTGGAATTGTGTGGATCCATGCATATTTCAGAACTTTCCACCACAGAAATGTGAGGAAAATGTGTTTTTTGGGACATATTTGAGGTTTACAAGGGATTCTGGGTAAAATAACCTGGTGAGAGCCAGAAAAGTCACCCCACCCTGGATTCCCCTGGGTGTCTAGTTTTCATAAATGTATATAGAATATGTAAATATAGGTTTGCTAGATTTTCCTAGGTGCCGGCAGAGCTAGGGTTCAAAATCAACAGCTTGGCACTTTGCAAAAAAAGAGTCAGTTTTCACTATGAAAATGTGGTGCGTTTTAGGCCGTTTCCTGCCGCGGGCACTAGGCCTACCCACACAAGTGAGGTAGCATTTTTATCGGGAGACTAAGGGTAACAGAGAATTGTAGAGCAACTGTTATTACCTATTGACTTGATGCATTTCTGACTTCCAAATGAAAGACGTCACTTTGAAAAATGACCTATAATTCTCATGCTACTATGGGTACTCACAATTTCGGAAATGTGCAAATGTCTACTTTTTCTAAACTCTATAATTTGTTACAATTTCAGAAATACATAGGTGTCTTTCATACCGATTTTTCCATGTATATATTTTCCCAAATTACTTGCTACATACACGGTACATAATAAAAAACCATTGCAAGACGCTGCTCAGTTATTGGCTCAGGGTTCGTCGGGTTCAAGGTGAACCTACAAGTCCTATATATCCCCACAACCAGAAAGGTCCAGCGGATGTATCGGTATATTGCTTTCAAACAGCTGTCATAATTAGAGGTTACAGGTGAAAACGTTGGCACAAATGGCTGTTTTTTCCAACTCATTTTCAATTTTTCCTATATTCAACTGTTAGTTTCTATAAAGAAACCTTGAAGGATCTACACAAATGACCCCTTGCTGAATTCAGAATTGTATCTACGTTTCCAAAATGTATTGCTTTCCATGATCCATTATTGCTTTCATACCCATTTCTACCATTAACTGGAAGAAGGTTGAAAGCACAAAAAGTTGCAAAAATAGGCTATATACAAGTAAAATGCCAAAACTGTGTAAAAATGTTGGTTTTCTGATAAAAGTCTGTCAGTCCCTGAAAGCTGGGAATATTGAGATTTCAGCCCCACAAACCCTTTGTGGATACCATTTGCAGGAAAAAAACGTGACGCTTTTATTTGCAGCACTTTTTCCCCCATTTTTCTCCCCAGAAACAAAATGTAGCTGTATTTTGGCTAATTTCTGGGTCCCCTCCAGGGGAATCCACAAACCCTGGGTACTTTTAGATTGCCAATGATGTTGGAAGAAAAGGACGCAAATTTGGCGTGGATACCTAATGTGGTCAAAACGTTACAGGGAACTAAGCGCGAACTACCCCAAATAGCCAAAAAAAGGCTTAACACGGGGGTGGGGGTGGGGGGAGACCTAGCAGCGAAGGGGTTAATAGGAAAATAAGGTAAACTTGTATATGGAGAGCTGAAATAAGGTAGAGAAAAAAGAAATAATAAAATTACATTAAATGGTGGGGGGAAAAAATCATACAGGGTCGACTGCATATAACAAATGACATGAAAAATAGCTCACTTTAAAAAAGTGGTTGTGAGAGGAGTTAAGTTCTTTCACCCATGCCTGCACATTTAAAGTAAACTCCAACTGTAGAAATCAATATTAGCTATATAATAACAAAGATCTCTGTATGTACCTCAGAATGTAGTACAGTATGTCCACAACCGCTTCATCATCCATAAAATCAATTTTATTTTCAGCTAAAATCCGAAGGGTAAGAAATTCTGGATGGTTTCTGACATAATCAACATTTCTCAGCAGCTTGGGCTTTTCCTTCTGAAACTGCCACAACTTCTGCACAGCACAACCCACATGCTTCACTGAAAGTTTGGCCTTCTTCTTCCCTACAACATCAAAGACGTGGTCTTCCATGGAGCAATTCTTAATTTCATCCAGGAGCTGGTCAGTGCTTATTGTACGAAACTGGACCAATCTCAGGGAGAGGAAGTGCACTTGCCTCAATCTAAGCATTTTGTTGTTACTGTGAAGTCTTCTCCTTTATACACTCCTGAAATTAAGAGGTTTGTTCAGTTTAAGGTGTTGTACAAAGCCGCAGAGGAAAACATCTCTGAAGAGTGAAAACGTTGACGTCCACATTCCCGTAAAACTATGTTTAGAGGCTAAGAAGCTCCATTAGTGTAGCTGAAACAAAGGAAATATAGTAAAAGTACACATTAAACAAAATAGGCTCACGTGGTCCTTAATTATCTCACGTTACTTTTCTTAGTTCTTTTTACAATATGGAAAAACGCTTACAAAACATTAGATTCATTAAGTTAAAAACAACTATTTGGAAGTAATTTGTGAACTTTTTAATAAACTGCATAATTTTACCTTTTTTTTTTTTAACAGACTGTCAGAAAATAAGCATTTCCTATGATGCTGTACATGCCATGTGCCCAGCTCTTTTAAAACAGAAAAACACTACCAACAGCGGCTGATCCAAGGTTCAGCACATCAATCCCAATTTTTGTGAATAATACGAGTCCTGTGCAATCACTTCAGAGCTTGCCTCAGTTAAGCTCCACTGAGAACCAGATAAGCAGTTTTTGTAAGAAAAGGAAGGTGCACCTAGAGTAAAGTCAGTTTTCTCCAAGGTAATCCAAAATCTTTCTTTATTATAGTAGATAGTAAAAGGTGGACATCAGCCAACGCGTTTCGTTCCTCTGAGGGAACTTCATCAGGGCTCAAATATTAACGAGAAGCGCAGTACATCTGCGCTCAATATATCCGCATATTTGGATCCACTTGTGGACTTATCTTATCAAGGATATTGGGCGGTACACTTTCCACCCCTATTGTGGGGCGTCTTCCCTAAACGACGATAGGTGTAAAACAGATACTTTTCGTGCCTGTTATTTCAGTAACTGGACGGATTTTTATTAACTTTGACTAAGATTATTGGCATTGAGCGCAGATATACTTCTCTTCTCGTTAATATTTGAGCCTTGAAGTTACATCTGCCTGTAGACAAGGGAGAGCTAGGGGCACCCAACTTTGAGCACAACTATCTGGCAGCGCAACTGCAGTGGCCTACAGAATTGGTTGGCGGTCGCAAGGTGGAAGAACTAGGCCTGCCGGATGTGAATCAAGCGCAAGCCATAGTTGCCGGTGTAGTACTCTCACAGGCACAGCCTCTTTGAGAGGACACCACCTTGCTGCGCATAGCCTGCGACAGCTTCCGCAGGGGGCTACGAATTATTCCAACAATCACATCTTACTCCCTGGGAATCAGACTGTACATCATAGCTTCCTTTTGTGAGGCACTTGGGCGGGAATGAGTGGGGGCGTTGACCGAGGCCGGAGGGGGAAAATGGAGTCGCTGCTTCGGGACAGCGCTCTCATACCCTTTGCCCAACTGCAGGAGTACAACCTGCCAGCTGGACATTTCTTAGCACATGGCAGGCTATTGCCTGAGCTGGGGACGTTGAGGGGTATCATGGACTCGGAACAACATCTACTTGTGCACACCCTCCACATCAAGAGAAATGGGCTGAGGTGCATTACTTGGTTCGCACAGGCATTGGCACACACCACACTCGACCCTTAACAATGCTGGAAATTAGATATAGGCTGGGATCTAACAACCAAAGAGTGGGAGAAAGCTCTGCACTATCCGAGGAAAGTGTCTCATAATCTGAAATTGCACTGCATACAACACAACATTCTTCACCAGGTTAATCTTACTCCCATGAAACTGTAAATCGTTTAGGGATACTCCCCGGTGCCATGCACCACATGCAGATATAGCACACATGTTCTGGAACTGCCTGGTGACAAGGGCCTTTGGCAGAGGGTAGTATGAGCATTGGTGGAGGTGACGGGCCGCGAGGGGTTTCTCACCATGGAAGGGGTGATGCTGGGAGCATTCAAACAAACAAAAACACATGTGGAGACTACCCGATTCCTTGACCTGGATCTCCTCATAGCATGGCGTCCCATATTCCTGAACTGGAAGACGAACACCCTCCTGACCTTGCACGATTGGTGCACATCAATGCTTAAGTGAGATATGGCTGAAGCGGTGGCACTGAGAAGAGTTCAGCAGGCTGTACAAGATCCCAATTGCTGCCTGACGGGACGGTCGACTCAATGATCTCCAGACATTCAGAGAATCACTTGTAGAGTAGACAAGGGAGGCGAGGTCTCCCTGATTCCTTCCCCTGCACCAGTTTGACCGCTGCACTATAGTCCCCTCTAACTTGAAGGTCTCTGGGTCTACACCCCTCCATGGACTAGGATCCCACTCTCGGGGAAACCGGAATCTGCCTACTGTCATGAGTGAAGTGCGGGGTTGGGAGGGTGATGCACAGATCACCACATCATACAGTACATTACCAGCAAGGAATGTGGTAAGATGCTTATGTGTAGTAGCATTGACTGGTGGGACGGCCTGATCTGGGAGGACATGACTCACGGTTATCTGTAAAGTTCTAATGTTACTGTTTATTGGTTTAAAATTTGAACCGGCATCTACTACGCTATGTATTGTCTTTTCATATTCACTTTCTGAATGTGCATATTGCCATTCATCACTGCATGCATTGTAATAAAAATTAATAAAATTGGGATTTTAAAAACCACCAAAACAAAACAAGCAATGGCATAGCCAATAGGTCTCGCCTTTGGGACCTTATAAGTGTTTAGCCATGCAGCACACTATCACCCACCGGGCAGATTTCGGTAATGGAACTAATACTTATGTAAAGTGCTTTGATGACTTCATTCGCGCTATATAATGCAAAAAATAAAACGGAATGAAGGGAGAAGTGCTTACAGATTTCTGAGGTGGGTGAGCGAAAAGATACACTCTGAAGAGTTACGCTGTGCCTACCTGCTGTAGAGGTTTGGTTTTTCTCCACAACAGTTAAGGTAAAATGCTGATTGCTAACGTGTTTTGTTTAACCAGAAGCATGATCATCCGGTCAACAAATGGTTAAGCATCACGATGTAGCTATTTACTGAAACCCCACGAGGATCGTTCCCTTCGTCCTCAAGACATGAGTGGTCTTTAAGGAGCTTTAACTACTGTAGCAACTGCTTGTTGCCTTCCAGGGTAGGCTTGTTGGCCAAGGCCCGCTCATTAGACGATGCTGACGATTCCGCTGAAAAGTAAGATGTCACCGTAATGGATTTCGTTTCTGTTCCTTTGTGTTTTAGAGAAAATGAAAGCGCACTCTTGTGGAGGTGGGGTGGAGAGGACGCGCCTTCTAATAAAAGCAGCAAGGTCTGGAAATTAAACCTGACCCACAACAGATGGCAGCCTGCGCGTCGCCGCTGCTGCTGGCTCCTATTATAGAATGCCAGTACCAAATCAGAAAGCGAGCACAGTTTAGAAAATCAGAAGCCGAATTGAAAGGAGGCGAAAGTGAGTTATCCCAGTGTGCAAGTGAAGGCGGGGCTGGAGTATGCTGCATCTTGGTGCCGAGTAACAGACGTTTATTGCCAACCAAATGAATGTTAATTAGTTTGTCGGCTTCTAGTAGGATGAAAGGCTGAGCAGACGTGCTGGGGTTCGAACCTGCGGTTGTGAGGTTAAACACAAGTTTAATAGGGTGCTTGCCTTAAAGTTAAGATCGCATTATATAATGCCAGTACCAAATCAGAAAGCGAGCACAGTGGAAAAAATCAGGAGCCGTGTGTGTAAGCAAAGGGCTCGCTACCACAGCCGCCACTGTCAAAACACGATTCTGCTGCCTTCCTCCTTCTACAAGTCAACAGCAATGGGCCTAGCATGACAGCGAATGCACAAGTTTCTCATTGCAAACAGAGCATTGGCAGGGCTGTGCGTGTGCATGTGGCATGTGAAGGGAGAGTTGATTAAAAAGAATGGCGCAAGAGAGAAGCAGGGGCGAGTGAGCATGGCAGCGCAGCGAACGCACTAATTAATAAAAACAGATGGTGACATGACCCCGAGCAGATGGCGCCCCTGCTCGTAACCGCAAGCCGTAGGCCATGGGCGGATACATTTTCTGGGAAAGGTGGGACATGCACCCGCCTTTGCCCACAAGAAAGACGCACGCAAAGCCCAATAGAAAAAATGCTATAAAAAAAAAAAACACAGGCACGATGCATGTGAAAAGTCCAGAGTGATTCCAAGAGTTTGTTTTCCTAGAGTAGCGCATGCGCGCTGTGCTAGGCTCGATCTAAAAAGAGTAGGACATGTGAGCAAGGAGGGAGGAAGGAACATGGCCCGTCTATTGGCGAAGGATTTCGGATTATTAAATATTTTTTTAAGCGACATGGTGCATATGCTCCAGAATTGAGGTTAGATAAGCATTGAAGCTTTAAGTGGGGTCAATAAATGCACTGAGAGCGAGAACGGCACTTGCAGTAAAGCTGAACAAAGGAGATCAGGCTAAAATAAGGTTCAGACTTGACTGGGTTGAGGGAAGGCTTAAGTGGCTTATGGCCATGTGTATAGACATGAATGCTAATATGTGATTTCCTACACTTGCACAGCTAGATACACATTTTGATTTTGATGACATGAACTGCAAGTGTGATCATGGATGTGGATGTGGATGCTGACGGACATCATCATTACAAGCCCAGAAGTGGGTTCAGTGACTCAGCTGTTATCAATGACTGCTGACATCAGTCACCCACCACTTTGAAATCCTCAGGCCATGCTAAACAGTATTTATCATCGCTCAGTACTCTTCAAGGCACGCACAACCATCATTTGGTTAACCATTCAGACATGAGAGAAGGACTCTAGTGAGAGCCTGGCAAAAGACAGTAAGGAGGTTTCCATCCACCATGACTTTTTAAAATTATTTCTTTGCCTCTGCAGAAGGGCTTAAGTGTGAACAATGCCTGAATCTTTCTGTCAATCCGTACCCAAGGTCATGTATGCAAGCCTGCTTGCGTGCAGTTATGACTGCATATATATTATGAGGGATTGGCTGTGAGCACCTATATGTTTTAGTCTTTGTGCCCAACTACTTGCTGCCTTGTCCGGCTTTGAGACCCTGTTGCTCTGTCTGTGTAGGATGCATTTGTGTTCATCTAGGTGCATATACATGTGGCATCCAGCTCGGAGGAAGTTTTAAGAGCGGGCTATAATGTACAGTATCCCTCTAGACCTAAATTGCTTTTACTTTTGTGGGTTCACATGGAGAAAATACAACAACTATATACGTATATTTTATCTGTTTTATTCATTTTTCGATTCCTTTTTTCATTAGTTTTAAGAGCGGGTGCATGAAAATGGAAATGGAAAAGGTACTCATTTTTCAATGCTTGTTGTCCTAATATTAACATGGGTATATTCACTAGGTTTATTTTACACACCTCTTGCATGCTCTTAATTGTCAATAAAAATCACTAAATGGTAGTATATCTGCAAAATTAAATGTTAACAAACGTTTTAAATTGCTACACGTTAGATACCTCGATCATGAAACTGCATTACGCTGGTGAAACTTATAGAAAACCAATAGTCAAGCTAGGTATACCCTCAGTGGTATGGTTTATAGGACTTTCCATTCGGTTCCCCCCCGACCCCGTCTTCTTCCACTATTCCCATCACAGCTTTGTGCAATGCCCAAGCAGGATAATGGTAAGACCGACTTGCATCGGTTCAGATTTAACCTCACCATCTACCATGCACCACTGACCGTCTTTACCGTTAAAGGTGCGGAGTACATCCATATTAAAAAATAACACAGGAACCACAGAGTCCTAGTTGCTTCTCCGTCCCTGTTAGTCACACGACACGCAGGGCATCCACTTTCCTAAACTAACCTCATTCTCACTCACATCCCCTTGTGAGATACATTCCATATTTAAAACTGGTAACCATTTCTGCTCACGCTCAGATCATTTCTGCCCCCAATCAGCTGAATCTCTTTATATGACCTACACAGCGCCAACATCCACTACTAAATTGTTCTTTCTCCCTTCTCTCTGATGACTACCCATAATGCTTAAAGACTGCCATATCACGATCAACCTATAAAAGAATCAAGCATAATTGTCCCTTTTACATATTGCCATATGCACCACAAAAAAATATTTAACGTCTTAGACAGGATGGTCTTGACATTTCCCTAAGCAACTTGCATTCAAGCCAGCTTCCAAACTATCCACTCGACAAAGAAAGTTCTCGTATGTTTCCAAATTCATCACTTCTGCACACACCCGACTCTCGTCGAACCATGGACTGTCTGCTGCATCTGCCAACCTGTTAGTCCCTCATTTCAACTCAACACCCTTCAGTATTCCACATTGCTGGCAAAACACTGAAGTGGGTTTCCTTACACCGAGCTTAAATCAGTTTCCTGGTGCACAATTCATTTCCGACCCACAACCTATTATTTGGGTTCTATCCTTGGCCGTTTGCCTTTCTCTCGCTTATTCACTCCGCCCCATTGCTTGGTGTCATACATTATTCCTTTGGTTTATCAAATCAGCTCTTTTTTGCTGACACTCGGATTGTCTCCTCATTTCCATAACTCACCACTGACTTAATCACCAAAATGAGGGTCTGTGTGATTGTCGCTACATTTCCCGACATAAGAAAAACTATTTTCTAAGTCACTGCTTTTCAGGAAGCTACTGTCTTGCTCCTGCTCATCTCATTCCCCCTGATATTTTCTCTACCTCCCCCTTTTCTGACCCAGCAGCAAGATGCCACTAGCTGGACATGAATAGATTCCATTCCAACACGCTAATACAAGTCAAATAGAAAGCCTTGTGACCAGTCCCCATATGCACTGGAATACTCTGCCGCTTGACTGTCTAAGCTGTTCCAAACTGTATATTGGTTCCATTCGCCAGGACCACTCCGGTTCTCAATACCTCCTTCACCTCAAAATACATATCACCAACTATGAAGCCTCTCTCAGTCTCCAGCACGTGAAAATGTAACCACGAAACAGAACTAGCCTCCTAAAGGATTATATGGGTTTTTCTGATTAATAGCTCAAACTTCACTTTTGCGCATATTAACATATTATCCAATTTGTCTACTTGAATCTGACATTATAGACCACATTGAACATTTTACAGAATAGATCAAGCGTGCTTTCACATGCCAAAATTCTTTAGTACAAGAATTTTCCAAGTACATTTATCATGTATAGTGTACAAAAGACGTTTGTAATTATTTGTGTTCTCAATGTTACATGTAGATTTGTATGGTTTACATACATATGTTTTCTTCATGTTTGCAAATGTGATGAAGCCTTTTTAAGACGAAACGCGTTGTCTGCGTCCGTTTGAAAAAATACAATTAAGCAAAGTGATTGCATCACCAACTGAGATCTATGATCATCTATATTTTGTTTCCTGTATATATAACACTGTAGTTGCCTCTCTATTTGTTTATATCCTCCAAGTAAATATGACTGAATTCGACGGTCTAGTCCTAGTCAGAAGGCTTGCGTCAACTGACATTTTAAGCTCCGTTACACCCTTTCGCTGGTTCACTTACTCCATTCGGTATTTGGGTATCCAATTGACACCCAACCGTCAAACCTGCACAAAAACTCACTTCGACCTTCTCATGCGTGAGGCCAGATCCTCATTTGCGCATTGCAGAAATCCTTCCCTTTACTGGAAGGGGTGCATATCTGCAGTCAAAATGACCTTGCTACTTCGCATTCTGTATTTATTCCAAGCCATGTCCGTTCCTCTTAGGAGAGAAGACATTTACCGCCGACAGGTTATTTCAATCAATTACATATGGGCGGGTGGTCAAATAGTTCTTTCTGCAAAAATATGCATGCAGCATACCAGGGAGGGGTAGCTGGTGTTCCAAATCTCACTCTCTACTATCAAGCGTCACAATTATGCTACATGAACAGTTGCAAGGGGAAATAAATAAGCAGTGGTGTTATAATCAATGAAAATCTGGCTTCTAGATCTATCGGTGAAGTACTATGGGTTTCGAAAAGTATGTACAGTTGACTACTATACGCCACCCCCATTATTCAGGCTACACCTGCTGTGTGGAACTCCACAGCGTGCAAAAACACCTCTCTTACTTCCCCCTCACCCCTCATGCCAGTAGCAGATAATACAGACTTGATACCTGCCATTTCTACTTGTGACTTAAGTCTGAAGATCTACAGGCTGTTAACGGCTTCAAGATTTCTAAGCAGAAGGTGCTCCGAGTCCTGCTGGGATATCAAGCACAACTATAGGATCCCAGAGCCTGAACACTTCCACTACTTCCAAATGGGGCATTGGCTTGCCCAACCTCAGAACAATGTAACCAACAACAGTGTCTCAAACAAGGGTATTATTTTGCGTACAAGTATGCTGGGCACAGTTAATTACCATCGATTAAATCAAAAGGGGAGAAAGCCAGGGAGACATTTTTTTCAATAGATAATTTGTATTTCAATTGCTGATCATGTTGGACATATTAAACTTCATATTTACAAGCACATGAGGCGGTAGCACTGCATTACATTAAAT
Source organism: Triturus cristatus (assembly GCF_964204655.1). Taxonomy (NCBI): domain Eukaryota; kingdom Metazoa; phylum Chordata; class Amphibia; order Caudata; family Salamandridae; genus Triturus; species Triturus cristatus. Next base: position 874,259,525 of record NC_140583.1, on the reverse strand, counting down.
GACATGTAACCAATAACATACTGTGCACAAATGCTCGTGATGTTTAATGGCAGCGCAAGTGACACGTGATGTGGTATATACAGCGATTGTGGTGGGCGCAACAAAAGTAAGTGAAGTTAAAATTCGTTTCACATTTCAAGATACCCAAGCAATTAATGGTACATGAATAAAGACAAGTAAGGAAGGGTATCCAGTATATAAAGGCGGCAGGAGTTTCGCTGTGAAAGTCGACGGCGTTTCAGGCCTGTAGTCAAGTTAGGCCATCATCAGGACCAGGTTACGTAATATTTGGTTAGCAGTGTCGAGGATTGAGTGTGGGCTTCATCTAGGGGGACACGGGATGTCCAGGGATAATAGATGAAGGTGCGGCGGACGGAGCAATGTATAATTCAATCACAGGAGCTCGGACAGCTGTTCAAGGGTTACTTCAGTCGGTAGAACGAATCACACGCGCCGGCGTGAGTCAGACAGTCAGACTTTAGGTGCCGGATGTGCCCTCAAATGCTGAAAGCTGTGAGTCTGCTTGATCCATCATTGCACCCACGATTTGGCCCCTCTGTACCCCCAGAAAACTGATGAGAAATGAAGGGGGTGAACCGATACGGGGGGGTGGAGGAAATATGCAGTACTTGTTAAGTGGTGGCTGTGACCACCCACAGTTATGTTGGTGTACCTTTTCTGTGCCTCGTTTCGAGAAAATGCAATAAAAACTATTGAATCATCGATTAAAGAAGAGTGGAAACAGGTGAAAACAGAGAGAGTACATGTGGGCATCATTAAAATGTAATCCAGCCTTAGGAATGCTTTAAATATGTGAAATCTGTCTAGGTAGGCAATTAAGCTATAACCTGTCGTGTTACATAACTGCCCATTGGTGCTCTTTCTAATGGGTGTTAAAAAACCCATTATAGTAACCTTACCTTTGATGTTATCGAGGAAGACCCAACGGTGGGTGCAATCTTAGTAGCCACTGCTACCTTTGGGACTACACTATTTGAAACTAAGCTGGAGAAGGCTTTGTTTGATGGCATGACCAAGCACAAAATGCTGGCTACAGGGCGTGGACAATGCTCTGACATGATTACACAAAGAGTATGGATCTTGCTTTTCAACAGAAATATGGGATATAGACACGCCTAAAAATTAAAAAGATCTCCAGAAGTTCTCAAACTACTGGGGCAACTCGCTGTCCATCTCTCAACTCTCACACTTCTAGAAAGGAAGTAATTGCCACCACCTGAAAGAACACTCCTCAACATGCCATGAAAACAACCCCCCGTGGCTTAGCACCGCCCTCCACCCAAACACCAGCTACGGACTCTGAATACTGCAGAATCCTTTCTAAATTTTAATGAATCTGACCCCGGTGATGGCTCTGAAGCAGAGTCCAGGGCCATCTCCGCTGTCACACCTCCTCTATAGGCGCTGTCTTTCACCTCTAGTGCCCAAGGGGATGCCAGGTAGAACCAGACTCTACTCCATAGGCGAGCATGTGTTTAAGGCAAAACCTCAGTCTCCAGGGGCCCTCTCACTCGCAGACAAGAGTGCCCCGGTTGTGCCCTCATGTCTCTTCCCAAATAAGGAGGAGTCCTTTTTAGGTCGAGGACCGTCCGGTCTGCCGAAGGCAGACCCGGAAGTCGGAGATTTAATGTTTTGGAGAAGAGGGGCTTGCACCCGCCCCTCTTCTCCCCTCTTCTCCATTGGCTGGCCTCTTGAATGCTGGCCAGCCATTGGAGAAGAGCTTCGTCACTCCGAACAGGCCCCGTCCTTTTCGGATTCGGGGGTGTGTTTTTTTCAACTTTTCTGATTATCTCCTCCAGCCAATGGCAAGAGGAGAGAAAAGAAAAACACGCCCCCGAATCCGGAAACGCCGCTGCCTTTCGCCAAGGCATTTCTGCTTCGCCTTGGAGAAAGGCGGTGGTGTTCCTGGCGTCCTCTCCCCCTGCTGTTGGCTCCCGTGTTTGGCTGCTGCTCTGGTAAGGCAGCATTCGTTATCTAAAAATAGATACGGACCCATGCACTTGTTTTTGTAGTTGTTGTGTAGCTGGCCTTGGAATCCCGTATTTCTAATGCGAAAGCATTACAACTGCATGTATCATATATCCCGCAATGAATAAACACCGGACTGGATGAACTAACTCCCCACACCTGAGGTGGCACAACTTTTGCTCTCTGGTGCTTGTGAAGGACCCCTGGGGGACCGCTTGGGCCCTCTCCCAGCCGATGCTGGTCCGCCGCTGTGCACCTCTCGCGGTTTAATAAGGTTAAAGGAAGGGGGTGAGAGGCAGAGCGGTCTCCGGATAATACCATTATGTCACCGGGCAAGGGGCAGGGCAGAGTTTAAGGCTGTGATGTGAAAAGCACACAGAACATACTTAATTAGTTCCAATGCCTAGGGCAGGCGGGCCCCTGCGCCAGAGTTAGAGGGGGCTCGGTGAGTTTGGGCAGACTTCTCCCAGGCCCGCTGCAGTGACTCACAGGCAGGAAAGAGCCCACAGCCACGGTTTGAGAGCAGTCTGGAGCAGGGGCCGTAGAGACAGGAGAGGAGGCAGAGAGCAGCGCCGGTCCCCAAAGAGAACCCCGGAGACGAACCATGGCAGCCCTCCCCGCCCTCGCGGCTTTCCTCGCCCTGTGCCTTCGCCCGGGGGCGCTTGGATTTAACCTGGATGTTGGGAACCCCGCCGTGTACACCGGACCAGAGGGCAGTTATTTTGGATTTTCTGTGGATTTTTACCTCCCGGATTTGCAGAGGTGAGCCTGAATAATGGAAAGTTGAGCCTGACGGGGAGTTTCTACTGCCCGGTCATAAAATGCCCCCCCCCCCTTTCCCACTCATTCACGCGACGGCTTTTAAGGGGGCTGGGTGCGGTGGTCACTGTTTCCCGTTTTACGTTGAAGGAAGTCCCAACAGCTTTGTTTCAAACATTGTTATAATGTGATTAAATGGGGGCTCTGTGAAGACAGGAGCGCCCCACACACAGCCTGTGTCTGTTCTGTGTTGGAATTCCTTGATGGAGGGAGTGGTATGTTTTAATGCTGCATGCAAGAGAACTAACTGCCCATGCTGTTTTAGGTTGAGGTGATACTCTCACAAACGTTTAGCCTCTGCACGTCACCTTTGGAGATTTCATGCCACAGGTTGGCTGTGAAGTAAACTTTCCCTGTGCAAGTGGTGTTATCGCAGGTCAAGTCTCTTTTGTTAATTCTGGCTAATCCTTCATTTATTATCACGTGTTTGTGGTGGGGCATACGGGAAAGTCTCTAAAGTGCTTTTCCATGGGGAATCGTAACTATCGTGAATTATATGGTGAACTCCTAGAAAAGGGGTGTGCAGCTGGTTATAGGGGTGCCTTCTATTGCTGTGTGAGACGAAGCCCCTCCCACCAGGATAGTGTTTTGGGGTGGTCCCGGGGTTTCCTTTTGCCCGGGAGGGGTGGGGGCAGGGGATCCCTTTTGATGTGAGTTTGGGCTCTCGCACCATGTTGCGAGCATGATTACAGCAGCGGGAGCATTTCGTGACAGGGTGTGACTCCAGTCCCTGATGGAATTTGCAGGTCTGGGAGACAGCAGCTACCCCTGGGGATGAGGGCCCGGTGCTTGACACGTGGGTGTCAATACTGTCCTGTGTGTCACCCCCTTCCTTTAGACGGCAAGCTAGGACTTTTCTTCCTGTCTCATGGCCCCTCTACAGCTGATCGCTTTCCCACTCGTGCAGTGGTGTGGGTAAATCAGCCACCCTGTTCTGTGATGTAATGTCCGTATGTGCCGCAGCTCTCACTGGTGTGCGCACTGTGACTGGTAGTGGTTGTATGCGTGGGCAGAGATTCGGTGTTATTCGATATGTCTCTGTTCAGTGTGATCAGGGGCTCTGTCTGGGCGGGCGTGGGAACACAGGCAGGAGACCGGCCTGTGATCCGGGACCCCGGCCTGTGTAGAGGCTGGACCCACTTTAAAGTCGGGGAGCCCCGGCGTGTTTCTCATCGGCGTTCTCCGAGCCTGAGGTAGCGGACCGGGAGACCGGCCTCGGTTATTGGGTGTGCAGTGGCTGCACCCCGCACGCTCTCGAAATCGTGTTTTTTTTTTTATTTGGGGGGGGGGGGGGGGTGCAAACAGTGGGCTCTGTGTAGTTTGATATTCTTTGTTTAAGTTCTATATCCAGGGAACTGCCCTGGCCCAGGAAGGGTGGCTGTATGGCGTCTATCGGGGTTTAGGTTGCCATAGACCAGCTCGAAGAGTAGCCGGGTGATCTGGGCTGTATGCTGTGACGTGTTTAGGGGAAGAGTCGGAGAGACTACAATAGGACCGGAGGGGCAGAGCTGTATTCGAAGGTCGGTGCCCACTTCTAGGCTGGAAACCGACTGGAGCTGAAAGCAGATTTCTTTTTAAGTGGGTTTTGCTGCCGTGCTAGTTTGTTGTGCTGTAAGTCTGTGCCCTAAAAGACAAACGGCCAATCTGACGTTAAGTAATTGAGGCTTTCAAGCGTCTCTTGCTTCCGCCCAGTGAAGGCGCTTGAATAAAGCGCCAAACAAAGGAAAGAGCGGAAAGCCTGAGGCTTCGAGTCCCCAGCGGACCCTCACCACCCCTCCACACGGGCCTCTGTGGTGCATCGCTCCTCGCTCGGACGTCACCCAACTCCACCATCCGTGTGACCCCCACCCCGTGCCTCTCCCTTTAGGCAACTCTTCAATACACATCTCCCCTTTGACTCTACCTGACTCGTCCCAGCCTGTGGGGCTCTCCCTCCCTCCTCGTTTCTCCACCATGTGACGCTTCATAACTGCATATATGACTTTCTGCCCTTAACTTGTACGACCCTCCCGTTCTTTGTAAAGTTTTCCACTCTACTGCTTTTATTTTTTTTCACTCCATCTTTAATTTGCTTTATTTATCCGTCTTTTTTGTCCTCCTCTCTTAGCTTGCTTGTTCGACAACCTGTTCCTCTCTCTATTTGGATCAGTGGGTCACTGCCTTGTATTAGTTCCCCTCTTTCCAAGCCCTTCCCTTCTTTTTCTGACTGCACTTTATAGCTGCACGCTAGGACAGTTTACCTCGCATGTAATCAGTTTACCTCGCATGTAAGCAGCAGGCAGCGCCGTGATCTCGCGTTGCTTCCGTGTGTGCGTACATGGCGTGCAGCCTGACATTCCACTGACCGAAGGCTCCCTCTGTACAGATGTTTCTGCGGTCTGCTTGTTTCAACGAGTGACTCACAATATGCCTTTCCATTTATTTTTTTGTACAAAATGCCTCTCCACAGAACAAAAGAGAACCTAAAGGGTTACTCTGTGTGGGTGGCTTTGTGTGTGTGGCTCTGTGTGCGGGTGCAAATGCAATAGGTCTCGCATTTGAGAGTGATTAAGCTATTGACATTGTAAATAACAATGCCGTTTCTTTAAATGTTTTAAAAACAAACAAAAATGTCATGAGCAATGCCAATAGCTCTAACTTTAACAATGCCGAGACCATTGCATTGTAAATGCTTGTTACTGTCTGTGTCCAGTCTAGTTTGTGTCAATCTGGCATGCCTGCGACGCCCGCGTCTTCTGGTCCTGGGTGAAGGGACAATCCTACAAGAGTATCTTTCTCAGTGGATCTGCCACCTGTGGCAATCCTCAGCGGGGGTTTCTGTTCCAGCCATCTCTACATTTCCTCCGGATCATCGAAGAAGCACTTTTTACCTTAAAAGACTACCTTGAGTTGGGCCAGAAAGAAGAGAGTGTATTTGATCTGCATTGCTTGTAGTTTGAGTTTCATTCCACAAACGTTCATCTTTGCTGCTGGACCCTCACCATGCAGTCAGTGAAAATCATGATTGTATGCGATTCAAGCAGCACAGATTGTCAGCTGTGAGCCACCTTAAGGATGACATCCCTGTCAGAATAATTAAGCAGTCAAAGGGTAACTGGTTTGGGAGGGTCGCCTGGGAGGGCGAGGGGCCTATGCACTCTTTCTATCGCCTAAAAAGGAGGACATTGTGTCTGTTGGAAACCAAGAGAGGAACCATTTGTTAAAATATTCCGGGTTTCCCACCAAGCGCAGATTATTTTGCCGGGATCTACCTTCCGTGTCTTCCACTTGCCTCTCAAGTTAGAGCGTCATCTTTGAGGTTCCGCAAAGTCAGCCTTTAGGGGATGCAGTTCATCCTCAGCACAGGAAACTCAAGTCTCCTCTGCCATCATTCAGTCCATAACTTTTCTGGGATCTTGGCGCAGGAGGAACATTTCTATCTCCTCTCTATCTATTTGCCCCACCATGGCCTCCCTTGCTGCTCTGTAAACTCATCAGTAGTCTCTTTAGGGGGCTTTGACACCCCTCCCAGTTTCACCATTTTGCACCAGAGTAGAGTCCATCACAAGCCCTGCTCTCACCCCCACCCCTACTCCCATTCCCACTCCCTGGCTGCCGAGTGTAGGGTGGGTCCAGTGTGCAGGCGCTTTGAGGCATGGCAGGTAGGGAGGTGAGACTGGAGAGGAAGCAGTTGTCCCTCATCTCCTCTCCTCTGCTCAGGGTATATCTGGGAGTTTAAACTCCCTCCTCTCGGCTGTATGCGGTTAGGCACTGGGTCCTCTTTCCATCTGCCCCAAAGATGGATGCTGCCGGGTTTGCAGTAATTGTTTTTTTGTTTTTTTTTTTTAATGCATTTACATTTTTTTCTCTATTTTTTAAATAAAACTACTGCACATGTATTACATTTATAAATGTATTTAAATAAGTTCTAAATATACATCTTTTATTTTCGGGATATGTAGTTCAGAAATATTAGTTGAGCTGATTTACAATTTAAATGAAAATATCATTTAATAGCTGCAATATTACTCTCTGGAGTTATTATAAAAGAGCGGGAAAGAAAGACCGGATATGCCCTGAGAATGAAGGGGAATGTCACTAAATGTTGCATTGTCATTCAATCTATGGTGCTGAGCCCTATTGAGAAATGGAAGCAGACTGTTCGGTGTCTTGGGAGCAGGTGGGGAGTGGAATGTGGTTTATAATTTCATCATGCAATTAGTAGAATCGGTTTCCCAGCTCTGTTGTAACAAGTATTCATTATCTCCCGTTGCATTGCTTTCAAAATAAAAATATATATAACGTGTAATGAAAGTCTAAAAATGTTTAACAATGCCGATACATTGTTTATTATATTAATGTTTTATAAAAACGTATTTAATGTCTAAAATAAGTATTTTATTTTAGAAAGTTTAGAAAATATTTTTAATAAGTTACACAGCATTAAATTGTTTACTTAAAACTAGAATTCTTTTTTATATTAAAATTATTTGTATGCCTATTGTTAACTATAATTTTAAAAACAATGTGATTGTTAAATCTATTTACTTTTATTACAATACTGTATCTTTAAGCTTTATATTTTGCAGTTCATATTTGAAATTTTTTACTGACAATTTTTTGTGGCTATATTTTTCTAATATTTTTAATTTGCAGGACATAAAATATTTGTTTTAATATTTTAAACTGTATCTTTTTAGGTCATATTTTTGTTATCGATATTCCAACAAAACAACCATGGGCAAACGTCAATAGTTTTTTGATGAAGTGCAGTAAAATGTCAATTTGGTCTGAATTATATTTTTTCATACACATCTGTTTTTGACATTTATTATTCCATACAGAGCTTTGAATGTTATATGTTGTTTTCCTCTTTCTTATCTGTCTTGCATATTCAATCTTTCTCCCTTGTAACTGTGGTCCATCTATCACAAGGATGACGTTAGGGATACCCCTTTCCCACACTTATATGAAGGGGGTTCTTCCAGGGCCTGGTAGAAGAGAGCATGTTAGGGCAAAAATGAAATCTGTCCTTAGTTTATGGCAAATTGCGATTGCAAGTTTTAAGATCTGGATAACTACAATTACTGCTTTAGGTTGATGATCTACTTTGGGGAAATTAACTTTGCTACTATAATAACTGGCTGGGAGGACATTAGAAATTAGAGGTTGTCTTTATGCTTAGAGGCCTAGGCAGAGGTTATTCTCATTCAGGACCTAAATACTCCATAAGGCTACAGAATGCTTTTTAACCAAATGTGAATAAAGGAGTTAATTGCCCCTTACACACCTGAACATTCTAGTGGGGGGGTACACTGTGTATAAGAAGGGAGTGTGATCTTAACTATCAACAAGGGTAATAACCATACTTGATTATCTAACTGTTGCAAAATCTTTTGCTGCTAGCTTTTTGGGCTGCAAAACCCAAATTTCTGAATCATTATATGAGCTTCACTCTATTCTGTTGGAAGTAGAGAACCTTATTTAACCTCCAGAAATGGAATATTACATTATTAGAAAAAGACTGATCTGCAATTTTGGCTGTTCGAAAGTCGCATATTCAATCAGCAATGTATTGTGTGCCAGATTTAACCAAATTCATGTAATGTAGCGCAGAAAGTTAGGATGCTTCCCGGCGTTGCACGAATGGGAGCGAGCAGAACTGCAGCATTTTTACAAATATACAACAGTCTTGCTTTCTCATTGTGCTGTCACACTTTGGACTCCCTTTGGCCAATCAAAGGGGCTTGCATTGTGGTCAGGATGATTTTTGTGCAGAAAGGACTACCGTCCCGCACAAAACTATCCTTTGTGGTGGATTCCTCTAGGCAAAAAGAGGAAGTAACAATGGGAAATGAAGATATTTCCTCGTTACGCATGCCTCAGGGAAGCATACTATTTTGGCACAAACCAATGTATTCAATTCTTTGTAGATATGGGATTGTACCAAAATCCATGGGTGGGTGCACAGGAACACCCATAAACCACCCATGGATTGTCTCCCTGACGTAATGCAGCACTATGCACTGCGATGTGTAACGTTTTATTTACAAACCCATGCAATTCAACTTTGTGTGCCCTTGAAAATCTCAAAATTCATTTTGCAACAGGGCAGAGCCAATAAAGTAACCCAAATAGACGCAAAATCTTGGTAAATCTGGGCCTAAATAATTGGGCTGCTAAAACTTGAAGATACATGGCAAAACTATGCATCCATTTGCACCTAGGTTTGCTTTTGTTTTGCATGGTACCATTATTACCCGTGTGCTGATTTGTTGTTATTTACAAAGCAATTTATAGCAATGGAATTTAAAGATGTTGGTAGCCTGGAGGGCCTTAACATTTTCTTCTTCTTTTCTTTGAAGGCTTTTGTTTTTAGATTATTTCTGGGGGTAAAAGATACTAAGTGCTAAATGTGTGCTGGAAAATTACTCAATAACCAATATTTCAGATAGGGGTTTTCTTTAAGGATTGCATTATTCTTCTTTGAAAATTTAGGGTCAGCTGTATCAAACAGAGGTTAGTCTCCTGATTTGGATTGTGAAGCCATATAGTTCAGAAAAAGTGGAAGCAAAGGGTGATAGAGCGAATATCTCCGCTAGAAAGGGAACACCAGACATTAAATTCTGCAAGGGTAAGGAAGTGATTGCAAGTAAAAAATAATTTCTGTAAAATGAAACTTAGAATCTTCTGTCTTTTGGAGGTGGAAAGTGGCTATTCAGACAAGAATAATGGAGGCTGACAGTATTACAAGAACTCATATGACAATGTTACCTCTCTGAACTGAGATGAACTGATATCACAGAGATTTACAGAATGGGCAGCTGGGTGGCAGATGTCCCTTATGTTTTTTGGAAACGTTGCTTGCCTTAGGGAAACGTCTCTTAAAATATGTTGGGGGTGTGATGTGTATTAAAACTAATGAAAATATTTGTTATCCCAGAAGATTTTCCTATGACTACTTATTTAGATGTACCTGCATAGGAATGCATGGAGGTCAGTGTGCCTTGTTTGGTGCTACAGGTTGTGACAAATTTTACTCTACTAAATCAGTTTACATTAGATTGGTGCTCCCTTTACTAGGATCACTGTGAATATGTGCAAGCTAAGATAATCTTTCGGAGTAAAAGGATGGATACTTATTTGTCTATTACTCCATATGAATGCATTGGCTGGTGGGTGACACAGAGGAGCCCATGTTTCGGTGGAAATTTTGATTGGCTCATGCTAAATCCTCATGGACCTTGTACAGAGATGTGGTGTGTTTGAAACACCATAAAAATGTGAAACCCAATGTGATTTTCTTATAGGAAACGTATGATGACTTGTTCGGGCATAACTTCATAGGAATAAATTGAGGCGAAGACGACTAGTTTCGTGCCACTTTTTGTGACACATTTTGCTTGACTCAGACAATTTACAAATAGGTAGCGTAGCGGAACGATCCCTTTATTAGGATCAATATGAATACTGGCGAGTCAAGATAATATTCATCTAAAAAAGGGTGGCAAGTTATTTATCTATAGCTCCATTGGGATGCTTGGCTTGAGCCTTGCAAAGTGGGCATGCGTGGAAACAGTGCTTGGCTCAAGCTAAATCTTACTGGAGCTTGTAGGGCAAAATGGTGTATTTGAAAAGCATCATACATATTTGTGAGCCAATGTGCTTTTCCTATCAGAAAACTACAATTATCTATTTGGATGTAACCTCAAAGGAATGGGATGGATTGAGGTGAGGGAAACCAGCTTAGTGCAACTGTTGTGACAAATTGTGCTTGGGTCGGGCAATTTAGATACATGTAGTGTAGAAGAATGCTCTCTTTATGAGGATCAATATGAAAATTAGTGAGCCAAGAAGACCTTGAAAGTAGAAAAGATGGTTACTTAGTTAACTATAAGTCCATAGAATGATTTGGCTTGAGGGTGGACCTGTGGGCACAAGTGGAAACATGGTTTGGCTTAGGCTAAATCCTTATGGAGCTTGTAAGAGATGTGGTGTGTTTGTTTTGGCAATAAGTTTTTCTTATAAGAAAACTATAATCACTTATTCAGATGTAAGTCCATAGGAATGCATGAAGGTGGTTGCAACCAGTTTGGTGCCACCTGTTCTGATAAATTTTGCTCAGTACAGGCAACTTACATATAAGTTGTGTAGAGGGGTGCTCTCAATTAGGATCAATATGAAAAATGGTGAGCCAAGTTGATCTTCATGGGAGAACAGATGGTTACTAATTTGCCTATAATGCCATTGGAATGTATTGGCTGGTGAGTGGCACAGTGGGTCCATGTTTTGGTGGAAACATGGCTTGGCTCAGGCTAAGTGCTTCTGACCGTGTAGGGGGTGTGGTATATTTGAAAAACAATACATATTTGTGAATCAATATGATTTTCCTATAAAAGAACTGCAATTACCTACTGGGACATAATTGCACAGGAAAACATGAGAGTGAGGGCACCACATGTGGTGTCAAATGTGTCAAATTCTGCTCAGCTCAGACAATTTACATACAAGTACTATAGAGGGATGCTTCCGTTCTTAGAATCAATATGAAAATTGGTGCACCAAATTGACCTTGATCAGAGAAAGGATGGTTACTTATTGGACTATAACTCCATAGGAAGGCATTGGCTTTAAGGTGGCACAGGTGGAAACGTTGATTGGCTCAGTAAAAGTCCTTATGGAGCTTGTAGGGGGTGTGGTGTACTTAGAATATTTGTGAGCCAATGTGAATTTCCTATACGGAAATTTTGATTACTTTTTCAGAGATAACTACTTAGGAATGCATTGAGGTGAGAAGGGCTGATAAGGTGCCACAAATTGTGATCTATTCAGACAATTTACACACAGGTATTGTAATGGGGGGCTCCATTTCTTAAGATGAATATACATTTTTAGGGTGGCAAAGCTGTCCCATGTTTTGGTGGAAAGTTTGCTTGTGTCAGACGAAATCCTAATAGAAGTTACAGTGATATGTGTTGTGATTGAAAAACAAAATATTAATAGTATGGCAATGCAAAGTCCAATAAAATGAAGTTAGTTGAATTATTTAAGGTTATATTTTATTTAAAATGTTGACTGCAAATAAAACGCTGTCTGAATAAGATGTTGCGCGAATAAGAAGCTAACTTCAGCCTCAGGGCTGGTAGAAACCTGGGGAAGGTGGGTTGTGTGTGTCTTAGCCCGCATCTCACCAAGTAAGCAAGCACTAGTGATGTGTGTAAGCCATAGGTGTAAAGCAGCCTTGTGTCATGTGTGAAACCTTCGGTCATCACAAGCTTTTCAAATCGACAACAAGCTGCATTTCCCGACTTCTAGTTTAGCTTCTAACATTGCCGTATTCGTTCAAAATTCCTAGTATGCGAATGATGCCAAGTAAAAAGACAGAAGAGACTGAGAATGCTAGGTCACCTAGTAACTATGGTTGTCACAAACTACATTCCCAGCACAGCTGACTGTGGGCTTAATCCTTCAATGATCAATACAATTAGTATTAGTAAATGGCGTGTCACCAATATAATTTTACAGCACCATCTAAAGTATAATCAGTGGAATAGGAGGTTTTTTTTTAACGAGATGTTTCTATTTAACGAGGGTTGTTCATCTCATGCCATAATTATTGTGGCACTGGCTGTAATCAGATGACTATATTTAAATGAGCTCTGTCGCTTGGTATCATACACAAAATTAGGTAGGTTGCATGGCACAAGTAAGGGGTACACGCGGGTGCATTGCATCCACCCATTATTTTCACAGGGTGGATGCCGTCCACCCTGCCAAGAACTTGGGCCACACAGAAATAAGCAGAACTTGTCCTGGTGTAATTTTCAGGCACCGGGACAAGTTCCGCAGCGCCTGCATGTTGCCTGCTTTCCATTCCTAGCAGCAACATGCAGGCAGGAAAGAGGGCTTTTTTCTTTCCACCTCCAGCTAGGCAAAAAGTAAAAGCCGAAGGTAAGGGGCCATCAGGCCTGCTTTTGATGGAGTATCCTGACTGGACGCGGTCTGGAACATCACACTTAAAAGCAAATGCAACCAACGGAGGGAAAATAAAAGCACACCACTTGTTATCACTTCACAGGTATTTAAGAGAGGCATGCTTTTGACTTTGTTCAGTTCCTGTATGTAAGTGCATGCACTGTAATAATGTCAAATGTGTTGGTCTGTCCCAGCATTTATGCATATAATTTAAATAGCACTATTGTATTTCTTTTATAGCGCTACTCATTCGAATGTGGGTATCAGAGCACTTTATGTAACATACACATTATACATGGACAATAAATCATACAAGTATGTCAATGATTGTACAGGATGCGTTACATAACATAGCGAGGGATAAAAGGCTTAGGAGTTGCATGTACTTCATAGCTCACGGTGCTATGTTAGAAGAATGACAATTTATGAACTGCAAGTAACAAAAGGACAGCTGTGTTGAAGCAGTAACCCACCTACCTATCTACATTTAAAAAATCTGTCATCTGGATGTTACATGGTGTGCTTTGCAGGAGACACAAACGTATTTACTACTTTAATTCATATCTAGGACAACATAAAACACAGATCTCTCCAGTAAAAGTGTTAACCTCCAAGTTAACTTACCATTATTACTATTCCATGAGATTAACAGGGAACACAAAGATCTCTGTAGCAAGTGCCTTAACCCCATAAAATGCAGACTTTGCATCCAGTTAAGCAGAACAGATCTACTACCATGCTTCTCCTAGTTGACAATTTCTTTGTGACGTGTTTTAAAAAAAAAATAATACATGATTTAGTTGAGACCCAGATGCTCGGACGCATTATATACTTGATTAAAATATGTGTGAGGTCTTAATATTTGATGTCACTCTTGTGATGTAACTTCCTGTGATGTCACAAGTGATCGCACGCGCCATGATGCCATTTGCATACTGCCTAACTTGCTTAGTCCCCTCACTTACTTTTATAGGACTTGTGCCCTGGTAGGCTGTGGCAAATAGAGCTGTCTGCTCGATGCAGAACTACCAATGACAAGGTCTTCCCACTTTAAATTATGTCGAGCGAGTTTTTCAGCTGCATCTAGTTTTGCAGATCGCGTTATCACGCTCTCAAAAACATATCAGAAACCGAAAGATAGAGCTTAGGTCACAAGAGGTATACCATAATAAAAATGAAGGGAAATTAAAAAGCGGCATGTGCTGAAAAGGGGACAGCTAAACCTACAGGGTTGCCGTAAAGATGATACTTAGCATACGTAAGGATGAGAAACCATGCTTCTGCAAAGAAATCCAAGAACTTACCTTTACGTATGCACCGCCACATGGTAAACATCTAGAAAGTGATGAAACCGGGCGACACCAACACATGTTCTTAAACTGCAGGTACATGAATTCAATTTCGTGCGTCCACCTTAAACGAATGTCATTCCTCCACAATGTTAGCACTTCCGGGTTGCATAACAACCAGTCCGACGCCAGAAGAAGTTCTGGGTGTGGTCTGAAAGGGGGCGGTACTGCCAATGTTAAGGTAGGTGACCTAGATTCATCGAATTGGAGCCCATCGGCCGCTCGTAAAGCGCAGCATAATATTCCGAAACGCTGATTGTGTATGAAGTAAACACTTGCCTTAATCCGAAATTGGCGCCGTCCAGTTTTTAGTGGGTTGTGTTTCGTGGGAGTCTGTGCAAGCAAGCATGTGGAAGCTTCAAACAGAACTCTCTTTTTAAGGACTGGGCGCAGAGCTGTTTGGCACTGAAAATCGTGGAGAGTAATTCTATGTCAGGACCGGAGGCTCCGATTATGTTTCTCATTTTCTTTACTGAAAATTCTCAGCAGCCAATCAGAAAAGTAAAAACAAAGTACACACTACAATACCCATAAACCCTAGTGGGTATCACATGACAACCATAGAGTAGACCCCTATATAAGGAGCATAAGAGAATACTACATCCTCTTTCTTTGCTGCTCCGCAGCCAGTTAAGTGCATTACCTCTCTAACTTTGCCTTTCCATTTATGGTGCTTACTGTCTAATCGCTTTGTGTGCTTATGGAATTTTAATTGTACCTGTGCTTTGTGCCTGCTGTGGTAATGTGCGCGTTGCTCTCGCTGCGGCTTTGATTGCTGTGCAGGTTCATTGTGCTTCAGCTGCCTTTCGTTAGCGCTGACTCGCGCTTGCTGGTACTGCTCAGGTCTGCTTTCCGCGCTTATCGCCCTCCACTTTGCAGTTTCCGCCGCGTTTGTTCTTTCTTGGGAGCGCAGATTGCCTCCCGGGGGCTTGCTGCCCGTGTCCTTTCTGTGGAGCGAGAGACGGGGGTGAGGACGCGCGTTCTCTCAACGCGCTGTCATCTTTCTGGCTCGGGTGTCGGTCGTTCCGCGCATGCACGTTGGCCATTTTCTGCCCGGTTTCGTTTTTCACTGTGTTTACCAGGTTTTGAGGAGCGCAGGAGCAGCGCTGAATATTGCTCTGTACCCACAAACCCTTGCCAGTCCCCCAGTGACGCCCAAGTCATACAGAAGGGTTTTGGGCTGTATAATTGAGCATAGGCACTGCCTAGAGTGGTATTGCTAGGCGAGCACTCCCTCTACATTTTACCATAAGTGCGCACTTTAGGATTTCTGCATCACTGTGTTGCTTGGCTTGCCTGGGGTAAGCCACTCCCCCTTATTCTATCACTGTCATTACCTTTAGGGTTTTTTGCCACCGCTGACAGTGCTTATTGGCTCAATTTTTTCCCTCCTGTGGGTGTATCTGTCACTTTACGTGCCGAACATGTCTGAATACTATTATGATGATGCAGAGTATTTTGAGGAGGAACCCTCTGGGTCACTGGAGCATGAGCTGGTCGAGGCTCTTGATGTGGGAGTCCAGCACTCCGTGAATAAGGCCATGGTCAGGGCTATTGAACCCTTAAAGCGTCATTTATGTAATTATGCCCTGCAGCAGGGCTGGCTTCCTGGCTCAACGTCCCTTTCTTCATCAGGTGGCAAGGGGTCTAAAAACCCGCACTCTTCGGACTTTGCGAAGTTGGCTACAACTTTATCTTCTGACCACTCTTATGGTTCTGCGTCCAAAGACACTTCTTCTTGTTCGCCTCACAGGGATGATGGTAATACCTCCTCTGATACGGCGTCTGGGTCGGAGGCTTCTCCTCCCCCAGCTAAGAAACAACGTAAAGAGTGTTTCGTGGACGCTCCGACCCATCTTAATTTACTAACATTTGATCCTAATGCGATTGTTCACCCTAACTCCTCCTCATGGCTTCCCTCTACTGAGGTTTCTAACTATGTGTAATCCCACCTGCGTCAACCCTTTGATAAACATGTCAGAGCGCGTTTGCGTTCAGAATGTCCACGTCCCGATTTGGCGGACAAGGTGGCGGATACTCCGGAGGTGGATCCCTCCATGCTAACATATCTAAAGAAATACACGAAAGATCCTAAGAAAGGTATCGATCATGCATGGAGGTCCTGCCAGGATAAGTTGCTCGATTTGACCGGTCCCCTAACAAAAAGTTTGGATTTAGGTTTCAAATCAAAAGCTTCCGGACAGATTATAAATCCTGATGATTTAATTGGATGGGCTCAACGTGCCATATGTCTATTGGGCAATGCCAACTGTGCTATGTCCAGCGAGTGGCAACGCTCTATTCTATTAAAACTCGATCCTAAATTGGCGGAGTTGTCTTCATCGGAGTTAGGCCCTTTAGCATAGGGTCTTCTCTTTGGTCAACCTTTTTTGAAAGAGTTGACTAAATTTGTTGCTACCTTCAGTGGCATTGATAACACACAATGTTCCTTAAAACAGGCTTTTCGTCCGTTTTTTGGCCGGGCCGGACGACATCGGGGGTGGTCGTTCGGCCGAGGTTACCAACAAGGCGCCCAGCGCGGTTATAATTCACAACGTGGGAAATATCAAGATTCCAATTCCTCCGCCAACTTCTATCCCACACGTGGATCCCGCAACTACAACAAAAAAGGCCGCTATGGAGGTAACCAAGGAGGACAACGTGATGCCGCTGCTTCAGGTGAGCCTGATTCCATTTTCAGAAGTTCAATTGGGCGGCCGAATCCAGTATTTTCTCAACAAATGGCGAGAGATCTCGCAGGATGCGTGGATCCTGGATTCGGTGCAGAGTTTTTTCACTCCCCCTCTCAGACTCTTCCCCCGCGTCCGATGCTTTTTTCCCATCGAGATCAGGTGTTCATTTCCAGCTAAATCGAGTCTCTGCTCCAGAAAGGGGCCATAGTGCAGACGGTTCGTCATCCTCAGGGCTTTGTCAGCAGCGTCTTCCTAGCTCAGAAGAAGGGGGGTGGATCCAGGCTTGTTTTAAATCTCAAGGAGTTCAATGGATGGAAGTATATCGTCACTTCAAGATGGAGGGGATCCATCTTCTTCGCGATCTTCTTCAGGAAGGGGACTGGATGGTCCGCCTAGATCTGAATGATGCTTATCTGTCAGTGCCCATTTACAGACCTCATCGTCGTTTTCTCCAGTTTCAGTGGCAGGGAATGTGGTACGAGTACAAAGTCCTTCCTTTCGGCCTCTCGTCAGCACCTTGGTGCTTCATGAAGCTTCTGAGACCTGTGGTCGAATTTCTTCGTACCAGAGGCGTTTGCCTCATCATTTATATGGACGACATTCTCATCATGGGTCAGTGTTCTCGTCTAGTATTGCAGCAACTTGCCTGGACCATAGATCTATTACAGAATCTGGGATTCTTGGTCAACACTCAGAAATCAGTGTTGATTCTCTCTCAGTCTGTGGAGTTTCTGGGCTTTCTAGTCAACTCCCTCACTTGTCAACTCCTCTTGCCCAATCAGAAGATCAGATCGATCAAGAGAGAGTTGAGGTTGATTTTGAACAAGCAGACTGTGTCCTTGAGGTCTGTAGCCCGGGTCGTCGGGTTGTTAGCTTCTTCTATACAAGCGATCTTCCCGGGTCCCCTTCATTACCGAGCGCTTCAACGGCTCAAGATACGCCGTCTCCAAAAAGGCCTCAGGTATTCCGATCAGATTCCTCTTTCAGAGGAGGCGAGGTGGGAGATGTTGTGGTGGCTGAAACATATGGAGTTGTGGAACGGTCGAGCCCTATTCAGCACCACTCCGGAGGTGGTGATCGAATCCAATGCCAGTCGGTGGGGTTGGAGAGCCCGGTGCGGTCAAGTATCCACTGGCGGCCGTTGGCCTCCGGAGGAATTGACTCTCCACATCAATTGCCTGGAGCTTCTGGCTGGCTCCTTTGCGATTCGTTGCCTCTCGCCATGTGTCAAGAATTCCTGTCATACAAGGGAAACACGCCCTTATGTAAACAGGAGAGCTGTTACATAACTCAAGGAAAACACGCCCTTATGTAAACAGGAGAGCTGTTACATAACTCAAGGGAAACACGCCCTTATGTAAACAGGAGAGCTGTTACATAACTCAAGGGAAACACGCCCTTATGTAAACAGGAGAGCTGTTACATAACTCAAGGAAACACGCCCTTATGTAAACAGGAGAGCTGTTACATAACTCAAGGAAAACACGCCCTATAAAGGGAGGAACCGGGAGGTACAACGCTGTCGGATATTGTGTTCACACCGACGTACCTGCTTCGTGAAGAGCAGTGTTCCGGAGTGGTGCTCCAGTAAGGCAAGAACGGAGGTAGGTCGAGTCGTTACTCCCTGGGCCGTGTCTTGCCCCATCGTCACCTGTGAAGGACCCGGAAGCTCTACCGGTCAACCATTGAGCTTCGCTTTTTGACTCGGCTGAGTCCAAGCGCAGTGGCGCTTTTGCTGGTTGGAGTCGTAACTCCCAGCCCGACCAGAGACACAGGGACTGCCAGCTGTAACGCACACCAGGAGGTGTTTGCCGCGTTACAGACTCGGAAGTCCACAGGATCGATCGAGCGGCTGCTCTCGGTTCAGTCTTCTTGCTTGTGATTGGGGTATCGGTGACGCATCACCAGGAGGTGACTCCGCGTCCCGGTGCAGTCTGAGGAAGAGGTTGAGCGGCTGCTCCCTTCAGGTAGAGACCCCGGCTGGGTGTTTCCCTGACTCCTCGATTCTCCCCAACACTCTTCGTGCCCCTCACAGCCTACCGATTGGCATTGTCGGCCATTTCATTTCTGCCCTCTGTTGGCATACGCCGGGACCGGCGTATATGCAGAGGACGGTTAGGACCATCCGTGCTGTGGGCTGGTAACGTACTTAGCCTGGAGGATTCCAGTGACTATAACTGGTTTATTCTTTGTATTATATTTGCCTTCATTAAAACAACTAACCCTTCACTAGTGGTTGCGTCCTCATTGTCGTGTCTGTTAAACGATCCTGAGACGTTCAGGGCGTTACACCATGTCAGACAAATTGTTGCATCCTTCTCCGCATGGACAACGTGTCGGCGGTTCGTTATGTCAACAAGTTGGGCGGGACCCAATCCCGACTTCTAGCGGAGATTGCCAAAGACTTTTGGCACTTTTGCCTTCAGAACAAGCTGTTTGTAGTGGCGCAGTACCTTCCAGGGTGCAGCAACCAGGTTGCCGATTGGCTTTCCCGACATCTCCGGGATTTCAGCGACTGGAGGCTTCACCCTCGAGTGTTCGGATTGTTGAACAAGATGTGGGGCCCTTGTCAGGTCGATCTGTTTGCCTCCAGACTCAACAAACAGATTCCAGTGTTCTTCAGCTGGCGTCTGGATCCGGAGGCTCTAGCCACGGATGCTTTTCTGCAAGTGTGGCCTCCAGCGCTTTGTTATGCGTTCCCTCCGTTTGTAATGATTCCAAGGGTCCTTGCCTGAACCAAATGTTATCACTCGGACTTGATTCTGATCGCTCCTCTGTGGAGGGCTCAAGCGTGGTTCCCAGTACTTCTGGAAATGTTATGTGCGGTTCCGGTCCTTCTTCCCCGGCGGTGGAATCTGTTGTTAGACCCTCTCAAATCTCCGCATCCGTTGATAACATCAGGTCAACTCATGCTGGTCGCTTGGCGCATTTCGGGGATCGCTGGAAAGTCCCAGGCCTTTCTAGAGACGCTACCAGATTTATCAGTCATGCTTGGTCGCCCAACACACACAAACTTTATGCTACAGCATGGAAACGATGGTGTGATTGGTGGTCTCAACGGGAGGTGGATCCCGCTGCAGCAGATGTCTCCTTGGTAGTGAACTTTCTTGCGTCCTTAGCCGCTTCAGGCCTTGCTTATCGCACTGTCAATAATTTTCGGTCAGCCATCTCGGCAGGTCACGTGGCCATTGAGGGCAAACCACTTGGTGACCATCCATTATATGTAAATTACTCAGTTATCCGGTTGGTAAAGTCACCATGTTCTAAATATTCAGAGCTTTGGGATGTCTCCATTGTCTTACGTTTCTTGGACTCCTGGCCTGTAAATAAGTGTTTGTCTCGTAAACAGCTTTCTGCCAAGCTAGCTATGCTACTTTGTCTAGTATCCTGCAAATGCGTTTCTGATATTCGCGCCCTCGATCTAGCGGGTCGCAGATTCTCTCCAGAGGGTGTTACATTTTTGGTCACCAGACGCACTAAATGTAACACCACTTCTGTCACTTATCCTGCGTTTCCTGACAATCCAAAATTGGGTGTGGTACAATGTATCCGGGATTATGAGGTGAGTACTGCAGGTTTTCGTCAAGATATGGCGGGTCAATTGTTGATTGCTCTGCAGAAACCTTTTCGTCCAGTGACCCCAGCTACACTGGCACGATGGGTGCGTTGGCTCATGAGCGAAGCTGGTATTGATGTCTCCAAATTTGGTGCTCATTCTGCTCGTGGTGCTATGGCATCCAAGGCCTTTTCTGTGGGAGTCAGTTTATTGGACATTATGAATGCAGCTGATTGGTCCTCTGACTCTACATTTAAAACTTTTTATTATAAACCTATTGTAAATGTTGCATCTGTTGTGGTGGAGCAGCTTTGAACAAGCTTAATCGGAGCCTCCGGTCCTGACATAGAATTCAAAATTTGCGAACATTCGTGACAAGAATTTTCAATTCTACTGAGGACACGGAGGCGAGGATTATCCTACCCATAATTCAGTACTGTAATGTCTGATTTGAATTGTTTTATACTGCAATGTATATTTATGCTATTTTTTACCCTTCCCTACTGCTATATCTCTTCCTGGGAGTGTGGTATTACGGCTTTATCTTTCTATTTCAGGTTCTGATCTCTAGATATTTTGCTGACTTTCCCCTTTGAAGAGGGTATTCGTCGTCTCCCATGGAATGCTGTTTCGTTGAAGCTGACTTCACATTTTTCGTTGCTGCCCGTTGGCCTGTGGATTTCCTTATGAAGAATGGATTCTTCTTTCCAGTTGTTCCCAGATATCACACTGTGTTTATTTTGGACTTAACTGTTATTTCACACAAAGAAAGTGGATGTAGTACTCTCTTATGCTCCTTATATAGGGGTCTACTCTATGGTTGTCATGTGATACCCACTAGGGTTTATGGGTATTGTAGTGTGTACTTTGTTTTTACTTTTCTGATTGGCTGCTGAGAATTTTCAGTAAAGAAAATGAGAAGCCTAATCCTCACCTCCGTGTCCTTAATAGAATTGAAAATTCTTGTCACGAATGTTCGCAAATTTTGAATTCACGGTTTCTTTTCCAGAACTCCCTTCAGAGAATCTGGCAAATTTAAAAGTTTTAACTCGGCAGTGCATTGACTGTCTTAGGTGTGCCTTTTATGACAACGTCAGACTACATTTGAGTCCTAATCCATTTACCACCTTCTCAGTGGCGTAACAAAACTTGAGGGGGCCTCCCTGCAAAGTACGTGGAGGGGCCCCTCCGGACAGGATCGGGAGCTCTCCGGCCAGGGTACTGTGCTGAGGGGGGGACCCTGAAGCTTCGGCCTCCCCACACACCATGGGGGGCTGCAGGGATCTGTGTTTCTGCCACTGGGCTAGTCCAGTAGGGACCCAACCTTTTTCTTGGGAGCCTGCTACCGGCGCTGATAAATGCCAGAGGCTCCTCAAGTCAAGTGCTTTAAATGGGAAAAAACTAAGTGCAGGTACTCACCAAATTGAGATGTGGACTAGGAGGTGGGGTCTGGGAACAGGGCTAAGGGCAGTGCTAAGGGACCCTACCAGGAGCACACATTTAATTTGATTGAGATTTAATTGGTGTGCAGATGTGCATAACAATGCTAATGCATTTCTGGTATATTTTGCTATTCCTTTTGTCTTTATACGTACAAAAGAGTACATTTAATATTAAAGTGGGCTTCTCATGGTACAAACCCTAAATCACATATGACTTGCACAAGCTATTTTCCTTAACATTTTTGGGACATTTTTAATAATGGTTAACCCTCTTGTCTCATTGCCACCTAGCAGACATCACCCAGCCCCTCCTTGATGGCTTTGCCTCAAAGCTCCTTACCTGCTGTAAAGTCTGATTCCCTCTTTCTGGAGGTGGGGAAGCTGCTGAAAGCTCGAGCCAGGATGCCTGGCTCTAACTCAGTTCCAGGTCCTCTTGCACCCTCAAACCCAAAATGAACTGAACTTTGATAGTGCGTCTGACTGCCAACCAAACTCTAATCTCATGTGCAAAGAATAAAGACAAAATAGTGACCTTTGTTGTAATACAGGAGAGAAAGAAAAATTTAGCAATGTGGAGGCTGAATTGCACAATGTGAAAGCAGAAATTCTGGGCTCAATCTCAGCTTCCCCACTTGACCAAATTGTGTGATCCTAGACTATTATTTTACCTCACCAAGCCTTTTTTCTCTTCATTAGCACATATGATAGTATATTCAAATGCACAATTTCAAGATGTGTGCTGTACATTCACATCTTGTGTTGGATTCACTACACTATAATGTTGCTTCATCATGAAAAATAGGCCATATATAATGTACACATGAAAAGTGACTTGTTTCCTAGTTCACTAATGGCATTGTCGTCACGGTGGGAGCACAAACTCCTCTCAATGCTGTGATATAAGCTAATGCACCAAGGTGAAATACTTCCACGTGTTAGAGAATAAACTTTTATTTTCCTGTTAATGTTTTCTATGGTCGACTTATGCACTGGCTTTTAAGGCCAAGTCAGGCTTACGGGTACAACTCTGACTGGGCTCTCCTTGTTAAATTGTTGGTTCGCCCACCTCTACCCCTCCAAGAGCCCCTCCATTAATCCAAGAGGAAAAGGCGTCTAAAAATCAAAACACAATCGTGTTGAAATACTAGAGTTGCCAAGCATTTGTTACAAGCAAACTTTTTCACGTGCGCTTCATCGGCGGAGCAGCGGCGGCTCCTCTACAATGGCGGAGGGGTGTCGCCTCACTGCCTGGCTCAGAGCCAGCAAATGAAAAATAAAACAATATAATTGTTTTATTTTTAATTTGCTTTCTCTGAGCCATCTTGCACAGGGAGGAGTGCTATGTGCACTCCCTGTGTGCGCATATGTATTTGGTCAGCCGCCTCAGGTCGACCAAAACACACGTGTGCACTTTGGTTTCTCCAACCTGGCTGCATTGAACACCCGGGCTGGAGAAACCCCCAGAGACTCCCTGGTCTGAGCAAAGCATCTTTCCAGCCCTCTCAGACCAATCCCCGTGCTGCTGTCACATGAGAGCAGCGTGAGGATTGCAGGGAGCCCGTGACGTGACCCCAGTGCTTACTGGGACCTGGAAGGATGAGGCCGAGCGCGACGTGGGAGGCGGGCGGCAGCTCCAGGTGAGTGTCTCCTTTTTAATTTTTATTTTTTATTAACACCCCCGTGCGTGCTCCACCTCCTGTGCGCCACCACACCCACTCCAGCCACCCCACCACCTCTTTATTGTGGTAATGTAGGGCTTGACTGGCTTCCAAGTATATATCTTCCGTGCTGGACACTGCAGACAACACTCACTCGTGCAAGAACACGCACTTGGACATAGAAGAACTGGTGCACTCAGACCGGGCACTCAGTACATGTGTTTTATAAACGCTTACCTTTGCTGCTGTCCACATTACTAAACCTTGATTCCCACCTGCTCTGCCTCAGCGTCACTTTCACCACCTTCCTCCTCAATCTGGCTCCAAACAAGTGCTGGCATACTCTGCTATACAAGGAACTGTACACTGAATGGACACTGTCAATTACCACAGTATTACTCGGGCCCCTCCCAAACTCCCAGCCAGCTCTGAATTAATGCATATGGGCGCTGCTCAATTAACACTTTGTAAGGGTAGACAAGCACTCGATTATCGGAGTGTTTCACGAAAATGGATCGACTCTTTGTCTGCTGTGTTACGCTTCTTTCTGTACATACCCATTTCACTGGGCTTACCTTGCTGCCCCATGAGTACCGGTAATCTCTTTGGACAAGGAGAAGTTCCGGTACACAGGCGCAGAAAAATTAGAAGTGCCGGTACTCAGTACCGGTGAGTACCGGCCCAATTAAAGCAAGTCTGTTCCTTGAACCACTCCACACTTCCTGCTGCTTCTTCTTCTCACTCTTGCAGGTTCTCACTTCACTTCTGTTTCCTTCCTTTGTTTTCCTCTCTTTCTCCCTCCCCTTCTTCCTCCCTTTTATGCCTTCCTCTCTTACTCCAAAGCAGTGCTTGGAATTTGCATAAATAGTCACGCACTGAGGGCCACATTTATGAAAAGTTTTGCATCGCTGTATTAAAACAGCGATGCAACACTTTGCACTACGCCCTCCTTGTGACACCTGGATGCGCCGTATTTACTGTACGCATCTGTTGCCGCAAAACTCACGCATTGCTGAAATTGTGTCGTAAGCATGACACAACTCCAGCAATACATGGAGTAGGCCTATACCTATTGCACTGCGTCACCCTTACACCTGCTATGAGGCAGTGGTAAGGATTTGACGCAGTGGCATCCTAGAAGTGGCGTGGTGAAACCTGATAGATTTCACTGCGCCACTTCTACGAGGCTTTCTTGCGGGGGAAAGCCCACCCTGCATACATTGTACCTGATGCAGGTTTAATGTGGCGCATGGGTTTACAAAGTGACGCATCTGCCTGATGCGTCACTTTGTAAATTTGGCGCAACGTGGCGCATTATTTACACCACTGCTGCATCACTAAAAGTGATGCAATGGCAGTGCAAAAGTGTAGCAAGGGACTCAAAAATAAACCCCTGAGTACCTGCACTTTCTTCATTTTAAAGTGCGAGCACAGACCTGCACATCCCAGCAGAGGTCCAACACTTTTAATATGAGAGCATCAGCACTTATCTATGTAGGAAACAGGTACTCTCAGAGAGTGAGTACCTACACTTTTATATTTCCATTTTAAGCCCGGGGCAAAGTCTGATGATGTAAAATACGGTTCGTTATCCTGAATAGCTGGTCCCCACCGCCCGGACCCACCAGTATACATTAAATACTACTCTTGGGGCGCCTCGTCAGGGGTAGTAAGCACTATATAAATGCAATTACAATTGCAATACAAAGTGGAATATCAGTCAGAAGTGTGAAAGGGTAATGGTGGACTGCCTCTAGCGAAAAGAAGGGATTTCATAGCTGCCACGTGCCTCTGTTAGACTGCTGTGTGAACTCCGACTTTCGACTGTCCATCAACTGTTGTTTTTGCATTTGTCACCCAGAGTGGGACGGGTATGCTCAGACGTGAGTCCCGTGCTCTCCATGCCACTGGAATCAAGCTATCCTGGCTGAAGATGGGTGAAACCCCGAAACCGGTTCTAGGATGCTTGTTTCCAGTCCAGGGAGGACCTGGCTTGGCAGTTCGGGTTGGACTGTTCCCATGAGGCACAGGGTCAAGACTGATTTGCATATGGCTGGGTTCAAACTGGAATGGCATGGTGAGCACAAAAACGATGGATTTAGGCCCAGATCTCTATACTGGGGTGAATGTATGTCATTGTTCTGCATTCTGTCCATCAACTGTTGTTTTTGCATTTGTCACCCCGAGTGGGACGGGTATGCGCAGACATGAGTCCCGTGCTCTCCATGCCACTGGAATCAAGCGATTCTGGCTGAAGAGGGGTGAAACCCCAAAAACGGTCCTAGGATGCTTGTTTCCAGTCCAGGGAGGACCTGGCTTGGCAGTTAGGGCTGGACTGTTCCCATGAGGCACAGGGTCAAGACTGATTTGCATATGGCTGGGTTCAAACTGGAATGGCATGGTGAGCAGAAAAACGATGGATTTAGGCCCATACCTCTGTACTGGGGGGAATGTATGACATTGTTCTGCATTCTGTCCATCAACTATTGTTTTTGCATCATAGCAAATTACATCACGACATGTGACTTTCCATGTGGCATCACAGGAAGTGACCTCACTGGAAGTGACATTACAAGAAGTGACATCAGATACTAAGATCTCACACAGATGTTTATCAGGTGTATCATGAGTACGTTTAAGTGCATTTTGATATTTAACAAATGAGATTCGGAGTCGGGTTGTGCCAAATAGGTGGAGCAATCCTGATGCAAAATCTGGGCCTCAACAAATACATTTTTTTTAAAACCCTACCACAAAGAAATTGGCAACAAGGAAAAGCATGGTAGTAGATCTGTTCTGCTTAATTGGTTGTAAAGTCTGCATTTTAAAATATTGTTTGGGGTTAAGGCATCTGCTACAGAGGTGTCCAGTAAATCTCAGGGAATAATAATAATGGTGAGATAACTTTGGAGGTTAACGCATTTGTTGGAGAGAGCCGCGTTTTGTGTAGTCCCAAATTTGAATCAGAGTATTGTAGTAGATTAAATTGTCTCCTGCAAAACATAATCACCACTGTTCTTGGTGGGGGTGGGATGGGGTGCTTGGGGATTGTTGAACCTCTATTAGGTTGCTACCTTCTTCGGGTTTGTTATTCATATTATTGCAACACACGTAGTGTGCATCTTATCCAATGTTGTGAGCATAAATGTACCACTTAATTATGCAATAGTGCCCTAATATGTGAATGTTATAACATATGCCAACTGAAAATGCAATGAAATATGTTTTTTTTTTAAGTTGTCTCCTACAAAGCACATCATGTAACATGTAACATGCAGATCACAGATTTTTATTTTAAGTAGTTCGGTAAAGAAACCTTTTCGTCCAGTGACCCCAGCTACACTGGCACGATGGGTGCGTTGGCTCATGAGCGAAGCTGGTATTGATGTCTCCAAATTTGGTGCTCATTCTGCTCGTGGTGCTATGGCATCCAAGGCCTTTTCTGTGGGAGTCAGTTTATTGGACATTATGAATGCAGCTGATTGGTCCTCTGACTCTACATTTAAAACTTTTTATTATAAACCTATTGTAAATGTTGCATCTGTTGTGGTGGAGCAGCTTTGAACAAGCTTAATCGGAGCCTCCGGTCCTGACATAGAATTCAAAATTTGCGAACATTCGTGACAAGAATTTTCAATTCTACTGAGGACACGGAGGCGAGGATTATCCTACCCATAATTCAGTACTGTAATGTCTGATTTGAATTGTTTTATACTGCAATGTATATTTATGCTATTTTTTACCCTTCCCTACTGCTATATCTCTTCCTGGGAGTGTGGTATTACGGCTTTATCTTTCTATTTCAGGTTCTGATCTCTAGATATTTTGCTGACTTTCCCCTTTGAAGAGGGTATTCGTCGTCTCCCATGGAATGCTGTTTCGTTGAAGCTGACTTCACATTTTTCGTTGCTGCCCGTTGGCCTGTGGATTTCCTTATGAAGAATGGATTCTTCTTTCCAGTTGTTCCCAGATATCACACTGTGTTTATTTTGGACTTAACTGTTATTTCACACAAAGAAAGTGGATGTAGTACTCTCTTATGCTCCTTATATAGGGGTCTACTCTATGGTTGTCATGTGATACCCACTAGGGTTTATGGGTATTGTAGTGTGTACTTTGTTTTTACTTTTCTGATTGGCTGCTGAGAATTTTCAGTAAAGAAAATGAGAAGCCTAATCCTCACCTCCGTGTCCTTAATAGAATTGAAAATTCTTGTCACGAATGTTCGCAAATTTTGAATTCACGGTTTCTTTTCCAGAACTCCCTTCAGAGAATCTGGCAAATTTAAAAGTTTTAACTCGGCAGTGCATTGACTGTCTTAGGTGTGCCTTTTATGACAACGTCAGACTACATTTGAGTCCTAATCCATTTACCACCTTCTCAGTGGCGTAACAAAACTTGAGGGGGCCTCCCTGCAAAGTACGTGGAGGGGCCCCTCCGGACAGGATCGGGAGCTCTCCGGCCAGGGTACTGTGCTGAGGGGGGGACCCTGAAGCTTCGGCCTCCCCACACACCATGGGGGGCTGCAGGGATCTGTGTTTCTGCCACTGGGCTAGTCCAGTAGGGACCCAACCTTTTTCTTGGGAGCCTGCTACCGGCGCTGATAAATGCCAGAGGCTCCTCAAGTCAAGTGCTTTAAATGGGAAAAAACTAAGTGCAGGTACTCACCAAATTGAGATGTGGACTAGGAGGTGGGGTCTGGGAACAGGGCTAAGGGCAGTGCTAAGGGACCCTACCAGGAGCACACATTTAATTTGATTGAGATTTAATTGGTGTGCAGATGTGCATAACAATGCTAATGCATTTCTGGTATATTTTGCTATTCCTTTTGTCTTTATACGTACAAAAGAGTACATTTAATATTAAAGTGGGCTTCTCATGGTACAAACCCTAAATCACATATGACTTGCACAAGCTATTTTCCTTAACATTTTTGGGACATTTTTAATAATGGTTAACCCTCTTGTCTCATTGCCACCTAGCAGACATCACCCAGCCCCTCCTTGATGGCTTTGCCTCAAAGCTCCTTACCTGCTGTAAAGTCTGATTCCCTCTTTCTGGAGGTGGGGAAGCTGCTGAAAGCTCGAGCCAGGATGCCTGGCTCTAACTCAGTTCCAGGTCCTCTTGCACCCTCAAACCCAAAATGAACTGAACTTTGATAGTGCGTCTGACTGCCAACCAAACTCTAATCTCATGTGCAAAGAATAAAGACAAAATAGTGACCTTTGTTGTAATACAGGAGAGAAAGAAAAATTTAGCAATGTGGAGGCTGAATTGCACAATGTGAAAGCAGAAATTCTGGGCTCAATCTCAGCTTCCCCACTTGACCAAATTGTGTGATCCTAGACTATTATTTTACCTCACCAAGCCTTTTTTCTCTTCATTAGCACATATGATAGTATATTCAAATGCACAATTTCAAGATGTGTGCTGTACATTCACATCTTGTGTTGGATTCACTACACTATAATGTTGCTTCATCATGAAAAATAGGCCATATATAATGTACACATGAAAAGTGACTTGTTTCCTAGTTCACTAATGGCATTGTCGTCACGGTGGGAGCACAAACTCCTCTCAATGCTGTGATATAAGCTAATGCACCAAGGTGAAATACTTCCACGTGTTAGAGAATAAACTTTTATTTTCCTGTTAATGTTTTCTATGGTCGACTTATGCACTGGCTTTTAAGGCCAAGTCAGGCTTACGGGTACAACTCTGACTGGGCTCTCCTTGTTAAATTGTTGGTTCGCCCACCTCTACCCCTCCAAGAGCCCCTCCATTAATCCAAGAGGAAAAGGCGTCTAAAAATCAAAACACAATCGTGTTGAAATACTAGAGTTGCCAAGCATTTGTTACAAGCAAACTTTTTCACGTGCGCTTCATCGGCGGAGCAGCGGCGGCTCCTCTACAATGGCGGAGGGGTGTCGCCTCACTGCCTGGCTCAGAGCCAGCAAATGAAAAATAAAACAATATAATTGTTTTATTTTTAATTTGCTTTCTCTGAGCCATCTTGCACAGGGAGGAGTGCTATGTGCACTCCCTGTGTGCGCATATGTATTTGGTCAGCCGCCTCAGGTCGACCAAAACACACGTGTGCACTTTGGTTTCTCCAACCTGGCTGCATTGAACACCCGGGCTGGAGAAACCCCCAGAGACTCCCTGGTCTGAGCAAAGCATCTTTCCAGCCCTCTCAGACCAATCCCCGTGCTGCTGTCACATGAGAGCAGCGTGAGGATTGCAGGGAGCCCGTGACGTGACCCCAGTGCTTACTGGGACCTGGAAGGATGAGGCAGAGCGCGACGTGGGAGGCGGGCGGCAGCTCCAGGTGAGTGTCTCCTTTTTAATTTTTATTTTTTATTAACACCCCCGTGCGTGCTCCACCTCCTGTGCGCCACCACACCCACTCCAGCCACCCCACCACCTCTTTATTGTGGTAATGTAGGGCTTGACTGGCTTCCAAGTATATATCTTCCGTGCTGGACACTGCAGACAACACTCACTCGTGCAAGAACACGCACTTGGACATAGAAGAACTGGTGCACTCAGACCGGGCACTCAGTACATGTGTTTTATAAACGCTTACCTTTGCTGCTGTCCACATTACTAAACCTTGATTCCCACCTGCTCTGCCTCAGCGTCACTTTCACCACCTTCCTCCTCAATCTGGCTCCAAACAAGTGCTGGCATACTCTGCTATACAAGGAACTGTACACTGAATGGACACTGTCAATTACCACAGTATTACTCGGGCCCCTCCCAAACTCCCAGCCAGCTCTGAATTAATGCATATGGGCGCTGCTCAATTAACACTTTGTAAGGGTAGACAAGCACTCGATTATCGGAGTGTTTCACGAAAATGGATCGACTCTTTGTCTGCTGTGTTACGCTTCTTTCTGTACATACCCATTTCACTGGGCTTACCTTGCTGCCCCATGAGTACCGGTAATCTCTTTGGACAAGGAGAAGTTCCGGTACACAGGCGCAGAAAAATTAGAAGTGCCGGTACTCAGTACCGGTGAGTACCGGCCCAATTAAAGCAAGTCTGTTCCTTGAACCACTCCACACTTCCTGCTGCTTCTTCTTCTCACTCTTGCAGGTTCTCACTTCACTTCTGTTTCCTTCCTTTGTTTTCCTCTCTTTCTCCCTCCCCTTCTTCCTCCCTTTTATGCCTTCCTCTCTTACTCCAAAGCAGTGCTTGGAATTTGCATAAATAGTCACGCACTGAGGGCCACATTTATGAAAAGTTTTGCATCGCTGTATTAAAACAGCGATGCAACACTTTGCACTACGCCCTCCTTGTGACACCTGGATGCGCCGTATTTACTGTACGCATCTGTTGCCGCAAAACTCACGCATTGCTGAAATTGTGTCGTAAGCATGACACAACTCCAGCAATACATGGAGTAGGCCTATACCTATTGCACTGCGTCACCCTTACACCTGCTATGAGGCAGTGGTAAGGATTTGACGCAGTGGCATCCTAGAAGTGGCGTGGTGAAACCTGATAGATTTCACTGCGCCACTTCTACGAGGCTTTCTTGCGGGGGAAAGCCCACCCTGCATACATTGTACCTGATGCAGGTTTAATGTGGCGCATGGGTTTACAAAGTGACGCATCTGCCTGATGCGTCACTTTGTAAATTTGGCGCAACGTGGCGCATTATTTACACCACTGCTGCATCACTAAAAGTGATGCAATGGCAGTGCAAAAGTGTAGCAAGGGACTCAAAAATAAACCCCTGAGTACCTGCACTTTCTTCATTTTAAAGTGCGAGCACAGACCTGCACATCCCAGCAGAGGTCCAACACTTTTAATATGAGAGCATCAGCACTTATCTATGTAGGAAACAGGTACTCTCAGAGAGTGAGTACCTACACTTTTATATTTCCATTTTAAGCCCGGGGCAAAGTCTGATGATGTAAAATACGGTTCGTTATCCTGAATAGCTGGTCCCCACCGCCCGGACCCACCAGTATACATTAAATACTACTCTTGGGGCGCCTCGTCAGGGGTAGTAAGCACTATATAAATGCAATTACAATTGCAATACAAAGTGGAATATCAGTCAGAAGTGTGAAAGGGTAATGGTGGACTGCCTCTAGCGAAAAGAAGGGATTTCATAGCTGCCACGTGCCTCTGTTAGACTGCTGTGTGAACTCCGACTTTCGACTGTCCATCAACTGTTGTTTTTGCATTTGTCACCCAGAGTGGGACGGGTATGCTCAGACGTGAGTCCCGTGCTCTCCATGCCACTGGAATCAAGCTATCCTGGCTGAAGATGGGTGAAACCCCGAAACCGGTTCTAGGATGCTTGTTTCCAGTCCAGGGAGGACCTGGCTTGGCAGTTCGGGTTGGACTGTTCCCATGAGGCACAGGGTCAAGACTGATTTGCATATGGCTGGGTTCAAACTGGAATGGCATGGTGAGCACAAAAACGATGGATTTAGGCCCAGATCTCTATACTGGGGTGAATGTATGTCATTGTTCTGCATTCTGTCCATCAACTGTTGTTTTTGCATTTGTCACCCCGAGTGGGACGGGTATGCGCAGACATGAGTCCCGTGCTCTCCATGCCACTGGAATCAAGCGATTCTGGCTGAAGAGGGGTGAAACCCCAAAAACGGTCCTAGGATGCTTGTTTCCAGTCCAGGGAGGACCTGGCTTGGCAGTTAGGGCTGGACTGTTCCCATGAGGCACAGGGTCAAGACTGATTTGCATATGGCTGGGTTCAAACTGGAATGGCATGGTGAGCAGAAAAACGATGGATTTAGGCCCATACCTCTGTACTGGGGGGAATGTATGACATTGTTCTGCATTCTGTCCATCAACTATTGTTTTTGCATCATAGCAAATTACATCACGACATGTGACTTTCCATGTGGCATCACAGGAAGTGACCTCACTGGAAGTGACATTACAAGAAGTGACATCAGATACTAAGATCTCACACAGATGTTTATCAGGTGTATCATGAGTACGTTTAAGTGCATTTTGATATTTAACAAATGAGATTCGGAGTCGGGTTGTGCCAAATAGGTGGAGCAATCCTGATGCAAAATCTGGGCCTCAACAAATACATTTTTTTTAAAACCCTACCACAAAGAAATTGGCAACAAGGAAAAGCATGGTAGTAGATCTGTTCTGCTTAATTGGTTGTAAAGTCTGCATTTTAAAATATTGTTTGGGGTTAAGGCATCTGCTACAGAGGTGTCCAGTAAATCTCAGGGAATAATAATAATGGTGAGATAACTTTGGAGGTTAACGCATTTGTTGGAGAGAGCCGCGTTTTGTGTAGTCCCAAATTTGAATCAGAGTATTGTAGTAGATTAAATTGTCTCCTGCAAAACATAATCACCACTGTTCTTGGTGGGGGTGGGATGGGGTGCTTGGGGATTGTTGAACCTCTATTAGGTTGCTACCTTCTTCGGGTTTGTTATTCATATTATTGCAACACACGTAGTGTGCATCTTATCCAATGTTGTGAGCATAAATGTACCACTTAATTATGCAATAGTGCCCTAATATGTGAATGTTATAACATATGCCAACTGAAAATGCAATGAAATATGTTTTTTTTTTAAGTTGTCTCCTACAAAGCACATCATGTAACATGTAACATGCAGATCACAGATTTTTATTTTAAGTAGTTCGGTAAAGGGATTACTACTTTGATCACAGAGATCCTTTTGTTACTCGCAGTTAATACATTGTAATCCTTCTAGTAGACCACAGTGAGTAATGAAAGGCATTTGACTCCTACACCTTGTAACCCGGACTGTCTGATGTACCGCATCTTGTACATTGATTTGCACACTTACATGATTTATTTGGAATGGATAATGTATATGTTATGTAAAGTGCTCGAACACTCTGCACTGGGTTGCGTAGCCTATAAAAGATATACAATAGTGCTATTTAAATTGTTATTTGTGTAAATATTGGGACAGACCAACCCATCTGACTTTACGTGCATGCACTTATTTACAGGGCCTGAATAAAGTAAAAAGAATGTGTCTCTTAGGTACCTGTGAAGATATAACAAGCACTATGCTTTTGTTTCCTCTCTTGTGCATTTGCATTTCAGTGTGAGGTTCCAGGCCGCCTCCTGTCCAATACTAGATCAAAAGGAGGCCTGATGGTCCCTTAACTGCACCCAGCCGGAGATGACAATCAAAAGCCCCCTCACTGCCTGCACATTGCTGCCGGGAATGGAAAGCAGCCAACGTGCAGGAGCTGATGAACGAGTCCCGGTTTCTGACCAACTCTAAAACGGCTGAAAGTAATCCTATCGGGTTTGGTGTCAAGAAACGAGCTTTATAAGGTCCCTGGTGTTCCTGGTACCAGCCTTCTTGTCCAGGCAGCCCAAAATGGTCCTGTTGACCAGAGGCACATTTCTGCCCTCCTCCTGCTGAGCCAAGCTCGAGCAGGGGAAGGCAGGAATCCTGTCACAAAGAGGTGTGACCACCTCCCAGACAGGATTTAGTGTATTATGCCTGGGTGGGTGCGCTTGCCAGTGACGAAAGTCTGCATGAGGGGCACATTTAGTGTCCCTGTGCATAGTCCAGTTCAAACCAGTCCTGGGAACATTGGCTCCTGCGCAAAACTGGACAAAGGACATGGGCGTAACCTCCCCCTACTCCAGATCCTCCCCTGTGAGGGTCCCCTGAATTTGTCCAACCCTCTCCCATGGGTACAATAGGACTTACCTGGCTATAGGACCTTAGATTCGTGGACAAGATTCTGATCAAGAAACCACTGAACTTTGACCGTCTGGACACTCTGGACTTCGTTTGGGCCCAACTTCGTCTCCCTCTCAGTCTGAAGCATCGTCTGTGCCTGTGCACCATCCAGGCTCCGTGCAGGTTCTGTGGAGCATCAAGGAAACCCGAAGATATCTCCTTTGGACTGAAGGAGTTACTCTCCTGCAACCGCAGGCACCGTAATGCAACTGACCTGTCTGCTGAACCTGAGCTCCTGCGGACTCCGAAGGCTCCAGCTACACAGGAGATGGGCTCCCCATCCCTCGTGGTCCGAGCTGCCCTCTCACCAAGTTTGAAGTCAGAATCCTTTATGGGGGCTGCAATACTCATACCCCTGTGCACCGCGTACTTTTTCAAGTGCATATGCTTGTTGGCGTTCCCAAAACAAGTGCACTGGACTCTGAGTAGCCCCAACCTCTGGCACCATTTCCACCAAAGAACTTCGGCCTCCTCGCACTGAGTGCTCTGTGGGCTGCTGCTTTGTAATTCTGCTCGAGGTCCCCTTGCGACTCCTGTGCCTCCGGCCTGTGGGTCCTCTAGAGGGTCATCTTTGCTTTTCCTGTGCTCCACTGGTTGCTCCAGGCTTGCCCTGACTCCACTGTGTTTGGTGAGTCTCCTGGACCTTTCTGGTCCGAACCGTAACCCTTCTTGAACATCTTCGTGGGTTGGTGATGCCAAGGCTGGTTGGTGCTCCAGCCAGACGCCGACCCCTTAGCAATCGAGGTCCTCCGTGGGACAGCTCGTATCTGCCTCCTGCTTGTCTTCGACGTTTCCTGTACCCGGTGGCTGCAGAGTCAAGAACCCCCTTAACACACCTGAAGCACCCGACATCGGAGGGCATTCGTCTACCGATCCTCTGGTCACTCCTGAGTGACCCAGACTCTGTCCCCTCTGCTTTCAGGTACTCTTCATCAAGAATCCACCCTTGGATTCCATCTGACACTTTTCCTCTTTCCTGCAGTGGCATTTCCTTGAAGTCCTCCATTGAGATCGACGTCGGTTTCTGACACTACTTCAGCCCTATGTACCCGGCTTCCCTGGGATAGGTAACTCTGGTACTATGGTATCCACGGATGGGGTGGCTCTTTGCCCTCCTATGATCCAAAGGGCTTCCTCGTAATCCACAGGGAAGGGTCCTTCAGATTTATAACTGCAACCGGGACACTCCCATGAAATTGTTCGGCACACCGGGTCGTGTTCCCACACTGCACCCGACCTCCGTGGGATCCCTACTTACTCACCTTGGGTGGTTCCTCGGGGTCCCAGTGTTTCTACATCCTCTAGACTAGATGTCTTCAAACTGTGGGGCGTTCCCCCCTGGGGGTCCATGGATGGTTTCCAAGGGGGGCGCGAATGCCTCTCTAATTACATGTGAATGAAGATGGCCTGGAACTGTGGCCTTATTTATCTACTGCATTTCCTGGCTGTCTTCATTTACAGGCAGCCCGGATTGCTGTGAAGGGAGGTCACGGAGTGTCAATAAGTTGCCTAAAGGAAAAGAACTAACAGAGCAAACAGATTCACTGAAAAATAAAGTCAAGTTGCATTACACACCGTCTAACATAGGCTGCTGCAAAATGATGCAGTGTTTGAAATAACACTTTCCTACAAAATATAGCCTTTAATAATAAGTGGTCAGACTGTACCTAATGTAAGCATTTTCTAAAGTATAACACCCTTACAATACCTCTAAAAAAAATCGTTGTCACTTTGACGCATTAAGCAGGGCCATTGGAATTATGTGGTAAGAGAAGACCAAATTATGCAACACGGTTGATTAAATTATGCAGGAAGAAAAGGTAAATTATGCAGCATAATCTGACTCATTTTGTGGTTAGCTTTATTTCATTTTTTTCGTTTTTAGTAATGGTAACACTGAGGTGAAATATACCTAATTAGCACCAATTTAAGACCCAAATATATCAATAAGCAACTGCAAGATGACCAATCAAACTTTATGTAGGGCATTCTACTGCTCTGGCACACCTATAACCAGCCACGTTTACATAATTTTTGATCCCTTTGAACTAGAATCACATTTTTTTGTTAAAATCTGCAGATTATGCAACATATGGGTTATGTAGCAAATGTGATAAACCCATAACAATGCAGAAAACGCTTCTGTCTCAGAAACGTACAATTTCAGTGGCCCTGGAATTAAGTGACTAATCAATTAACAGCTGGTAAGAGGATGTAGTGTAACAGCCATTCTGGCCGACCTTAAAGCTGGGGAACTAGGTTTGAGTCTTGACGGGAGGCTCAAACATTCTGTGGTTCTGTAATGCAACTGGTGCTCATGAAAAGTGCTCTGATACCTTCGGGTCGTGTATGCACTATTTAAAATGCAAAAAAAAGCCTTGTTTCTTCTTTAACTGTTTGCACTACTACCCCACCCTTGCTTTCAAGCAGAGGTACCTCAAAGTCAGCACTAACCATTCAGTGGTAGTTGTTTTTGTAAAAGGTAAGTCCAGGGGGTAGCAGGGAGGAAGTCAGTAGGGTCCCATTCAGATACAGAGCTCTGGTCCTCTTGACCCCTGGGACCTCTGAGGTCCAGGAAAAAGAGGAAAAGAGTGAGATTCATAAATATAGTCAACGAGATGGCCCAGAAGAGAAAGCACTGTGTGAGGGCTTCATTTCTATGGTTACAAATAGCCAGACACCGCTTCCTCAGAGAGATACCCCAAGGAAGAGGACGATCTAAAGAGAGCCTTTTTTATATATAAAAAAGAGCCATCTATTAGTGCAGCAGGTAATGCTGTCAGGTGTGTAAATGGCCACTGCTGGTCAATTATGGGCGTCTTACCATGAAGTGAAGTGGGTGCCCATTTTCCTTGTTAGTATCAGAGGACAGGTTGCCCTTGCTGCTTTTTAACATAAAGGTGCAGACAGAATCCCTGGTACTGCAGGTACAGTGGCACCAGGAGCCAGAGGTATGAGGAGCCAGCTGAACCTTAATTATGGCTGTTTACTATCCTTCCTTCATCAGCATTAGGGCGCACTGTACACTTGTCAGTGTTGATTAGGGTCTCAGTGCACCGGCCCACAGGAGGGGAAAAATTAATGCAGTGGATACACCGTTGTTTGGCCTCAGAGAGATGGTAGAGAACGGTGTGTGGCTAGATAGGAGTCCATGTTTTTAACAAACGTTAGAGGAGACTGCCCTCTTTGCAAGGCAGTAGCTAACATTAGTGAAGCAGGTTCAGCCGCACTGGGGTCCAGGGATCAGAGGGGACCACTAAAACACAATTAGGACTGTTTTACTTTAAAAATGGTGCATGGGAGCTTATTTTTTAACATTAGGACCAAGGAAACCATTGCAGATAAAGGAAGACCACGTGTAGGAGCTCTTTTTTTCTGAAAGGGCCTGTTTTAAGATTAGAGTGATGGTCCGGCATAGTGGCGAAGGGGTATAAGAGGCAGAGGAGATAGCCTGCTACTCAGGACTGAAGTCATCATTTGTGCAGCAAGTGTAGTTGCTTTGATGTCCAGTAGTGTGAGGGGCTCACAACACCTCAATTATAGGGGGCAGTATTTTGGGGTCAATAACTGTTTTCGTTTGATTCATTTGATGTTTTCGAAGTCTCATATTTAGTGTGGTTCATGAGCTATCGAAAAAGTACTCTTGAAATGATTTCATAATCCATTCCCCCTACGCTCAGCCCTTTCCCTCCCACTCACCCAATCCTTGCCGTAAAGTTTTGGAGGGGGGGGGGGGGGGTTTGACATTAAAACATTTTGCTTAGGGGGGGCTCAGAGCAAAAAAGTTTGAAGACCTCTGCTCTAGACACTGTCTTGACTCGAGTCGTGGTTCTTATACCACTATTTTAGTATACAGTTTGGTCTCCCCCTGGAGCCCACTGTGTATTAGTTCTACTTACGATTGTTTCTGTGCTACAGTATTGTGTGCTTTGTGTTTATCTGCGTGTAGCAGATACTGTGAAGTATTTAGAGTGTGTTATAATAATAAATACATATTTTTTAACTACTGTGTGGGTCTCCTTTCATTTAACCAATACAATAATGTTACATTCTGGTAAAACAAGCTGCTTCACATTCCTTCAAGACTAAGCCTGATGGCTGCTCTCCACAGCTATCACTTGGATAGCTTTCTAAGGTTATCTTTGACCTCTTAAATCACCATAAGGCTTGTTTGAACTGGTACAGGGTGCTCACTTTAATGAGTGGACAGCATTTACCTGGCTAATTTCTCACACCATCGATGATTTTATAGGAGGGGGAGAGTTTGAGGTAAAGATAAGAAGGAATTCAGTTTTAGAGTGATTCAGTTTTAGGTGATGAGATGTCATCCATTCTTGGATGGAGTTAAGGATGGTGGTGAAAAGTGAAATGTCATGGGCGGAGGACACTTTGAGGTAGAGTTTTGTGTCGTCAGCATAAAGGTGATAGAAAATCCCTGCTTCTTTTAATAGGGCTCATAGTGGTTCAATGTAAAGATTAAATAGAGTTGGAGCAAGGATAGAGCCTTGAGAGACACCTTGGTCTACAGCCCTTGTAGGCTGTTTGCAATTTTAACCATCTGAGATCTCCCGTTGAGGTAAGATTCAAACCATTTAACTACTACACCTTCAATTCCCATTCTTTCTTTTAGTGTGTGAAGAAGTGTGTGATGGTTTACAGAATCAACGGCTACAGAAAGGTCAAGAAGAATCAGGAGGCAGAAGATGCCTGAGTCTAGGATTCGTAGGGCATCGTAGATAATATGTAGCAGTGCAGTTTCGGTGCTGCAACCTTGACTGAAGCCGGAATGAAATTCGTCAAGAGGATTGTTGTCCTTAATGTGTTGGGGTGAGTTGCTCCGCTACACATCTCTGAATGATTTTGGCAAGGTAAGGGAGGTTGGTGATAGGGCGGAAGTTGTTAAGGTCAACCACATCAGCAGAGAATTTCTTTAGTAGTGGGGCACCTGACCAGAGTTGAGGGCATCAAGTAAGGATCTTTGACTGAGAAAGAGGTTAACCAGATTTGTGTGGGTATAGAGGTCTATTGCAATGTCGCTTGGTATGGGGTCTAGAGAATGGTTTGAAGGTTTGGTTTTCAGGATGTTCTCAAGGAGGCCAGCTTCAGTGATGACATCAAAACTGTAAAAAGAGCCTTTGGATTGCATACCTCATATGGGGTTGGGTGTGAATCATGGTCAAGGAGCAATTTAACCTTTGCATCAAAGAATTGTACAAATTATTCTGCTTTATTGGGTGGGTCAACAAATTTGATGGTTGAAGATGCCAGGGGTTTGCTGGTAGTTTTGATTAGGTCAAAGAGTTTCTTTGGTCTGTTCTTGGCAGAGTCGAGCAGGGTTCTAAAGTGATTTTATTTTTTGTTAAAGATATTTTTGTGGTAAGATGACTTGTATATCAGAGGTGTGAAAGATTAATGAGAGAGGGTGACTTCCTCCATTTCTTCTCCATGATTCTTAGATTTTTACTTTCATCATAGAGGGACATATTGAACCAAGGGGGCAGAGGGAGTAGGCCTTTTCTTCTTGCTTTGTAGTGGAGATTGTGCACAGCTCTTTTGGCACGTGGTAGAAGAGTACTGCTCGGGAATATGTGTTTTGGGGTATTGTAACCCCTCAGAGTGGAGTAGGGAGTCAGATACGTCAAAATTTCAGAGTTTAAGTGGGAAATAGTTACTTCAAGCTGGGATATTGTGGAAATGAGGGGGCCTCGTTTGTTTTCAAGGTTGTGTAGAGCTATGCAGGGAATGTTATGATGTTCGGTAGGGGCAGCGGGTTCTGAGGAGTGTACTTCTTAAGAGGCAGAGTGGGGAGGGGAAGGAGTTAGGGTGATGATGGGTTATAAGATTGTGGAATGGAGGGTGCAGGGTCAAGTGGTGTTGTTTGGAGATAAGTATGGGAGTTGATGAGGTGTAAATGAGAAACTCAGGGTATTAATTGGGAGAAGTATATGTATTGTGCAGTGGTTGGGGTGAGGAAGGGTGTTAGCTGTTATGGGACGGAGTCATGTAGGTTCGAGGGGTGAGATGAGAGGAGAAGGGGGGAAAAAGGGCTGTGTTGGAAGTGAAGAGAGGGGAGTAGGGTGGTGGCACGTTTGGTTGGTTGTATGGGTGTGAGGGGCTCGAATGAGTGGACAAAGCAAAAAATTGTCCAGGAGGATAGATGGAAAATATGGATAGTTCCTCTTGATTAAAGAACAGGGGAAAGGGGAGTGATTAGCATGTGGGAATATCGGTTAGAGTGGGTGAGCAGGAGTGAAGGGGGTAGTGGTGTATGAGGAATGGATAGACTCAGGGTAAGAGGAGAGGGATCTATGTAAGGTAGGTGGGGTGGATAAGGAGGAAGATCATCTGGAGGAGAGGACAATATGTGAACTGGGTAGTCTAGTTGTTGGTAGTATGGTCTGGGTAATGGGGTATGTATCCTGGTTGAGGGTGTGGTTTATTTGAGGTCCCAGGAAGGTGCATGGGGTAAGATGGGAATACTGGTCAGGGGTTGGGATAGAGTGTTGAGTGTGAAGTCCCGGCTGGAGACATTTTAAGGTGAGGGTGTGTTGGACCTGGCCCTTTTGGCCGGATGGTCCCTAGACTTTTTGCCTTCCACCTGTACTTTTTCTGACCTGTTGTTGGCTATTCTATGACTCTGGGCACTTCACCACTGCTGTTCAGTGCTAAGGTGCATATGCTCTCCCTATGTAAAATGTATATGTTGGTTGGATTCCATGATTGGCTTATTTGGTTTACTGTCAGACCCCAGTAAAGTGCATCAGGAGTGCCCAGGGCTTGTAAATACAAATGCTGCTGGGGGGCTTGCAGCACTGGTTGTGCCACGCACAGAAGCGGCCTGGTAAAATGTATCTAATGTCTGCCATTGCAGAGCCTGCGTGCAGTCTGGTACTGTCATGCTGACTGGGCAAGTGCACCCACTTACCAGTCCCTAAACCTTCCCTTAACTTCATATTAGTCACCCCTATGGTAGGCCCAAGGGCAGGGTGCATTGTAAGCATAAGGTAGGACAAGCCCTGATGTGTGTGGCATGTCCTAATAGTGAATTACAGCCATTTTCGTTTTTCACTATTGTAAGGCTACCTGTTCTCTATAGGCCAGAATGGGCTGTTAGAATTGTTACATTCTATGATCCTAACAGACCCAGGGAACATGGTAGAAATTCGAGTTTAGTATGCCTGAACTCAGAATAATAAAATACATCTTTTAGTAAAGTTTATTTTAATATTCTGTGTTTGCAAATACCACTTTTAGAAAGTTGGTATTTGCTTGCTTGACCATTTCAGCCCGCCTCTGCTATGATGTGTATCTGCCAGTCTGGTTGTGTGAGTGACAGGGCTGGGGAAACCCAGAGGGGCAGGGCTAGGTAGCCTGGTGGTGAATAGGAAGATTGGCAGTCAGATGGGTGGGAGGAGTACACCTGGGCTCTGAATAGGGTTGTGCTCTGCCACCACAATGCTGGCTCCACCTCCTGTGGAGCGACTGATGTCTCTGCCCTGCACTCTGAATAGAAAGGCAGAGTCATGTCAACAAAGTGCTCAAGAACTGGTTTGGACCGGGCAAAGGCCCCTCAACCCCAGAGGAACAAAGGAATTAGGGGTATAAGTATTGGGACCCTGCTCCCAAGAAATTAGATCCTGCTGAAACAAGAAGAACCTCTGCCAGAAGAGAAGGAACTGGTAAAGCTGTAGGAGGAGTAACTGTCCCTGACCTGGGGGATTGGCCTGCAGTGGTTGCCTTGCTGCTGAAGGAGAGGAGAAAGACTACTAAAGACTTTGCTTCAACTTGTGCTTTGAAAAGATCTCCAAGGGCTTGAACTTAGCTTGCCCCCTGAACGAAGTCCCAGGACCAGTTGACTTCACCCCCAGCTCCCCAGAGTCGTTTGGAAGTGCCTGCTGCTGTTGTTGGGCCTTCTGAGG
This sequence comes from Triturus cristatus, assembly GCF_964204655.1. Classification (NCBI taxonomy): domain Eukaryota; kingdom Metazoa; phylum Chordata; class Amphibia; order Caudata; family Salamandridae; genus Triturus; species Triturus cristatus. The sequence continues at coordinate 874,217,403 of NC_140583.1, read as the reverse complement.
GACTGTGTGTCGCAAGGAGCTGGAAGCGCGACGCAAGGAAAAGAAGCGTGCCGCCGTCGGAGCCGCTGTCGTCGCATCTCGCAGAGAGTGTCGCCGCTGCAGCATCGCATCGAGCGGAAGCGTCTCGCATCATTCCGGAAGTGTGTCGCAACGCCGAAGAAGCGTGTCGCCATCGCAGCCATCGTAGTTGTCGCATTGCACCGCATCCAGAAAAGCGCCTCGCATCCACGGAGAAGCGTGCCGCCGTCAGAGCCGCTGACGTCGCATCTCGCAGAAGGGGTGTCGCCGCTGCAGCATCGCATCGAGCGGAAGCGTCTCGCAACGTCGGAGAAGAGTGCCGCTGCCAAGGCCACTGTCGTCGCATCTCATCAAGGGTGACGCCGCTGTAGCTGACGCATCGAGTCGAGCCTTCTCGCAACATCGGAGAAGCGTAACGGGGGCGTGGCCTGACGGCATGGTCGGATAGACGCATCTCTGTGAAGCTCCGGCCCCATAAGAAAAACTCCTACATAATCCTGGCGAAGATACAATAATTTTTGGTGCAGTGGCAGTCTGAGCCCCCCTCTGCCCCGAGGGTCCTTGTTTGGAGGTGCGGAGGTGGTCCGTTGTGGGAGGAATCACCTCTGCGATCCCGCAGACGCTCCGATCCGTCTGGAGGCAAGATGGCGGTGCCGACCTATGCAGGGAGATCGGGGACTGCTTTGTGAGCCATCCCTCGCGGCCCCCAGGGTGCGGACCCGAGTTGCGGTCCCGAACGGAGCCACGATCTCTGCCGAAGTGCGTGGGGGCTTGTAAGCGGCGAACCCGGAGGCGGGTGACTGCGGCGGCTCCCCCGGCCCCTGGAAGCGGTGAGATCCGGACGGGCGCACGGGCCTGGTGTAGGTAGTGCGCAGAGGCTGGCCCACCTGATATCCTGCGGAGCCCCCACGGAGAGTTGGAGGCCGGGAGCGAGCGGATCTGCCCCCCGGGCCTCTGGTTGTTCGGTGGTGCCGGTAACTCTGTCCCCGGAGACGGAGGAACACTACGGCGAGGAGGAGGAGGCGGGGCCTCAAGGGCCGGCTGAGACATCGGCGCAAGGCCGAGGCTCTGCGGCCTGCATGCGGGGGGCCCGGCTGGGGGCCTTAAAATTCTGAGGGCTGTGTCTTACGCCCGTCTGGGAGGGCCACGGGCCCAGTGACCGACTTGTCCCCCCAGAAGTGGAGGTTCATAAACGGAGAGGCCGGAGATAACAGCAACAAGGAGAGGCGAGGCTAACTCTACCCCAGCGGTGTGGAAGACGCCGGGGGAACCGAGCGGCGGCGTATAGTGCCAGAAGCCGGGGGTCGCACCCCAGGAGGTGAGAGGCGGGGTCCCCCTTGAGTCTCGTGTACGGGGTTTCGGACCCGAGAAACCCTACTGGAGCAGCCCGCTGGGGTTGGGGAACAGACGCGGAAGGCCTGGTACTAGCTCCGGGCGGAGGTCGGGTGGCCTGCCTGGCGTGAACGGCGCGGAGTCCCCAGAAGGGAGGTAGATTGTTGGAGTGGCACCCCTTCCCGGATTCCTCTGGAAGGGGGGGACACAGCGTCGTCCCCGGCGGCGGCCCCGCAGACGATGGGGAAGGACCGTCCCCAGAGAGGCGCCCATGCGAATAAAATTGTGCAATACACGGTCCCGGGGCCGACAATGACGGATCGCCTTCGTGCGGATATGGAGCAAGGGACCCATCAAGATTCGGCCGCTCGAGATAAAGAAGATATATTGGCAGCGATTCGCGACTCTAGGGTAGCATTGGAATCAAAAATGGATGGGATGGCCATGGACATTAATCACCTACGCCTGGATCTCAGGAAGGTGGCGGACAGGGTTACCACAACGGAGGGAGACCTAAGTACCCTGCAGTCGGAGGTTAGACAGTTGCGGGAAACGGTCACGGCACTTCAGGCTCATACGGTCCGCCTAGAGGACAGAGCGGAAGACGCAGAAGGACGCTCTCGGCGGAACAATCTCCGCTTTATGGGATTTCCTGAAAAGGCGGAGGGGCCGGCAGCTGACCTCTTCTTGGAAGACTGGATTGGCAGAGCGTTTCCCCAGCTGAGGCTCTCCAAGATGTTTGCCGTGGAAAGGGCACATAGATCGCTGGGGCCACCACCAAAACCGGGATCCCCGCCAAGAGCCTTGATTGCCCGGCTGTTTAACTTTAGGGATCGGGACATGATTTTGCAACATATTCGTGCCAAAGGCCCACCTAAGTTTGAAGGCCAAGACATTCACATTTACCCCGATTACACCAAAAAGGTGCAAGACCTGCGGAACGACTTCCTGAGTGTCAAAAGACGGATGCAAAGCCATAATATTAAATATAGCCTGATGTTCCCCGCTAGGCTCCGGGTACAATATGCGGATAGAGTCCACTTCTTTGGTACCCCGTTGGAGGCTGCAGATTGGATGGACTCATTGGGACTGGCCGGCCCGGACCAAAACCAAGGTTGGCAAGAGCAGAAACGCCGGAGTAATCGACGGGGGAACCAGCAACGTAGTGCAGTAGGACGACGGCGGCAAGACCGAGAGCGGGCAGACGAGGGGCGTATAGTGGTGGGACCAGATGGCACGCTACGTACGGAGAGAGTGGAGATCCCGACGCAGAACCAGTTTTCCCCACTCTGTCTGGTGCAGGAAACACAGTCAGATCTGGAGGGGGTCGCCAGCCCGGAGGTGGTAGGCTCTGGAACTGGGTGAGGGAAGACCCGGAGGCTGAGACTGAGTGATGGACATTCAGAGTTACTGTGAGTATCGGGTTTGGCCCGAGGGGCGCTTGACTTTACTGAGGAATGATGGAGCATGGGCATTGTGCCCCCTGAACTTGAGGGGTGGAGGGGGGGGGATAGCTTGATAATTGGTGGAGGAGAATACACTAGTTCGCCTACACACTGGTTAGGTTTGCCGGCTGTGGAGTACCGAGGCGGCCTGGCTAGATCTTGGTCGGACCGGGCTACACGGTGCCAGGCAGTCGGCTGAGTCACTGAGTCGAAGGAGGGAGGGAGGTAGCAACGGACTTGGGAGTGTAAGTGTGGAAATAGTTCTAGTACGTTGAAAGGGGATTGTTGGGGGGAGGGTGGAGCTTTGGGGCAAGGTCGGAGTCCTCAAACCAGAAATGGCTGTGAGAATGACGGGCTACTGCCTGAGGGTGGGGGGAGTTGGGCTTTTCAGTTCGGGGTTTGTTGTGGTTGCTGTCGGGTCAGGTCTATGGTGGCATACAGGGGTTCGTCGATTTACTCCCCGGGCGGGGGCACGCTATGATAATAAGGGGGGGTCTACGTACCGCAGGAACGGGGGATGGACATACCCGCAATTGTTCAGTTATGGCAGGGGATAAGCAGAATTACAAACTGATCACTTGGAACGTCCGAGGGCTCAATAACCGGGTGAAACGGATTCGTGTAGCCTCATACCTCAGGCGGTATGGGGTCAGTATAGCTCTACTCCAGGAAACCCACCTATGGGGAGACTGTCTTAAATTCGTCCAACGGAGGTGGAGGGGTCAGATTTTTGCTACATCCTACTCGGGGTTTGCCCGGGGAGTGCTAATATGGCTGGCACCAGGTGTCCCTTTTCAGGCTCTGCAGGTTAAACAGGATTCGGATGGGAGGTTTGTGGTGGTGAAGGGGACTCTAGATGGGTGCAGTATATGCCTGGTGAATGTCTATGCCCCGAATAGTGACGATGGTGAGTTTTTAAGCCGGGTATTGGGACTGTTGGATCTGGACCCTGACATGGAACTGGTGGTGGCAGGGGACTTTAATTGTGCGATAGATGGGGAGCTTGACAGACTCCCCCCCCAGACTGGATGCTAAGCCCCGAGTCAGAGAAGCGATGAACCAAATGCTTCTTAATTATGGCCTTCTGGATGTGTGGCACCACCATAACCCAAGTCGTAGAGTGTACTCGTGCTACACGCCTGCTGCCAGTACCTTTAGCAGATTGGATTACTTTTTCATTCAAAAGACGGCGATCTATAGGGTAACGGAGACGCAATATTTAGCCCGCTATCTGTCGGATCATTCCCCTCTCCTGATCACGTACTCGCTGGCCCGACCACGGTCTAAGATACCATTATGGAGGCTCAATATTGAAGCTTTCGGTGACCCGGTTTATAAAGATGCCATATTGACGGGACTGTCAGAATATATGGAGCTCAACTGGGGCTCCGCCAGCACCAGGGCGACAGAATGGGAGGCGATGAAAGTGGTGGTTCGTGGGATCTGTCGGTCCACGGAGGTGGGGGTCAAAACAGTACTGGAACGTGATCTGCGGCAGCAGGAGGAACGTTTGGAGGCGTTGGAAAAGGAACTCCCCATGAACAGTGGGCGGTCGGCGGAGGGGGATGATGTGAGGCGGCGGATAGGAGAATTATGGGACTCGCTAGGCAAATATGCTAGAACTGCGAGTAGGAGTCGGTGGTACACAGACGGGGACAAGGCTGGACGGCTACAGGCGCGCCTGATACGGGCGGAAACCCAGCCTCACCCGATCTTGGCACTAAAAAATGATATGGGACAGTTGGTGTATGCCCAACATGAAACAAATAACGTATTTGTGGCCCACTTACGTAAAATATACGCTGAGGCACAGTCCCCATCGGCCTATGAGGTGGTGGAGGCCTATCTGGTTGAGGAGGAACTGCCCAGTGTAGACGCGAACAGTCAGGAAGCCTTGGGGGCCCCCTTGAGTGGGGCAGAACTGCGGGCAGCTATTGCCCACCTCAAAACTGCAAAGTCCCCGGGAATGGACGGTATACCCGCCGAGCTCTATAAGGAATTTGGTGGCGTACTGGTCCCCAAACTTCTGGAGATCACAGTGGAGGCCGAGAAACGTGGTATACTCCCAGACTCCCTGAGGGAAGCTTTGATTGTGATGATCCCTAAGCCTGGGAAGGACCCCCTCCTCCCCGGCTCCTATAGGCCTATCTCCATGCTGAATGTTGACCTTAAGATTCTTAGTCAGGTATTGGCGACTCGGCTCCTCCCCTACCTTCGACGGCTGGTACATGATGACCAGTCCGGCTTCATACCGGGCAGAAATACGCTGCGGAATATCCGACGCCTGGCCCACATTATGCAATCGGTGGAAGGACGGGCCCAACAAGACACCCTGGCGTTCCTCGATATCGAACAGGCATTCGATTCGGTAAGGTGGGATTACCTATGGCAGGTTCTGCTAAAAATGGGCTTGGGGGAGGGGTTTGTAAACTGGATCAAGTTACTATATGCACGGCCGATGGCGCGGGTTCGTACGGGTCGGTATGTGTCGGACGCATTTCCTATAGCACGGGGTACACGGCAGGGCTGTCCACTTTCCCCATTGCTCTTTGCCCTGGCAATGGAGCCCTTGGCGTGTCGCCTGCGCAGGATACTTGTAGGTCAGGGAATACGAGTGGGGAATACGGAGCACGTGGTGTCATTGTACGCTGATGACGCGTTAATATACTTGAGTCGGCCGACCCAATCAATGTCGATATTGCTATCAGCGCTGGCCCAATTTGCTGAAGCCTCCGGGCTCCACATTAATAGAACAAAGTCGCAGCTTTACGCGATTGACGCGGAGATTAATTGGGGGGAGGCCCAACGACCGGCGCTGGAATTTCCATGGGCGGAGGACACGGTCCGATACCTGGGGATATGGGTCGATAGGTCCGAGACGGGGTTTTATCAGCGCAACATGGGACGGATAATCCGTGGGTTGCGGGGGAGTATAACCTTTTGGAACACTCTTAACCTCTCCCTGATGGGAAAGATTGCACTCATAAAGATGGTGGTCCTGCCCCGTTGTCTCTATGTCATGCAGGGCTCCTTTTTTGCAATTCCACATAGAGTCTTCCGGGAACTCGATTCACTGTTGGTCCACTTATTATGGAATGGGAAGAGATGCAGAGTTAGTTTAGACATCCTGAAACGCAGTTGGGGTACTGGGGGTCTAGAGATCCCGGACTTGGAACTTTACTACTTTGCATCGCAATTGCAGCATACCATAGCATGGTTAGACGCTGATCCCTCTTGGGAGAGATCCCTGCTGGAGGGTACGTACGGGGACCGACAGCTCGGGACATTGTTGTGGCGGGTCGGGAGGCGAGCGGCACCCGGTTCGCCTATGGTCCGGCTTGGGGCTGCAATTTGGAACCGAGTGGTTTGTAACCTTATACAGGACAGACCTTTTGCCCCGGAGGCGGACATATGGCAGATGCCGCCCTTTGCACAGATTGAACAGGTGATGTCGACGGAGGCATGGTAGACGGGGGGCTGCCTGATGTTGTCCGACCTGTACCCGGAAGGAAAATGTATCACTTACCAGGAGGCGATAACTGCCTTTGAGTTGGGGGCGGGGCAGTTTTTGCAATATGCAAAAATAGCGGCAACAGCACGGCAACTGTGGCCTACGTTTCCGGAGGCCCCGAAAGACACCCGGACTCTGGTTACTCTGATCGCCATGGCGGGAGGGCGAAAATGTGTCACTCACCTCTATAGGGCGTTACGGGATGATAAAAAGAGCGGACCCCTAAAAATAGAAGAAAAATGGCAGCGGGTGTGTCCTCAGGAGGTCACGACTTGAGACTGGGAAAAGATACATGAGAATGTGCGAAAAGTGTCAGTGAGCAATCGTTTTAAGCAAATTCAGTACAACATAATACATATGACGTACCTCTCTCCTAGAAGGTTGCACGCTATTGATGGCTCCAGAGACCCCCGTTGCCCTAGATGTCGCTTTGATCCAGCAGATTTTGTGCATATGGTTTGGACGTGCCCATCAATCCAGGCATATTGGGGGGCGGTTCTTGGTGCTCTGACCCAGATAACCGGATGGACCATAGCATTGGATCCCCGCACATGCCTCCTAGGCTTGATTCCGCAGGACCCAAAACGCAAGATAAGTAGGCGGTTCCTGATCCTGGGGATAGTTATTGCCAAAAGGCGCATACCCATCCACTGGTTAACACAGCAGGGACCGCCATTGGCAAAGTGGAGGTCCGATTTCCGTGAGTGGGCCCTGGTTGAGGAGGGGCATATGCAGAGTACAAGAAAGGATGACAAGCTGCCTGAGGTGCTCTTGGCATGGGAAGCAATGGTGCAGGAGATAGAGGGACAGGCCTCCCAAGTCACTATATCCAGTGTAGTTGAGGCGTCTTCCGGGGAGGGGGGGACCCCGGGTCCGGGGAGGGCGACAGAAGGCGGGCCCGTATGAATGAATATGTTGCAGCATGGACCACGAGTTACGTTGACCCGACAGAGGGGGGAGGGTAGGATGGGGGATCGTTGGGATGGGGGGAGGAGGTGGGAGGGGGTGGGAGTTATGTTACATTCAGAGTTGTTTTTTTTTTTTTTTTTTTTGAAACCGTTTATTACAGTTCGTAAAAGTTACAGGTATGGGCCTACAACCATCCGGCCGGCCGCTAGAATGGCAAAAACATATTTCACACATACAGTAAAAGTCTCTAGGCCGTGCAGAGCAGTGAAACAGGAGTAATCAATGGTGCATGCCACACAGCTCCAAGCCCACAGTACGGTTCCCTTTTCTTGAAACAAAACAACACCAAAAAACCACACCCGCAAGGCAACCCGCGATCCAAACTAACAGCACGTGCTCCATAAGTGGGGGATCCAAACCAGCAGCAGAACTCTGGAGAGGGGAATGGGAATAGATCAGGGACTGGGGGACCGCGCGCCCGCGGCTGAGGGAGGGGGGCCGTCTAGGGAGACGGAACAGGCGAGGCAGCCGGTAGCAGTGGTGGCTCACAAATACCCCCGCGGTATGCGTTCCAGGGGCCCCAGAGTTTCACCCACGCCCCAGGCTTACCTCTCGCCACGTACACCACCTTTTCACGAAACATACACCAATCCATATGCTCTTTCCAGGCCGACACCGCAGGGGGCCTCTGGGATCCCCACAATTGAGCAATGTCGCGCTTGGCTATCATGTATCCCAGAGTCACCCACCGCGTCTGCGGGACCGAATAGTCATTCGGTTCCCATACATTCAGCAAGCATCTCCTCGCTTCAGGCAGCAGCGCAACACGCGTCACCACACGCAGGACCTCATGCACACCACGCCAGAATCGCTCCACCTTCGGGCACTCCCACAGTATATGCATGAAAGTCGCCAACGCACCACAGCCACGCTTACACATTCCGTCATCAGCAAAACCCATACGCAGAAGCCTTGGCCCTGTCACGTAAACCCGGTGAAGGATCTTGAGCTGGACGAAACGAAGGCGAGCCGGGATGGCCACCTCTTTCGGAGAGGCCACCGCGGAAATCCAATCCTCATCGTCCAGCTCCAGCCCGTCGGCAACCCAAGCCTCGCGGAGACTAGTCAGCAGGCACGATCTATCGTTGATTAGTTTTTTGTATATGAGGGAGATCGTGCTGTCCGGGACATGGCCATCTAGGACCCTGTCCTCCAGGGGGGAAGACTCCGGAATGGATGCGACATCCGGGAAGACGGAGCCCAGCGCATGGCGAACCTGTAGGTACCGAAAGTACTCACTGCCCTGCAGCTGGAACTCCGCCTGCAGCGTCTCAAAAGTTTTGAATCCCCCCCTCGTCCAGAGATCTCCCACCGTGCTGATTCCGATCGTGTCCCACTTCTCGAAGCCCTTCGACGTCCACAGGGAGCCCAACCTCTCAGACGCATACAGCGGTGACGCCCGGGTCAAACGGTCCTTCCACCCCATAGCTGCATTAGCCGCGTGCCAGACCCGCACCATGACACGCGTCGGTCCCGTCAAACGGGAGTCGGGCGCGCCAGCGTAGAGCGCTCGATTGTAATCGCCACCGGGCAGGAGCATCTTATCCATCTCAAATGCCGGGTTCAAGGCGGGCCCGTAAAGGCCATGATTAATTGCAGCTAGTTGGGAGGCCCAGTAATACCGTTTAATGTCAGGGAGGGCGACCCCCCCATCGTACCACGGGAGCGTCAATTTAGCCAGAGCAATGCGCGGCCTCCCGTCCCAGAACAGGCGCCGCTGGAGGCCCTCCACCTCACGGAAATAGCGTGCCGGGACCAAGTCCATAGTATTCTGGAGGGCATAGAGGAATCGTGGCAGGGACATCATTTTAAACAAGGCCGCTCGGCCGAGCGGCGAAAGCGGCAGACGCCGCCAGCGCACCACGTCCTCCCTCAAACGCCGGAGGGGGGGCAACAAATTCCGCTCATAGCGGGCCTCCGGATCAAGAGTGATATAGATACCCAGGTACCGAAAACCTTGGGAGGCAATCTGGATCGGACAGTCCCGTGGTAGGGCCGGAGCCTCCCCGGAAAGCACATATACACAGGATTTCGCCCAGTTGATGACCAGGCCTGAGTTGCGACCGAATGAGCGCAAAACATCAACCAGGACGATCAGTGATTTACGCGGGGAGGCGAGGTACAGAAGGATATCGTCAGCATAGAGGGACACACGGTCCTCATGCTCGGGGGTCCAGCGGAGACCACGGATAGAAGGGTGCCACCGCAGCCACTCCGCCAGGGGCTCCAGGGCCAGAGCAAACAGGAGAGGCGACAGGGGGCAGCCCTGTCGCGTACCCCTCCCCAGCGCGAATGGGGCCGAGACTCGCCCATTCACTACCACCTGCGCCAATGGGCCCGAATATAGCAATTTGACCCAGCTAATGAAACCCGGGCCAAACCCGAATTTTGCCAGCATCGCCCAGATGTATGGCCATTCAAGCGTATCAAACGCCATGGTGGCGTCCAAGGACGCCAAGATGGCCGGCTCCCGCACAAATGGGACACGCGCGAGCACCCCGTGCAAGCGCCGCAGATTGAGCGCCGTGTTGCGGTGCGGTATAAAGCCAGATTGGTCTTGGTGGACCAAATCGCCCACCACGCCAACCAACCTGTTGGCCAACACCTTGGCGAGGATTTTGGGCTCCGCGTTCAAAAGCGAAATCGGCCTATAGGATGTGACCCGTTCACGGGGCCTCCCCTCCTTGTGGATCACCACAATTGTGGCTAGACGCTGGTCCGGTGGGAGGGAACCCCGCGAGTGGGCCGCCAGGAACATCCCGCGCAGGTGGGGCGCCAACACATCCGGGCGTAGCTTGTAGAGCTCGATGGGAATACCATTGGGGCCCATGGCCTTGCCGGATGCAACCGAGCGAATAGCCAAGGCAATTTCGTCCGAGGTGGGAGGGGCGTCCAGCGAATCCCTGTCCTCCACCGTTAGGGAGGGCAGTGCGATGTCCCGAAGCAGGGCATGGGAGTCTGCCTCCGAGCAGGGGGAAACCGGGGAGTAGACTTCGCGGAAATAATCCGCGAAGCAGGAGACAATGGCTTCCGGCTCAGTGACACACACACCATCAACACTCTCAATCAAAGGCACCACACGGCTCGCTCTCTCCCTCTTATCCAACCACGCAATCAATTTGCCAGCCTTATCACCCACATCATACAATCGCCCCTGCTGCTCTCTACTGAGGCCCCTGGCCGCCTCCGTGACAAGGGCCCGATAGGCCGCCTGCTTTAGGTGTAGAACATGCAACTTGTCGTCTGTTACCCCGCCTCCCAGGTCACCCTCCAGTTCTGCAATCTCGGCCTCAACCCGGGTCACCTCCTCCCGCTCGCGCCGCCGGGCATGGGAGATAAAGGAGAGGGCCTCCCCTCTAAGGACTACCTTGAAAGCCTCCCACAGGGAGATGGCCGACGAGACCGACCCCACATTCTCATCGAAATATCGCTGTAGGGATTTGATCAAATCGGCACGAATGGTGGGGTCGCGCAAATACCATGCATTGATTGGGGCCACCCTGCCATCCCCCCTCGGGAAGACATCGAGATGCAACAACAATGGGGAGTGGTCGGAGATACCCCGCGCCAGATGGCGCACCTCCCCCACCCTCCCTGCGTGGGCCGCCGGGACAAGGATGTAATCAAGCCGCGAGAGGCTACCATGGGCACCCGAGTGGAAGGTGTACTGTCGCAATGCAGGATGCTTTAATCGCCAGCAATCCACCAGGCCCAGCGTGTCCAGAAGGCCGGGCAGCCACGCCTGTGCCCGGGGGAGGTCCCTAGGGGGATGGCGATCCATAGACCCAGAGGCTACCGCATTAAAATCCCCTCCAACCACCAGCAGGCCACCCGGAAGGTCCAGAAGGAGGCGCCCCAGGTCCGCAAATGAGGTGGCTTGTAACCCAGGCGGGACGTACACTGATATAAAGATAAACACTCTACCCTCCATTCTTCCCACCAAAACCGTGTAGCGTCCCCTCTCATCATGGCGCACCTCATCAATCTCCAACGGGAGCGAGTTCTTGATCATAATACCCACCCCCCGCGAGCCCGAGGTGAAGCCAGAATGGGCCGCCAAACGATATCCCCGCCGGTTCATTGCATGAAAGGAGTTACCTATAAGGTGCGTCTCCTGCAGGAAGACAACATCTGGTGAAATACGTTTTAAGTACTGCAGGACCACACCACGCTTAATCCTATCCCCCAGGCCGTTAACATTCCATGACAACACAGTCAAATCCCTACCCCCCATCATACGTCGAAACAATCGGTCGTCCCCCATCGAGCATCCTAAAAACAACAACATAGTAGCGGGTTTGCCCTGCGGTGCTAACAAACAACACACCCCCCCCACCCCCCGGTCCCAACAAAACTCCCCCCTCCCTGCACCCCTGCATGAGCCCAAACAGCCCCCCCAAAGTGCAGTGTGCCTGTCGCCCCATAGCTAAAATACTAACTAGTCCCCCAGAGGAGGAGGGAAGCCCCCAACAGACCCCGCACGACCTCCATAGGAGGGGAAAATACGCAATCAATAAATGGTGAAGGAACAACGTCCAGAACAAGGCCTATGCAGTCACCCCTCAATTCTGCTCCGGCGGGCCCTCCTCGCCAGCCGCGCCCCCCCCGCCCCCCCGGCCCCGATCTCCAGGCAGAGTGTCCAGCCAGTCCCCAGCCGCCTCGGGCCGGTCGAAGAAGTGCGTGCGACCATCCACCTCTACCCTCAGCTTAGCTGGAAAGAGCATTGAGTACTTGAGGTTCAGGTCCCTCAGGCGACGTTTAACACCAAGAAAGCTCTGCCGCTGCTTCTGGACCGCCGGGGTAAAGTCTGGGTAGAAATGTACCTCCATGTTGTCAAGCTTGACCGGTCCCTGTTGTCTGGAGGCCTGGAGGATAGCATCTCTGTCCCGGAAATTAAAAATCCGGGCAATGAGAGGCCGCGGCGGGGCACCAGTCTTAGGTCTGCCCCCGGGGACCCGGTGAGCACGCTCCACTGCAAAAAGCTTACTCAGCCCCCGGGGCTGGAGATGGGTCAGGATCAACTCTTCCACGAAAAGATCCGCCGCCTCCGCCTCTCGTCCCTCCGGCACCCCCACAATACGGACATTATTCCTCCGGGCCCGACCCTCGGAGTCCTCCAGTCGCCGGTCCATCAGGGCGCTCGCCTGGCCAAGCCGGCGCACCTCCTTCTGGAGGGCCACCACGTCTGTCGTGAGGCTCGTCGTGGTGTGGGCCAGGGAGTCGACTCGGTCGTTTGTTTTGGACAAGTCTGCCCTCACGAGGCTCACATCCACCAGGACCGAGTCTATTTTTTGCGCTAAGGTGTCGAAACGCTGGTCCACCGAGGCCTTCATCTCTGCTATGGCGCCCATGACGTCCCGGAGGGTCAGATCCACCGGATGAGCGGATGCCTCCGTCGGGCCCACCGGGGATGCACGCGATGTCTCCGGAGAACCCTTCTGGAGCGTGTAGCGGTCCATACTGTTGGCCTGGTGCGCCGCGCCACGGCGGGTCGTCTTCACCTTCGCCCGGTCGCCATCTTGTTTGGTGGACATGCTGGCTCTTCCACCGTCGTGCCAAGCACCCCAAACGGGCCGCTATACCAAGTCACGGGTGCCAGGGGGGGGCAGGGGCGACCACCGAACCGCGGGTCAACCCACCGCCGGTGGGTCAGCCGGGCTCCTGGACAAGGCTACACCACCACACCCCGCTCCGCAATCCGACCCCGCTTGAGAGCTAGGAGGGCGCAAAAGCGAAAGCGAAAGTGCGGGGTACGCCAGTCGCCCAGCCCCGTTCGCCGCTGTTATTCACTTTGTCCCCGGATCGCCCCACTACTCCAATCCGGGGGGCCGGCGAGGAGAAGGCCACAACCTTCGAACGATGCTCCCACCGGCGTCCGGGGTCTGATTCGAGCCCAAAAAACGGGTGGCGCCTCAGCTGCGGTTCCCCAACACAGTCCCCTCAACAAGGACAGGATATCGCCAGGATTAATTCAGGAGGTCGCGGAGGTCCTCGGGAGCCTCGCACCTACGCAGCCATCTTGGTTGCGCGCTAGGCTCCTCCCCCTCTACATTCAGAGTTGTTATTGTATATTTCAAGAGTCAACGATGGACGAGGTTGAAGAGTATGGACATTCCGTGGCAGTGAACATGGACATTGTTGTTCCGGATTAAGCCACTGGTCACTCGCAGTTATTTGTCTCACCGTTTATTATTATTGAGCTTCCTTGCCGAATGTATTGATAGTGATCTGTTCTGATGTAGACTGAGGTCGGCGGAAGTTGTAATATTCAGAAAACCAATAAACTACGTTAAAAAAAAAACAAAAAAAAACGGAGAAGCGTAACGCATCTGGAAGATCCCGTCTTTATTTCTTTTGCACCAAGAACTTCAACGCATCTGCATCGCTGCAACACTTTTGTTGCCCTGCGTGTCGCATCTAAGGTACATTGACTTAAAGTGTCGCATTTAAGAACTTAAGAGAAACTAAGCAATCTTCTACCAACTAAGCAACCGTATTGTGTATTTTTAATCGTTTAATGGTCTTGTGATAATCCTATATAAAGAATCCTTATTTTTAATATAAATACCTGTGTGGTGTCCATTTGTAGTGTTGTCACTTGGTTACTGTATGTGTTCACAAATGCTTATCCTATAACGCTCTGAGATAAGCCTTGTCTGATCGCGCCAAGCTACCTAGAGGGTGAGCAGGGGTTATTTTAGGAGTGTAACCCCTTACCCTGACTAGATTAAAGGTTCCCTGCTTGTCACAAGTACCTACCTGTGCCAACCAGAGAACCCGGATTCTAACAGGGTGCAAGACGGGTAGAAGGAAATGGGTGGATTATAGGGGAATCCAGTACCTCTTGGGGATCGGCCTTCCGGCTCCCAGGGGAGTGTATAGATAGGGTGGAGTCCTTTGGCAAGACAGGAGGGTTTGAAGTGTGTGGAGGAGTAAGTAGGGATGGAAATGGGAGGGCACATTGAGAGAGACAGGTGTCTCTTAGGCTGAATCATGAACTTACTGTTGTTGTATAAGGAGGTAGTAAATGATCCTTTGAAGCAGGCTGAAAGGGAAACTTTTAGTTGGCAGCCGTGTGAGAGTCAGTGGAGGATGTCACGTTAAGTGAGTTGTGAAAGATGGTGAGCCAAGATGGGTGGGTGAAGAAAAAGAGTTTTATTTTTAGCCTCTCGTACCAGCCACTGTGCTTCTGATCGACGAACAGGGTGTCAGGAAAATATTCAAGGGTGTTGTTTTTGAACTTTGTTTCAAGATTTGGTGGGTAAATATTGTTGTAACAGTTGGCTCCAACTTTTACTCTCTTGGTTGACATTGTTGTATGGTAGTGGGGATATGGTAGGAGTGACAGTGTGGGAGTGGAAAGGGTTACGCAGGCAGTGGCAGCATGGAGAAGTAAAAGGAAGCAAAGACACATAATTCAGGGGTGTCCAGATTGGGCAGGCAAAAATAAAGTTGCACAGTGTCAGTTGTGAAAATGAAGGGACAGACGCACACATGTGTTAAGAACCCTCACTTACCCTAATGTGACATGCTTCATCATTGGGCTCCCCCCTGCACACTGAGACCGCAAGGTACCCAGTGTGGGCTACAACTCTCCCGCAGGAGAGGAGCGTGAGGTGTTTTAAGTCATCCAATGTAGGATAGAGTGAGGGGCAGAGTGCAAAAAAAGTCAAAAAGTGAGTTCAAACTATCTCCAGGATAGATAAAGTCAATCCTTTAATCGACTACAGCTGGTACTACCTCTCAGTACCATATCAGTTAAAGTATGGTACTTTCGAAATCCCTTTTTAGCAGAGTGACGAAGCATTTTGGTCCTGAGGAATGCCAAGAACCATTCGGTCTAACCAGGCAGAAACAAGTTGACCATAACACAATAGAGAACATCCATACCCCTATTCTCACTTAGTTGTTTTTTAAATCCATCCACTGGGGACACAATTAAATGATTGACTTTGTCTATGCAGGAGATAGTTTTAGCTCACTTTTTGACTTTTTTTGCACTCTGGCCCTCACTCTATCCTACATTGGATGACTTAAAACACCTCACGCTCCTCTCCTGCGGGAGAGTTGTAGCCAACACTGGGTACCTTGCGGTCCCAGTGTGCAAGAGGGAGCCCAATGATTAAGCATGTCACCTCACGGTGAGTGAGGGTTCTCGTCTTAACACATGTGTGTGTCTGTCCCTCCACTTTCACAACTGACACTGTGCGAGCTGTTTAAATACACCATCCGGTTACTTGTGTGTGAGTTCTGATTATATGGAGTTTTACCGTGGATGGTTACGATTCCTCCTTATAAAACCCCTATAGTGTGATAATAAAAGGCAAAAATAAAGGACAGTGTGCAAGATTGTTTTCTAGATGAAGCTTTGGCTCCGGACCAGTTTGAAGACAGTGCTTTGGTACAGAATCGAGATAATTGTAGTGACTAAGTCCTGTCCTTAGGTAAGTTCTATTTCTGCTGGTCCCACAATTTTGACTAAGATTAGAGTGTCTCTAGTCCTACTTTACTGTTAGTTATCTTTTACAGATACTGTAACCACCAGACCTATTTCCTTGTCAAGCCAACATGGAGCAGTTGGAGGGGGAGATAGGAGCAGCAAACAGGTAGACTTAAGAAGATTAGTACAACTTTGAAGTTTTGCATTTATATACATGATCCAATTTCTGGAGATCTGGAGATTTTGTATTTGTGGAAGACCCATGAAACTAGTGACAGTTAATTGTAATATTAGCATCTTTCCATGGATCAGCAATACAAGTCTATAGTTATACATAGGCTCACACACAACGTATTCGGTTCCTGATCTCTAACTTAAGCTGACATCAACATCCGGTCCTGCTTGTTAAGCCCAAAAGAAAGCTGCATTATGGAACATGTAGTTTTAATGTTAGCATTTAAGTAGTTTTCAATTTAACGTTTAGGTGTAAACTCAGCAACTAATTAAACAAGCATTGGCATAGCCAATAGGTCTCGCTTTTGGGACCTTCTAAGTATTTAGTTATGCAGCACAATAAATACCCTTGGTGCAACCACATCAACTGTTGCGTGACTAAACACTTATAAGGTCCACTTATAAGGTCCCAAAGGCAAGACCTATTGGCTATGCCAATGCTTGGTGTGGTTGTGTGTGTGGTTGTGTGTGGTTGTGTGTGTGTGTGTGTGGTTGTGTGTGTGTGTGTGGTTGTTGTGGTAGCTGGGTTCCCCAACTCAGTGAATATGAGTATTGTCAGGTTTACAGGACATCCACAATGAATACATGTCATTGAAGGTCATTTTTACAGTTCGTGCTCATTCTGAAAAGCAGACTGGACTTTGCTATTGAGTGGCTTGACAGGCCAAGCCCGATTTATATCAGCACCACATCGAAAAAAAACAAATGTGAGATGAAATATACACAGACTCAACAAGGAAAGAGGACGAGGTTTGTGACAAACACATAATTTCACCCGCTATAGCCTGTTATAATGAATAAGCCAACAAGGTTAGCTCACTGGAAGTAACACGAGGAAGCAGACTTGACAAGTCCTCTGCGCGTATGAATATTGTAAGTAATAAACAGCACAGTTAGCCTTCTGAGCACTGACCGACGGCACGTCATGTTGCTGGCACAGTCACTCGAGAAGTAAACAGTGGCTGGGCTGTATCGTGTTTGTCAGCTGCTCGGGAGCAGCGCACTGTTGAGATAAGTGATTCATATCTGATATCATGAACAAGAACAGATGTAGTGACGGAGCTGCGCGTGGACGGCGTTTGATGTGCGTGCCGGAGGACCACGCAAAGCGCGAGATGTGCTGGTAAAGAAGATAAACACACTGCGTGCCACAGTGAACAAAGGCGTCACACTGTGGATTAAACGATTCAGACACTCAAGTGTAGCACATCAAGCGGCGACGTGCATCGGAGCCCCAATGACACAGCGACACGCGCGCTCTCCTCGCAGTTTGGGTCAGACCAGTAGCGCGTGATGTTCTTTGAACGAGAACATCAAAGGGGCGCCGCGAAAGTGATCACGGGCGAAAGTGAAACCCCTTACCCTGACTAGATTAAAGGTTCCCTGCTTGTCACAAGTACCTACCTGTGCCAACCAGAGAACCCGGATTCTAACAGGGTGCAAGACGGGTAGAAGGAAGTGGGTGGATTATAGGGGAATCCAGTACCTCTTGGGGATCGGCCTTCCGGCTCCCAGGGGAGTGTATAGATAGGGTGGAGTCCTTTGGCAAGACAGGAGGGTTTGAAGTGTGTGGAGGAGTAAGTAGGGATGGAAATGGGAGGGCACATTGAGAGAGACAGGTGTCTCTTAGGCTGAATCATGAACTTACTGTTGTTGTATAAGGAGGTAGTAAATGATCCTTTGAAGCAGGCTGAAAGGGAAACTTTTAGTTGGCAGCCGTGTGAGAGTCAGTGGAGGATGTCACGTTAAGTGAGTTGTGAAAGATGGTGAGCCAAGATGGGTGGGTGAAGAAAAAGAGTTTTATTTTTAGCCTCTCGTACCAGCCACTGTGCTTCTGATCGACGAACAGGGTGTCAGGAAAATATTCAAGGGTGTTGTTTTTGAACTTTTTTTCAAGATTTGGTGGGTAAATATTGTTGTAACAGTTGGCTCCAACTTTTACCCTCTTGGTTGACATTGTTGTATGGTAGTGGGGATATGGTAGGAGTGACAGTGTGGGAGTGGAAAGGGTTACGCAGGCAGTGGCAGCATGGAGAAGTAAAAGGAAGCAAAGACACATAATTCAGGGGTGTCCAGATTGGGCAGGCAAAAATAAAGTTGCACAGTGTCAGTTGTGAAAATGAAGGGACAGACGCACACATGTGTTAAGAACCCTCACTTACCCTAATGTGACATGCTTCATCATTGGGCTCCCCCCTGCACACTGAGACCGCAAGGTACCCAGTGTGGGCTACAACTCTCCCGCAGGAGAGGAGCGTGAGGTGTTTTAAGTCATCCAATGTAGGATAGAGTGAGGGGCAGAGTGCAAAAAAAGTCAAAAAGTGAGTTCAAACTATCTCCAGGATAGATAAAGTCAATCCTTTAATCGACTACAGCTGGTACTACCTCTCAGTACCATATCAGTTAAAGTATGGTACTTTCGAAATCCCTTTTTAGCAGAGTGACGAAGCATTTTGGTCCTGAGGAATGCCAAGAACCATTCGGTCTAACCAGGCAGAAACAAGTTGACCATAACACAATAGAGAACATCCATACCCCTATTCTCACTTAGTTGTTTTTTAAATCCATCCACTGGGGACACAATTAAATGATTGACTTTGTCTATGCAGGAGATAGTTTTAGCTCACTTTTTGACTTTTTTTGCACTCTGGCCCTCACTCTATCCTACATTGGATGACTTAAAACACCTCACGCTCCTCTCCTGCGGGAGAGTTGTAGCCAACACTGGGTACCTTGCGGTCCCAGTGTGCAAGAGGTAGCCCAATGATTAAGCATGTCACCTCACGGTGAGTGAGGGTTCTCGTCTTAACACATGTGTTGTGTCTGTCCCTCCACTTTCACAACTGACACTGTGCGAGCTGTTTAAATACACCATCCGGTTACTTGTGTGTGAGTTCTGATTATATGGAGTTTTACCGTGGATGGTTACGATTCCTCCTTATAAAACCCCTATAGTGTGATAATAAAAGGCAAAAATAAAGGACAGTGTGCAAGATTGTTTTCTAGATGAAGCTTTGGCTCCGGACCGGTTTGAAGACAGTGCTTTGGTACAGAATCGAGATAATTGTAGTGACTAAGTCCTGTCCTGAGGTAAGTTCTATTTCTGCCGGTCCCACAATTTTGACTAAGATTAGAGTGTCTCTAGTCCTACTTTACTGTTAGTTATCTTTTACAGATACTGTAACCACCAGACCTATTTCCTTTTCAAGCCAACATGGAGCAGTTGGAGGGGGAGATAGGAGCAGCAAACAGGTAGACTTAAGAAGATTAGTACAACTTTGAAGTTTTGCATTTATATACATGATCCAATTTCTGGAGATCTGGAGATTTTGTATTTGTGGAAGACCCATGAAACTAGTGACAGTTAATTGTAATATTAGCATCTTTCCATGGATCAGCAATACAAGTCTATAGTTATACATAGGCTCACACACAACGTATTAGGTTCCTGATCTCTAACTTAAGCTGACATCAACATCCGGTCCTGCTTGTTAAGCCCAAAAGAAAGCTGCATTATGGAACATGTAGTTTTAATGTTAGCATTTAAGTAGTTTTCAATTTAACGTTTAGGTGTAAACTCAGCAACTAATTAAACAAGCATTGGCATAGCCAATAGGTCTCGCTTTTGGGACCTTCTAAGTATTTAGTTATGCAGCACAATAAATACCCTTGGTGCAACCACATCAACTGTTGCGTGACTAAACACTTATAAGGTCCCAAAGGCGAGACCTATTGGCTATGCCAATGCTTGGTGTGGTTGTGTGTATGGTTGTGTGTGGTTGTGTGTGTGTGTGTGGTTGTGTGTGTGTGTGTGGTTGTTGTGGTAGCTGGGTTCCCCAACTCAGTGAATATGAGTATTGTCAGGTTTACAGGACATCCACAATGAATACATGTCATTGAAGGTCATTTTTACAGTTCGTGCTCATTCTGAAAAGCAGACTAGACTTTGCTATTGAGTGGCTTGACAGGCCAAGCCCGATTTATATCAGCACCACATCGAAAAAACCCAAATGTGAGATGAAATATACACAGACTCAACAAGGAAAGAGGACGAGGTTTGTGACAAACACATAATTTCACCCTGTTATAGCCTGTTATAATGAATAAGCCAACAAGGTTAGCTCACTGGAAGTAACACGAGGAAGCAGACTTGACAAGTCCTCTGCGCGTATGAATAGTGTAAGTAATAAACAGCACAGTTAGCCTTCTGAGCACTGACCGACGGCACGTCATGTTGCTGACACAGTCACTCGAGAAGTAAACAGTGGCTGGGCTGTATCGTGTTTGTCAGCTGCTCGGGAGCAGCGCACTGTTGAGATAAGTGATTCATATCTGATATCATGAACAAGAACAGATGTAGTGACGGAGCTGTGGTGGACGGCGTTTGATGTGCGTGCCGGAGGACCACGCAAAGCGCGAGATGTGCTGGTAAAGAAGATAAACACACTGCGTGCCACAGTGAACAAAGGCGTCACACTGTGGATTAAACGATTCAGACACTCAAGTGTAGCACATCAAGCGGCGACGTGCATCGGAGCCCCAATGACACAGCGACACGCGCGCTCTCCTCGCAGTTTGGGTCAGACCAGTAGCGCGTGATGTTCTTTGAACGAGAACATCAAAGGGGCGCCGCGAAAGTGATCACGGGCGAAAGTGAAAGTGATCGCGGGCGCTTAATGAGCATGTCGAGGTTTGCCATATGGTGTCTCTGCTCCTAAGCGCGCGCCCGCGCACATGCACTGTAGCTCTAGGCTGGCCATGGTAGCACTTTTTTGAGCCCTCACAAAAAGTCTCGCCAGACCAACGTATGAGCTGGGTCAGGCGAGACCTAAAAAGAGCTGTGGACTACAGCTACGGGTGGGTGAGGGTATGTCTATCACGTGTTGGGACCTTTATGCGTCAGGTAGAGGGGACAGAAGCACACCCTTTCAGGTCTGCCCTTTAGGCAGACAGCCAAAGATGTCCTCGCTGATGTTTTTAGCCACTGAAGGTCAGGGCTGGTAGGTTTTCAGTCACTCAAAGTCTATTGTGATGCATTCAGAATGAGGACCATTGAGAATTGTTTTTATGTCTATGGTCTGTGCTGAAGGTGAGAACCAAGAGCATTGAGTTCTCTGTCTTTGACCATGGTCTGTGTTGATTGAGGGTGAATCTTTCTTTTGAGTCTATGATCCACACATTTTGGTATTAGCTTTCCTCAAGATGATTGACTCACTGCTCTGAAGGAAAGATTCTAGAGAGAGAGGGAGTGGGTGAGGGGCCAAGGAGGCCTAACTCTCTTCTCAATTACACCACAATGGAGGAGAAACAGTTAAAATGTAAAGAGAAGTCATGGCTGTGTCCAAAGCAACATGATAGTTGCATGATGCACAAATTTAGGGCACAGGCAAGCCGGGCAGAGGTAATCCGCATACCGCCCCTCCTCCTCCCCAAGCATGTACAGCTCTGTGGGTTGGAGCGGCGATTAAGTGCACCGCAGCAGCGCTTGATCTCATGTCTCCCAAGCTGCGTGCAGGTCTTCACTCTCAGGACTAAACAATGGCCTGTGTAGCGCTGGGATGCAGCGGCAATTAGAAAGTTAACGGACGGGCGGCGCGGGGCCACCGCCGCCAACCATCAATAGGCTCGCACAGTCCTCAGCCGGGTCAATACATAAGCCACCAGCACTCCATTGGGTAGGCTGCAGTGTTAGTTAGCACCAGTCTGAGCCGGCAATCATCAAAACTCACGTGCTAGTGTTCCCCGAGCGTCGCTCCCTTACTCCAAGGTTGCACAGTCTGTTCCACCAACGAGCGATTCATCCCACAGCTATTTTTCGCGCCATAGTAGCATGGCTGTCATCTCTTCTCCATCATACATAAACAGTTTAGAGAGCTCAGCAAATGCGTAAGTCTGCGCCGATATTTTCGTCATCCGTTGTCAGACTGTATGCAGAAACGTCTGGCCCCATACACCGTTCCTCAGCGAGTCATCAAAAGGGTGGTGGATGAGAGAGCTAAATTAGGGATTTACAATAGATATTGATCCCCTAATCCCTAGCTTCTCGGACAGGCTCCTCTCCATTGGCCATGTTGCTGTTTTGATTTTGCATTAACATCAAAATACCGGCCAGCCTGTAAAATACTGGGCATATTGCAACCTTGCTCTCATCCAAATGGTAAGAAATAGTCCTAACCCTTGAAACACCAATGGTAAATCAGTATCGACACTTGAATCTGCCCAGTAATCACCTACGGGCCTGTGACATAAAGAAATAATGTACCTGGTAATAAGTTTGTGATTTTAAAAAAACTAGACTGGCTATTACCTCGATGGACAGTGGGTTGGGTAGGCAGCGCCCTCTCTCGGGGTTGTCGGTGCTCAAACCTATCCGAAATGATCATGCCAAAGCACAGCAACGGCTAGGACCGGGAGCAGCGTAGTCTCAATATGGACTTTGGTGCCCCCTGATTGGACCTTTCAATAATACATTTGGGATCAAGTTCAATAATCAATACTCAGACATTCTAATAAGAATGACCGACACCAGTTATAATTTGGAATTTATAAAAGTTGTTAGGCAAAATTCATGAAATATGCCATCAGTAAAGTTAACAGAAAAGCATACAAGTCATCAGTAAAACAAGCATTTACAATGCAATGGTCTTGGCATTGTTAAAGTTAGAGCTATTGGTATTGCTCATGACATTGCGTTTTTTTTGCGTTTAAAAGATTGAAAGAAACAGTATTGCTATTTTCAAGTTAGTAGCTAAATGTGTTTGAAATGTGAGACTTAGTGTTTTTGCTTACAGACACAGAGGCAAACATATAATGTCAGTTATAACAATCCACTTATAGAGAGCTTTTAGCATAGATCAACGGCTACAAATAGAGCCACTCATTCTGAGCCACCTACATACTAAGATTTACTCTTTAGTGTAAGAGGCAGTAATGCATAGAGGCAGTTTCACTAAAAGGCATCTTTCTAGAGGCATATAAAGAAAAATACATACACATATAGAGCCTCCTGTACATATATTGAGACTTGTAGCTGTGTGAATTTGGGTCTGATAGAGAGTTAGTATGAATGAGTGAGTAGTAAAGTGGTATTGATAGAGTGTTATGTTTCGTAATAAAGTAGTAATGGTGTATTAGAGTGTTAGTAGTATTAATGTTTGTAGTATGGTGAGGATTAGAGTGAGTATGAAAGACTGTGGTAAACATTAGTATTATGTGCAGTGTATTAGATAGTGTTTGTAGTTGTGTAGTAGAAGTAGTATTGTTCTTTGAGTTAGTGTATAGATATTGTGTACTATTACATGATATATTTGTCAAGAGTGAGAGTGCAAGGTGTAAAGAGTAAGTTGTGTACTTTAAATGGCTAAGTAAGTATTAGTAGCAGAGTGCAGTAAGTATTACTGTGAAAGTATAGAGATACATGTGTCCCTTTGTTTTTATATTAGTACATGTAAATGAAATGTTGTGTATATGTATAGATGTGCATGTATAATAGGTTATCAGAATGGTGCATATAGATGCATGCAAGTACATAATAAATAATATCTATTCTTTGAAAAAAGAAACAGGAAGCCAAATGTCGTATGTTATTTTTATTAACTGAAACTTCCAATTTGTATTTAATACTTTTATATAATTTTGTACGTTTATGATGTTTGCATATTGTATACTTTAAGCCTCGTCCAGATCTTCGATTATGCATTCATTTTGAAAGATGATATTTAATGTCTTTCGTAGGTGTGGCATGAGAGCCTCTGCAAAGTCCTCAATATCTGCTGGTATATTTAGGCGGTCCATTAGAAGCGTATTGTTAATTTGTACCGATTTCAAATGTTCATTGTCTTCAATTTGTATTGTTATCGTACTTTTCTCTTGAGTTGTATTCTCTAGTCCATATATTGTGATTGTAAGTTCCTCTTGGGGTGGCTCTATTTTCTGTGAAATGAAAAAACATTTGTTAATAAAGGCATTTATAGTGTACATGCATGTACTTATTGCTAGTTTTGAATGTGGTTTTGTGAGAAATAGAAAAGTGCCATACATGCTGAAGGAAATTATAAAATATATCACTGTTAATTGCATATAGTACTGAGAGGTAGAGACATGTGTGTGTATGGCTATTTAATGTTAACCCCTTCGGCGCTCATGACGGAACGGTTCCGTCATGAGCGTCGGTTGGGCTGTGCTCATGACGGAACCGTTCCGTCATGAGCCCGCCCGCGCAACGAACCTTCAGCGTGGCGCGGGAATCCGCGCCGCGCTGAAGGGGTTAAAGAGTACAAGTGAGTAATTATGCGAAAGTATTGATGTATTTTAGTAAGGAGGTGGTGGTGTGTAAAAGGAATCGAAGGTGAAAGATATTGCGAGAGATGGATGTTTATACAGTGATTTTTTTTTAAAAGCAGCTACATAGAATTAGAATATGTAGAGGTAGGGAGTGATATAGTGTGAATATATTAGAAGTTAAGTTATAGTTAAGGTCAGAAAGGTTCTTGTATTTGAAGGAAATTGTGTAGTATTGTGGTATAAGAAGAGGCAAATGTAGACGTAGATAGAGATCTGGATGTTGCTTTGCTTAAGAATTAAGCTATGAAATTGCTGGCATTGCGAGTGAAAGTTAGTGTTATATATAGACAAAGTTAGGTATTTTAGCTTTTCATGTGGTAGCAGGTAAGGTATGCATAGTGAGTAAAACAGGTAGTATGTTATGGTTATGGAGCAGCATTGTAAAATGTGTGGATAATTAATAGAGCGAGAGATGTAGTATGGTTTGCTAGTAAGATTGTACATATATGGACGTTGCGCTTATGTGTAATTGTAATTACGTTGAAAGTGTTTTAAAAGTTTGTTTGTAATGTAGCTTTCCTAAATGTTTTCTATTTTGTAGTTATGTAGGGAGTTGTAGGGAAGGTAAACAGAAATGTAGTTAGTTAGAGATATACAGGCAGAGTGTTTTAGGTATTAATGTATATGCATGTAGGTAAAGTGATATATTGTTTTGGTGTTACAGTTATTTGTACTATTGCAAATTGTATGTAGAAGAGAGAGCAAGCGATGTTATTAGTTGTGAGATTAAAGAGATTGATGTAATCTGTGTTGTGTATCAGATGTGTAAGTAAGTTTTTGTAAAGGATGCAAGTATTTCAGCGAGAAATATTGGATTTTAGTTTGCACTTACTTGCAATTGTGTATTGAATTTAATATTTTCTGGTTGGTAAATTCATGCACTGTCAAATGAGTTATTTTGATGTATGTTCCAAGTTCGATTGGAAAGTCCGCTGCGTCTCTCCATAGTGTTATTTTTACTGAGTCTGTTGCATCGTTGACTGTTATAGATTTTAGTTTAGTTTCTTGTCCTCCAATGAACACTGTTTTTGTTTCTTCTTTCTGTTAATTAAAAAAAAAAATATTTAGTATTGTTTGGAGCATACATTGTATATAGTGGAGCAGTATAGTTGTTTTTTGTCGAGAACATAAGAACCAACTTTTAGCTGATTCTTGTAGTGTATTTGTTGCATAATAGTAAGTGTGTGCTACAGTGTGTACGCTAGAGAGTGTACGGTAGAGAGTATTTTATTATAGTATATATATTATATAAGCTGTAGGAGAATGTATACAAAAGAGTAGATGAGTATATGTAGTATAGCTATTAGTTCTACTAGTGGTGTGAAGAAATAGTAATAATACTTTAAATGTGTTGGTAACTGTTGACAGTGTTCCATGTAAGCAACACTATTGAATTGTGCATTTAGGTTCTCACCTGCATGCTTACTTCTTTTTAATTACATATTGTCAAACTATTATTGGTATATATAAAAGAAATTAAAAAAGGGGCGAGTGGAGTCGATAGTACACCGTATGTGGTGTATAGTAATTAATAGTGCTAGTAGTAGCAACATTCTTGTGTAGCATATTGGAATTTTTAAATCGATGAAGTATAAATATAGTCCTTAGAGATTTTTTTAGACTATTAATGTTTTATTATGCATGTAGTCGATTTTACTAGAGACTATTGGGAAGTTTTATGTAGTAAAGAATGAGGGATAGAGAGTGTGTATGTAAATATATGTAATAGAGTGTGCATATGGCAAAGTGTGTCAGAGTGAGTGAATAGTATTGATGTGTGCAAAAGAGGAGGAACCAATAGGCAGTGTTTTAAATTTTTATAGATAGTATGTGTGTTAGTGTTGTGCAGAGTTTGTAGTAAAGAGTGTGCTGTTGAGAGTGTGTGTTCTAAAGATTTGGAGTTACCAAATTTGTTATAGAACGTATGTTTTAGTGGTGTGAAGAGTGTGTCTTACAGTGTGTGTGGTAGATACTGTGTTTGATAGTGTGTGGTTGTAATTGACTATTACATGTAATTGCTAATACGCATCAAAAAATTTCCTTATAAGCTATGTACCTCAGATATTGTTCCTAATATGCTCATTAACGACCGTAAGTTTGCCTTTCTTATTGTTTTTATTGGAGAAATCGGTGGAGCAGGTGGCTGTAGTATGTATTCTGCTTCCTGGATAATTTGTTGTGGAATTGTTAACGGTGGCATTCGGGAAATCTTTGTTTGTTTGGTTAAGATTATTACATTGTTCTTGTTGATAAAATTTCTAATTATAATCCCATTTCCTTCCTTTGTCTGTTTGAAAAAATCATCGTTGTAGCAAGTTCCTTTAATTGACCCACTTTCATCAGCTAGAGCAATATGATATAAAATCTTATTTTCTTGCTTAGCGTTTTTGTAGTTTGTTTTCGGCGAGCATTTCACTATGTTAGCTCTTATTGCTTTTTGATAAGGTTTGCTTTCTTCTTGTTTTGTCTGCTTAATTTCTTGTATAGAAATCATCTGCAATGAGAGAAAAATGTGAGCAGACATTCTGAATATAACATTTAAAGAAAGGAAATCTCTGAAAGAAATAAATTATGCTTGTTAAACTGCTACCCATAATGCTTTGTGATCACTTTAGTAGGACTCTAATATACCAAAGTGAGTTACATTTACATTAGCATATATATGATCTAATGTCGAATTGTAGTCTGTTGTGTAGGCTTGTATTTTTTGGTGACATTGGAATTGGGTTTGCATTTATTCTAATAGTAGTGTTGTGTTGTGCGATACTTGTGTTAAATCTATGTTGAAGTCACCCATTATTATATATCTATAATTCGGGTAAAAGTTTAATATGCTAGTTAATACTTGCAAAAGTTTTTGTAGTTCTACATGTGGTGGTTTGTATAATATTACAAATAAGTAGTCACAATTATTCAGAAGTAAAGTAAAATGTACAATATCAATTTCGTGTTGTGTTTCATAAATTGGCAACAAGGAAATATTTGGCTTGTAATAAATAGCGATTCCATGCTTAGTATGCTGATTATGGAATTTATCAAATATTATTAGATGATAGTGTTGAATTAATAATGAATTGCTGTCTCCTTTCCTAGTTGTGTTTATTTCAGTGAGGCATATAATATCTGCATTCATGATATTTGTGTCGGCTTGTATAGCTTTGTAATTTTTTTGCAGTGAACGTATGTTATGTACAATAATATTAAAGTTTTGCAGATAGTTACATAATTGGGGTACTGATATTTCCAATTGCATATCTGTCCTTAATCGGGCCATTTCTTCATGAACTTTTGGGTGTACAACTATTTTGTCTTCCTGAAAGTTCTTAATATATATGTTTCCTAATGATTTTGCCTTGCTTAAAGCAACATAATGCAAATGATGAATTTTGCTATTGTTAAAATGGATGTAAAGTGGTTCAATAGTTTCTCCTTGTGTTCTATGTATAGTACGTGCAGATGATTGGCGTAGTGGGAATTGCTTGCGTATAATTGTTATACATTTTTGTGTAAATTGAAAATGTCTAGAGATAGCATGAATTGGTGTCCAATGAGGCGAAATGTTATTACAATATATGTGGCTATTTTCCTGTCTTGTCAATTTACCAACAGTTTCCTTATCAAAAAGAATCCATATCACATTAGGGACGCTATTGATAGTTTCTACTAATTCAACTATACCTGTAGCACCATTTGTTAAGCCATCATTAACATTTATATTGCAAGTTAGATCGTATCGTCATTTTAATGCAATATGTAATATGAATGGCAGGCCCATGGTCTTAGTTGGATCTGTAGGTAATTGCATTAGTATTTTTTTTTTTACTATTTCGCTTAGGTCAGATGCAACTGTATCTATAGCGGTTGATGTGTAAACAGGATAGTTTATTATGTGTTGTAATAAAACTTCATTAATAATGTTATTAACTTCTTTGTTTGTTGCCATAATATAAGGGATGGTTTTGGTAATGTTTTGAGGTGGGTCTAATTCGCGTGTTTGTATTTGTATTATATCGGCATTTGTTTGTTTTCCTTCTCTTAATCTGTTTAGTAGTTGAGCAAATGGTAAGTCATTTAGCTGTCTCATAATTTTTGTCAACTCAAACAACTTAAAGTGTGTTTGCCATAAATTCGTACATACTGGTCTGTATGAATGCCTAGAATTTTCAAATATGTATGTGTCAAAAACTGGTTTTAATTGATAAAAATCTCCAATTGCTAATATGGATATTCCACCAAAAGGGAGGTTGCACATTTTTATTTCTTTTAACCTATTATGTATGAAATTGAAAAGATTTGCCCCTACCATTGATATTTCATCAATTATTAGCAATTTAAGATGCAGTTATTCATTTTGTAGTGCACTCCTGTTCTCTTGAGTTAGTGGTTTATGAGTTAGCATTTGCGAAACTGGTATTTTAAATGTACTATGTAGCGTTTTACCATGAATGTTATATGGTGCTTTGCCTGTTGGAGCTGTAAGCAATACATAAATGTTATCTGGATTTTCTCCAGCTTTGGTATTGTAATAGCGTAGTAAGGTTTGGTAAAGGGCTGTAATAAGGAAGCTTTTGCCTACTCCTGCACCACCTGTACAAAATGTATAGCAAGGTGTTTCTTTTGTTTTTATCCAATGCAAGTGATGGTATATAAAGTTAAGTTGTTCATTTGTAAGATTTAGCATCAAACTGTGATATTGGTCATTTGGCATTATATTATTGGTCAAAAGTTCATCATTACTTGTACTTCTAATGCCTAAATCAAATGACAAGTCATATAATAGTGGTTCATTCACTTGAACTTCAGGAAATATGTTTTCATCGGTTTCTATATCCATTGGAGGTATAAGTAATGTGTCTAATGTACAGTCTCCATTGGTATTAGGTGATTATGGGGTATTATGCTTATTATACTTATTATGATTAAAGTCAACTATGTTTTGAATTTCTAGGTATTTTTCATAATATGTTCCCTTATTACCAATAATTTGATTTTCTACTCTCCAGGGCTAATAAAGCATTAACAATTCTCTATAATAATTTTCAGGGTAATTTCTTTTGTTAAATCTGCAATAGCGAATTATTTTCTGTTTTTTGCGCTTTGTATAGTCTGGTTCCGCAGTTAAATTTGGCATATTAATTTCAAGTTCTTCCTCATCTGAGCTATAAAAGTTATTTTCTGTGAGGAAATTGTCATGGTCGGTTTCATTTTTCCACTTTCTACTTTTATTATTTTGATTATACATAGATGCATAGTCAGCTAATGTACGTTTCTAATTCTGTAGGACGTTTGCTGTATTTTACTATAACATTATCATATTGTATGTGATTGGATGTCTCTGGTAACAAATTTATAGTTTCGATGTCTTTTAATAAGTAGGTACGCTTTTCTGGAGGGCTTGTATTAATGAAAACATAAGATCTAGAACTTTTGCGTAAAGGAATTTGAAGTATAAGATAAGCTGCTTCTTGCGCACTTATTTCTGTACAGTTTAGGAATTTGTTATCTATATGCTTAAGTTGATCTTTTATACTTGGATTGTGATAAACTTCTTTTGCTGCTTGTGCAATTATCTTGCTCATTCCACGCTGCGATTTACTAATATATGATACTATATATACGGCACATGCATATGCGTCTAAGATGTATTGTATATCAATGTTTGCTTGCCATGCTTGTAAAATTGTAGTATTGTAGTTATTAATAAAGCATTCCGCTGGTGTTCTTTTTAGGAAAATTTTATTTTTTTTCTATAATGCACCGTATACATATAACATATTGTCTTAGATCTAGTTGCATAGAATCTAAAAACTGACTAAAGGAATAATTTGGGAAGTCTTGTGTGTTCATAGTCAGGTGTATTAGTTCAATTTGCTGTAAGAGCTCTTGATCATTTTTGTCTAGTGCTAATGGTTCTAGTATAAAAGTTTCTGGCATTGGATATTTTGGGTACTGGTATTTGCAGGTTCTTTTATGTTTAATACGGCAATTTTTGGTATGCCCGTGCCTTTGCAGGGGTAATAAAGACTCTACATTTGGATCTTGTTTTTTTGCACATGTTATATATTTATCTATAAAAGCAGTAACTGCATTAGGTTCTGAAGTTTCATATTGTGGAGCATTTTCAATCCATATTATTGTATGTATATGTGGGGATCCTCTTTGTTGGAATTCTACTCTATAAAAGTAATCTATAATCTTGCCAATTGGGTTACTTTCATGCAATAAAATACAATTAAACAATTTTCTAACTTGAAAGTCAAAATGTCTTGCACAAGTAATAGGATTTTGTTGTATTAATTTGCATTTTGCCTCCCATGACATATTTGGAATTCTTCTTCTGTACATTGGTTTTTTTTCTCAGTACGCAATAGTATGTTAATTAAATGATACCATTTAGTTTCTGCTGCTGATAAAGTTAAAAAAAATGTTGGTATTCCTAATTGTCTAATCATAGCAAATAAGTCTTTTTGCATTGCTCCCAATATGGTGGCGAGCTACGTATAGTTTTTAGTATTTTGTATCCCTCATTAAATTGGAAAATGCTGTCTAATTTCTGTTTTATGTCTTTTGCCGAAATAATATTACCATTGTTAAAGTATTTTCTAAGTGAGATGTATATTTTACTCTGTATTTGCTTAATATGCAACTTTTTCAATTTAAAGAAAACATTTGTTTTGGACTTAGCTACTCTTTGATCATTACTTCTTAATTCCCATGGACATATTGTACTGTAATGTATTGGTACATGCCTTTCTTTATTTGTTGGCCTTCGCTTCCCACAAAATATTGTAGGGAAAGCTAAATATTCCGAATCTTTGTCTTCATATAGACCTCTTGGTGTGTTATATTCAGCAGGTGCTAAATTTATAATATTAATGCTTTCTGTCGTTATAGTTTCATTAGTTAGCATAGTATCTAAATTCCCTGCTGCAACGTTGTCTGAGGAATCTGATGTATTGTTTGTATCAGAAGTGTCATTACAAGGTGGTATGTTTGCTGGTGTATATTCCCAATCGGGATTAACGGTGACTCCATATTCTTGGAACATACTGCTAGTAGTTGCTAAATATAGAGCTGCACGCTTTACTTTGTTTGGTCTAACATTTTCAAAATGGGTATAGGATTTACAGCTTAATTTTCTTTTTAATTTTATGGGAATTGTCATGTTATCATTAATTTGCCTTGGTAAAACAGTAACAGTTGTCATAACCTCGGCAGAGACGTTAACTACTGCACCTGAGAGAGATTTTTGAAAGCCACGCAGCAGTGTTCTAATTTGTAAAAAAGGTATTCTTGGTGATACTAATCTCTCTTCTAAATTATGCAAGTGTAATTCTGGTGGTATATCAGGAAATGTCATCCCATTATAGAAAGAACAAGGTGGTATTTTGTCCTTGGCAATATATTTGTAGCATGTTCTGCATATATCTTCTGTTTGATATTTGCTAATGTTACATTCAATTAATTTTGCCCTTTTTTTTACATTGTGCGTTTTTTGTAAACTTTGTTTATGCCATAATTGATTGCAAATAGTGCAAGCATACTCTGGGCCATATCTAATTTGTGCATGGAAACTACTAATTATGGCATTTGTTGTGAATGATGTTATATTTGTATCATTGTTAAGTGGATTTTCTGGTTCTTGTGCAGGCGTTCTTTTTCTGTTACTGTTATTTTGTTGGACTTCTATTGTAGTTGGTTGATTGTGAATTTCAGCATCAGGTGTAAATGTGCTTGTTAGAACATTGGTATTGTTAATAGCAATGTTAGAACCAATATTCCTTGCGGTTGTGGAAATCTCTGTATGTATTTGACTATTGCTGTTGAGTGTTTCTATAATTGTATGTTCTACCTGTAAATCTATTGGTGTGATATGTGGTGATGCATTCTGAGCTACGTTTGTAGTATGGACATATATGTTTTTTATAGTTTTAACTTTTTTTCTCCTATGATTTCTTTGTGTTACCTTAAGTGACAATTTGGCAATTGTGTTTATTTTAACTGGAGTGAAGTATAAAGTAATACTTAGTGAATTAGTTAGCTTGTCTTGAAGGGCTAACTTTATGATGTATTCAATAAGTTGATTAGGTGACTCGATTTCTATAGCAATACATGTCCCATCAGCATGAGGTATTACTTTCTCATTTTGGCTATTTGAATTAAATATAAAGTATGCATGGATAGTTTTGAATATCGAAATAGTATATGTATTTAAACAAACTAATATACCCTTTTGCAAATCAATTGAAGTAAGGTTTGTCAAAAACTTGGTATTTTGCATTTCTGCTTCTTTTACCTCAATTCCAAAGCATTTTTTTAGCTTAATTGCATATATAATGTTATTGTGATCTATGTAATTGGGTAAATATTGTGGCTGCATACAATTTTCTTTATTAACAGACTGCATTTCAATATATAGAGCATCTCCGAGATCCATAATAGATTGCAAGTCTAGACTATCCCAACTATCTGCGGGTTTACAGTAGTTATGTAGAATAGCAAATAGACTATTTTGTAGAGATTGTGCACATGTTGATGGTAGTCTAATATCTGTTTGTGTTTGCTGTTTGTTTGTACTATTTAATACATTTATATTTTGTTGTGTTTCTGCTAAAAAAGTTTTGTCTATGTTGTTATTCTTGATGGTATTTTGCCTCTTGGACAATATGCCATTGGTGGTACTTTGTGGAACAATTATTTTGTTACTATCAGTATCAGGTATGTTTGTAGGATGGGAACTATGTGTATATGTGTTAGTATGCAAATCACTTGTTGAGGCTGTCAGGTTTTGTGTATGTATGTTTATTGTATTACTACTTGTGATTTCTGTGTTGTGTTTAAGTGTATTTGTAAGTATACTTGCATATGTAGTAGTATTATAATGTGAGACACTAGTATATTGTGTTGTATCTATGCTATTGCAGGTAGGTAGAGGCAGTTGTGCAGGTGTTAGAGGTAAAATGGCATGTGGTTTTGTTCGAGTATGTTGAGTATTAGCTAATGATGCTGATGGCTGTTGTGTATTTACAAGAGTGCTTGTCTTTGATTCCCGGAGCAAATGTTTTTCAGTTTCTATGCGAGTTTTCAATTTGTGTGTGAAAAAATCGGTACATGCTCCAGTAGAATGTACATAAATATGTTTTTTTAAAATGGAGCTTGTATTTTGTTCTGTTATGAGCATTGCCTTATTTAGTGAATGTTTTTTAATTGTACTTATA
Organism: Triturus cristatus; assembly: GCF_964204655.1. Lineage (NCBI taxonomy): Eukaryota > Metazoa > Chordata > Amphibia > Caudata > Salamandridae > Triturus > Triturus cristatus. The sequence continues at coordinate 874,183,893 of NC_140583.1, read as the reverse complement.
TCCATTGGAGTTAATTCATACGGTAAGTAATTTGTATTGGGTCGCTTTAGACTATATGCCAGATTTGTAATGTACTCTATAAGTCCTTCAAATGATATTTGTATGGTAATACATGTTCCATTTGGGTGAGGCATTCCTGTGTTATCGCGGCTATGTGAGTCAAATACAAAGTATGAATTTTCATTGTGCATAATGGCTATAACATACATATCCATGCAAACTAAAACACCGCAATGTAAATTTAGTGCAGCTCTTAATACTGTTTGCATATTTGGTGAAGATGGGTCAAAATGTTTCAGTATGTCCCCATAAGAAGGTTGTTTAAGCTTAAGCGAATAGATAGTGTTATTGTGTTGTATATAATTTGGTAAATCATCAGGATGCATAAGGTGTTCTTTATTAATGGAATGCATATCTATATATAAAGCATCCCTCAAGTCCATAATGGCATGTAAATCTTCTACAGTCCATGTATTTGCAGGTTTGTAGCAATTGTGTATGATTGCAAATGTGCTGTTTGGCAAACATTGTTTACCTCGCGAAGTAGGGGAAAATGTGGTATGCCCTTGACGATAAGTTGCTTGATTGTAACACAGAAATAATTTTCAAATAAACTGCTGGCCAAAAACTAACTATGATATGCCTGTATTTTAGTGTTCTATTTATGCTGTATTTTAGTGTTGTAATTGTATTGTATGGATTATATATATATATATATATATATAAATATAATGGTAACTAGCATATATATTTATATATATCTACTTTTGAGCTTTCCTGAGTATTTACTTTTTAGTTTTGTAGATAAACAAGTCTTAAGCAACTTTTCCTGTGCTGTTAATACTACTAAGGAATTAAGAACAGATGTTGTTTAGCCAACCTATTTTTGTACAATTGGTTATATGTACACCTGAGTTTATTTCTTTAAGCTATATGCATAGGATATTAAACTGAATCAAAGTGTTTTCTATGTATGCATTTAGTGTGTGTTTATATATGTTTTTAGTTTGTTTTCACGAACGGTCTGCTTTAAGCAAAGTCCAGTGACTATTAAATAGCATGCGAATGATATTTTTTGAACTTGTAAGTAATAGCGTTTTTAAACTGCTTTTCTAATTGTAAGAGGCATGTTTTAGCTATAGCGTATCTAGGTTATGCATGAAAAAAAATGTATATATTTCTAAAAAGTATATATATATATATATATATATATATATATATATATATATATATTCTAATGATTTTAATTAATTTGTATTGGGCATAGGCAGATAGGTTAACAAAATAGTAAGATACTTTCTCCTTGATGTCTTGATAAGGAATGAGCAACTTGCCACAGCGATCTAGGGAAGAATAAAAACAAGTATTAATGATGACTTAGCATATTAGTATACAGAAAGTTGTTGAATGGGAAGAAATTATGAAAGTCTTTTGTAGTAATAGTATTATTGAGTTAGTAGTAAGAATAGTGTAGCATAGAGTGCATTATAGTATATGTAGCTAAGTATGTAGTAAACATTGTTTAGTAGAGATTTATAAAGAGTGTGTTTTAGAATGTCCTAAAAAAAAACATACCCAAAAAAGTTTGTGAAAAATATGAAAAGAGTAATACAGGTGTAATAATACGTAGATAATTTGTAGCGGAAGGTTTCTGTAGAGTATGCTAGAGAAAGTGTGGTGAATGTAGTATAGTATAGAGAATGTAGAGCAGTTAAAGTGTACATCAAGAATGTGTACTGGAATGGTTACAAAAGAGTAGTAGAGTGTGTTTATCAGAGTGATTTATTGTAATAGTAGTGTGAAGTAAGAGAAATAGTAAGGCAGGAAAGTGCTGAGAAAAGTTGGCAGTGCCTCACGTAAGTCACCCCATGGGAGTATAGGTTTTGGTTTTGCGAACATACTCACTTTTTCATCATCAGGGATTGCCAACTTAGAGTAGGAAACTGTGTAAAATAAATGAACAAAGAGAAGAAAGCGAAGAATAGAGATAGAATAGTATATATGATGTGATTGAAAGAGTAGTAGGAGCAGTGTATGTAGTAAAGATTAAGTAGTAAAGGATAGTAGGAAGTGTAATAAAGTAAAGAACTGTAACTTAAGTAGTTAGTGGTTATTAGAATGTACAGAGTATATGTTGTGTTAGTAGTAGGGGGTGGATATTTAAATGTGTGGAATAGAGGATGTGTGCTGTATAGTATGTGTTATAAAGTGAGCACTAAGAGTATGTGTTTGAGTGCTTGTGGTACCGGGTGCAAAGAATATAAAAGCTATAAAAGGTTGTGTGGTGTGAAGAGTGTGTGTGAGGCCGAGAGTGCACGGGGTTGAGAGTGTGCGGGGCCGAGAGTCGTCTCAGGGAGAGAGTGTGGCAGAGAAAGAGTGTGGTAGAGAAAGAGTGTGGCAGAGAGAGAGTGTGGCAGAGAGAGAGTGTGGCAGAGAGAGAGTGTGGCAGAGAGAGAGTGTGGCAGAGAGAGAGTGTGGCAGAGAGAGAGTGTGGCAGAGAGAGAGTGTGGCAGAGAGAGAGTGTGGCAGAGAGAGAGTGTGGCAGAGAGCGTGTGGCAGAGAGCGTGTGGCAGAGAGCGTGTGGAAGAGAGCGTGTGGAAGAGAGCATGTGGAAGAGAGCGTGTGGAAGAGAGCGTATGGAAGAGAGCGTATGGAAGAGAGCGTGTGGAAGAGAGCGTGTGGAAGAGAGCGTGTGGAAGAAAGAGTATGGCAGAAGGGGTGTGTGTTAAGAGTATGCAACAATTATGTTTTTGGGCTGTTTTTTTTGTAGGTCTGCCCTGACCTGTGCCTCTGTGCATCGTTATGCAAGCAGTATTTTTGGTGGTGAGGTTTCTGTTTTTTTTGTGTTCCAGGTAAGCTATCTTGTCTATGTTTCTTATATAATGTTTTTTTCCTGTTTTTGATATGCCTTCCCCGGCCCATGCCATCCCTGTGCAGTGTCATGCATGGAGTGCTTTGGCCAGTATGTATGATGCTGTTTGTGGGTCTTAGTTAAGAAACATGGGCAAAATGGCTTACCTAAGGTTTTTTTTCTGTTTTATGTACAGGTTTAGCTCAGCTCATGGATAGAGAGTAAGTATTACATTGTGTATGTTAACTTGTACTATGCATAGCACAGTAATTTTTGTGAAGGTTGGCTGCACAAAGTTTTCAAAAATTGCTTTGTGACTTTCTTTGCTTTGTAACACTGGCCTATCTAGTATAATGCTGTTTTCAACTTGTTATCTCTCTGTATTTTGTAATATACTGCACAGACACAGTTACACACCCATACACATACACACACACACACTGCTTCCTTTGATCAGCAATTTGTTTGTTACATCTTGTCTATGTTTCTTATCTAACTATTTTTTTCAGTTTTTTTACAGGGCTTCACCGGTCCGTGACGTCCCCGTGCAGCGTTGTACATTCTTCTTTAAGGTAAAAATAAGAGTTATTCTAATTTATTTTGTTTATATGGTTTTTGATTGCTATTCTTATTTTATTGTTTTCCCATTACTTTGTGCAGTCTTTAATTAGTAATGTTTATATCTCATGTTTTTGGTTTGATAGTAATACAGGTGGTTCTTGACGAAAGTGCTGTTATATGTATTTGGTGTGGAATTCGTTATTTGATTGTAGCAGGGTGGGGCACGTTTTTTATTGAATCTGCTGTTGTCAGAGTGTTTCATTAATTTCTGGATGTAACGGCAAGCGGAGCGCAGCTGCAAACAGGGGAGTGCAATCTTTGTAGCATTTTTATGTTCTTTTTGGGATTCAGCGTCATCTGAAGGTACGTTTTTTTTTAAAGTTCCAAAACCTTTATTATCACCTGACATAGTCATACATCTCACGCCTACAACCTCACGGGCCGGCTCCAGATAACATTTCCCACCGTATTGCACCATCCTGTACACAGCCATGTGGCCGACAACCCGGAGGTCCGGCGGCAATTACCCGTTGATCAAACATAACAGTAGAACTATAAAATGCACCATGAACCCCGGGCAACTAGCCGAGCACCATGTCCATTAGGCGCAGCCGCTATGTGCGCTACCTGCAATTCGGAGGTGCAAGTGTCCAGGAGCATAACCCCCCATTGCAGTCCACTATCATCGCACTCCTGAGGGGCAAACACTCAGACCCTCCCTAGTTGACCTCTACAGCCCCTGAGTCAGCCACCACCTGCCCCTGGTTTTCCCCCTCCGCGGAGGCGGTATATGCCGCCAAATACTCTTTAAACGGGTCCCAAACGTCCCTAGCTCTGCTAGTTAATGGCTGCGTCTCAGCGTAGATAGCACTCTGCTCCTGACAGTACAAGAGATCCCCTATCCATTCCTTAAATTTCGGTGCACGCCCTCTGCCCCACCTGCATGCAACTCTCCGCTTCGCCAATAATAGTGCAATGTTCCCCAATTTGCGCGTCAGCTTAGGTATCGATACCGTATAGCCCAACAGCATCACAAGCGGATCTAACTCCACCGTATCCCCCAACATAGCCGTCAGCGCTATATGCACCTGCAGCCAGTAATCTGCCACTCTCGGACACAACCACGCCAAGTGCAGGAAATCTGCTCCTTCCGCCTGGCACCTCTCACACCTGTCGTTGTCCGAGAGGCGAAATCTAAGCTTTTTAACTGGCGTATAATACATTCTCTGTAAGAACTTGTAATGGATAATACGCAGTCGGCTACTGGAGGAGATCTGGGAGGTGAGCTCGCAACAATACGTCCATTGCTTCTCCGTTATGTCTCTGCCAAGCTCGATTCTCCACTGCTGGAGTGCCCTACAGTCCAAACTTCCACTGTGCGCCCGAATACTGCTGTATAGTTGAGAGACTAAATGCCTACCATCCGTAGACGTAAGCAGGACTTGTAGAGGCCTCACTACAACGGGCTCCTCCGGGAAGCGCGGTAATATCTTCCGCAGCCCCTGCCGCAGCCGGACATAGTAAAAGACATCCAGCGGAGTAGGCTGATATCCACCAAACAACTGCTCTTTCGTCTTGAACCGACCACTAGCAAAGAGGTCGCCCCAATGCCGAATTTTTATTCTAGCGCACAGCCCCTGAAACCCTCCTTCCTGCAACAGCGACAAGTCCGGGTGATAAACCAGCGGCAACGTTGGAGCATACATAAAGCTAAGCGCCAGACAACGTAGTATACGCTGCCACGCATCTACCGTGCACGGCACCATAGTAAATGGCATGTCAAGGGCACGGAGTGGGCCCTGAAGAATACCCGTCAATGGTAGGGGTCGGGATAGCCAGTCCTCCACCGCCAGCTGCGGCAGGAATGGCGCAGGTGCAAACCAATGGTATGCAAAGTGGGCCTGCGCACTCAGATAATACTCCAGAAAATCAGGAACATCAAATCCACTAGATTCGTATGGCCGAGTGATAACCGACCATGCCAGTCGAGGCTGCTTACCAGCCCAGAACAGCCGCAATAATTCGGAACGCAACGTTCGGAAGAAATACGCACCCGGATAGTACGGGATGTTCTGGAAAAGATATAAAAAACGAGGTAATACCACCATCTTGATCAGCGAGGCCCTGCCCGCCATGGTAAGCGGAAGAAACACCCAGCGAGTAACATCCTCTGCCAGCTTAGTTATGGCCGTACCGTAATTCAGCCGCACCGTCTCCTCCCGGACCTTTGAAATCTGGACCCCCAAATATCTGAGATCCGACTCACACCATTCTAGCGGGTAGTCCAGAGGAAAGCGATCCACTGCAGGCGTCAGGGGAAAAAATTGCGACTTCTTCCAGTTTATTTGAATGCCCGACAAGCGCCCAAACACCAAAAATTCTCGGAGCAACGGATTAAGGTTAACCTGCGGATCCACCACATACAACGTTAAGTCGTCAGCATAGAGAGACACATCAATCTGCCGTTGGTAACATTTAAAAGCACTCTGTTTATGCAATTGGCGGATACGGCACGCCAGAGGTTCGATCGCAATAGCGAATAGCAATGGGGAGAGCGGGCACCCCTGCCTGGTACCCCTAGTCAGCAGAAACGAGTCGGACACCTCACCATTAATTAGCACTCTCGCTTTCGGGTCGGTATAGAGCAATTTGATCCATGCAACAAATATTTTGGGAAAGCCCATCCTGTACAAAATGGGAAACAGGTAATTCCACTCAACCGAGTCAAATGCCTTGGTGGCATCAAGAAATACAGCTGCTACGGGCAGAAAAGCGTACGCAAATTGCTAGCAGTCGAGCGACCCGGGACAAACCCCGACTGATCTGGAAGAGCAATTTTTGTCATGAGCAGGGAAAGCCTAGTGGCCAGCACCTTCGCCAGAATCTTTGCGTCACAATTAATTAGGGAGAGCGGCCTATATGAATCACACTCTGCTGGGTCTTTTCCTGGCTTCAACAGCGAGGTGATCAGTACCTCCCTCATTGTCCCCGGCAGCACTCCCACCTCCAGTGATTCCTCATACACCTCCCGAAGCACCGGAGCCATGACATCAATATAGCATTTATAGAATTCCGCTGGTAGTCCATCAAGCCCTGCCGCCTTACCATTACTCAGAGACATAATCGCCTCCCGTATCTCATCCAGTTCAAATGGAGCCCCGAGAAATTCCCTATGGTCATCGCTTAACCAACATAACGCCACATCATCTAGAAAGTCCCCAAACACCGCCTCCCCACCACTGCGGGCTTCATATAATTCCTCATAATGCGCAGTAAATTGACCTAATATTCCCTTCGTATCTTGATGTAGAGTCCCTCCCTGTTCTCTGATCTCTAGAATATGTGTGGGTCCCCGTGCATGCCTAGTAATCTCCGCTAAGGCACGACCTGGTCTCTCTCCTTCACAATATCGGCGGGCTCGCCAATATCGGGCCCTGAATTTGGACTCCCTATCTGCTTCCTGCTCGTACAGCGTGAGCCGTTCTCGGAATTCCTTATGGATCGGACCCATCGGTTCCCGGGCCATCCTGGTTTCCAGCTCCGCTAGTTCAGACTCTAATTTGGTGAGCGTGCCTCGTATAGTTTTTAGGACACCAAAGCTCTTAGATATGTAGTACCCCCTGACCGTCACCTTAAACGACTCCCAGATGGTCTCAACACTGTCCACCGACCCCTTGTTGCGGGGAAAAAACTCCGCTATCTCGTCCCCCAATTCCGCCTGAAACACCGGATCCAATAGTGCCGTGGGTTGCATCCGCCACCTGGGTGCTGCCCTACAGTATCCCGGGATCGCCACCTGCACCAATACCGGACAGTGATCCGAATACGACCTCGGTAAGTGCGCCACTCGATCTAGATCCACCGCCAAGCCGGTAGACAGAAAACAGTAATGTAGCCTGGCCCAAGAGTTGGCATATGTTGTGAAGTGCGTCCCCTCCCGGACCCCAGGATGCACAAACCTCCAACTATCTACGAGTCCCCCTTCTGCCACTATTCCCGCCATGACGTCCCTCGCTCCCTTATGGTATTGCGGGCTACCATCCGACCTATCAAGCCCTGAGGTCATTGTGAGATTAAAATCCCCCCCCCATATGACATGCATGGAACCCGTGTTCAGTATCTTGCCCCATAGCATAGTGAAAAAGGCAGGCGAATCCACATTTGGCCCATAGCAGTTTACAATCGTGACCATATCAGTACCAAGTCTGCCCCACAACAAGACAAATCTCCCTTCCTTATCCGTAAAGTCACCCAGCATCACAAACGGCACCGCCTTCTTGATCAGTATCGCCGTTCCCCTGGCATACCCTGAATACGAGGAGAAGCTCCGCACTGCCGCCCATTTGCTGGCAAAAGTGTAAGTGGCCCGGGGACTAAGATGCGTCTCCTGTAACAATGCAATTTGCACCTTATGCTGTTCCAGATAAGCCACCACCCTCCTACATTTCCTGGCGTCATTTAACCCCCGGACATTCCAGGTTGCGATAGTGACGTGTGACTTACACGCTTTGTCAGCCATGCGTCGTTAACCTCCCAAGAACCAAAGCAGTCACCCAGATCTGCCTGCCATGACCACCCCGGGTGCCTACCGCCCACCAATAGCCCCCCTCTACCCTATCAGATCGAATATTCAGAAGTGGCCCTGTCCGTAGCGTATCATACTCCAGCCCATGCCCTCCTCCATAGACAAAAAACCCACTTCCAGTACTATTCTCTCTCGCCCGTTCTGGAACTCCAAACATACAAACCATAGCAACATCCTGTGTTCCCACCCTCCTCCCACTGAAGCAAACCCCAACCTGCCAGTCCTGGAACCCCCCCTTCCCGCCCACAATTGCCCCAAACATCAGGGCAAGTACATTCCCCAAACCCCAAACATATACTTGGGTATTTCCCATCCGGAAGCGAACCTAGGTGGCACCACCAGTTCCCTCCCCAGAAACGCCAGCCCGGCCACACATTGTGCAGTCCAGCTAGACGAAACGAGGAGGCGTCCGGCGCTAGAACTGGATCCACCCGGGTCCCACAATAAGCAAATCTCTGCCTCCCTTATCAACAGCCAACACTGTGCCACACCCCATGCAATCTTAAAAGGATTCTCCTGCTGTGCCAGCGCCCCACAACCAAACGCCACCCCACCATGCTCGCAGCCACGCAGCCCCCAGGCCTAACCAGCCCCCCAGCGCAATGTCTCACAGCCGGCAACACCAGTCCCAATTCTCGGGGAACCCCCTCATCTGCACATGTGGTCTAATATGCCAGCTACGGTCACCCCACTCACAGTTCACCGTCCACCAGCTCCTCACGCCCAGGGTCCTCGTCGTTCCCAGCTCCAGCCTCTGATCTGCGGGAGCGCTTGTACTGTTTGATGAAGTCCTCCACCAACTGAGGATTCGTGAAGAACTTCTGCCTCCCCTGGTATGTGACCCGCAGGCGCGCCGGGTAAAGCAGTGCATAATCCAATTGCAAGTCTCGTAGTTTCGCCTTGACTGCTATAAATTTCCGACGTTCCTCCTGCACCATCGGTGTGAAATCCGGATACAGCGTGAAGGAGTTGCCATCGTAGGATAACGTGCGCGTACTCCGTGCGGCCCTCAAGGCGGCGTCCCGGTCGCGATAATTGAGCATCCGGGCAATGATCGGCCTGGGCGCCGCTCCCGGCTTTGGTCTGGGGCCCAGGGCACGGTGCGCCCTCTCCACAATAAATTGGGGAGAAAAAACGTCCGATCCCATCGCCGCCACTAACATCTTCTCCACGTATTCCTCCATTTTGCCCACATTCGTCGACTCCGGAATACCTACGATGCGTACATTATTCCGCCTACTTCGCGCTTCCAAATCCTCATTCTTAGCAGCGATAAGGCGCAGCAGATTGTCCATTCTGGATAACTGTGAGGTGTGCCTCGTCACCGTATCTTCAGTGTCCGATATCCGCTGTTCCGCCCCCGTGATCCGTTCCTCTTGGACGTCCAACTTCTGCACCACCGCATCCATACGGGACGACATTCTGTCCACTTTATCAGCAATCGTCGCAAACCCCTGACGCATCTCTCGCAAGACATCTTGTAAATTGGGCGCCGCATCTGCCGAACCTCCTGCCGGTACCGGCGGCTCCGCCGGACCACGAGTCTCTTCCACAACCTTGAGCGGCTTCTTACTAGCCTCAAACGTGAGTTTGGGCTGTTTCGCATCTGTCCTGCCCATGTTGACCTCCGGTCAGTTCTCTCCGCCAGCAGCAGCAGACGACCCCCCAGGACCAGAAGCAGCGTCGACGCTCCCTCCGCACTTCCCTGGAGCTCTTGTCCTTCCGCACTCCGCAAGCCCAGGCTGTCCGTATACTCGAGCGCCGTGTAGGAGGCCAGCCGCCACCAGCTTCACCCTCCACGCACTCTCACCAGTCTCCTCGGTCGGCCGGCAGCCGCGCCAGCACACCAGGGAAGCAAGCCACGTGCAGTCCGTGCCACCGTCCTGTACAGCACCCCCGATCTCCTCTGCGGTCACCAGCAAGGCAATGCACAACTCAGCACTCGAAATCACCTCCTGGGTTCGCAGCCGCACTCAGGGGCTTCCAGCTCCTCCAGTCCCAGTGTCCCAGCCCAGTGTCTGCTCACTCCCTCGGCCGTGCTCCAGACCGGCCTTCCTCGGTGCCTGGGGGGGCCTCCGCTCCGTGTCGTCCATAATGCCCGAGACAGGGGGGCGGGGGGGCAGGGGGGGCGACACCACTCACCCCTACACAGTCACGATGTCGCTCGACTTCTCCGCAGCAACCCGCCACCAAGCACCCCCAGGAATCGACGAAAGCAGCGCTCTTCCAAAAACGGAGGGGGGGGGGGTGGGACTCCCCGTCAACAAGCGCCTCCAGCTCCTTCAACAGATCCCCGCTCTGTCCCGCTCCGCAGCCATCGCCAAGGCGCCGTGTCTCTCGGATGTGTCGTTCCCGGTCCCAGCGTCCACGGCCTGCAGCCGTTATCGCAGCCCCGGTCTCTCCTACCAGCGGGATCCGGCAAGGCAGCCCCGCTCTTCTGCGCCACTCGCGCGCTGCCGACAATGGGGCGCCGTTCTCCGGCACCGGCCGTCCGTTGTCCTTCAACCGCGGCCAGTACCCTCCGGTCACCTCACCACAGCTCCTCTCTCAGTTTCGGCACCCAGGTGTCCCAATTAAGGATAATTTAGCGGATAATAACCGCCGGACAGCGGGAGCCCTACACGAAGGCTGCCATTCACCAGTGCGCCACCTAGCGCCCTCGTCATCTGAAGGTAAGTTACAGGTCTACTGTGGTCCTTAGCGTAGGCGTGTAGCATTGTATATGGAATACTTTGCCTGTGATGTATGCTGTTGGCTGTGGGTATTAGGTAAGCCATCTTGTCTATATTTCTTATCTATTATGTAGTAAGAGATTGTGGCAGAGAGCGTGTGGCAGAGAGCGTGTGGCAGAGAGCGCGTGCCAAAGAGCACGTGCCATAGAGGGTGTGGCATAGAGCGTGTGGCATAGAGCGTGTGGCATAGAGCGTGTGCCAAAGAGCGCGTGCCAAAGAGCGCGTGGCAAAGAGCGCGTGGCAAAGAGCGCATGGCAAAGAGCGCATGCCAAAGAGCACGTGCCAAAGAGCGCGTGCCAAAGAGCGCGTGCCAAAGAGCGCATGCCGAAGAGCGCGTGCCAAAGAGCGCATGGTAAAGAGAGCATGGTAAAGAGCGCATGGTAAAGAGTGTTTGTAGAGAAATAAAGTGTATTACTGTTGGAAACATAGAGATAGGTAAAGTAAAAATTTGCAGAAAAAGTTGAGTGTTTCATGTAAGTAACACTATTGGGGTTTGCAGATTAATTCTCACCTATATGCTCACTTCCTCATCATTAACTTTTGGCAACGTATAGCTTGAAAGTATAAAAAAATAAGGAGCGAAAAGAGGAGAGTAAAGAACAATGCTAGTAGAAATGGAAGCACTAACTATGATGTATGTAGAGGAGGTGTGCATAAAAATGTGTGCAGTAGAGTGTGTGTTTTAAAAGATCGCATGCCAAATAGTGCGTGTCAAAGAGTGCATGGCAAAGAGTGCATGGTAAAGAGTGCATGGTAAAGAGTGCATGGTAAAGAGTGCATGGTAAAGAGTACATGGTAAAGACTGCTTGTAGAGAAATAAAGTATATTGCTATTGAAAACATAGAGCTAGTTAAAGTTAAAAGTTCCTGAAAAAGTTGACACCGCCTCACGTAAGTAACACCATTGAAGTTTGCAGATTGGTTCTCACCTGCATGCTCACTTTCTCATCATCAGCTAATGTCAACTTATAGCTTGAAAGTGTAAAAAAGCAAGGGAAAAAAGAGGAGAATAAAGAAGAGACAGTGTGTAGTATACATGAAGGAGTAGAGAGATTAGTAAGAGTAGTGTATGTAGTGTAGACCAAATAGTAAAGCATAGTAGTGAGGATAATAAAGTTAGTAGAGATGTAAGCATTAGCTGGCGCATGTAGAGGAGATGCGCATAAAAATGTGTACAGTAGGTATTATGTGATAGATTATGTAAAAAGATAGTGTGGGAGAGAGTGTGTGGCAGAGAGTGTGTGGCAGAGAGTGTTTAGTAGAGAGCGTGTAGTAGAGAGCATGTAGTAGAGAGCATGTAGTAGAGAGCGTGTAGTAGAGAGCGTGTAGCAGAGAGTGTGTGGTACAGAGTTGGAGTTAGCAGTTTTTCACCTGCATAACCACTTTCTTGTAATTAGCTATTGGCAACTTATAGCTTGAAAGTGTATGCAAATAAAAAACAAAAGGAGAAGAGTGAAGAGTAGTGAGTGTGTAGCATACATGAAGTAGGAGAGAGTATTAAAAGCAGAGTATGTAGCATAGAACAAGTAGCAAAGCATAGTAGTGAGGGCAATATAGTTAATAGAGATGTAAGTGTTGGCAATGGTGCATGTATTATGGGGTGTGTTTGTAAATGTATGTAATAGAGAGTGTGTGTTCTACAGCATGTAAAAAGTAAGTGTGTGGTAAGAGCATATGTGTGAGCGTGTGGCAAAGAGCGTGTGGCAGAGAGCATGTGGGAGAGAGTGCGTGCCAAAGAGCATGCGCCAAAGCGCATGGTAAAGAGCGCATGGTAGCGAGCGCATGACAAAGAGCGCGTGCCAAAGAGCGCATGCTAAAGAGTGCATGCCAAAGAGCGCATGCCAAAGAGCGCATGGCAAAGAGTGCATGGGAAAAAGTGTTTGTAGAGAAATAAAGTGTATTCCTGTTGGAAACATAGAGATAGGTAAAGTAAATAGTTGGAGAAAAAGTTGTCAGTGCCTCACGTAAGTAACACTATTGGAGTTTGCAGATTGGTACTCACCTGCATGCTCACTTACTCATCATCAGCTATTGCCAACTTATACCTTGAAAGTGTAAAAAAGCATGAAAAAAAGAGGAGTGTAAAGAAGAGACTGTGTGTAGTATACATGAAGTGCGAAAGAGCGCGTGCCAAAGAGCACGTGACAAAGACCGCGTTACAAAGACCGTGTGAGAAAGGCCGCGTGACAAAGACCGCATGACAAAGACCGCGTGACAAAGATCGCGTGCCAAAGAGCACGTGCCAAAGATCGCATGGTAAAGAGTGCTTGTAGAGAAATAAAGTGTACTACTGTTGTAATTATAGATGTATGTAAATTAAAAGTTGCCTAAAAAGTTGATAGTGCCCTTGTAAGTAACACCATTGGAGTTTGACGATTGGTTCGCACCTGCATGCTCACGCCCTCATCATTAGCCATTGGCAACTTATCACTTGAAAGTGTAAAAATGCAAGTAAAAAAAGAGGAGAGTAAAGAAGAGACAGTGTGTAGTATACCTGAAGTAGTAGAAAGAGTAGTAGGAGCAGTGTATGTAGTGTAGACCAAATAGTTATGCATAGTAGTGCGGATACTAAAGGTAGTAGAGATGTAAGCATTAACTGTGGAGCATGTAGAGGAGGTGTGCATAGAAATGTATGCAGTAGAGTATGCTATAGAGTATGTAAAAAGACAGTGTGGTAGAGAGCGTGTGTCAGAGAGCATGTGACATTGCGATTGTGGCATAGAGCCTCTAGCAGAACGCGCGTGCAACAAAGCGCCTGGGACAGAGCGCATGCAACATAATGGCACACGTGCTAAAGCACACGCGCTTTGTTAAATGCGCTAAGTCGCATGCGCTAAGTCACATGTGCTAAGTGACACATGCTAAGTGACACGTGCTAAGTCACACAATGAGTGTATGTTGTAGAGAGTGGATGGTACAGTGTTTGAGAAGGAGATTGTGTGATAAAGAGTGTGTGGTGTAGACAGTGTTGGAGAGTGCGTGGTAGAGAGTGCGTGGTGGAGAGTGCGTGGCGGAGAGTGCGTTGTGGGCAGTGCGTGGTGGAAAATGCATGGTGGAGAGTGTGTGAAAGAATGTATCAAAGTCTGTAATAAATAGTGTGTTGCAGAGAGTGTATAGTAGAGAGGTTGAGGGTTGAAAATGTGTTGCAGATTGTGATCAGTAAAGAGTGTGTGTAGTAAAGAGTGTGTGTAGTATAGAGTGGATAGTTCAGAGTGTGCACAGTATAGAGAATGCATAGTATAGAGTGCGCCCCTTTTTTTCCCTCTTCTCCATTCTGTGGCCTCTTAAATGCTAGTCAGCCATTAGAGAAGCGCTTTGTCTCTCCAAACAAGCCCTGTCTTTTTTGGATTTGTGGGCGTGTTTTTTTGATTCTTTCTCTGTTTTGAAGCTCGTCCCTTATTCACTGGTGGGCATGTTTTATTTTTATTTTTTCATTGAATCTTCTCAGGTATTTTTTTATGTCTGTTGCTGTGGGGCGAACGCTTCCTGAAGTTGTATGGCAAGCGATGTTTATTTTCCTTCGTTGTTTACTTTTTTCTTATCTAACTCTTTTTTTTCTGTTTTTTTACAGGACTTCCCCAGTCCATGTTATACCCGTGCAGTGTCGTACATGGAGTGCTTTGCCCGGTATGTATGATGTTGTTCGCAGGTCTTAGATTAGAAACAGACAAGGGGCCATATGTAGGTAGCCTAACATTTACCACTTCATAAATACCGAATTTTACCGATTCGGTATTTATGAAGTGGTAAATGCTATGTAGGTAATCCATCGGTAATATTTACCGATTCGGAATTGGTCGGTAATTTAGAATCGGTATTTACCGATTCGGTAATGGTAACTGGCTTCCCATTGATTCCCCCCTTGACCCACACTTGTTTCGGTTTGATAAATTTGCATCGAATTAGCACAGAGTAAATAAGGTGTCAATGGGAAGCCACAACAATAAGGTGTATACGCGTTTTAGATGAAACATAAAAATAAACAATGTAACCTGAAAGCATCTGTAAAGAGGCGAGAAAAGAAGATGGTTAATATATTGGAATCTAAAGCATGACAAAAAGCAATGGGCGAAAAGCAATTGAAGACGCGCACCAAAAATGCAATCCTAGGCAAAAACTTAGATACAAAAGTACACATAGGGGTGAGAGATGTAATGTAATTTCTGAGGCGAACTGGACATGAGCTAAAACCCACATGACGGGAAAGCGTTTCGCATCATGAAACACATTTTGGCAACGAAATTGAAACAGTTGTAACATATTCAACTAACAAAGTAAGCGAATCCAAATTAAAAGGCAGCCAAAGGTGTGTATTAGCGTATAATTGTACAATCACTGGCAACAGTAGCAAGTTTCTAATGCAAGCGAGGCGAAATTATATTATGCAGAGAGCGCTTTACTAAGTATGAAATACACGGCAAACGATAGCGAAGCGGTACTGTAATGAATATAGTAGTAGCGGTGAAAGCAAAAGCAGCAAGTTAATGTGCTGCGCGTTCGTTTTCCTTCTAAATTCTGGTCAATATATGTTAGCTAATCAGTTCGGTTCAAAGTAAAAGAATTGCGGCTTCGAAAATTAACGGCAGCAAGATACTAAACGAAATTCCATAATTAAGAAGCAAAACAGGTTTTCAAAGGTTTAAGTTGTAAAACAACTGCACTTTACATTTGATAAACATGATTTTACAAATTCGATGCATTTATTTTAAAAACGGCAATGCACAAGCGTATTCCAATTGCAATGTTTTAAGTTACTTACCTTTTTTGCAACAGAGATAGTTCAGCTCGCAATGTATACCGGATGACGTTGACCCAAGAAATGTTTAGAATGGCTTGCTCTTCGAGTTTAAGTACAGTAAAAGAGAAACAAAGGGGAGTTACTTTAAATGAATAACAAAAGGGAAGCAACACTTGTTGTTTACGAACAGCGCGTGTGTGAGATGTTGGTGTCTAGCCGTTTGCTAATGTTTGGGTGAGGGGCTTCCTTGTAAGGATAAAAGGGATGTCTGCCTGAGAGTGTGTGTCATTGTTAGTGAGGAAGTGTAAATTCCGTGCGAAGCGAATGTGAAAGCGTGCATGGAACAGATAGCGATGCAGTAAAAGGCAATGTGGCTCCAACCTGTCGGCCTCGCGTACAAAGGTGTTTTTAAAGGAAATTGAATGCAAGTGCGCTGGAAAGCTAAAACCTACTAAAAGAAGAATAGAAAGCACGCATTATAAATACAGGCAAATTAATAAAATAAGTAAATAATCTTACCTTTAGATGCCTTACCTAAGACCCGCAAACAGCATCATACATACCGGGCAAAGCACTCTATGCACGACGCTGCACGGGAACGGCAGGGACCGGGGAAGCCCTGTATAAAAACAGAAAAAAAAAAGAGTTAGTTAAGAAACAGACAAGATGGCTTACCTAAGACCCGCAAACAGCATCATACATACCGGCCAAAGCACTCTTTGCACGACGCTGGCCAGGAACGGTACGGACCGGGGAAGCCCTGTCAAAAAACAGGAAAAAAAAGAGTTAGCTAAGAAACAGACAATATGCCGCAGCATCATACATACCGGGTAAAGCACTCCATGCACGATGCTTCCCGGGGATGGCACGGAGAGGGGAAGACCTGTACAAAAACCGAAAAAGATGTAGTTAGGTAACAAACATAGACAAGATGACTTACCGAAAACCCGCAGCCAACAGCATACTTCCTGGCCAAAGTATTCCATAGACAACGCTACACGACAACGCTAAGGGCCAGGGTAGACCTGTAACTTACCTTGAGACGACGCTACACACGGATGCTACACACAATCAGAAAAAAGTGCCAAAAGACTAACAGCATCGATAAATAGCAAACATTTTGCAACAAGCCAAATACATAGACATATTATGTTCACATTAAAATTAATCTTAAAAAGAGCATAAAACGTATACAAACATTTCACTTACCTGTTTGTAGCTGCGTTCCGCCTACCGTGACATCCGGAAACCAATAGAACAGTCCGACAACGGCAGATTCAATAAGAAAATGTGACCCACCCTCCCGTAATCAAATAATGAACCCCACACAAAATACATGTAATAGCACTTTCGTCAAGAAACACCTGTATTACGATCAAACAAACAACATGAGACGCAACACATAATAAGAAAAAACATCAAAAACAATAACAGCATCGATAAATAACAAACATTTATCAACAAGCCAAATACATAGACATATTATGCACACATTAAAATTAATCTCAAAACGAAAATAAAACGTATACATAAATTGCACTTACCTGTTTGGTGCTGCGTTCGGCCTACCGTGACATCCAGAAACCAATGACACACTCCGACAACAGCAGATTCAATAATAAAATGTGCCCCACCCTCCCGTAATCAAATAATGAATCCCACACAAAATACATGTAACAGCACTTTCGTCAAGAAACACCTGTATTACAATCAAACAAAGAACATGAGACGCAACACATAATAAGAAAAAACATTGAATATACTAACAGCATCGATGAATAAGAAACCTTTATCAACAAGCTAAATATATTAACATATTATGTTCACAATACAATTAATTCCAAAAACAACATAAAACGTATACAAAGATTGCACTTACCTGTTTGTAGCTGCGTACCGCCTACCGTGACATCCGGAAACCAATGGAACAGTCCGACAACAGCAGATTCAATAAAAAACGTGCCCCACCCTCCCGTAATCAAATAATGAACCCCACACAAAATACATGTAATAGCACTTTCATCAAGAAACACCTGTATTATGATCAAACAAACAACATGAGACGCAACACATAATGAGAAAAAACATCGAATATACTAACAGCATCGATAAATAACAAACATTTAGCAACAAGCCAAATACATAGACATATTATGTACACATTAAAATTAATCCCAAAATGAAAATAAAACGTATACATAAATTGCACTTACCTGTTTGTAGCTGCGAACCGCCTACTGTGACATCCGGAAACCAATGACACACTCCGACAACAGCAGATTCAATAAAAAAACGTGCCCCACCCTCCAGTAATCAAATAATGAACCCCACACAAAATACATGTAATAGCACTTTTGTCAGGAAACACCTGTATTACGATCAAACAAACAACATGAGACGCAACACATAATAAGAAAAAACATCAAAAACAATAACAGCATCGATAAATGACAAACATTTATCAACAAGCCAAATACATAGACATATTATGCACACATTAAAATTAATCCCAAAACGAAAATAAAACGTATACATAAATTGCACTTACCTGTTTGGTGCTGCGTTCCGCCTACCGTGACATCCGGAAACCAATGACACACTCCGACAACAGCAGATTCAATAATAAAACGTGCCCCACCCTCCCGTAATCAAATAATGAATCCCACACAAAATACATGTAACAGCACTTTCGTCAAGAAACACCTGTATTACAGTCAAACAAAGAACATGTGACGCAACACATAATAAGAAAAAACATTGAATATACTAACAGCATCGATAAATAACAAACATTTATCAACAAGCTAAATATATTAACATATTATGTTCACATTACAATTAATTCCAAAAACAACATAAAAGGTATACAAAGATTGCACTTACCTGTTTGTAGCTGCGTACCGCCTACCGTGACATCCGGAAACCAATGGAACAGTCCGACAACAGCAGATTCAAGAAATAAACGTGCCCCACCCTCCCATAATCAAATAATGAACCCCACACAAAATACATGTAATAGCACTTTCGTCAAGAAACCCCTGTATTACGATCAAACAAACAACATGAGACGCAACACATAATAAGAAAAAACATCAAAAACAATAACAGCATCGATAAATAACAAACATTTATCAACAAGCCAATAACATAGACATATTATGTACACATTAAAATTAATCCCAAAATGAAAATAAAAAGTATACATAAATTGCACTTACCTGTTTGGTGCTGCGTTCCACCTACCGTGACATCCGGAAACCAATGACACACTCCGACAACAGCAGATTCAATAATAAAACGTGCCCCACCCTCCCGTAATCAAATAATGAATCCCACACAAAATACATGTAACAGCACTTTAGTCAAGAAACACCTGTATTACAATCAAACAAAGAACAGGAAAGATATAATTAAACAAAGGTTCATAATAAAACACTACACAAATTAATTTGTAAATGAAATAAATAACAATAGCTTACTATTACCTGAAAGTAGAAGGTACGACGCTAAAGGGGAACGGCACGGACCGGAAAAGCCCTGTATGAAAAACAGGAAACAGAAGAGTTAGACAAGACAAAGACAAGATGACTTACCTAAAACCCGCACACAGCATCATACATACCGGGGAAAGCACTCCATGCACGACGCTGCACAGGAACGGCACAGACCGCGGAAGCCCTGTAAAAAAACAGAAAGAAGAAAGAGTTAGAGAAGAAACATAGAAGATGCCTTACCTAAGACCCGCAAACAGCACCATACATCCTGGGGAAAGCACTCCATGCACGACGCTGCACGGGAACGGCACAGACCGGAGAAGCCCTGTAAAAAAACAGAAAAAAAAGAATTACATAAGAAACAGAGAAGATGCCTTACCTAAGTCCCGCAAACAGCATCATACATACCGGGGAAAGCACTCCATACACGACGCTGCACGGGAATGGCACGGACCGGGGAAGCCCTGGAAAAAAACTGGAAAAAAAAGAGATAGATAAGAAACAGACCAGATGCCTTACCTAAGACCCGCAAACAGCATCATACATACTGGGGAAAGCGCTCCATGCACGACGCTGCACGGGAACGACAGGGACCGGGGAAGCCCTGTAAAAAAATAGAAAAAAAAGAGTTAGTTAAGAAACATAGAAGATGCCTTACATAAAACCCTCAAACAGCACCATACATACCGGGGAAAGCACTCCATGCCCGACGCTGCACGGGAGCGGCAGGAACCGGGGAAGCCCTATAAAAAAACAGACAAAAAAAGAGTTAGATAAGAAACAGACCAGATGCCTTACCTAAGACCCGCAAACAGCACCATACATACCGGGGAAAGCGCTCCATGCACGACGCTGCGCGGGAACGGCACGGACCGGGGAAGCCCTGTAAAAAAACAGGAAAAAAACGAATTAGATAAGAAACAGAGAAGATGCCTTACCTAAGACCCGCAAGCAGCATCATACATACCGGGGAAAGCGCTCCATGCACGACGCTGCACGGGAATGGCACGGACCGGGGAAGCCCTGTAAAGAAACAGAAAAAAAAAAAGAGTTAGATAAGAAACAGACCAGATGCCTTACCTAAGACCCGCAAACAGCATCATACATACCGGGGAAAGCGCTCCATGCACGACGCTGCACGGGAACGGCAGGGACCGGGGAAGCCCTGTAAAAAAAAATTTCAAGAAAGAGTTAGTTAAAAAACATAGAAGATGCCTTACCTATGACCCGCAAACAGCACCATACATACCGGGGAAAGCACTCCATGCACGACGCTGCACGGGAACGGCAGGAACCGGGGAAGCCCTGTAAAAAACCAGACAAAAAAGAGTTACATAAGAAACAGAGAAGATGCCTTACCTAAGTCCCGCAAACAGCATCATACATACCGGGGAAAGCGCTCCATGCACGACGCTGCACGGGAATGGCACGGACCGGGGAAGCCCTGTAAAAAAACTGGAAAAAAAAGAGTTGGATAAGAAACAGACCAGATGCCTTACCTAAGACCCGCAAACAGCATCATACATACTGGGGAAAGCGCTCCATGCACGACGCTGCACGGGAACGGCAGGGACCGGGGAAGCCCTGTAAAAAAATAGAAAAAAAAAGAGTTAGTTAAGAAACATAGAAGATGCCTTACATAAAACCCTCAAACAGCACCATACATACCGGGGAAAGCACTCCATGCACGACGCTGCACGGGAGCAGCAGCAACCGGTAAAGCCCTATAAAAAAACAGGAAAAAAACGAATTAGATAAGAAACAGAGAAGATGCCTTACCTAAGACCCGCAAACAGCATCATACATACCGGGGAAAGCGCTCCATGCACGACGCTGCACGGGAATGGCACGGACCGGGGAAGCCCTGTAAAGAAACAGAAAAAAAAAGAGTTAAATAAGAAACAGACCAGATGCCTTACCTATGACCCGCAAACAGCACCATACATACCGGGGAAAGCACTCCATGCACGACCCTGCACGGGAACGGCAGGAACCGGGGAAGCCCTGTAAAAAAACCGACAAAAAAAGAGTTAGATAAGAAACAGACCAGATGCCTTACCTAAGACCCACAAACAGCACCATACATACCGGGGAAAGCGCTCCATGCACGACGCTGCACGGGAACGGCACGGACCGGGGAAGGCCTGTAAAAAAACTGAGAAAAAAAGAGTTAGATAAGAAACAGAGAAGATGCCTTACCTAAGACCCGCAAACAGCATCATACATATCGGGGAAAGCACTCCATGCACGACGCTGCACGGGAACGGCACGGACCAGGGAAGTCCTGTAAAAAAACAGGAAAAAAAAGAGTTAGATAAGAAACAGGGAAGATGCCTTACCTAAGACCCGTAAACAGCATCATACATACCGGGGAAAGCGCTCCATGCACAACGCTGCACGGAAACGGCAGGGACCGGGGAAGGCCTGTAAAAAAACTGAAAAAAAAGAGTTACATAAGAAACAGAGAAGATGCCTTACCTAAGACCCGCAAACAGCATCATACATACCGGGGAAAGCACTCCATGCACGACGCTGCACGGGAACGTCACGGACCGGGGATTTCCTGTAAAAAAACTTAAAAATATGTAGTTAGGTAAGAAACATAGACAAGATAACTTACCTAAAACCCGAAGGCAACAGCATACATCCTGGGCAAAGTATTCCATATACAACGCTACACAACAACGCTAAGGGCCAGGGTAGACCTGTAGCTTACCTTGAGACGACGCTACCCACAATAAGAAAAAAGATAAAAAACACTAAGAGCATCGATAAATACCAGACATTTAGCAACAAGGCAAATACATGGACATATTATATTCACATTATAATTAATCCCCCAAAGAACATAAAACGTATACAAACATTTCACTTACCTGTTTGTAGCTGTGTTCCGCCTACCGTGACATCCGGAAACCAATGGAACAGTCCGACAACAGCGGATTCAATAAAAAACGTGCCCCACCCTCCCGTAATCAAATAATGAATTGCACACACAAAAAATGTAAACACCACTTTCGTCAAGAAACACCTGTATTACTATACCCCAAAAAAACATGAAAGATATAATTAAACAAATGTTCATAATGAAACACTACACAAATTAATTTGTAAATGAAATAAATAACAATAGCTTACTCTTACCTTAAAGTAGAAGGTACGACGCTGGAGGGGAACGGCACGGACCGGGGAAGCCCTGTAAAAAAAACAGGAAACAAAAGAGTTAGATAAGACAAAGACAAGATGACTTACCTAAAACCCGCACACAGCATCATACATACTGGGGAAAGCACTCCATGCACGACGCTGCACGGGAACGGCACAGACCGCGGAAGCCCTGTAAAAAAACTGAAAAAAAAGAGTTAGAGAAGAAACAGACTAGATGACTTACCCAACACCTGCAAACAGCATCATACATACCGGGGAAAGCACTCCATGCACGACGCTGCACGGAAACGGCAGGGACCGGGGAAGCCCTGTAAAAAAATAGAAAAAAAAGAGTTAGTTAAGAAACATAAAAGATGCCTTACCTAAGACCCGCAAACAGCACCATACATACCGGGGAAAGCACTCCATGCACGATGCTGCACGGGAACAGCACAGACCGGGGAAGCCCTGTAAAAAAATTGAAAAAAAAAGAGTTAGATAAGAAACAGAGAAGATGCCTTACCTAAGACCCGCAAACAGCATCATACATACCGGGGAAAGCGCTCCATGCACGACGCTGCATGGGAATGGCACGGACCGGGGAAGCCCTGTATAAAACTGAAAAAAAAAGAGTTAGATAAGAAACAGACCAGATGCCTTACCTAAGACCCACAAACAGCATCATACATACCGGGGAGAGCGCTCCATGCACGACACTGCACGGGAACGGCACGGACCGGGGAAGACCTGTAAAAAAACAGAAAAAAAAGAGTTCGATAAGAAACATAGAAAATGCCTTACCTAAGACCCGCAAACAGCATCATACATACCGGGGAAAGCGCTCCATGCACGACGCTGCACGGGAATGGCACGGACCGGGGAAGCCCTGTATAAAAACAGAAAAAAAAAGAGTTAGATAAGAAACAGACCAGATAGAGGCAAGATGGCGCCTGCACGAACTGTCGTGTCGGCTGTATGAGCTGATCCTCCTCTGACCCACAGCTCTAGGATATGCTGCTGTGTGCTATCTGATTTTGAGCACGGACGTGTGTCGTTTTGGAATCGACATTGGAGAAGATTAGCTCCCTTATTCATTCATCGTAGAAATTATACGAAGTTGCTACAAGGAAATCCAGCCACATCTGAAACGCTGATATCGACGCCAACGCCGACGCTGATGTTGGAGGTAGTGGCTGCGCTGTTGAAACTACGGAGAGCCTGGTGGGCGGTAACTTTCACAGGTGCTGCGACTCGGCTGCGCAGTGAGCACCCTGCCAGTACTGACTCTGACCGGTTGAAGAGAGCAGCGATGGCCCCGAAGCACATAAGGAAAATTCGTTGCCAAGAAGTAAAGACGGGGCACATCATCGACTCAGATTCAGTCTCTACTAATGAAGGTGAGAAGGATAATATTGCAAATCCTAAAGTCGGGGCCTCCTCCGGGAAAGCTAAACAGACTATAGCGACTCTGTTCTTGTATCGCCCTGAACGTCTCAGGATCGTTTAACAGACACGATAATGAGAACGCAACCACTTGTGAAGGTTTAGTTATTTTAATGAAGGCAAAAATAATACAAGGAATAAACAAAGGTTATAGTCACTGGAATCCTCCAGGCTAAGTACGTTACCAGCCCACAGCACGGATGGTCCTAACCGTCCTCTGCATATACGCCGATCCCGGCGTATGCCAACAGAGGGCAGAAATGAAATGGCCGACAATGCCAATCGGTAGGCTGTGAGGGGCACGAAGAGTGTTGGGGAGAATCGAGGAGTCAGGGAAACACCCAGCCGGGGTCTCTACCTGAAGGGAGCAGCCGCTCAACCTCTTCCTCAGACTGCACCGGGACGCGGAGTCACCTCCTGGTGATGCGTCACCGATACCCCAATCACAAGCAAAGAAGACTGAACCGAGAGCAGCCGCTCGATCGATCCCGTGGACTTCCGAGTCTGTAACGCGGCAAACACCTCCTGGTGTGCATTACAGCTGGCAGTCCCTGTATCTCTGGTCGGGCTGGGAGTTACGACTCCAACCAGCAAAAGCGCCACTGCGCTTTGACTCAGCCGAGTCAAAAGGCGAAGCTCAATGGTTATCCGGTAGAGCTTCCGGGTCCTTCACAGGTGACGATGGGGCAAGACACGGCCCAGGGAGTAACGACTCGACCTACCTCCGTTCTTGCCTTACTGGAGCACCACTCCGGAACACTGCTCTTCACTAAGCAGGTACGTCGGTGTAAACACAATATCCGACAGCGTTGTACCTCCCGGTTCCTCCCTTTATAGGGCGTGTTTTCCTTGAGTTATGTAACAGCTCTCCTGTTTACATAAGGGCGTGTTTTCCTTGAGTTATGTAACAGCTCTCCTGTTTACATAAGGGCGTGTTTTCCTTGAGTTATGTAACAGCTCTCCTGTTTACATAGGGGCGTGTTTTCCTTGAGTTATGTAACAGCTCTCCTGTTTACATAAGGGCGTGTTTTCCTTGAGTTATGTAACAGCTCTCCTGTTTACATAAGGGCGTGTTTTCCTTGAGTTACGTAACAACTCTCCTGTTTACCTAACCTCTCAACCGCTAAGCATCCTGGGAGATGTAGTCCGTTTTCGCTGGTTACCGTTTTCCTCCCCTCGCATGACAGGGATTCTTGACAGTACATCCTCCCTCTCAGCGGCTCCCCACGGGTCCAGCGCTGGCAGGAAAACGCCGATGGAACAAGGAGACCAAGCGCGGAGCATGAACCCCTTCAGCCGGTTCCCATGACTGCTCCTCCGGGCCATAGCCTTTCCACGCAACCAGGTACCACAGCTTCCCCCTGCGCCATTTGGACGCCCGTATGCCCGACACTTCATACTCCACCTCCGACTCCACGCATACCGGCCGAGGTGTCCCAGACGGCTTGGAGCGTGCTGGTTTGAGCAATGATACATGAAAGACAGGGTGTATCCGCAATAACTGGGGCAAGCACACCTTCACGTTCACGGGACCCATACACTTGGTAATTCGATAGGGGCCCATGTACTTGGGATGGAACACACTGTTCTTTCGAAACCTCATGTTTCTTGTGGATATCCAGACGTAGTCTCCAGTGCGGTACAGTGGCCCGGGCCTTCTCTTCCTGTCTGCCGCAGCCTTGTATCTTCTCTTGGCCTCTATTAGGACAGCCCTTGAGCGCATCAACGTGTCTTTTATGTGTGCCACCCTGTCCGCTGTGGCGGGAATCCTGTCCTCTCTGAACGGATGTAGAAATGGCAAGAACCTGGGATGTTGGCCATAGTTGCTATAGAACGGAGATGACTGTGTGGAGCTGTGAGTGGCGTTGTTATAGGCTATCTCTGCAACCCATAGCAAGTCGACCCATTCTTCCCTGCCCTGGTCCACAAAACATCGCAGATACTGTTTGAGCGTTTGGTTCAGGCGCTCGGTTTGGCCGTCCGTTTGAGGGTGGTAGCTGGTGGACAGGGCGGTCTTAACATGCAGCGCAGTGCACCAAGTCTTCCAGAATTGCGCAGTAAACTGCGACCCCCGGTCCGACACGATCACCCCAGGTAATCCATGCAGTCGTACCACATTCTTTAGGAGTAGTGACGCCAATTCCCCGGCCGTAGGGACTCTCTTGCAGGGGATGAAGTGCCCCATTTTCGTCAAGTAATCTACCACCACCAGTATTGCCGTCATCCCCTGGTCTACCGGTAGGCCCACCACGAAGTCCAGTGATATGCTATCCCATGGTCTAGCCGGGGTCGGAAGTGGATGTAAGAGCCCTTGGGTTCGGCCATGGTCGGCCTTCATGGTAGCACACGTAGGACACTCCTGTCCCCACCTCCTGACATCCACTCTCATGGTTGGCCACCAGAAATGCCGTCCCATGCTAGCCACCGTTTTTTCAAAGCCCAAATGACCTGCGCATGGAGAGTCATGGCACCAGATGAATGCTTGTTTCCTTAGCCTAGGCGTGGGTATCAATAGGCACCTGCCCTTCAGGGGTATCCCGTCCTTCAGCTGCCATTCTCTGTGACTGAGGAGCCACCTCCGCCATGCGAATGACCTGATCCCTCTCTTTATTCCCCTCAGGAAAGTATCCGGTTGGATAACCCCCAATACCATCCTCGGGGAAATGATGGAATGCTCGGTCGCAGGCAATGGTTCCGTAACTGCAGATTGACGGGACAGGGCGTCCGCCTTCCGGTTTTCCGTCCCCGGCCGATATGTGATGCGGAAGTTGAACCCCGCAAAGAAGATCATCCACCGCAGCTGTCTGGGAGAAAGGTGTCTTGTGGCCGTCATGAACTGTAGGTTCCGATGGTCCGTGTACACCGATACCACATGTCTTGCCCCCATCAACCAATGCCTCCATTCGGTGAAGGCGTCCTTGATTGCGAGAAGCTCCTTCTCCGCAATATGGTAGTTGCGTTCGGCGTCGTTGAGTTTGCGGGACATGTACGCAACGGGATGAAGCACCCCTGTGTCGTGGTTGCGTTGGGACAAGATAGCCCCCAGCGCCACATCCGATGCGTCCGCTTCCACCACGTAGGGGAGATCCGGATCGGGGTGAGCCAACACCGGCGCCTTACCAAAGGCGCTTTTCAGGGCCTCAAAGGCTTTGTTCGCTTCAGGGGACCAGACAAACTCCTTGGACTTCCTCAGTAGCTGTGTGATTGGGGCCACCAATCCTGAAAATCCATCTATAAACCGCCTGTAAAAGTTGGCGAAGCCAATGAAACTTTGGACATCCTTCACGCTTTGGGGCACCGGCCCTTCTTTCACCGCCTTGATCTTTCGTTCTGCCATCTCCTGTCCCTCTGGACTCAGCATCACTCCGAGGAATTCCACGGATGTGACGTGGAAGTCACACTTGCTGAGTTTACAAAACAGCATGTTTTCCCTCAGCTTTTGGAGCACAGCTTTGACGTGGTGTACGTGCTTCTCCACACTGGACGAATAGATGAGGATGTCATCGATATATACGACCACGTAGATATCCAACTCCTCTCTGAATACCTCATTCAAAAAGTACTGAAAGGCTGCCGGGGCGTTGCACAGACCGAACGGCATGATGAGGTACTCAAAAAGGCCGAACCTGGTCTTAAAGGCGGTCTTCCACTCGTCTCCGTCCCTCATGCGCACCAGATGGTATGCCCCTTTCAAATCCAACTTGGTGTAGATACGAGCTTTCTTGACCTGTTCCAGAAGTACACTGATGAGAGGCAAGGGGTACCGATTTTTTATGGTTATCGTATTCAATGCCCTAAAGTCCACACAGGCTCTCAGCTCCCCATTAGCCTTCGGGATGAAGAAGAGTGGCGAGGCGGCCGGAGACTTGGACGGGCGGATGAATCCTAGCTTGAGGAGTTTATCCAGGTACCCCCGGAGATGCACGTTTTCAGGCTCCGTCAGGGCATACAGCCTGCCGCTGGGAACGCTGGCCCCTGGCACCAGGTCGATCTGGCAGTCAAACTGTCTATGTGGTGGTAGCACTTACGCCTTCCCCTCATCAAATACATCCTCAAAACTGTGATAAGCCTGGGGGAGAGCCACATCTTTTTCTGCCGCTGTAGCCACCGTCTGACTCCCGCTCTCATCTGCGTCAAGGGATTCCGTTCTTATTCCACAATGCAGGATGCAATACGGTGACGTCAGTTCGATGCGATGTGTTGGCCAATCCACAGAGGGGTTGTGTTTCTGTAGCCACGGCAATCCCAATATGACGCCATATTGGGGCGCTCGGATGATGTTAAAATCGATTTGTTCCAAATGGTTCCTCCCACATCTCATCGGAAGGACCCCCGTGTGCTGCCCGATGGGCCCCGTCACCAATCGCCTTCCGTCTACAGCATAGACGTCTTCGGGTACAGCTTTGGGAAGAAGCACTAGCCCTAGCCTGCATGCCTCGTTGTGGTCCATAAACATGCCAGTGGCCCCTGAATCCACCATGGCCACAACGGGTATCCACTGGTCATGCACTCCCACGTGCACCGTGAGAAACAGGTGTCGTTGTCCCTTAGTGACCGAGTTGGAAAGTGAAGGGATGGATGAGTGACTCCGAGATGCCCCTTCTTTGGTCTGGGAGTCCTCTAGTTTTCCGCCGGTACGTCCACCACGGCTGTTACCGACCGGTTGGCCCGATAACGTGACGTCTTCGGTTTGGCAGGGCATTCACGTACGTAGTGGCCTTTTTTGCCACAATATAGGCACAATCCTTGTTTACGGCGTGACTCTTTCTCCGTGGCTGTGAGGCTCGCTCGTATTGCGCCGATGTCCATGGGTTCTCCCTTGGATGCGGTGGCAGTTTCAGGACTTCCCACTGTCACATAGGCTAAGTGAAAGAAAGGGGGATCATGGGAGAAAAGGAAAATCCCTTCCATCCTATGTTCCAGCCGTAATACCAGGTTGATAAGGCCCTCACATGTCTTGGGTTGTGGGTCAATATGAGCCACGGCGTCCTTGAGCTCATCGCACAGCCCGTGATGGAAGAGCGCCGTCTGTTTAGCAACAGGCCACTTGGTTTCCGCAACCAGCCTTCGGAACGCGTTGAGATACTGCACCAGGTCGTTGGATCCCTGTCTCAACTCAAGCATTTCACGGTCCGCCGTGTACGAGTCAGCCCTTCTGTCGAAGACCTTCAGGAATTCCTCGCGAAAAGCACCCCAATCACATAAGATGGGGTCGTCCCTGCTCACCAGAGGTACGGCCCATTGTGCCGCGTTTCCAGCCAAATAGGATATAAGGAAAGCCACACGAGCCTGACTCGTGGGGAACGCCCTTGGTTTGCACGATAAATGTAGCGCCACTTGTGTGAGGAATACCTGCACTGTGTTAGGATCCCCACTGTACCTCTCTGGTGTTGCCAAGGGGACGGCTACCGGCATTTCCACTACTACCGCAGGGGTCTGGTTCGTGAGGGAGGTGCTGGGCGTGAGCGGGTCCAATTGGATAGCATCCAGTCTGGCTTTTACATCGGCTGTTTCTTGCCTGGAGGCAGCCAATTCAATTTGCACGGTCGCTAAAGCAGCCAGCACATCATCAAGTGTTGCCATGTCTGTTATCGACCGGGAGACAGTTAGTGTTATTAAGGTCGGATATTTTGTAATGCCCTGAACGTCTCAGGATCGTTTAACAGACACGATAATGAGAACGCAACCACTTGTGAAGGTTTAGTTATTTTAATGAAGGCAAAAATAATACAAGGAATAAACAAAGGTTATAGTCACTGGAATCCTCCAGGCTAAGTACGTTACCAGCCCACAGCACGGATGGTCCTAACCGTCCTCTGCATATACGCCGATCCCGGCGTATGCCAACAGAGGGCAGAAATGAAATGGCCGACAATGCCAATCGGTAGGCTGTGAGGGGCACGAAGAGTGTTGGGGAGAATCGAGGAGTCAGGGAAACACCCAGCCGGGGTCTCTACCTGAAGGGAGCAGCCGCTCAACCTCTTCCTCAGACTGCACCGGGACGCGGAGTCACCTCCTGGTGATGCGTCACCGATACCCCAATCACAAGCAAAGAAGACTGAACCGAGAGCAGCCGCTCGATCGATCCCGTGGACTTCCGAGTCTGTAACGCGGCAAACACCTCCTGGTGTGCGTTACAGCTGGCAGTCCCTGTATCTCTGGTCGGGCTGGGAGTTACGACTCCAACCAGCAAAAGCGCCACTGCGCTTTGACTCAGCCGAGTCAAAAGGCGAAGCTCAATGGTTATCCGGTAGAGCTTCCGGGTCCTTCACAGGTGACGATGGGGCAAGACACGGCCCAGGGAGTAACGACTCGACCTACCTCCGTTCTTGCCTTACTGGAGCACCACTCCGGAACACTGCTCTTCACTAAGCAGGTACGTCGGTGTAAACACAATATCCGACAGCGTTGTACCTCCCGGTTCCTCCCTTTATAGGGCGTGTTTTCCTTGAGTTATGTAACAGCTCTCCTGTTTACATAAGGGCGTGTTTTCCTTGAGTTATGTAACAGCTCTCCTGTTTACATAAGGGCGTGTTTTCCTTGAGTTATGTAACAGCTCTCCTGTTTACATAAGGGCGTGTTTTCCTTGAGTTATGTAACAGCTCTCCTGTTTACATAAGGGCGTGTTTTCCTTGAGTTATGTAACAGCTCTCCTGTTTACATAAGGGCGTGTTTTCCTTGAGTTACGTAACAGCTCTCCTGTTTACCTAACCTCTCAACCGCTAAGCATCCTGGGAGATGTAGTCTGTTTTCGCTGGTTACCGTTTTCCTCCCCTCGCATGACAGGGATTCTTGACAGTTCTCTACTGCAGAGCAAAAACGTAAAGGTATGACGCCCAATGAGCTTCAATCAGATAGCGTTTTAATAACTCAGCGGGCTGATACTTTGGCTGCACTTAATTTACTGAATGAGAAGGGGGCAAGAGATGACAATATGTTAAAAACTCAAACATATATTGAATTAAAGGAAAAGGAAGGCAGTCGGTTTACATCTTCTGAGGCAGAAATATTGAGTGAAAAGCTGATCCCAGAAAAATCTGCTATGGCTATATCTTCGGAGTTCGAGTCTGGGGATTTTTACTCGGTGTCAGAGAACTCTGCCTCGTCATGTGAAGAGCTGGCTGCACAATATTCGAAACAAATGTCCATTGAGGGCGAGTGCGATTCAGATGAAGATGAAGTGAATGTCAGCGCCGAGCTTGGCGAGGAGGATACCCCGGCCACTGTAAGAGGTCGAGGTGATACATCTATGGTAGAGGGAGTTATCGGTGCTCAAGATGATCAAGTGGGGGGATATTACTCTTGCTACAATATATCAGACTATCTTGAGTCACATGGATAAGACGGCATTAGAAAGTCAAAAAATTCCTGTCGAAAATTACAAGGATCGATCAGAAGGTTAGTGAAAGCACAGTCGGACTTTGGAGAACGATTTACGGAAGCTGAAACCAGAATTTCCAATATTGAGGATGAATTGATCAAAACAAAAAATGGCCAATGAGACTTTAAGTAGTAATAAAGAGGATGTGCTTTGGAGAATGGCCGATATGGAAAATCGCTCTCGACGTAACAACTTAAGAATAATGCAAATTCCTGAAGGCAATGAAGGGCAAGACCCACGGAAATTTGTAGTGGACCTTTTTCAGAAAGCGTTTCCAAGTTTGAGTAAATGGGATTGGGAACGGGAAATTGAAAGGGCTCATAGATTCCCGTTTAACACTCAACCTCGCTCTGCCCAGAATTTAATTAGACCTAGACCAATTCTTGTAGCCTTCAATAGCTTTCGAGCCAGAGAAGATATTTATTTGCAAACACGACCAAATAGTCGATCCATGGCTGAAGGATTTACTTTTTTTACTACACCTGATTATTCTAAATATACAATGGACATTCGATGGCA
The DNA here is from genome assembly GCF_964204655.1 of Triturus cristatus. Taxonomy (NCBI): domain Eukaryota; kingdom Metazoa; phylum Chordata; class Amphibia; order Caudata; family Salamandridae; genus Triturus; species Triturus cristatus. Next base: position 874,152,443 of record NC_140583.1, on the reverse strand, counting down.
GTTGCGACAGCTGGTGGATCAATTTAAAAAAAAGGGCGCCCAGGCATATATTATGAATCCCGCAAAACTTAAAGTGATATATAAAGAAAAATCGAGATTTTTTACTAATGTCATGTCAGCTAAGGAATATTTACAACTCTTGAAGGATTCTTTAAGTTCCATATAAAACATCTGTACATTAGTCAGCAACTGCTGAGCTTAGGGATAGGATTATTGATGTGTATTATCTGCTTTTTTGCATCATGGAATCATTAATCTTTTTTTTCTCATCCTTTGTTTAGGAGTACAGGTTAATGATTAAGACAATTTCAGGTTTTGCACGGCAGGCAGGTTCCCTTTTTTTTTTTTTTGAGATAGAGCTGTGGGGGTTGACAGAGGGGAGTCGATGCTCATCTCCATCCATAGGACCTGAGTCCTAAAGCCTTGATTAAGGGAGGGGTGATGGGGTTTGTGGGGGGTGGGGGAGGGGACAAGGGACGGGGAGGGGTAAGAGATGCTGGGTAAGGTGGAGGGTTAGGGGCGGGTGTGGGAGTAAAGGAAAAAATTCCATGGTGGTTCTAAGTGATAGTACTGAAAAAGATATTTCTGTTTGGTTTACTCACATTAGGAATTTAATTTGGTTGAATTACCGACTAGGCAGTGTTAATATTGATCTGAGAACTTTGAGAATAATTTTCTATGTCACGCAGCATTAAAATGTGTTCATTCGGGGGGAGGAGCCTAGCGCGCAACCAAGATGGCCGCGTAGGTGCGAGGCTCCCGAGGACCTCCGCAACCTCCTACGTTTATCCTGTCTTCATCCTGAATCGGTTGAGGGGACTGTGTCGGTGAGCCTGAGCCGAGGTGGTACCCGTTTTCCGTTTTCGAATTGGACCCCGGGTGCCGGAGTGAGCACCGACTGAAGTTTGCGGCCTACTTCTCTCCTGACCCCGGACTCGAGTTTGGGGGCGACCCTGTGGCGAAGTGAACAACAACGGCGGGCTGGGCCTGGCGAGTCGCGTACCCCAAACTCTCACTTTCGCTTTTGAGTCCCCTTGCCATTATCGCGGGTGGGTTCACAGCGCTTCTTTGTGTTGGGGTGGCCTCGCTGGGAGACCCTGCCTGCCTGCCTGCGGTGGCCCGCTCTGCCGTCCTGGGGTGGCCCCCGAGGCTCTTGGCCTTGATTGCCTGCTCTCCACTGCGTGGCTGGTGCGGGTGCGAGATACACGACGATGGCCACGAAGCAGGATGGGGATCGGTTGAAGGCCAAGTCGACCCGGCGTGGCACCGCACATCAGGCCAACGTCATGGACCGCTACACCCTCCCGAAGGGGTCTCCCGGCGGATCGCACAAGTCCTCCGAGTGCCCTCCGGATGCCCCGGATTTGCCTACTGATCTGACTTTGCAAGACGTCATGGGCGCCATTGCTGAGATGAAGACCTCGGTGGGCCAGCAATTCGACACTTTGGCGCACAAACTCGACGCGGTCCTCATTGATGTCAACCTTGTGAGAGCTGACCTCTCCAAGACGAATGACCAGGTCGACTCCTTGGCCCACACCGCGTCGGGCCTCACGACTGAGGTAGCGGCCCTTCAAACGGAGGTGCACCGGCTCCGTCAGGCAAGTGCGCTCATAGATCGGCGCCTGGAGGACTCCGAGAGCCGGGCCCGGAGGAATAATATCCGTATCATCGGAGTACCCGAGGGACGGGAGGAGTCGGCGGCGGATCTCTTTGTGGAGGACCTGATCTCTACCCATCTCCAGCCTCGAGGACTGAGTAAATTCTTTGCTGTGGAGAGGGCCCATAGAGTTCCCGGAGGCAGACCGAAGGTCGGAGCCCCTCCGCGGCCTCTTATTGCCCGTATTTTCAACTTTCGGGACAGGGATGTGATTTTGCAAGCTTCCAGACTGCAAGGGCCGATTAAGCTGGAGAACATGGAAGTGAACTTTTATCCTGATTTCACGCAGGCGGTCCAGAAGCAGAGACTGAGTTTCCTGGGCGTCAAGCGGCGGCTTCGAGGCATGAACTTAAAATACGCCATGCTCTTCCCGGCCAGGCTGCGGGTGGAGGCGGATGGTCGCACTCACTTTCTTGATCGTCCTGAAACGGCCGGGGACTGGCTGGACACTTTGTCTGGGGGTCATGGTCGGGATGGGGGGGGGGGACGGGAGGAGAGTGCCCACCGGACCGGGTCTGAGGTACTGACACGGGGGCTCACTCCGGATGATGCCACTTTCGGCCAAGCTTAGGGTCTTTTGTCTATTGTGTCTTGTTTCCCCTCCATTGGAGGAGGTGCTGGGTCTCGAGGGGGTTCTCCTTCCTCCTCTAGGGGGTCTTAGTAGTTTAAATCACATAGGGGCGACAGGCACACTGCAAGTTGGGGGGGCTGTTTGGGCTCATGCAGGGGTGCAGGGAGGGGGGAGTTTTGTTGGGGCTGTTGGGTATTGTTTATTTGTACCACAAGGCAGAAGTATTGTTGTGCTATTTCTAACGTGCTCTCTGGGGGGCGACTGATCGACTTCGGCTATGATGGGGGGTAGGGGACTGAGTCTTTTGTCCTGGAATGTTAATGGACTGGGGGACAGGATAAAACGGGGGGTGGTCCTGCAGTTCCTAAAACGAATTTCACCAGATATAGTCTTTCTGCAGGAAACACACCTCATTGGAAACTCCTTTCGTGCCATGAACAGACGGGCCTATCGCCTCATGGCCCACTCGGGCTTCACGTCTGGTTTGAGGGGTGTGGGCATTATGGCTAAGACCTCGCTCCCGTTGGAAGTTGATGAGGTGCTCCATGATAACAGGGGACGATACACGGTTCTGGTGGGTAGATTGGAGGGTAGAGTGATTGTTTTCGTTTCTGTTTATGTCCCGCCAGGGTTGCAAACGACTACTTTTGCGGATCTGGGGCGCCTCCTCCTTGGCCTTCCGGAGGGGATTCTAGTGGTTGGGGGGGATTTTAACGCTGTGGTTTCCGGGACTGAGGATCGTCACCCTCCTAGGGATCTCCCCCGTGCCCAAGCGTGGTTGTCCGGCCTCTTGGATACCTTTGGGCTGGTGGATTGTTGGCGGTTGAAACATCCTACGCAGATACAGTACACCTTTCATTCCGGGGCTCATGGCAGTCTTTCGAGACTTGATTATGTCCTGATGCCAGCGGTACAGGCGGGGCGGGTTGGGGAGGTACGACATTTGGCGCGGGGTATTTCAGACAACTCCCCGCTCCTGTTGCACTTCGACATTGTCCCGAGGGGGGAGGGGAGGGTGGCCCCGATTAATCCCTGGTACCTGCGTGACCCCACAATTCGCGCAGATTTGGTTAAATCTCTTAAGCGATATTTTGAAGACAATGTGGGGTCTGTGTCGTCCGCTGTTTCTCTGTGGGAGGCGTTTAAGACGGTACTCCGGGGGGAGGCCCTGTCCCTTATTTCCCATTCCCGGAGGCGCGAGCGGGAGGAGGTGACCCGTATTGAAACTGAGATTACCGAGTTGGAGGGTGATTTGGAGTGTGGGGTGACGGACGACAAATTGCATGCTCTCCGACTCAAGCAGGCGGACTACCAGGCCCTCGTCACGGAGGCAGCCAGGGGCCTCAGTAGAGAGCAACAGGGGAGACTGTATGATGTGGGTGATAAGGCTGGTAAATTGATTGCGTGGCTGGATAAAAAGGAGAGAGCGAGTCGAGTTGTCCCGTCGATTGAGAAATTGGATGGTGTGTGTGTCACTGAACCAGGAGAAATTGTTGATTGCTTTGCAGAATATTTCCGTGGGGTGTATTCCCCGGTATCTTCCCGCTCGGAAGAGGACTCCCATGCCCTGCTTAAAGACATTGCGCTGCCTTCCCTTTCAGAGGAGGATAAAGTGTTGTTGGACGCGACCCCAACATCTGAGGAGATTGCCCTCGCCATACGCTCGGTCGCCTCCGGCAAGGCCATGGGTCCTAACGGCCTTCCCATCGAATTGTACAAACTACGACCGGATACCCTGGCGCCGCATCTCCGTGCTATGTTCCTCGCGGCCCGCTCGGCGGGTTCCCTCCCGCTGGACCAGCGTCTGGCCACTATCGTGGTTATTCATAAGGAGGGGAGGCCGCGGGATCGGGTCACGTCTTACAGGCCCATTTCGCTGTTGAATGCGGAACCTAAAATTCTCGCCAAGGTGCTGGCTAATCGGCTGGTTGGCGTGGTGTGCGATCTGATTCACCAGGACCAGTCCGGCTTTATCCCTCATCGCAACACCGCGCTCAACCTGCGGCGTTTGCATGGGGTGCTCGCGCGTGTCCCGTTCATACGAGAGCCGGCCATTTTGGCGTCCCTGGACGCCACTATGGCGTTCGACACGCTTGAGTGGCCATATATTTGGGCGACGCTGGCTAAGTTTGGTTTTGGCCCGGGATTTATTGGTTGGGTGAAACTGTTATACTCCGGACCGCTGGCGCAGGTGGCGGTAAACGGTAGAGTGTCGGCTCCGTTTGAGCTGGGCAGGGGCACGCGGCAGGGCTGCCCGCTATCGCCGCTCCTCTTCGCGCTTGCCTTGGAGCCCCTGGCGGAGTGGCTGCGGTGGCACCCTTCTATCCGTGGTCTCCGATGGACCCCCGAGTATGAGGATCGCGTATCCCTTTACGCTGATGATATTCTCTTATACCTTGCTTCCCCTCGTAAATCGCTGATTGTACTTGTGGATGTTTTGCATTCATTTGGCCGCAACTCCGGTTTAGTCATCAACTGGGCTAAATCCTGTGTGTATGTCCTTTCCGGGGAGGCTCCTATCCTTCCGCGGGGTTGTCCTATCCAGATCGCTCCGCAGGGATTTAAGTACCTGGGTATCTTCATTACCCTGGACGCTGAGGCCCGATATAAACAGAACTTGCTCCCCCCCCTCCAGCGCCTAAAGGAGGACGTGGCGCGTTGGAGGCGCTTGCCGCTCTCACCGCTCGGCCGTGCGGCATTGTTTAAGATGATGTCGCTGCCACGTTTCCTATACGCTTTACAGAACACGATGGACGTTGTCCCGGCGCGCTACTCTCGCGAGGTGGAGAGTCTGCAGCGACGCTTGTTCTGGGAGGGTAGGCCGCGTATCGCCCTTGCGAAGCTGACGCTCCCGTGGTACGACGGGGGGGTCGCCCTCCCAGACATCAAACGATATTACTGGGCCTCCCAGCTGGCTGCTATAAACCACGGCCTTTATGTGCCCGCTCTTAACCCGGCCTTTGAAATGGATAAACTATTACTGCCGGGTGGCGACTATAATCGGGCGCTTTATTCTAGATCGCTCGACGCACGTCTGACGGGCCCTACGCGGGTCGCGGTACGGGTGTGGCACGCGGCAAACTCGGCGATGGGGTGGAAGGATCGGTTGACCCGGGCGACGCCGCTGTATGCATCTGAGCGGCTGGGCTCTCTGTGGACCTCGAAGGGCTTTGAGAAGTGGGACATGATAGGCATCAGCAAGGTGGGCGATCTCTGGACGAGGGGGGGATTCAAAACGTTCGATGTGCTGCAGACTGAATTCCAGTTGCAGGACAGGGAGTACTTTCGATATATTCAGGTCCGTCACGCGCTGTGCTCCGTATTCCCGGATGTTGCCTCCATCCCGGAGTATTCCCCTCTGGAAGATAGAGTGCTAGATGGGCATGTACCGGACGGCACGATTTCATTGATTTACAAAAAGCTCATCAACCATCGCTCGGGACTGCTGACTAGCCTTCGTGAGGTGTGGGTGGCCGATGGATTGGAGCTGGATGACGAGGATTGGGTGTCTGCGGTGGCCTCCCCGAAAGAGGTGGCCATACCGGCTCGCCTTCGCTTCATCCAGCTCAAGATACTCCATAGGGTCTATGTTACGGGGCCGGGTCTGATGCGTATGGGATATGCCGTGGATGGGTTGTGTAAGCGTGGGTGTGGTTCTTTAGGGACCTTCCTCCATATTTTGTGGGAATGCCCGGAGGTGGCGCGATTCTGGCGTGATGTGCACGCGGTGTTGCAGGCGGTCACGCATGTGACGCTGCTTCCCGAGGCGAGGAGATGTCTGCTAAATGTGTGGGAGCCGACTGACTACTCAGTGCCGCAGACGTGGTGGGTGACTCTGGGATATATGGTGGCCAAGCGTGACATTGCGCAATTGTGGGGTTCCCAGAGGTTGCCAACGGTCTCGGCGTGGAAGGACAACATGGATTGGTGTATGTTTCGGGAAAAGGTAGTGTATGTTGCGAGAGGTAAGCCTGGGAAATGGGTGAAAGTGTGGGGCCCCTGGAACACCTACCGTGGCGGAATTTGTACCCCGCCGCTGACGCCTGATCTGGCACTGGCCCCGTCTCCTTAGTCTGCTTGTCGCCTTGGTTCTGGGCTTTGAGTCCACTTTGTCTCCTATCCCCCCCCCGCTATTCCTGTGGATCGGTAGGGTCCTCCCCAGGGGAGCTCATACTGTTGCTTTGACTTTTGGCTGCCTTGTGGATTTGTTTGTCGTTTCCTATATAAAAATGGAACCGCCATGTGGAGGGTCCGGACGGTGTGGCCGCCAACGCTTCTTTCAACTCCTGTGACCTCTCTCACGCTGCAGCGACTGTTTACTGACTGTATTCTATGCTCATACTGTTTGCTAGCGGCCGGCCCGAAGGTTGTAGGCCCGTCTTTGTATATCTTTTGAATTCTGTAATAAAGGTTTAAAAAAAAAAAGAAAAAAAAAAAAAAATTGTTCATTCAACGTATCTGGACTTAATTGTAGCAATAAAAGGCGGAGAATAGATACGGAAATTCGTTATATCCAACCAGACATTTTATGTTTACAGGAAACTCATCTGTCTTGGGACAAAAGGACACTTGTAGCAGACCTGGGCTACACGCTGATTGTTGCTTCTCAACAAACTAACAATACAAGAGGTGTTATGATTCTTTCTAGACCTGGATACTGTATAGCGGGCCGTAAATTAGCTGATAAATGGGGTAGATGGGCTATATCAGAGATCATAGTACGAGGCGGGGCTTTTACAATCTGCTCAATATATGGATCCACCATAGATGAGGCCGAAGTCCTGGAATCATTAAATATAGAGCTTGCTAATTGGAGAGTTCCGTTAATTTTATGTGGAGACTTTAATATTAATTTGAACACCATGGAGCTAATGGCAGGTTTAGAACATTATAAGGGACGCAAACCACGAGTTTTTAAGGCCCTATACAATTTAGTTACTGATCATGGTCTGGTTGATATTTGGAGTAAAAACTACCCTACTCTTCCAGGATATACTTATTATTCTGCACCACACAAGAAACTTGTCCGGTTAGACTATTTTTTTACGTCTTTAACCATTCACAGCCAAACAAGGATACAGACTTTCCCCAGAGTTACATTGGATCATTCTCCTATCTTAATCGAATGTTCATTTTTAAAGGAGATAAGCAGTCTAGGAAGTTTTTCATTTGACAGGAAGCTCTGTCTTGATGAACAATATAGAATCTACATGACGGAGTGGATGACAGAGTTTTTTAATATTAATTTAGGCACTGCCAATATTGCAATAGTATGGGACACATTTAAGGCCTGCTTCTGAGGAGAAGCTATAAAATTTGGATTATATCATCAAAATAAATTACGGTCTCAAATGGGGGAGCTTTATGATCAATTAAGGGTCGCGGAAGTAGAACTTGCTAAAGCAATAACGAAAAAGGATAATTTAATGCAGATATCCGTAATGGAAGCAAAAATTGCACATTGTAAGGCGACTATAACAGGGGTGTGGGCTGAAGAGATTGCTCGGAAATATCTAGTAAATAGAAGACATATTTACGAATATGGAGAATCTATTGGCCGGTCTCTGGCGTTAAGACTGAAAATGAAGGCGACTTCTCGGTTGATCCCGAAATTACAGGATCAATCTGGGGTGGTTCGGGAAACACCGACAGCAATATTAGAAATATTTCATCAATTTTACTCGGAACTTTACACTCAGCAGTTAAATTCTACTTCAGTTCAGATACCGGAAGTCGGCATACTAAACCAATTAACTGATATTGAGGCAGACGCTCTGGATAGTCCTTTTACTATGGAAGAATTAGAGAGCGCTGTCAGAAGTATATCGAATGGTAAAGCTGCAGGTCCTGACTTTATTCCTGGGGAAGTTTACAAATGTTTCTTTGAGCCATTGAAGAATGTGATGTTAGAAACGTTTAGGATGGCACAAATTGGAACCGCTCCAAATACATGGAATGATGCCTCTATCGTTGTATTTAGTAAAGAAGGGAAGCCTCCGGAGTTACCCGGTTCTTACCGGCCAATATCATTGCTTAATTGCGATAGTAAGATATACTCTAAAATGATTGCGAATCGCTTATCTAAGGTTATATTGTCATTAGTAACAACAAGTCAGCATGGTTTTATACCAAAAAGAGGTACGGTCACTCATATTAATAGAGTTATTACTTTATTTGATATTGCAGAAGCGGAAAAGAGGGACTTAGCATTGATACTGCTTGATGCAGAAAAAGCTTTCGACCGTGTAGAGTGGGTTTATTTATGGGAGGTGATAAGAAGGATGGGATTCGGGAAAGCTTTTTTAATGGCAATTCAGGTTTTATATAAAGCACCAAACGCTAGAATTGTTGCTATGGGTCTAAAATCTGAAAAGATTAAAATAACCAGAGGCACACGACAATGGTGTCCTTGCTCCCCTTTACTTTTTGCATTATATATTCATCCTTTTATTATTAGTTTACAGAATTCTCCTCATATTAAACCTTTTCTTGTTACAGATATCTCATATTCAGTATTTGCATATGCGGATGACATAGCCATAGTGACAATTGATCCTAGGGAGGCAATAGGGGAGATTGAATTACTAGCTAGAGACTTTGGAGATATGTCTGGGTATAAATGAAATTCTGCAAAAACCCAAGTCTTGTGCACAAAGAGCATACAATTTAATGATTTTCGGGTAATAGAGGAGGTAACTTATTTAGGTATTAAAATCAAAACTCAAATGCAAGAGATTGTTGACAGTAACTGGAAGGAGATTATATATCAAATTAAGCATTCACTAGATAGATGGAGCAGACTCCAATTATCAATAATAGGAAGAGGGAATATCATTAAGATGATTTTTCTTGCTAAGATTTTATATCTATTTCGAAGTATTCCATTGGAATTCTCATCCAAATATATACAGCAATTACAAGATATTTGTGGGAAATTTTTCTGGGCTCCGGGTAAATTTCGAAGAGCTATGAAATGGTTGACGTTACCTGAAGAAAGAGGAGGTTGTGGCCTGCCTGATTTTTTAAGTTATTATTATGTATGTTTTTTACAAAAAATGAGTTATATACTGACAGGTGAGCCTCCGAAAAATGAAGCGGATGCCCCTTCTATTTTTTTTCTATTATTGGGATACCAGGCAAAAGGCTGTTTACTAAAGGAACTTGAGGGTAATTACTACAAGCATACCCGATTTAAGGTATTGGCCTCAGCATTTAAAGTATGGAGAAACGTTAAGAAACTGATTAAATTGGGTAAAATTTCATATTATACCCCTTTTGAGGCTGATAAAGTACTTCCTTCTATTTGCAAAGTTATGGTTTAGAAAAGGGGTTTCCAAAATTGGTGATTTATATGACAATAAAGCAATGCTGGTGACATATGCAGAATTGGTAGACAAATATCAACTGCCACAGTCGTCGTTTTTTAAATATCTTCAAGTTCGAGATTTTTGTTTGAAAAATCAGATTGAGGCTCTCCCTAATAATTTAATAGAGGGGATCCGCCTTCAAAAAAGGATTGGCCCACTCTATTCGATCTTGATGGAATTTAGACATGATGATATCCAAAAATATAATCAGTACTGGATAAATCAACTGGGAGACCCCCAAATTGATATTTCGGAATCTCTATCTCTTGCAAAAGAGATTTGTTTGGCTGCTAATTTAAAAGCTCAAGTCTACAAGACGGTCTTCAGGCTATATTATACTCCTAAATGTATGGCAACCTGGGGAGATAAATATGACGGGAAATGTTTTCGATGTGGGGATCCGGAAGCTGATATGGTGCATATTTTTTTCAATTGTATAAAATTATCGCATTTTTTTAATAGTATTGAAGCGTTTATGTCACTGGTATTCCTATGTCCTTTTAAGATCTCCTCTACACTTATGTTATTTGGAATAGGCCAAAAAACAAATAGTCATTCTGTATTAAAATAACATAGGTATTTCCTATTCCTTGCAATGACTGTCGCGCGGCTTTGTATTGCTACAGAATGGCTATCACCTGAGGCTCCGACTTTTGAATTTTGGAGAGCTAAGTTGTATCGTATCTATGAAATTGAATCGAATTTTTACGCGCTGAAGGGGGTTCGGAAGAAACGTATTGGATTGTTAATTTGGGGAGCGCTTACAAATTTCCTTGAAGCAGGATGAAGAATATCGAAGTATTATTATATTTTTCGTAATTGATTTATGTATTTTTCTTTTCTTCTTTCTACAAATTGCTTTTGTTTGTTTGAATCTAATTTCACTTTTCATTGCTAAGATATGTATGTGTTGAATATCTTACAGGAACTGTCATGGAAATAATAAAAATAATAAAAAAATAAAAAAAGAAACAGACCAGATCCCTTACCTAAGACCCGCAAACAGCATCATACATACCGGGGAAAGCGCTCCATGCACGCCACTGCACGGGAACGGCAGGGACCGGGGAAGCCCTGTAAAAAAACAGAAAAAAAAGAGTTAGATAAGAAACTGACCAGATGCCTTACCTAAGACCCGCAAACAGCATCATACATACCGGGGAAATCGCTCCATGCACGACGCTGCACGGGAACGGCACGGCCCGGGGAAGCCCTGTATAAAAACAGAAAAAAAAGAGTTAGATAAGAAACAGACCAGATGCCTTACCTAAGACCCGCAAACAGCATCATACATACCGGGGAAAGCGCTCCATGCACGACGCTGCACGGGAACGGCACGGCCCGGGGAAGCCCTGTAAAACAACAGAAAAAAAAAGAGTTAGATAAGAAACAGACCAGATGCCTTACCTAAGACCCGCAAACAGCATCCTACATACCAGGGAAATCGCTCCATGCACGACGCACAGGAACGGCACGGACAGGGGAATCCCTGTAAAAAAACAGAAAAAAAAGAGTTAGATAAGAAACAGACCAGATGCCTTACCTAAAACCCGCAAACAGCATCATACATACCGGGGAAAGCGCTCCATGTACGACGCTGCACGGGAACGGCACGGCCCGGGGAAGCCCTATAAAAAAACAGAAAAAAAAGAGTTAGATAAGAAACAGACCAGATACCTTACCTAAGACCCGCAAACAGCATCATACATACCGGGTAGAGCGCTCCATGCACGACGCTGCACGGGAACGGCACGGCCCGGGGAAGCCCTGTAAAAAAACAGGGAAAAAAAGAGTTAGATAAGAAACAGACCAGATGCCTTACCTAAGACCCGCAAACAGCATCATATATACCGGGGAAAGCGCTCCATGCACGACGCACAGGAACGGCACGGACAGGGGAAGACCTATACAAAAAAACAGGAAAAAAGTTAGATAAGAAGCAAGCATACAACATAAGAAAAGAAACATCGCTTACCATACTGCTTCGGGAAGCCTTCGCCTCACAGCAACAGACACTAAAATAAACCTGAAAAGTTTCCAACACAAAAAAAATAAATAAACACGCCCACCAGCGAAAAAAGGGACGGCCTGCAAAAAAGAGAAAGAATCGAAAAAACACGCCCCCGAATCCAAAAAGGACGGGGCTTGTTTGGAGAGACAAACCTCTTCTCCAATGGCTGACCAGCATTTAAGAGGCCAGCCAATGGAGAAGAGGAGAGAAGAGAGGCGGGTTCAAGCCCCTCTTCTCCAAGTCATTAAATCTCGCGAGCGAGACTGCGCAAGCGCAGCCTTCGCTAGCCGAGACCTAAAGAACTTAGTAAAGTTGTATATGACATCCAGCATATATTCACTTTCTAAGGGTGGGAAATAGGGTGTTTCAGGGTACAGAGGGGTGCGCATTCTTATATATGACTTTAGACAATGACTTTCATACATTTCTACGCAAGTACATGGTTCTCATGATATGCACCATTAAGGAACAAGCAAGAGGAAACATTTTACTACAGAATACATTTGGGGATTCTCTCATAGTAGTCATACATGGGATTTAGGGCCTGAGGACGAGTTTGGCGGACAAGGTTACTCCGTCACAAATGTGACGGTTATCCCGTCCGCCAAATTACAATTCCATTATAGCCTATGGAACTTGTTATTTGGCAGACGGGATATCCGTCACGTTTGTGACGTAGTATCCCACCCGCCAAACTCTTAATCAGGCCTTAGTTATTCTCACACTTTATTCAAGCATAGTAGTTGATTCATTGTATACCAATAGCCTGAGACAGTTAGAGTGCCCTTAATTAAGCACAATGCTGGGAAAACTCTCAGGAACGTTTTGATTTGTTAGAGTAAACTTGCACTTCTTCAGTTAGAGCAAAAAATGGTAATACTAGTCATCATGTGATATAATATGACAGTGATTGAAGTTGGACGACAGATTAAACACAGATTTTGTTAGTTTAACCCCAATCTCTAATGCACTTAAGGTGAGAAAAAGGAAAACAACTCTCACAATGGGAATACACCAAAATGTGATTTGGTGGTAACTAGTAACCTTTGGAACAAGCATTACTGCTTTACAATCTTGGGTCTCTTAATGTTTACCACACTGCTTAATTTTGGCAAATCACACACTCACTGTGCCTCAGTTCACTAGCCTATCAATGAGTGAAAACTAAGGAGCTTAATGAATGAAATGCTCATTAGCATATTCTCATAGAATGGTTTTCATTCAGCCATTCAGGTTTCTTTAGCTGCAGGTCTCCACATTCCCTATTATTGTAATTGTAAATGTATTTATATGGCAATTAGTACCTCTGATGAGGCTTTGAAGTGCTTTTTTACGGCAAGTAGCACGCTATTCCAGAACCCAAGATTAGTAATTAATAGGATACAATTTTTCTTTTTTTTCCTTTCTTGTGCTTTAGTTGTGTTAGGATTTCTTGGGCATCTCTAGAGGTGAATGTGTTCCTAAAGCTGCATTGTGCAGGGCTACTCTTTTGATGCAGCTCCTCACTTTCAGCCACAGACAGGCACTCTTTCACAGCTCATATAGAGCTGAAACAGCAATAGGTGGACACACTGACAGATTGCTGCCGGTGTCCCTTCAGGCAGTTCAAATCTTCCTAGCAAGCATTTTTTTCTTGCTCTATGGGCAGCAAAACAAAAAGCAGGACATTTGGCGTCCCACACTAGCTGCATTACGTGAAACAGGACAGACCACCCAAGTGGGGGACCTCTACCAAGTCGGGGAACTTATGACATTTGATGACTACATTTGGAGATACAAAGTGGCCAGTTTCTCCAACATCATGCAGTGACAGCAACTCTGCGCCTGATTGGCAAGCTGGATTAGCCGAACCTCCCTCTCACAAGTGTTGCCAAATCCTATGCACCCCAAAGAGCTGTTTCAAAGTGGTAACTTGCCTGTATCGAGCCTTACGGTTCGATATAGTTACACCCTTGAGGGCACTACGAGAGAAATGGGAGGAGGACATTGGACTACTGGTTTCTGATGCAGAATGGACCTCAATACTCACCAACATTTACACGGTGTCGAGGAATGCTTGTTTTAAATTAATTAATTTGTATTTCTTGCATAGGGCATGCATCACCCCCATTAAGATCATTTGCTTCTTTTGGGCTTCCACGTCGGCCTGTTCCTGATGCGGGACACAAGGGGCTAAAAGGCTTCATATGGTATGGTCTTGCCTTGAACAGACAGATTTTTGGGAGGAGGTGGTTGCGTGCACCATCGATGTGTCCCCAAAGGTCCATCCCACACGCTCCATTAGCATGCATGCTGGGGGGATTCCAACGTCCACACAACTGTAAGACCACCACCAGGTTTGTGAATCTCGCCATGGTCCTGGCAAAGCGAGAGATCACTATGCACTGGAAAGCACCAAGAGGACCTAGTTTGGCTAAATGGAGGGGGGACCTCCTTCGATGAGCAGACTACGAAAGCGCAGTACTATTCCAGGTGGCAGGAAGAGGGAAAGGATCAATGGACATGGTGAAAGCATGAGATCACCTGGTGGACTGCCTTAAGGAATCTGAATTAGATACCCCCAAGCACTCTCCTCTACCTGTAGATGAATAAGTAGTGGAACAAGTCTAATTCTCCTTAGCTTTTGTACACTGCAGAATGCGTGGGGCACTCCATGACCAGGGATTCCACAATATCGCAAGTTAAGAGAACGATGCTAGGTAGGGGATCATATGCTCGGGTGGGGGCAGTAGGTATGTGGGTACAAGGGTGGAGGGATGATTTGTGTTGAATGGGAAGGTCTGCAGAGAGTCTTGTACTACACTACTTGTGTTGACACTCTTTATTATACCAACTGTCCTTATCTAACAACTGAAATATGAGTGATTACTGAATACTGTACTGCTTCGGCCTGATGAATGTTGATTGTATTGTTGGAAAACTTAATAACATTTTGTTTTTAAAAAAACAGGACAGACCACCTGAAATCTGCCATAAAAAAGGTACAGCTGGCTACGGCAGGCAGTGCAGAGTAGGCCCTGGGCGGTCTGAGTGAACAACCTTTGGATTCTATCCCACTGTGTTCATGACTGGCAGACAGATAGGCCCTTTTTTGCAGCTGCTGTGTTGCTGGTGTTCAAACTAGGGCAGTAAGTACCATAAGCTGTGTGGTCCAGGTCTGGCAGGACACAGTGTGGCAGTTCTCTACAGTACATGTGGTATTTCTAGCATTTCTTAACCCTGGATATTCCGTTTGTTTTGTGACACTGGTTAAATTCTCATCACACTGTCACATTGCCCCCTAGCATATCAGACACCATGTCGAACTTTTGTGGCTTGACTGACTGGGCAGGTGCCACGCAGAATGTCACATGCATACATAACATAAGGAATGGGACATTCTGCATAGCATCCTTATGCAGGTCGCTTTCGCCGGGGCACCCGCATCCAGAAGTTGCTGACTTTCAGGAGCACATCTGAACTGGTAAAATGCTGTATAATATTCATTCTTCCTGTATTTGAGATTTCTATAACAAAAGGACATTTTCAACCCAATTTCTGTCCTTGTCAGCATATTTAATTTGAGAATAGATAATTGGGACAGTGTTGACGGCATTTCAATTATATTTTGAAATTCTAAAAAAAAATGGTCTTCGTCTTTTAATTTTGACTGGTAATGAGTTTTAATAAACAAGAATCTTGTGAGGAGCGCACATCATTAGGCACATTAAGCAGACTTAGCAGTTCTATACAGAACCCATGATGTACATGTGTGCCTAGCAGTAGTGGGTATTAGCAAAAAACAGATGGGGAAGGGAAAAGAGAGAAACTAAGACTATGTTAATGAGAATAGTCTTTTAAAACAGTGCAACACCCGGTATTCCAATGTTGTGTGGAAATTCAAAGTATCCCCTCATCATTAAGATGTAACATCACAACTGGATCCATGCCCACATCCCCCAACTAGCTTAGACATATTGTTTAGTTCTTCTGTAATTTGTTATCCCCTCTTGGGTAGTTTAGCAGCTGCAAACATTTCCTGGTTCTGCTTTCTTTCATGGAGTTGATTTAATACAGCTATTGTTGATTTATCTTCGACAATAACTGGTATGTTTCTTCCCTTACTGAAGACAAGTATCCTAGCGTGGCTGATTTCAGACTGCTAATGTCCTATTCTGTTTTGTTGATGGTGTCACTGCTTTCAAAATATTTAGTTTTTAAGATGTAGAATAACTTCCACAAAGATGTAGGCTACTTCAGTGACCGCCTTTGTTATCCTTAGGATCTTCACACCTGGTGATAGTGATAAAGTCGTATTCTTATCTGTCTTACCATCTCCAAGAATCCTTTTAGGTCGCCAGGATCTTTTTATCTGCTAAATAGTGTAGCGGGGAGAAAATCCAATTCTTAACGCATAACTAAACAAATCAATTCTGAACTCCAAAGAACCTCTGACTCCAAATCTCAAATTTTAGGGATTTATTACAAAGCCAAAAATAATTGCACATACAAGCACCTCAGCATGAGGTTAAGAAAATAAATGGGCACTAATACAAAAAACATCCTACGCAGGAGTCTCATCCGACTCAGAATAAGAAGAATAGTCAGTTTCAGAAGCATTAGACAGGCGATTGTCGCTCTGATCTCTACATTAGAAGTCATTAACCTAAAAGAAATCAGTTAGTCTATCCCTACTCTACCTCTAAGGTGACATCCCTACTTAGCATTTTCCCCAGGCAAGAGGATAAAAGGTGTCAGAAGTGAAGACTTCCTTAGAAGTACACTCACTTTGCTCAGAGCTCGTTCTAAGATGCTCCTTCCAGCTTCCCATCTAAACCTTAACTGCTCAACCCACGGAGCACTGTCCCTAATTCAAAATCCCAAAAATGTAAAACACGCCCTCCATCACACCTCTCCAAACAGGTCTCCTTCCAGTACTTTTCCACTGAAACTTGTATCCCATCCAACGAAGGTTTGCTCGGCCTTGAGTCTCAGACACCTTCTCCGCCGAAAGTATCATCCCTGCATTCCAGCATACTCCCATATTGGCTTCTCATGCCATCCTAACTCCTGAAACAAAAGGGTTAGTCTTACTAACGAGCTAGGTGTCCTTGCACCTGCAATAGAAGCATGGGTACGAGAAACTTTCCACTTCAGTGAGATTTTCTAACATCTCTGAAACCCAAAGCCTTACCAAGGGAAACCATTTTCGGCCTACAATATTCAGCTAACATAAGAAACGAACAGGCCTTTCTCTTAAACGTATATGCGGTTAGGCCTTTACACATTTAAACACACATTTCTAGAATCACTCTATAAATATTGATGTCATTACACTTCATATATGAATAAGCAAAACTACACGTGCAGACTTTAATATGGTGCATGTTAAATCTAATGCATCACATTATACGGGAACCAGTCATTATGCGTTGTCTAAAATAAATTTTCGATTAACCACTACATTGAGCTTCATAAATGACATGATTACATTTCTATTTGCACTATTATATGCTGCTTTTAGTATTACATTTCTAAGTCACACGTTAATACAGTTCCCACTAAATATATGGGTGCGGGCTAACAGTGATTATGATGCACCCCTACAAATTTCAGAATAACATGGCGCTCTATCAGTTGTCAATGATTTAACATCAACCATCACAAGCTGTTCTGATCCCTCGACCACCATCCATTTGCTTTTGGCATGGAACTCCAATATTTGTTTTACAGCACAATTTGATGGTGCAGTTGCCTCTAGTCACGTCACAGACAATTTAATTGATGTGAATTCCCTTAAGGTTTTTCAATTTGTCTCACTTCTTTGTATTGCTTACATACGCCTATTGCCAATGCCTTTGTGCTTTTTTAATTTGACCTATTACAGCATTGCAAATGCAACACTCCCATTTTGCTGTAGCTTAAGAGCAACTGTGAGGAATCCACAAACAAACTTCAGGCGTGCTTGGGGAGATTCCGGCTTTAATGCAAGTCTTAAAACTAGTTGTGAATATTAAAGCTGTGATGACATCAAAAATCATAGATATTATTCGGTAGTACATGAAATTCATTTTCGGTCATGATATCTGAATACTGGACGGTGGATTCATGCAATCTTATTGTTGAAACTGTATATAAAACAAATGACCTTCTGTAATAATCTTTACATTGGATGTGATGTCAAGGTCCTCAATAAAGTATGTTAATAAAAAAAAAGCTGTGAAGACATGCCTGTCCTTCTTGTACATGCCTTACTGCTATCCACAATGCGAAGAGCCTGTAAGTTATCATTGATAGCTGGACTGCAGGAATGGTCACTATGTAGAGAGCACCTCATTGGGCCTGATTATGAGTGGATCAAGGTTTTCCGACCCCTGTGTAAACCTGTGTTTCTGCATAGGTTGAAATTTTGTGTTGGGTAGTATTTAATGCACCCGGTAATTACCAGTACATTTAATTATTTTATGTATAACTAGCCAGTTAAATTGATAGAGCATCAAAGAATTATTTTCCCTCTTTTTCTGTCCTTTAGATAGTCTGGCTGCTGTATTTTGAATGATTTAAGGATGAGTTCGCTCTCTTTCTGTTGCGCCTGGATACACACTATTCCAGTAATGTATTCTTGATTGGATAATTGCATTGGCCACTGGAATATGATATTTTTGATCCAGAAGTGGAAAAATGCTGTGTGGGGACTTCAGTTGTACAACACTTGAACCCTGAACTATTTATCCAGTGAGACTAAGGAAAGAACAATACCTACATTTCTAACAGTTTTAGAATGTACAGCACCAATATTCCAGAGAAAAGTCATTCAATGCTGCTCCAGGTGAAAAAATCACTGTTTGTCAATATTAAATTTTTTCTTTGTGGGATTTAACTTGAGAATGTTTGCTGCCATCCACCAACGAGCTACTGCATGAGGTGACCTCAGTGTACTAAAGAATGAAGTTCTTACATTTTCAGCACATTAATAGAAAATATTTGGGTGAAGTAAAAGTGTATGATAATTCAGGAGTATTGCTCTGACCCCTCAGATGGTATTTATAGCCATTTGTTCACCTTGTACCCGTTACTTCTGTCTGTAATTGCCTTTTCCAAAATGTGGAAGAATGGGGTCTGGATAAAAGATATCTTGCAGATATCACAGGCTCCTACTCAGGTCTCGACTGAATTTTACAGATCTGTGTTCTCAACCAGGAGTTGTGGTCTCAACCAGGAGTTTTGCCCATCTCCCTCACACTTATCCTGTGTTCTTTAGTTTCTTTCCTGACCTCTCCAGGTTCTCAAGCCTGGTACCTCCATGATAACCTCCCTAATGGAGGACAAAGCATGCAGGGCCTGACACCACCAGTGTTTGCAGAGGTGCCAACGGCGTACACTGGCCACATTTGGACAGGGGGTGCATGGATGCCATTGAAACTGCCTTCACTTTCCTTCCCTAAACTACAAGCTTGTGATAACTGCTGTGGGATTCGGTCATGTTTAATCGCATTCTAGGTCGACCTGTTTAGTTTGCTTATATTCTAGTTTTATTTTATTTGTTACTTTTGCCACTGTTCTAATACTCTGTGGTTGACTTATTTTACCTGTAAATCCCTTGTAGGCATTTGCTGGATACAGCAATCCTCTGTTGCTTATGTAGTACCTTGTTCCATATATAAATGGTAATAATTTCCTTTACTTCATGCATGCCATATTTATTATGTTCTGAATTTTCGCTAGATATGTCCTTGTTCATGTGATTTTTGGTATTAAGCAGATGTTTTTGCGTTATGTTTTACTCATCTACTGCTGTGGTTACAAGGGACAATGACCTCAAAATTCACTGAAGCTGTTGTTGGACGTTATATGCCCACCCCAGCAAAAAGGCTGAGGATGATAGGATTCTACCTATATTTTTTTTAACTATTGTCAACTTGGTATGAGTATGTTGCTTTTTTCCTTTTTGTGAGGTCTCACCTGAGACACCTTCTGTGTGCTATCGCTCACCATGATCTATTGTTTCTAATTGTCACTCCATGTCACAGAGAGATGTAACAATCCCCAAATTCCCTAACCTGCCCCCAGAACAAATGTGGGTGGTCCTAATGTTGACAGAGTTATAGTCGGTAATGTGTGGGGTGCATCTAAGTTCTTGTCCTCCGGTAAACATGCACTAGGATATTTCAATATCGGGAGGAGAGATTGATTCCCTATAGGGATATTTTCACACAGCCAAAGCAGAACCAGGCACCAGGCATGGTTACATAAGGGCCTATCAATGTTGCCCTCTGCTCCAGGGCCTACAACATGAACCTTTATTGAGGTCAGGGAACTAGTGAACCTCACACAATCCCCCCTCATGTCTCAGATACTTGTACACTTTACCTGTTTGAGCATACCATTCTAGTCAAAAGAGAATGTTTTCTTGCGGAGACCCCTGTACTATTCACGCCGCAGTGCCTCACCCTCAACTGAGCCCCAATGCACCACCTCCTCTCTCCAAGACCCCACTCTAGATGCCTGATGAGATTTCCAGCGCTGCATAATCAATCTTCTGTCAGGAGTAGTGAAAGACCACCAAAGCATTGCATCACTTTAGGCAGCGGGGACAGACCTAGTATGCAAAAATTCCAATGATGTCCAGTTGTGTACTCCCTTCAGCTCAGAGAGCGCCCCAGAAATCCCCCCAATACCTTATCATGGAAGGGCAAGATCAAACACATGTATAAGTTCCGCATTGGGTAAACAACAATGGAGGCTATCTGAGGAAGCTGTGGGGTACATTGCGTGCAGTTTGTGTGGTGTAATATTGAAAATGTAATACATTTGAATGGGGTATTACGGGAGATGCTTTTGGGGTATTCTAAAATGTAGGACCATTCCCTGTCAGTGAGCTCCCTAGACCGATCGGATTTCCATTTGAGTTTCAGGGGAGCGAGCGATACCATGAGGTGTTCCCTCAAGCCCCGGTAAAGCCAACATACTAGATGGCTTGCATGCCCCATTGTGTGTAGCGCTCAGAGCAACTCATAAGTTGCAGGTTCCATATTATCTGCCACAGCCAACAGTCACTGTATTTCGCGGGGTTGCACGTCAGGCAGTAGCGTCAAGGGATCTCAAGGATTTTACAGGCCTTCTACACCGGCAAAACCTCCTGCTCAGCTAATCCTTCATGCACGGGTGCCATTCACAATGTAGCGTGTCGGTACTTGCCTCGGTCCCTTTTTTTAGACCAGGGCCCCGCTTCAGCTGGACACTGGTACTAGTGTTGGCAGTTATGGCCAGATTTACTCATGGGTAGGAGAATGCCCCAGTCTCGGCCACTATACGCCGCAGACCAGGCAGAGTGTCCTCCCAGCAGTTCTGGTCAGCAATGGTATAAAGCTAATGGGAATCTGTCCCCAATGCAGGATCTGCACGTGTGTCTCACCTGCAGCAGCCTACCTCCCGGCTCCCCAGTCTCTCTGCTTCTCGGGAGCCCCACTCCATACCAGCCTGCGTCAGAAGGGGGTCAGCTTAGGAAACCCGCATTGCCTGCTCCTACAGTGCAGAGACATCCACAAGGGTCCAAAAGCAGTCCCAGGGCCCCCAGGTGCTCATGCCTTTGATCTCACAGGTGCACATCATCCGGTAGCATTAGGATAAGAAAGGATTACATTCCCCAGGCTGGGAGCTCCTTTAAAGCACATCTAAGCAGCCATCTTGCTTGGCCAAGCCATCTTGGGACAGTTAGGGGTGGGGCGCAGCCTAATAGCAGGACTGCTTCCCCCACCTCATTCTTTTTTTATCAACATAATCCTTAGTGTCTGGTGGGCTTTATTATCCCTGGGTAGAGCAGATTGTGAGTAAACTCCCAATCTGCCACCCCAAGGGAGTGAGGAGGCAAAAAGTTGGTCCATTAGGGGATGGGGCATGGCCCAATGCCACCCCATTTTTATTTCCTCTTCAGTATAATCCGTAGAGGCGGGCAGGCTTTCTTTCCCTTAGGGGAACAGATTAGGATGTAAGCCTTCAGTTACCTTCACATGAGGAAAGAAAGACTGTTAGGGTTGTTATGGGGTGGGGAACACAGCCTAATGGCAGGGTGGGCTACCCCCACACTATTAATTTTTCCCTTAATATAATTCCTAGCGTCTGTTGGATTTTCTATGTAGGGAGGCAGAAGGGCTACATTTACAATTTTTTTTGAGGGGAGCATTTGCCCATTACAAGGGCACCGTTCCCACTCCTTGGTGTGTAGTGTGTGAATCCCTGCTTGGTGGTTTACCCTCCTGCTGCGATCCCGAATCAGGAATCCACTGTGGAAATGTACCCTTTCCAACAGTTTGCGCATGGGGGCTAATTTACGCAACTCCCCCCCCCACCCCAGCACAGATCATAGAGAAAGAGTGATGTACCTAAAGGTGCTTTCACTTTCAGTGGGATATGTGAAAGGGTGCTGTGCTCATCACGTTTGACAAAAAATATCAGAACATAAGGAAAGCTCTTTCCTTGCATCCCAAGATTATTTTTCAAAAAGAAAATCCATCTGGTGTGATCAGAAGGACATTTTCCATTTGTGTGATGGACGGGATGTTCATGTCCTCCCCAATGCTGTGTCAAGAACTCTGGCATGGACTAGTGGCAGATTAGACTACGTAAACAGAATACTGGGTACAGAGCAGCTCATGATCACACAGGGAGTCAGAGTAGAAAAGCAATCTAATGGGGAAGCTATACACAAGAGAACAGAAAATCAAAGCTCAGAAAGAAAAGGCACTCAATGCAATTCTGAGTTCAGAATAACTAACACCCACAACATGCATATAACAACATAAACAATAGAGGGAATGTGTAGAAAAGCACTTGTGAGCTCAATACTGTAAGAAACCCCAACTAAAATATACAGCCATGATAGACTAGTAGCACGCGAGGAGTTCTTCACTGGATAGAAGGAATAACAAAGGGCACATTTTGCAGAAAAGCAAGTAACAAACCACAGAAGGGAAATGGAAGCGAAGGCAGCAGGAATAGGAAGGTAGCAAACTAGGAACGGGAATTAAGGTAAATGGAAAGAAAGGCATGGCCTGGGGAAAGGGCAACTACAGAAAGAGAACATGTTTAAGGATGCATTAAATGGTGCTGGCTCTGGAATTGAGGGAGCACTGCAGAAAGTGCCAGTTCAAAGAACAACGAAACACTAAGGGTCTGATTACGAGATTTGGAGGTGCAGGAGTGGGTGGCATGCCACCGCCGGAACTCACCACCACCCGTCCGCCAGATTACAAGTATTTTTGTGGTATGGCTGGCGGCATGGGGGTGGTGCAGTTTAAATGCTCATAGTGAGCCTTAAACTGCACTGACGTGGGACAGCCTGTGCACAATCCTGCACGGGAAGGAATGTACCATGTCATACATTCATTCCTGTGCAGGAACTGGGGGATGCAAAAATACAGGGAGGCACATGTGCCCCCCTGCATGTGCCCCCGTGCACAGGGACAAGAGGGAGTCTTTCCTCTCCGCCAGCAGTTTCATGTAGGAAAAACCTCTATGAGACAGCTGGCTGTGAGGAAAATCGTAGTATGCTTGGCTGTGCCTCTGGGCACAACCATACATATTGCGTCCCTCAGACTGCCGCGCCACCGCCAGGGATCTCTGATCCCTGGCTGTTGAGGAAATGCAGTGGCAGTCTGACCGCCCTAGTTGCAATAGGGCAGTCGGATCGCCTGGGCGGCAGTGACCGGACAGCCATGCCACCGTGAATCTGGCGGTTTGTGGACTGCCAGACTCATAATCAGGCCCTAAGGCTCAGAAATCAAATGAGCCCTGCAGGCAGTGCTAGTTCAGGGAACAAGGGTTTAGCTACAGCTCAGGAATCTCTTTTAACAAGGATTAGCTAAAGTTCAGGAACTTGGGAAACAAGGGGTCAGTCAAACAGAAACACTGCTACAATCACTAATGCTGGACTGAAGGAAACTAGGCCTTAAAAGCTCTTCCGTAAGGAACTAAAAACTTGGTTATTTGACCATCTATATTGCCTTGACATCTGATCGTCAGTCCTCACGGAGTCTTCGCTAGCACCATGAGACCCTTTGGTGATATGCGTGCTTAATAAGTTCCTCTGACTTGACTTGTAAAAGAGCTCACTGTGATGACTTGTCTCAGATATAAGCAGACTAGCACCTGCCAGCCACAGTTGTGCTGACTTCCTCCACCCATCCGTGGCCGGCAGGGGTGTAGACGTAGCAATGAGCAGGGAATTCTAGGTATTGGGGATTTTAGCAAATGTAGACTGGCATGCACAAAACTTGGATTCAATCTGGAATGAATAGGAATTTCACAATAGTGACAAGAGGCTGGAAGTCAGGATGTAGATATAGTAGAAAGTCCGTAAGCGTATATGAACACTGGAAAGTGCCAAAGGTAGGCCTCCTGGTGAAGGTATGAGAGTGCAGGGAGCAAATTGTGACATGCAGAGGAACTGAACATCTCAACCTCCGCATTAAAAGCTCCCAGATCTCACAAGCTTGCATGACAATTTACTGTTTGACTTTGTATGGGATTCCTCAGTAACTTTTCCAAATTGAAGATTTCAATATTAATATATGCACTATTTTAGAATATATATTATAATAAGCAATATTTGTAATTTAGCCAACACTTTACTGGCTTCAAATGGAAGCCCATTGCTTATGGATAAATGCACCAATGATCTGTGCTCCAGACATCCTGCTCCCTTCCCGGGCCTCAAGCAGACTGTACATTTACCTGGGCATCTGCAGTTCTCTGCAGTTCCCTTTTGTTTTACACTTGTTTTTTCCCTCTCTGTTATCGTTTTTAGATACCACTCTGCATTCTATGCACAACAGCAATTTACTTTTTTTGCCTTTTACATCTAACTTCAAATGTGTCCCTTGCACTTTTTACAGTCTGACTCAAACAACCTGTTGGTGGCAGCAAAGCACCTTTGACCTTATTTTTCAAAACTGGATTGCTCTGCTGGGTTTTAGATCAACAAGCTATCTGGGTACGCCCATGTCATCTGCAACACCTTTGCCCAGTTTTGACTTGTTAGCCAGCCATGTGTCATCTGTCGGATTTTAAGCTCATATTTACAATGGAAAAAATTAAAGTACAACTTCCAGAATGCACTGTGCTGCTACTTGAAAAAGTTTGAGGAGTTGCGTACAAAGTTGAAAAAAATCATGTTGGGTTATGGGGAGGCACTTTTTGAGATTGTCAGTTTGGCAGTTCTGCCTTCCTTGGTGGCCACCTGTCTTTGTTTTCAAGCTGCTCTGGAGTTTTCTGAGCTATAATCAGAACCAGGTTAGTATTCTCAACCTTTTCCCGCACTGCGGGCAATACAACTCGTTCTTCCGCAGGAGTGCATTGAGCGTGTGCACCAGCTTTCTGTAGCCCTGGGGCACTCTGGTATTAAAGATGGGGCTGCAGACGCTTGAGCAGTCTCTTCTATAATACAGATCGTGCTGATGCTACAAATAGCACCAGCACGATCCCAAGGTTCACATTACCTGTAACTATAATAGGGTGCACCCATTTAAAGTAGACCATGGCAATATGCTCTATACATGGTACAGCACCGGGTGTCCATGTAATAGGAAGCATAAAATATCTTCTTATCATATTCCTGTCCAGGAAAAGCTATATTTTAGAAACGTTTGATACCCTACCTGTCCATTTATTGCTTGTAAAATTAGGCTACGGTCAGATATTTCATGGGTGATCCCATTACGTTAAATGGAGAATGGACAATTACGGTGAACCCCCGAAACCCCCCCCCCCCCCCACCTAGAAGTCCGTGGAAGTACTGTGTTTGTCAGGAGGGTGACTGCATGAAATGAGGGAGAGTTGACAGGTATGTGATAACTGAGAATACAACATTCTAGATAGTACACTTATCTTGTACTTACCACATATTTTACAAACATGTGATTCTGACTCAATCCCTTAGGACCCAGAATCATATGGATTATTTTGTGGTTCACCATAAAGTTAGTAGCAATTAAGTTGGCAGCACCAAGAATGACTGACCGTATTGATTGGATGAAGGACTTTTTGCCTGGTAATAACATGATAGAGAAATGCCCAAACATTATATGGAGGATTCCCTGGGGTTCTTGCTACCCAGAACTTAGATGTATCAGGTAGAATGTGTTAATAAAAGTGTGTAGTACAAACACATTATATTCATTTATCCCATGTGGTCCAAGTTTTACTCTCCTTGCATTTTAGTTTTCCAAAGATCGTTTGATTCCCTCTGTTCTTGTGTGTGGAATGTTTGTGCTCTACGGTTGTGTGATTTACAGATGTTCAGTTGATGAGCACTGCTTTTCTAAACTGGATGAATGAAAGCAATCTGTGGCATTTAGTTGATTGTTGTCTAGACAACAAATGGCCACTCTCAAGTTACACAGTACATGTGCAATGTAATTTAACTGCTCTAAATTGTTGACTTGCATCACTTGCAAAACAGTTTGTTTAAAAAAAATATATATATTAGAGAGAGAGAGACAAGAATTACAATTATTTCTCATCTCCCACTCCATTTATCTCTAGCTCCCACCACCCTCCCCAGGCCCACGTTTTATACATATATTATTCCAATCTTGTGGTGCTTCAGTAATTTCAAACAAACTTTCATTGTATTATTAACAGGTTTAACAGTTTATAGTGACAAGTGCCATTGTGCATTAAACAATACATTATTCCTTCCACATTTCAAACTTCTAAAAAATATAAACATAAAAATACAAAAACGGAGACTTAACACAGGTCTAAAAAAGTTATTCCACCCAGTCTGCTACAGGCTTCCGTTCTCGAGCCCCCTTCTTTTTGCCTTAAGGCCCCTGTGTTTGTAGATAGCCTTTTCTAGATTAAATACGGCGGATGTATGACGTTACAACGCACACTTTTACAACGCATGCACTTACAACGCATTTTTTACAACGCATAATCCATTACAACGCACTACACTTACAACGCATGACACTACAACGCATTTTTAAAAACTACCTTTACAACGCATACCATTACAACGCATAATATTAAATTGCATTTAAGGTAAGTATTAGATAGTATAGGGGTAAAAATTACTATTCTAACTCCAGGGGGTGCAACAGTAGGGTAAGTGTTGGATAGTATAGGGGTAAAAATTGCTATTCTAACTCCAGGGGGTGCAACAGTAGGGTAAGTGTTGGATAGTATAGGGGTAAAAATTGCTATTCTAACTCCAGGGGGTGCAACAGTAGGGTAAGTGTTGGATAGTATAGGGGTAAAAATTACTATTCTAACTCCAGGGGGTGCAACAGTAGGGTAAGTGTTGGATAGTATAGGGGTAAAAATTACTATTCTAACTCCAGAGGGTGCAACAGTAGGGTAAGTGTTGGATAGTATAGGGGTAAAAATTACTATTCTAACTCCAGGGGGTGCAACAGTAGGGTAAGTGTTGGATAGTATAGGGGTAAAAATTACTATTCTAACTCCAGGGGGTGCAACAGTAGGGTAAGTGTTGGATAGTATAGGGGTAAAAATTACTATTCTAACTCCAGGGGGTGCAACAGTAGGGTAAGTGTTGGATAGTATAGGGGTAAAAATTACTATTCTAACTCCAGGGGGTGCAATAGTAGAGTAAGTGTTGGATAGTGTAGTGTAATATTATGCGTTGTAATGGTAGGCGTTGTAATGGAATGCGTTGTAAAGGTAGTTTTTAAAAATGCGTTGTAGTGTCATGCGTTGTAAGTGTAGTGCGTTGTAATGGATTTTGCTTTGTAAAAAATGTGTTGTAAGTGTAGTGCGTTGTAACAGTTGCGTTGTAAAGGTTGTTCCCCAAATACGGCCAGCAGCCGCGCCACACATTGTTGCAATGACGGGGGATTTGGATCTAGCCAGGCCGAGACAATGCACAACCTGTACACTGCCACTGCTATAAATATCTGCGCCCCTCCTTTTTTTTCTGTTAAGATCGATATTCCTAGAATGGATGCCGGCGCGTCCAGCTCAACCTGCAGATGTAGTTTCTCCTTTAGAAAACCCTTTATATCCCTGATCAGAGGTTCCGGTTTGTTACAAGTTGCAAACATATGAATTATGTCCACCTTGTGCAAGGAGCAGCACGGGCAATAGGTTCCCTTTCCCTCACTCCACTTTGCTATTCTATTCGGGGTATAGTACAATCCAAAACAGGTCTTGTAAATTGGACTTGCAGATTGGCCAGTATTAAGATTGCTTGGGTGCTTAGAAAAATCTTTTGAAAGGTAATCCCCGTGATCTCCAATCTTGCGTGCCATCTATTGGAACATACTTCCATGTCATCTTTGGGTCCCTCGTTCAATATTTTATAGACGGTCCCTATTCGGGGGGGAGGATGGGAAGGGAGATTCTATCCACTAATTTGCCTTCTCCCTGACTGGTCCATCTTTTCCCCATTTTTTTGTCGAAAGTCCCTAATCTGCAGATACTTGAAGAAATCCTTGTGTGTAAGGCCATATTTAGAGGTCAATTCCAAATATGATCTAATTACCTTGTGGGAGTGAAAGCAACCAATCTGTTTAATTCCAGCCTCAAACCAGGATTTAAAGTGCAAATCATTGAAAATGTCTGGTAGATTACTATTCAACCATAGTGGGGTGTGGTGATTTAAATTCCCTAAACCATTTATGCACCGTATTGCACCCCAAATTCTAAAGGCCTTTAATAAAGTCTTACATCGGACTCTTTTGTAGTATCGATAGCTTAATTGATGCCAAAGGCAGCCCCAGGCATCATGGCCAATCACAAGTTCCCAAGTGGTGGGAAATTTAGCTTTCATTGTACTGTGGTCAATGCTCAAGAGTGTGGTAAAATGAGTCAGTGAGGTTGCCCACCAATATAGCTTTAGATTAGGGAGGGCTAAGCCTCCCTGCTCCCTGGGTAGTGATAAAAATGTGAAAGCTCTTCTGGGCCGAGAATAAGACCAAATACATTGTGCAAAAATGTTTTCACATTTTTTAAACCAAAGATTTGTAAAAGACAATGGAATTGCTCTAAGAAAATATAACAATTTCGGAAAATAAATCATTTTGATTGTATTGGTTCTACCAATAAGAGTTATGTGTAAGTGGTCTAATCTTTTAAGCGCTTTCTTTGTTTCCACCGCGCAGCTTTCGAAATTGTTCCTAACCACCTGGTCCAGCTCCGAATTGATCTTAACTCCCAAATAGTTTGCCTTCTTTACTACCCGGCTATCTTTATAAATAATACATTCATTGACAACTATTTGAGTTTTCTCCCGGGTCAGCAAGTAGCCTGAGAGTATGCCAAAGTTTCTTGCCTCCTCTTCTATTGCCCTCATAGCTTGGTCAGGTTGAGGTGTTACTATGGCCAAGTCATCCGCGTAGGCCAGAACTTTGCACTTGTGGTTGTGGCTGACTAGCGGGAGAATGTTCTGTGCTATTTCGAGGTGTTTAAGAAAGGGATCTATGAACAAGACAAACAAGAGGGGTGAGCAAGGACACCCCTGCCGTATCCCCCTTGTGATTTTCAGAGGTTGGGTAATTTCGCCGTTAATAAGTACACTTGCTTCTGGGTCTGAATACAAGACTTTTATTGCTCTTAAAAACGTATCCCCAATCCCCTTCTTTTGCATTGTTGCCAATAAAAAAGGCCAAGAGACCCTATCGAAGGCCTTTTCGGCATCTAAAAAAAAATGGCTGCGATCAGGTATCCTGTCACTTGCTTTACGTCGAAAAGGGTAATAACTTTTCAAATATGCTCTATAGTTCCCTTTCCTGGTATAAAACCGTGTTGTCCCTCGTATGCCATCTCGCTGATGACATGCAAATGTCACGTGGCTAGCATTTTAGAATAAATTTTAACGTCTCCATTAATCAACATTATAGGTCGATAGAAGCCCAGCTCCTGAACAGGTTTATCTTTTTGGGGGGAAATTATAATTCTTGCCCTGGCCCAGGTTTTGGAGGTGTCCCCCCTTCTGTTGTCTGTAAAAACCCAGATACCAGGATTTCGAGAAGTTCTTCATTAAACATTCTGTAAAATTCCGTGGGGATTAGGTCAGGCCCTGCTGCTTTCCCTCTAGGAAAGTTTGATATTGCCTCTTCTATTTCATCCCACACTATCGGAGCCTCAAGAGCCTCCTTTTCGTCTTGTGTCAGATCCTCCATCTGACAAGCATCTAGGTATTGGCATATTTGGCTTACTGCTTCCCCTCTCCCTCTCTCTGCCTCTTCCAAATATAAAACCTGGTAAAACCTAAAAAAGGCTGCTCGTATGTCACTAGACTCTGTTACTCGTCCCCACACAGGATCATTTATAGATAGAACTTCACTGCGTGTCACCGCTACCCACGTTCTGACCGCAAGTAAATGGCCCACCTTCTTCCCCCATTCATACACCTCCTCCTGATGAGCTTGTGCTTTGTCTATAGCTTTCCTTGATAGTTTCCCTTGGATTTCCGCTTTTGCTAGGGCCACATCTTCCTGTGCTTTTTCCATCCCCTGATTTAGTCTTAGGGCATCAACTAGCCTTTCCTCAGCCTTGGCTAGTTTCAGAAGACTAATATTCCACAGATCCCTTTCCTTCTTTCTTTTCATGCTTGAGTTTAGAATCGTCTCGCCCCTCATTCCTGCTTTTAAGGTGTCCCAGACTACTCCCAACAAAGCTGTCCCCTTATTTTATTGCAAGAAGTCAGGGATCCATTCCTTTAAGTGACCAAAATATTCTTCCTCAAGTAAAAGGGCCCTCTCAAAGGTCCATGTTGACGTTTCCTTAATGATTCCTCCATACTCTAACTATAATACCAGAGGGCTATGATCTGATAGCACTCTGGGATGTCGACCAATTTTACTTCTACCCAGTAGTGAAGAGAAAAGAAGTAGTCCAAACTAACGTTTTTCTGGTGAGGGGCTGAGTAAAGAGTAAAGTTGTGTGTAGGAGAGTAGGATCTGCTTCACATGGGTACCCCCACTTTTTGCTGGTGTTTCACTGTTTTTCGACCCTAGTCTGGCTGTTGCTCTCCTAATCAGGACCACAGTCTAGCTGCTTCCTCTCTAAAATGGTTTGCAGGTACATTAGGTACATATCTAATTGGATTCTGGAGTGCCTTATAAGCCCCTAGTATATGGTATACTATGTACCTAGGTCATAGGTACCTCAGAGGCCTACCAGGGGCGGAAGCATGTATTATGCCACCCCTGGGAAGCACTCCAAAATGGCACCCCAGGTCTGCTACTGCAGCCTGAGTAAGGGTGTGCTTGCACCCCTTACAGTGGTATAGGCTACCTGTATCCACATATATATACAGACACATATAAACCTATAAGTCACTCCTATGGCAGGCCTTGACAATCCTGAAAGCAGAGTGCTTGGTTTTGTGTGAGAGGGTGCCCAAGCATGAGCTGAGCCCCTCTGCAGCTATCGGTAATCCTTCCTTATAGCTGTTCTGTGATACAGCCATACCATATACTCTTAAGTGCATTATAACCTCGCGGTAAATGCTAACTTTGGAATGGCTGCATCAAAACATGTCGTGTTCGGTGTCAAACGCTTTGGAATACTACGCCCCCCCCCCCCTGTCAGGCCTCCAGAGGACGAAGAGGCGGTAATGGGGGCAACATTGGGGTCTTTCTGCTGCCCAAGACTGAACAGAAGGGCAAAGAACAATTCATGGACAGAATTACTACGAAAGAGGAATTCCAAGATGGCGGCCGCGCTGGAAGCATAGCGGCAGTCTAGTCTTTCTCCCACAGGTGTCCTGAGGTTAGGTGAGGCGCGCGCTCCAAGAGGAATGCGCACTTCACTGAGGAGATTCAGAGAGTAGCAGCTTGAAATTAGAGTTCCTGAGGAAAGAGTTAGAGAGAATAGAATTAGAGTTAGTTAGTTAGCGTCATGGCTACCGAATAGTTTTCCAAGTCAGAAACCTTTCACAACTCCGAGAAAATAACTGAAGAGATTTTCAAAAAGATTTACAGAGACAGAAAAGACGACGAAATTCTCTCCTACCTTCGTGAAGACTTCCAATACATCTCCGTGTTTCCCGAGCAGATAGTCGGAGGTCTTTTGGCGCCATCCTGTGACAGAAAAAAAGAAGACCGAAGCTAAGTACATTTGAGAGGCATGAGAGATAATTGGGAAAAGTATATGAAAGAAAAGGTTGCATAGAAAACGTACCTGATAACTCTAGTAATCTGAAATTCACCCTGAGAAGAAAGATAAATGTGCAGTTAATTAGAGTTGAAGGAAAACAATACAATAAATATACTCACCACCGTTCTCTAGTACAAGATAACTAGAAATAAGGAAAAGTAAGGTAAAGACAAGCTTAGGGCTAGAACAGTATAGCGTGAGAGGATTACACAGCTAGACGGACACACAGAAGAAGAGGACAAGCAAGAATTATTCGACTCTAGAAGTAAGCCAAAAAAAATAATAACTTTCAAGTTAAGAAACAATTTAGAAAAGGTAAAAAGAAAGAGAAAGAATTAATAGAAAGATGTTTTGTAGGAAGGAGAGTCGGAAAGAAGTGTCCAGACCCACAGAAAAGAATTGAGAAAAGAAACACCACACAACAGGACTGACATACAGAAGAGGGGCACAGTGCTTGAAACCCAGGGTAGGTGTTAACACCTAGAGAGAGAGAGTTTGGAAGTCGAAGGGAATAGAAAGTTATTGTGTTGTGTTTGTTTCAAGGTTCTCATTTACAAGAGCTGGCAACAGCATTAAGAAGAAGCTGAGGAGAATAGTGAAGAACCGGAGTTTCAGGAGCAGTCTATTCTTTGTTTATTATTTTATCCACTTCCCCCTTCCCCCTGCGGGGTAGTTACAGAGTCCAGGTGAATATTACTGGAACTCTGGCTGCCGCGTAGTGGGAGTTGGGAACCAGCATCTCTGTTCCTGTGCAAGCACTTCAGGATACGTCATCTTGACCCTGACACCCCCCCCCCACCACTTCTGGCGGCGGGGGTAGCATTCCACCCTTCTAGAGGGAGGGACATGTTTACCCTGGTCTAACCCGGTAGGACTTTCCTGAGCCCTGGCATCACAAAATGGATGCCTCTGCCACAGACACGGGTCTGGCCTCCTGCTGCTGACCGAAACTCCGGCAGGGGAGGCCTGGACAATAGGTTTCCTGTCGAAGGGAGGTGTAACCACCTCCCCAGACAGGCAGATGTGTATTGGGGCTGGGCGGGAGCACTTTCTGGTGCTTTGAAGTCCTGCACTGGGGGCACACTTGGTGTCCCTGTGCATAGTCCAGTTCAAACCGGTTGCAGGGGCTACCTGCCCCTGCTCTGGTGCGAAACTGGACAAAGGAAATGGGTGTAACCACCCCTCTTTCCAAACCCTCCTATAGGTGGGTCCTTAGAGTATGTCCAACCCCCAAACTTAATATAAGTATGGGAACCCAGTCCTTGAGACTTTAGATTACCCTGGATGAAACTCTGCATCATATATCCTGGACCTTCGACGTTCTATCCTGACTAGAAGACTGAAGAAATCTCCCTTGGGCTCAAGGAGTGACTCCCCTGCTTGGCAGGCACCAAAGAAGCAACTGACCGGTCGGCATCGCTGAAGCTCCCGCCGGACGCCGAAGTCTTTGCATCACCAGAGGTGGATTTCCAGACTTCCCCGAGGCTACCCTGAGTCCACAGCAAAGCTGAGGCCCATGGCTATTTTGGGTGACGTGGTACCGTGACCCCTGGACACCGTGAACTTTTACAGCAACACTATCTTCTTGGTCCTC
Source organism: Triturus cristatus (assembly GCF_964204655.1). Lineage (NCBI taxonomy): Eukaryota > Metazoa > Chordata > Amphibia > Caudata > Salamandridae > Triturus > Triturus cristatus. Next base: position 874,119,137 of record NC_140583.1, on the reverse strand, counting down.
CTCGAAGTTGTGCTTTGGGCTCCGAGTAGCCCCAATCTTGAGCACCTCCTGCACCGAAGATTGCTGGCCTCCACTCCACGAGTGACCCGTGGGCCAGTTTCAAGTGCGACCACTCGAGGCTCCTTCGCGATCACTAGCCCGTTGGCTCGCAGGTCCCCACAAAGGCAACTCCTCTTCTGCTTGGGCTTTCCTAGTTCCTCCAGACGTGCCCTGACTTACCCTTGCTGGGTGAGTCCCTCAGACCTTGCTGGTCTGCACCGGAGTCCTTTCTCTGAATTCCAGTGACTTGCCGTTGCCAAGGCTTGTTGGGTCCATTCTGGTCGCCGACACCGCAGCACTCGACAGACTTCGTGGGACAGCTCGAATCCGGCTCATGGACTTCGTCGACGCCTCCTGGACCTCGTGGCTGAAGAGTCAAGACACTCATCAACTCACCTGAAGCACCCGACATCTGTGGGCATTGGTCTATCCTGCCCTCGGTCACTGGCTAGTGACCCAGACTCTGTCCCCTCTGCTTTCAGATTCCTTCCATTCTAGATCCAGGCTTGGATCTCTTCGGACACTTCTCTTCATGGTAGCAGCAGTTCTTTACCAGCTTCCATTGCAATCGACGACGCGACCCGACACCAAAAGACACCTATGCACCCGGCTTCCCTGGGTGAGGTAACTTGAGTACTCCGGTGCTCCCATAGGTGCTAGCCCTAGAACTTCCTAAGTCCAAAAGGGTTTGGTCCTGACTCGATTCTAAGTGTCCCTAATCTTTAAAATTCCAACCGCGACATTGCCCATAGAAGCTAACGGGAATCCGCGGTTGTGTTTACACACTGCATACAGTCCCCGTGGGTCCCCTGTGTCACTACCTTGGGTGGTTCCTTGGGATCCCAGCGATTCTACAGGCTCTAGGCCTAGTGTCTATTCCAGTCGTGGTTCTTATACCACTTTTTTGGTATATGGTTTGGCACGCCCCTAGGGCCCAAACGTGTATTTGTGCTATTACTGATAATTGCTAACTTGTAAACAAAGTACTTCAAACTCCAGTCTCATAAAGAGACTAGAGGGGTGTGTTTTAACCTAAATACATTTATTTTGCATATATACCTGGTGTGGTTGTCCTTTCATTTGATCAGTCAAGAGATTACAGACTGGTAAAACAAGCTGCTTTACATTCCTTCAAGACTTAGCCTGAAGGCTGCTCTCCATAGCTAGCACTAGGATAGCTTTCAATAAAGGTTGTCTTTAACCAATTCACCATAAGGGGTTGTTTAGACTGATACAAGGTGCCCACTAGAACTAGTGGCCAGCATATACCAGGCCACCTTCTCACACTGTGCTCGTAGGGTTTTTTGACCGACCAAACCGTGTACATGACATAGATTACATAGTGCTTGAAGTACCCTTGGCTTTCGCCCTTTATATCTTTGTTCCTGCCCCCATTTGGCTTCAAGGTTTATATTAAAATCTCCACACAGAATAATTGGAAGGGGCCAATGTGCCAATTCATTGGTTAACCATTCCAGTAGGGACGGATCATCCACATTACTGCCATAAAATGAACATAGAGTGAAATTCGGATGGTCTGAGTTTTCCCATTTACAATGACCCAACGGCCTAACCCGTCTGATCTGACTTTAACAAATTGGACTTATTACTTTCTTGATAGAATTGCAACCCACCTTGTATGAGTACCCTGAGTCGTTGCCCCTATCACTGTATACCCAAGATATTTCAACACATCCTTTTGTGTCCCATCAAGACGTGTCTCTTGCAAGCAATGTCAGCCTGCAGGAATTGCAACCCTTGCGCCACTACTTGCCTCTTTTTAACATTGTTTAGCCCACAAATGTTTCGTGTAGCTATGCCTCACCTCCCCATTTTCTAAGTTTCATCTGTTTTACCCTGATGTTTAATGTTTTTTCCCCCTCTTGATTACAGAGCCTAGCTGCTACCTTTTTCAGTACTTTTGCCCTTCCCGCCACCTTCCCTAGACCACGTGTTCCACCTTATGTGTGAGCCACCCCCCCCCTCTCCCCCACCCTCCCCTAGAAAAAAGGCAATCAGGAAAGCCTGAATGATGTACCGCAGACCCACTGCCCCCCACCTCCCTCCAAAAGTTCTTAAATTATTCTCGACTGCACAGTTCTTACGCGTCCCCAGTCTTATTTCGTAGCCTTTATGCTATATCAGATTTCCCCTCTACCTTTCCTTTCCCGTCCTTGATTGCATGTGGTGTATTTTCCCTTTACTTTTTTTCCCTCCTTAATTCTTCTAGGTATTCCTGCACTTGCACTTCCGAAATGAAACTACGAGTCCTGCCCCCTAGATTTATCTTAAGTCTGGCCGGATTCTGCAGGAAGACCTCAGCTCCAAGACTTTGAAATGGGGTAAAGAGCTGCCTTAAGCGCCACCGTCTTTCAACTGTTGCGTGTGCAAAGTGTGGACGCATAAAAAATGAGACCCCGTTGCAGACTTTCGGAGCATTAGGGCGGGCCTTGTCAAATATCATTTGTCGCAGCAGAAAGTTACCAATGAAGACCAACATTGCTCTCGGTTTCTCTCCGGATTCCTGTGTTGGTTTCCTCCTGAATAGGGGAAAGCGATGGGCCCGCTGTGTTTCCATGTCCCAATCCCAATTTGTTTGGTCAAGAAATTAGTCTTTTGAGAGTTTAACCATATAGTTTCTAGAATCAATTCCTTCCAGGCCTTCCGATATTCCTAAGAAGCGCGGGTGATTTCTCAATTGGAGATTTTCGTAATTTTCCAATTTGGTCATGGCATCCATCAGAGCCGCGCACTGCTCCATGCCTAGTGTATTTAATGTCTCTACATCTGCTTCCAGAGCCTCTGTCTGCATCTCAGTGGTCAGGCGATCCATGATCTCCCCACAGGTTTTGTTTAGTATGCAAATTCCTGTTTGCACCTTTTTTGAAGCGACCCTAGCTGTGCGCCCTTCATTTCTGTTCTCTTCCTGCATTTGTTTGATTGAAGTTAGAATAGTCAGCAGAGTAAGTGCTTCGGTTCCTGTTTTCTCACCCCCTTTCTCGTATTGGGGCCATATCTGCGCATCGGAGTAGTCCCACTTGAGTTGCGTCCGCGTGCTTCTTTTGAGGCTCCCTTTTCTGGTCTTCTTTTTATTCCTTGAGGTTTTTAGGTCTCGCCTGACCCAGCGCATGTGCTGGTCTGGCGAGACATTTTGTGAGGGCTCCAAAAAGTGCTACCAGGCCAGCCTAGAGCTACAGTGCATGTGCGCGGGCGCGCACATCGCGCTTTACCGCGATTACTTTCACGGCCGCTTTGATGTTTGATCGCGATCACTTTCACGGCCGCTTTGATTTTCTCCGTGAGGCTTCAATAGATTGCAGCAGTTAAAACAAGCATTGGCATAGCCAATAGGTCTCGCTTTTGGGACCTTATAAATGTTTAGTTATGCAACTGTTGCATGGCTAAACTCTTATAAGGTCCCAAAGGCGAGACCTATTGGTTATGCCAATGCTTGTTTTCTTTGGTGTTGATTTGGTTGAGGAGCTAGAGCTGTCTTCTGAGAGTGATTCCTTGCTTAGCTTAGCAACTCCTCCTCATGTTCTGATGTCTCAGACTCTTCAGTCAGTGAGTAGAATTTCTCCCCACCGTGACTTTCTGGAGAGTTGGTGCCAACTTGCACACGTAAGTGTCATGTAATTGCAGCTAGGGGTGTAGCCAGAGTTTTCTCCCTCACGGCCTCCTCTCTGTGGCTAGCCTCCTTAGTGACTGTGGCATTAAGTAAGTTGATTGTTGTCTAGACAACAAATGGCCCCTGAAATTAGACAGTACATATGCAATGTAATTTAACTGCTCTAAATGTTTTACTTGCATCACTTGCAAAACATTGTCGATGTACATGTGCATTCGCACAATTTTGAAAGCAGTCATTATCTTGGTTACTCTGGTTGTGTAAGTGTGTTCACAAAAAATGTAGAAATAAAAATTGGAAAACCGGTAGCCCAAAGTCCTGTGAAGTTTCTCCTTCACTCTTTCCAGGCCCAGTTCTTTACAGCTACCAATTAACATCTCAAGTCCATAAATTCTTGGGGCATACACTATGTTCGAGCCTTAGACTCATACTTAACGTTTACTTCTCCAAGGTATTCTTCCTACAAAATGGAATACTGATCTAGGTTCATTTTGTACTCTCCTTTCTTTTGGGAATGAGCTACCAATCTTTTGCGATGAACTGATGAGGTTTTGGGTTGGCTGCAACTGCCTGCAGGTAACGGTCCAGATTCCAGGAGTCGCAGGGTCAGATTTAGCATAATATGGCATCTATATATAGAAGAAATTGGCAGTTGGTATTTTCCCTAAATTTCAGCAAGTAGATTCTAATTTGTATTTAGAGTTTCCTCCAGAAATTGGAGAAATTCCAGTCTCCACCGAATTCTAAATTAGACTGCCAGTGTGCCGCAGCCATGTAGAAATACATTTTTGAAATATTCTTAGGAACAAGATAGCTTTGTTACTACTCCCAGAAATCCTCCGAACATTTATTTTCAGATCCCACAGACTGGTTTGAGAATCACCACAAGAGCCCTAAGACTGCTCTAGTTCTTGGTCTTTTTGTGTAACGTATGACTTTCTGGGAGGAATACAGAGATTGGTGGTGCATACCATCTGCATCAGAATGTACACATCAAAACCAATTTGTATACATGTCACATCTGACTTCATGCATGTTACTGTTTGACAGTCCCAGACTCTAAGTGAGGCTGATTTCTGTCCACCGTGCTGCCATAACCATCAGTGAGTTTCACACTGGACCTGTGACATCTTGACTACAGACAGAGCTGTTCACACAAGCCTGGTCAGACACCATTCTCTGATAACATTAGCCAAATAGTGGCTTTGGATTAATGTAATGGTTTGGAGTGCATCTTTCCCCAACTATCAAATGTTTTCTCCACCAGTGCTAAGCAGAGTAGGCATAGATGTACAAATGCATTCAAACCATATTTTCTTATAAAACACATCTGGATGAAATATGAATATCTTTTTTAATGCTAGATGGTGACTTAGGATAAACAATGTTTGTAGTTTTCGGTTGACTATTTGTTCTGCTCGATTTTCCCGGCCTTCTTGTGAGGAAAGGTGATTGAATGTGACTTCAGTCTCTTACCATTCAAGTCTAAGGGTTAGAGTAGTGAATGGAGCCTATTTACTAGGCACTTCGACATGATCCTGTGCTCTTCCCCATAGATCAGGGCTTGCACACATAGCCTAGGGGATAGATTCGTTAGTATTAGGGATAACCTGTCCTGTAGTGAGGGTATTTCATGGAGCCGTGCTGAATTCAGGCCTGGTAGGCCTCAAACGGGAGAGACTCCATCTTTCTTTCTGCTCCGGCAGCTTGGGATGCTTCTAGGTCAAATGTAATGTTTTAGTTATGAGGTGTTATTCGCTTGGAGAGAACCGGTTCAGGCCGGCCCTTATCGAAGGATTGTATTTTTCTTCATGCCGAAGACACTACATCAGGCCGGCCGGCTGGGAACGTGTCCTTGGTACGGGGAGGTACAAGAATTTGGTGGGCGGCAGGTTACGGGCCGGAATTTTCCATGAGGAAACGCACCTCTATATTAGTGAAAGTCTGAGGCAGTTACATGTTCAGTCCGTAGGCGGCATCTAGCCGTTAGCAGTAAAGCTACTACTTATTCCAGGGAAGACAGACGCCATCTTGGAGGCAGAGAAAAACCGAGAGACAGATACTCTCCTAGCAGAATAACCAGAGAGGAGAGAGTAGCCGATAAGGAAGAGGTCCCAGTGACTCGGAGAAGGGTGAAGGGAACAGCGCATAGTGGTGCAGACATGTATCCGTGACTGCGGAGGTGTGACTTCCAGGCGAGCCGAGGCACAGACGAGAAGGGAACCTAGATGACCACTGAGTGCAGGCTACATACTACTAAGGTGATGTCGACCCTTTCTTATTAGAGTACACAACTTAATCTTTCACTTTTCTTTGCAGGTTATGTGTTATATTGTAATGTTATGTGATTGCGTATGTAATGAGTAATAAAGTACCCAGTTTGTAGTGAACCAACATGTGCTGCGTGTTCTTGTATGAGAGGGTAGCCTATTCTTCTAGTCAGCTGCGGCTACATGAACAGATGTTAACCCTGATCAGGTAAGTGGTAACTGAATAAGGGAAAGAGGAGCCCCTCGAACCGGAGAACAGGCTATGCTCGAACTGGCAGTCCTTGTGTGATCTGATGAATAGTGAGACTGATTCCCTTTTTGTATGTTATGGTGATCATAGGATGAACTGTCGTATGAGACTGCCGTCTGGGTAGAGAGGTCTGGATCCGTATGGGATCGCGAGGCCGCCGATTGTGCTGAGACTGCCGTCTGGGTAGAGAGGTCTGGATTCGTATGGGATCGCGAGGCCGCCACTTGTGATACTGTCGTATGGGCAGAGAGGTCTGGATTCGTATGGGATCGCGAGGCCGCCACTTGTGATACTGTCGTATGGGCAGAGAGGTCTGGATTCGTATGGGATCGCGAGGCCGCCACTTGTGATACTGTCGTATGGGCAGAGAGGTCTGGATTCGTATGGGATCGCGAGGCCGCCACTTGTGCTGAGACTGCCGTCTGGGTAGAGAGGTCTGGATTCGTATGGGATCGCGAGGCCGCCACTTGTGATACTGTCGTATGGGCAGAGAGGTCTGGATTCGTATGGGATCGCGAGGCCGCCACTTGTGATACTGTCGTATGGGCAGAGAGGTCTGGATTCGTATGGGATCGCGAGGCCGCCACTTGTGCTGAGACTGCCGTCTGGGTAGAGAGGTCTGGATTCGTATGGGATCGCGAGGCCGCCACTTGTGATACTGTCGTATGGGCAGAGAGGTCTGGATTCGTATGGGATCGCGAGGCCGCCACTTGTGATACTGTCGTATGGGCAGAGAGGTCTGGATTCGTATGGGATCGCGAGGCCGCCACTTGTGATACTGTCGTATGGGCAGAGAGGTCTGGATTCGTATGGGATCGCGAGGCCGCCGATTATAAGAGGTCTTGGTATGTATAGTAGGAATTCCCTGTCCTTAGGTGGTAGATATATGTGGTTACCTATTGTAGATAGGCCCTAGAGAGAGGGAGGGGGTAACGTTCTGGCTGGGTTAGTGAGGCTCTGATGAGCGGGTTCTATCTGATCCGAAAACCCAAGCAGAACATTTGGCGTCACGAACCGTTTACGAAACCTGTGTGCGTTGTGGTTGTATCGTGTTTGCTTTCGGCGCGTGCGTGGTTTCGTTTGTATATTATTTGTATATAATTGTGTGTGTAGTTTTTTTTTTTTTTTTCTTCTTTCTCTTTTTCTCTTTTTCTTTCTTTTCCGAGATGTTTTCTAGAAAGTCGAAATCTACTTTTAAGTTGCCCGTTGATATTCCCGGCTGGGATTCAACGCCTTATGAAGCCTTAGCCCGTGAGTGGGCTGATTCTACTGGTTTGAGTGAGAATTGGAATTCTTTTTTGGAGCTGGCGGAGCCGGCTAATGTGATTACTTGTTTACAGAAGGCGCCGGTATCTAAGGGTGATGAGCTTCCTGTTTTGGGGCGCAGAGGTTGGATTGTTCTGTCTGCGTACAGGATTCTGCATGAGAGGTTGTTGAAGTTACAGAAATTGCATAAGGATGTGGAAGCGAACTTTGTTGAGATTCAGAATGCTCATACTTTGTTGCGGTGTCAAAATAAGTTGCTTGCTGACAAACTTGAGACGTACCAAACTATTGCCGAGAGGGCGGCTGTGCGAATTGCTCGTTATAAATACAAGAATCGGCGTGGTCGGGTTTCGACGCGAAAGGTGCGTCTGGTCGTGGCGAAAGCCGGACTGGATTGGAATCCTGATGAATGGGATGGTAATATCTGGAACTCGAGTGATTCTCCTTCCTCGGGTGAGGAGTCTGCCAAGCGCGAGTCCTCTCGCTCCGGCCGTGATTGTAAGTCTGCTTCTTGCGCCTCTGATGGTGCACCCCGTGATTGCGCTCGTCCTACGAGTGGGGTCGATGCTTCTTACACTGATTGTTCCTCTACGTGTACTGATCGAGCTCCTTGTGATGCTCGTCCTGCGGTCTCGGTGCATCCAGTTTTTCGGCGGAAGTTGCAGCAGGCTCCCGGTGCTCCGAATGGTATTGCTTTAGACTCTTTGGAGGATTTTACTCAACAAGAAATTAGTGATATTTTGCAGCGATTTCGGCAGCGAGCTGGTGAGACCTTACTCACATGGATGGTGCGCCTTTATGAACTGGGCGCTGCTGGCATTATGTTGGATGCTGGCGATTGTTTGAAGTTTTGTTCCTTGAGTTCGGATTCTACTGTACAGGATCATTTTCGTAATTTTAATGGTGGTGGTCAAATTACTTTGCTTCAATTGGCGACTGAGGGTTGTAGTCAAAAATATCCTACTGAGTCTGACTGGCCTGTGAATGACAAACCGTGGTATACTTTGCACGATGCTGCACAACGTCTCAAAGAGGAGGTGATGAAAACGGCAATTTTTCTGAATACTGCTGACAGGTTGCTTGATGGTTTGTTGACATCTTCTGTGCGGAATCGTATTATTCGTTCTTCCCCTGTTGCTTATAAGCAGGTCATGATGACTTTATTGATTAATCAGACTGGTAACATGTTATCTATGGTGCTGGAATCGGTACGCCAACTCGGTGAGTTGGGTGACTGGTTTAAACCTGAACGGCAGTCCCGGCCTGACACTCGTACTCCTGGTGACAATAAACTTACTACACGTGATATGTTTTTTGGTCTTATGGCCGATGGTGTGCGGAAGGAGGACATTGACGGTGAGACTACTTCTCGTTTGTGGGAAATGTTTCGCAAACGTGGCTTGGATCGAAAGGAGGGTGCCCGGCGTGTTCGGACGACTGAGTGTGATCGTGGTTTTTCTGACGGTAGCGGTGATGACGACCGCCGTGGGCGCTCTGATCGTCGTGATGATCGACGTTATGTACGTGATTTGTCCCCCCGTCGTGAGAGAGACAGAGAGAGAGAGGGGGAAAGAGAAAGGGGGAGAGATGATTATGTTAACAGCAGACGTAGAGATGATAGGGATCAATCCCCTGAGTTGAGAAGGAGAGAGGATCGACATAGATTGGCCGATCGAAACCCGCAGTACAATGCAGAGGACAGGAATCCATTTCGTAATAGAGATGGATATGAACAGGAGGTATCGATACCTGAGAAACGTGAGAGTCTTTATCCTGATTTATCCTGGTACACAGAACGCAGTAAAAATGACTAGGAAATAGGTCAAGCTCCAGTACACAGATGGGCTCACAGAGATAATAGACCCTATGTAGATATTGATATTTATTGGAGACATCGTAATGTCCAAAGGGCCCGAGCATTGGTAGATACAGGAGCGGAGGCCACTCTTATTCATGGAAAATCAAAGAAGTTTAAAGGTCAGCCTTTTACAATTACCGGATTAGGTGGAAAGGAAACTCCCGCAGTTCAAACTTTACTTGAAATGAGAATAGGTAGAATTCCTAGAAAAGAATACTCTGTATTAGTGGTGCCACTCTTAGAATTCATAATTGGAATTGATATTTTGAAAGGAATGACTTTGCACTTAGATGATGGATGTTACCAATTTGGAACTAAACATTATATATCGTCCAGGCCTGTACGGGTTGGTCGTTTAAGAATGCCCCCCATAAAAGTTCCCCAGGCGACAAAAGTGGTTCGTCAGAAGCAGTATCGTATTCCAGGTGGTCATGAAGAGATTAGTACCACTATTCAGGAGTTGGTGGATGCAGGAGTTATAACCCCAGTTACTTCTGCTTGGAATAATCCTGTTTGGCCTGTACGTAAGAGTGATAATTCTTGGCGCATGACTGTTGATTATCGAGAATTGAATAGACACACACCCTCTTTGACTGTTGCAGTACCGGATGTTATTACCCTAATTGAAAGAATCCAAAAACATCCAGGTACATGGTATGCGTCCATTGATATTGCTAATGCTTTCTTTTCGATTCCGATTGCCCCTGAGTGTCAGGAACAATTCAGTTTTACGTGGAACGGGCGCCAGATGACGTTTAGAAGTCTTCCCCAGGGCTATGTGCATAGTCCTACGATATGTCACCGGCTGGTGGCAGAGCATTTGGCTGAGGTACCGGTTCATCCGCAAATTCAGATATGTCACTATATTGATGATATTTTGATCCAAGGCGAAACACAAGAGGAAGTTCAGACCCAATTGGACAGAGTCATTGAGTGCCTGCGTGAGAAAGGTTGGGAAATCAACCCGGATAAATTACAAGGTCCGTCCCAGGCTGTGAAATTTTTGGGTATTAATTGGCATGAGGGGCACCGAGAAGTGATCCCTCAGGTTAAACAGAAAATTCTTGATTTTGCAGTTCCGAGGAATAGGAAAGAAGCCCAAAGCTTCATTGGTTTGTTTGGTTTTTGGCGCCAGCATATTCCTCATTTGAGTCAAATATTGGCCCCTTTGTACCATGTCACTCGTAAAAAGAATGCATTTGAATGGGATAAACCACAGCAAGATGCGTTCAGTCTGGCAAAAGAAGCAATTCAGCATGCTCTGGATTTATGGCCTGTAGGTGATGGTGATGTGGATTTGAATGTGTCTGTACAAGGCCTTTATGCGAATTGGAGTTTGTGGCAGAAACAAGGCAAGAGTAGAGTACCGTTAGGTTTCTGGACCAAAAAGTTACCTGATGCTGGTGAGCGTTATACACCTTTTGAGAAACAGTTACTTGCATGTTATTGGGCTCTGGTGGACACCGAGCAATTGACTTTGGGACATGATGTAGTTTTGCGACCTGAAATTCCTATCATGCAGTGGGTTATGAGTTCGCCGAAAACTCACCGAATTGGACACGCTCAAGAGGCGAGTGTGATTAAATGGAAATGGTATATACAAGACAGGGCACGTGTGGGACAAAAAGGAGTTGCATCTTTGCATGAGCAGGTGGCGCGGGCGCCATCGACTGAGACTGAGTGTGAATGTTCCGTACCTTTAGTACAGGAGTCTCCTGTTAAGTGGGGTAGACCTTTTGATGATTTGTCCGCAGAGGACAGAAACCATGTCTGGTTTACGGATGGTTCAGCAAGGTTCATAGGGACGAAACGGCATTGGAAGGCGGTGTCCTATAATCCGATCACACAAAAATTGCTGAGTACAACTGGTGAGGGTAAGAGCAGTCAATTTGCTGAACTCTATGCTGTTTATCAAGTTCTGAAACAAGAGTTACCTGGCACATGTCATATTTTCACCGATTCTTGGTCTACTGCCAATGGACTGGCAGTTTGGTTACCGACTTGGCATTCCCATAGTTGGAAAATCCATTCAAAAGAACTGTGGGGAAAAGAATTATGGCAGGAGATTTGGGAAATGCTCCCACAGAGTACTGTTACAATCTTCCATGTGGATGCTCATACCCCGATAGACTCTCTTGACAAATTCTTTCATAACATTGCAGATGAGAAATCTAAAATTGCTGAGGCAGTGGTGGACAGGCAAGATTCTGATATTGCGGGATTGGCGAAATGGGCCCACCAGAAAGCAGGACACTTTGGAGAGAAAGCCACTAGCAGGTGGGCTGCTGATCGAGGAATTTATATTCCCCTAGATTTAATTAAAAATGTTATTCTACATTGTCCCATTTGTCAGCATATCAGGCAGCGCAAAGTGCCCCAAATTGTTAAAGGTCATTTACATCGCGGGAAATTTCCCGCTCAAATTTGGAAGATTGATTACATCGGTCCACTTCCTATGAGTAGGAATTGTCAATATGTTTGCACTATTGTTGATACATACAGTGGCCTGTTGGTGGCCCTTCCCTGTAAGCAAGCTACCCAATTGAATACTATTAAAACATTGGAATTGATTATGATGTATTATGGTGTGCCATTCCAAATTCAATCTGATAATGCATCCCATTTTCGTGGAAGATTGGTACAGGAATTCTGTGTGGAAAACAATATCGAATGGGTGTTTCATATACCATATTATCCACAGGCCTCGGGTCTTGTGGAGAGGTTGAATGGCCTGCTGAAAGATCAGTTACGTAAATTAACAGATGACAAGTATAAGAATTGGCGAGACTTTTTGCCTCAAGCGTTATTGATTTTGAATAACCGTCCTTTTCTAAATGCTGAATCCCCACTTATGCGTTTGTTTCCTCCGAATGTTGATGCTAAGCCCAATGAAATCAGAGAGACTGTGATGTACTGGGAAATTACTCCCGGAGCTTTGGCTCCATGTAGAGCGACCCCAGGGTCGGCAGGTTTAGACTTGCATGCCATGGATGACACCGTTATAAAAAGTAAGAATCAAGTCATCATTGAAACTGGTGTTGGTGTTCATATACCAACTGGGAATTTCGGATTAATCGCCCCCAGATCGGGGCTGGCTGTAAAAGGCGTTCAGGTGCTTGGAGGAATCATTGACAGTGATTATCAGGGAGAGATTAAGGTTCTCCTGCTGAATAGCAGTGAGGTTGACTTACTGATACATCAAACTGACCGAGTGGCTCAATTGCTGATAATGCCTGTTTTCAGTGGTGAGATCACAAAAGGCACTGCCCCAACGTTGCTAACTGTACGAGGCCAGAAAGGTTTTGGCTCCACAGATAATCCTGGGGCCAGAGTTTGGGTGCAGTCGCCTAAGAATCCCCCTGAACAAGCAGAGGTCATTGCAACCGGTCAAGACAACACCATTTTAGTTATGAGACCAGGGAAAGATAGCTGGGAAGCAGTCCCGGCTGACAAATGTTACTTACGAGAATGAATAATGCCTGTATTTGATTCTCTTTCAGATCATTCTTTGGACTGTTGCTGCAGGATGTGTCGGCGTTGGACTCCTTTTGGGCTGGTACGACGAGAGAGGAGGGATCCCATCAACCCGGGCTGAGTTGAGAACCCGAGTGTCGCGTTCCTTCGCTGCGTGGGATTCGTCGTCGAACTTTTGGACTACGTTAGCCAAACGAGTGACTAAAGCCCCTCATTTCTGCTTGACACCGATGAGATCGGTGACTGACATTCTAGCGACTTGTTTAGTTGCTGTCCCTGCTTCATTGGAGACTTTGACTCATATTTTCAATATATCGAATGCTCGCCCCAATGTTCTTCTGGGCGATTTTGCTACCCATGAGTATTGCCCCTTGTGTACTGTACTGTCAGACCCGATACCCCCCATCCAGTCCCAAATAGTTACCTATAATATCACACAGGGTGATTTGTGTTTTTTCCTTACTTGTGATCCGAGTGCGATTTCTGAATGTATGCGTTTAAGATTGAAAGGTGCCACTTCATTCACCGCTCATGAACGAACTTTGTGCCTTCAAAGGACACCGAAAACATGTGCTTCTGTTCAGAATAACATGACTTGCAAGAGTTTGGTAGTTACTCCCAGTCATTATCGCACGATGTTACTACCTGCCGGATGGCTTTTCTCATGTGGTAATACTTCCTGGCCATATATCCCCGCAAATATTTCTGGAGGCCCTTGTGCCATTACTAGACTGAGCTTGTTAATGTTTTCATCACATCCGAATGCCAACTCTCGTGTGATTCGAGATACAGTGAGGTTACAGGAGGATTGTGACTCATCTTTGCATTTATATTCCAAGTCTGAATACCTTAGCCTGGCTATTTCAATTGTTGGTGTTCCTGCTTTGGCAGTTTATAATGCCAAATCTATTGGGAAAATGGCCTGCTGGATGGTAAAATCCATTAATCATACTTCTACAGTCCTGTCTGACATGCTATTAGACGCCCAGGGTGAACGTAGAGCTATCTTGCAAAATCGAGCGGCCATTGATTATCTTTTGCTTAAACATGGACACGATTGTTCTGATTTTGAGGGTCTTTGTTGTTTTAACTTGTCTGATCATACAAAATCCATTCAAGCTCACATTGATAAACTACATGACTTGACAGAAGAAGTTAGAAAACACATTGACCAGGGCTGGTTTGACTGGCTCTTTAATTGGTTACCTGATTTGCATATGTTACGTCAGATATTAGGAGGTATTCTGGTTACTATCGGCATTTTGATTTCTATCTGTTGCTTTATTCAGTGTATTCCTTCACTACTTCAATTCTGCACACCTGGTACTAGACATAGATCAGTTAGTTTTGTTTCATATTATTCTTCCACAGATATTAGTTCTGTTTAATGAATGTATAATAGACTGAAGTCAAGGGTGAAATGTTCTGCTCGATTTTCCCGGCCTTCTTGTGAGGAAAGGTGATTGAATGTGACTTCAGTCTCTTACCATTCAAGTCTAAGGGTTAGAGTAGTGAATGGAGCCTATTTACTAGGCACTTCGACATGATCCTGTGCTCTTCCCCATAGATCAGGGCTTGCACACATAGCCTAGGGGATAGATTCGTTAGTATTAGGGATAACCTGTCCTGTAGTTAGGGTATTTCATGGAGCCGTGCTGAATTCAGGCCTGGTAGGCCTCAAACGGGAGAGACTCCATCTTTCTTTCTGCTCCGGCAGCTTGGGATGCTTCTAGGTCAAATGTAATGTTTTAGTTATGAGGTGTTATTCGCTTGGAGAGAACCGGTTCAGGCCGGCCCTTATCGAAGGATTGTATTTTTCTTCATGCCGAAGACACTACATCAGGCCGGCCGGCTGGGAACGTGTCCTTGGTACGGGGAGGTACAAGAATTTGGTGGGCGGCAGGTTACGGGCCGGAATTTTCCATGAGGAAACGCACCTCTATATTAGTGAAAGTCTGAGGCAGTTACATGTTCAGTCCGTAGGCGGGATCTAGCCGTTAGCAGTAAAGCTACTACTTATTCCAGGGAAGACAGACGCCATCTTGGAGGCAGAGAAAAACCGAGAGACAGATACTCTCCTAGCAGAATAACCAGAGAGGAGAGAGTAGCCGATAAGGAAGAGGTCCCAGTGACTCGGAGAAGGGTGAAGGGAACAGCGCATAATGGTGCAGACATGTATCCGTGACTGCGGAGGTGTGACTTCCAGGCGAGCCGAGGCACAGACGAGAAGGGAACCTAGATGACCACTGAGTGCAGGCTACATACTACTAAGGTGATGTCGACCCTTTCTTATTAGAGTACACAACTTAATCTTTCACTTTTCTTTGCAGGTTATGTGTTATATTGTAATATTATGTGATTGCGTATGTAATGAGTAATAAAGTACCCAGTTTGTAGTGAACCAACATGTGCTGCGTGTTCTTGTATGAGAGGGTAGCCTATTCTTCTAGTCAGCTGCGGCTACATGAACAGATGTTAACCCTGATCAGGTAAGTGGTAACTGAATAAGGGAAAGAGGAGCCCCTCGAACCGGAGAACAGGCTATGCTCGAACTGGCAGTCCTTGTGTGATCTGATGAATAGTGAGACTGATTCCCTTTTTGTATGTTATGGTGATCATAGGATGAACTGTCGTATGAGACTGCCGTCTGGGTAGAGAGGTCTGGATCCGGATGGGATCGCGAGGCCGCCGATTGTGCTGAGACTGCCGTCTGGGTAGAGAGGTCTGGATTCGTATGGGATCGCGAGGCCGCCACTTGTGATACTGTCGTATGGGCAGAGAGGTCTGGATTCGTATGGGATCGCGAGGCCGCCACTTGTGATACTGTCGTATGGGCAGAGAGGTCTGGATTCGTATGGGATCGCGAGGCCGCCACTTGTGATACTGTCGTATGGGCAGAGAGGTCTGGATTCGTATGGGATCGCGAGGCCGCCACTTGTGCTGAGACTGCCGTCTGGGTAGAGAGGTCTGGATTCGTATGGGATCGCGAGGCCGCCACTTGTGATACTGTCGTATGGGCAGAGAGGTCTGGATTCGTATGGGATCGCGAGGCCGCCACTTGTGATACTGTCGTATGGGCAGAGAGGTCTGGATTCGTATGGGATCGCGAGGCCGCCACTTGTGCTGAGACTGCCGTCTGGGTAGAGAGGTCTGGATTCGTATGGGATCGCGAGGCCGCCACTTGTGATACTGTCGTATGGGCAGAGAGGTCTGGATTCGTATGGGATCGCGAGGCCGCCACTTGTGATACTGTCGTATGGGCAGAGAGGTCTGGATTCGTATGGGATCGCGAGGCCGCCACTTGTGATACTGTCGTATGGGCAGAGAGGTCTGGATTCGTATGGGATCGCGAGGCCGCCGATTATAAGAGGTCTTGGTATGTATAGTAGGAATTCCCTGTCCTTAGGTGGTAGATATATGTGGTTACCTATTGTAGATAGGCCCTAGGGAGAGGGAGGGGGTAACGTTCTGGCTGGGTTAGTGAGGCTCTGATGAGCGGGTTCTATCTGATCCGAAAACCCAAGCAGAACACTATTCCCCACAAAACAAGTACAATATGAATACTTTACCCACGTCATCAACAAATGCTTTATGTTTCTAAAATGATCTTCACAGCATGCTAAGTAAGGATTGCTGCGGGTAGGCAAAAGCTAATCTTTTGTCACTCTGAACATATCTGCACTAAGAGCGATAAGGCAAGAAAACAAAAATAGACAGCTATCCATTTCTAAAAATCCAAAGCTATGAATTTGAAAGGAGGCGAATTTCCCATTTTTCAACATCTAT
This sequence comes from Triturus cristatus, assembly GCF_964204655.1. Classification (NCBI taxonomy): domain Eukaryota; kingdom Metazoa; phylum Chordata; class Amphibia; order Caudata; family Salamandridae; genus Triturus; species Triturus cristatus. Next base: position 874,102,566 of record NC_140583.1, on the reverse strand, counting down.
ACGTCCCCATGAAAACACATTTAATAACTGTTGACAGGGTTAGCCCTTTCACATCATCAATTTAAGAAGATAATCTATGTTGCTTGAAGTACTCAAATTGCTTCTAAAGTTTAGAATTTGAGAAAGATACGTGTGACGGGACAGAACATGCAGATCAGGGAGTAGAAGGAAGTACGGACTGGTGGACACCGATATCGCTTTTACCTAATGTTGTCCCCTCTCAACAGGATGAATGGGCGTCAGAAACCGAAGGAATACTCCGGGATACAATATCAGGAGTGGTGCCCTTTAACGGGGAAGACCTGGGGAAACAGACCCCGCCCCTACAGGACGTCACGGCGTTGGGAGCGTCAAAAGAGGACGGAAACAGGAAGAGGACGGACGGCGATCCCAGGAGAGGAGAAGGAGACGAGCGGCGTGGCGAAGTGGACAAGGAAGAGAAAGAAGTACGGGAGAGAGCACACGGAGAGAAAGGAGGTCAGAGAGCGGAGAGGCCAGGAGGCTCCAGATCTGGCGAAGCGATCTGCCACGTTCCCAGGGGAGGAGCGTGGCTTGGACAGGTACGGGACCGGGTAGCGGGTTGGGTAGGACGGCGGGAGCACCCGCGTTAAGAGAACCGTCCCTCGTTTTGTTCGGTCACCTTCTTTTTGTTGTTGCGTCCCCGACCCCTCACCATTTTTTGAAGCACACGAATATACTGTTCTGCACAGTTAAGGTGGTTTCCTCACTCCCGGGCCCTGGTATTAGGACATTGTCGCCTATTCGATGAGGCTAATAGCATCCCTTGTCTTTTCTTTGCATTTGGGAGCCACCGGCGAGCTGACAACGTGACCGGAGGTGCGGCTAAAAGGAAACCCATTTCAATAAAACCTAACATACATCGATCTCGTCTAGCGTCCGTCCTTGAAGGCCCATTACAACTGGTGTCAGAAGTGGGATTTCCATCTCACTCCGTCTGTAATCCAAAGATGGAGGCCCTCATTCAACACCTGATCCAAGGCCAGGAAAAGCTCGGCTGGGCCGTAGAAAGGCAGATGACATCCGCCCAAGCAGATAGGGAGCACTTCCAGGACACTATGAAAGCCCAATTTGAGTCCCTGCCAAAGGCCGCCCCGGAGCCGGGAGTTCCTGTGCCCCTAGAACGGCAGCTACCATATTCCAGTACTGCGGGAGTGGCCCTACAGAAATATGTCAGTGGGGACGACCCAGACGCATTCTTGACCAACTTCGAGTGAGCGGCTCGAGCATGTGGATGGCCAGAAGAAAAATTGCCTTTTTTTCTGGCTCCGCTCCTCTCAGGAGAAGCCTAGTCCGCATATCAAGTGGCAAACCCCAGCGGCACCACCGGTTATCCAATAATTAAGGAGGTCATCCTGGAACACCTTGGGCTGGATGCCGAAGCATATCGAGTCAGATTTCGAAAGGAAAGGGGCCTGCCGGGGGAAAATCCCAAAACCCTGTATTTTCGTTTGAAAATGGCTGCCGACAAATGGATCAAGCCAGAGAACAGCACAAAAGAGGAGATAATGTTGAAAATCTATATGGAGCAATTTCTGGACGCATTACCGTATGGGACCCAAAGGTGGTTGAAGCAACAGCCCCACTTAACGCCCGAACAAGCGGTGGACATGGCCGAGTATTTCGCGAGGTCACAACTCCGCTCGTTCCCCTTGGACACGGAGAAAACCAATAAAAATCCTATAGGGGGTAAGAGCGAGAGAAAGATGGTCCTCCCGCCAGCGGTACCACGACCCAAAAACCAACGCACCGAGGTCCCCCTTCCTAGGGGCCCACAGTGTTTTGAGTGTGGCGAGTGGGGGCACATCGCCAGACTTTGCCCCAGGAAACGGACCGAGGAGCCCATGGATGTGGGGTACCTTCCGAGAAGCGTCCTGTACTCAGCTGAGATGGGTGCCTCTTTTTACGTACGTGTGGGGATGAATGGCATCGTAGTAAAAGCTCTCTTAGATTCAGGGTGCCGACAGTCGGTGGTCAGGAAACCATTAGTGCTGCCACACCAGTATCTACCACAAAAACTAGTACACATAAGATGCATACACAGGGAGGTTAGACCCTATCCGTTGGCCCTCGTCCCCATGACTCCCTTAAATGGCACCGCCTGTACAGTGAGGGTGGGGGTGGTGGATACGTTGCCGGAGGAAGTCATCTTAGGGGTAGACAACCCAGAGTTTCTATCCCTGTTTAAAAAAACATTGGAGGTAGAAAACAGGGGACTAGACACACCCACCCGGGTCTCGTCACTGCTGAACCTTGGATCATAGATCGGAGTTTCCGATTTGCGCAGATCAACGACAGAACTTTGTTTAATGCATGGGAAAACGCTAATTTAAACCAGACAAACACTAAAGAAGTATTCCCTCGCTTTGTGATAAAGAACGAGTTTTTGTACAGAGAAGGAAAGAAAGGAGAGGGCCCCCAACTTTTAGTACCACAGCCCTTCAGGGAACAGGTAATGTTCTTCTCACACGCACATCTCACAGCTGGACATTCAGGAAGAGAGAAGACTACGAGTAGTGTACTGCGTTTTTTTTATTGGCCAGGTGTATATAGAGACGTAGACTCCTATTGCAAAGCGTGTGAAACCTGCCAAAGGAAGTCCTCCTACAAACCCATAGCTGCCCCCTTACAACCAATGCCCATAATAGGAGTCCCATTCGAGAGGGTGGGTATGGATTTGATAGGCTCCCTTCCCCGAACTAAGAAAGGCCACCTCCATGCCCTCGTTATCGTGGATTACGCCACCTGATTTATAGAGGCTTTTCCTCTAACATCCCCCACCACCAAGAATTTGGCAGAAAAATTAGTGGAGCTGTTTTCCCGAGTAGGATTTCCGAAAGAGGTGGTGACGGACCAAGGCACCCCTTTTACGTCACGCCTGATGAAACAGGTTTGCGCAACACTAGACATCCGTCATTTACGTACGCCCGTTTACCATCCCTAGACGGATGGACTAGTAGAAAGATATAACCGCACCTTAAAGACCACCCTGAAGAAAATGCTTACGGTGGAAGGACGAGAATGGGACAGGCTCCTTCCCCTGGCCTTATATGTATTACGGTCACAAGTGCAAAGCAGTACGGGGTGCTCAGCTTTTGAATTACTGTATGGAAGACAGCCCAGATCCCTATTGGAGATGACTAGGGACGCTTGGGAAAGCGAAGACAGGCAAGACCACTGTACCTTACTGGACTACACCTCCCAACTGAAGTCCAAGATCGGAAAACTAAGGGACCTGGCGTACACAAACATGGAAAGAAGCCAAGCCAAGCAAAAAAAGTATTATGATCACGGGAAAAAACTCCGAAAACTACAAGTCGGTGAGTGGGTGCTTGTACTACTGCCGTCCACTACCAGTAAGTTCAAGAGTGAATGGCAAGGGCCGTACAAGGTGAGGGAAACCATAGGGCACACGACGTATAAATTACAAGTGACCCCCTCCAGAACTCAAAGTTACCACATAAATCTCCTCAAGAAGTGGCTGGGACCCCCTCTGAGATCGGCTCATTTACTGATTCCCACAAATACCCCTACGGCCTCCACAATAGGCTCCTTGGTGGTAAACGCCGAACTACCCGAGGCACAGAAAGAACACCTACGAGAGGCGCTCAGTCCCTTCGAAGACATCTTTTCAGACTCCCCAGGGAAAACGCACCTGGCTGAGCACGCCATCGATAACTTACCGGGAAAAATAGTGAGACAGAAGGCTTACCGGATTCCCGCCGCGAAAAGAGAAGCGATTCGGAAGGAAGAGGAAGACATGCTCCGCTTGGGGGTCATTCGACCCTCCACGAGTCCGTGGGCGTCCCCTGTCGTAATGATACCAAAGCCCGACGGGTCGTCCCGTTTCTGTATGGATTTTAGGGCTTTGAACAACATCTCCACCTTCGATGCCTACCCGATACCTCGAGTGGACGAACTGATAGAGAAGATCGGAGAGGCTGCTTATATAACGACGTTCGACCTCACGAAGGGGTACTGGCAGGTGCCCCTCCGGGAATAAGACCGGAAGAAAACCGCCTTTTCTACGGACCTAGGGCTGTTTGAGTTTACGGTCCTGCCGTTTGGGCTCCACGGAGCCCCTGCGACATTTCAGCGGCTAATGAACACCGTGTTGTTGCCCTACAACACCTTTAGCTCTGCCTATTTGGACGACATCGTGGTGTTCAGCCGGTCCTGGGAAGAACATCTTCGACACCTCCGGATAATCCTCAACGCCCTCCACCAAGCCGGTTTACATATTAATGCAAGAAAATCAAGAGCATCCTTCCATCGGGTACAATATCTGGGGTATGTCCTAGGGGACGGGGTTATCTCCCCACAAGAAAAAAAAGTCAGGTTTTTTTAGGCTTAATAGGATATTACAGGCACTTCATCCCTTCTTTCGCCGAGATAGCCTCCCCCTTAACTGATCTCTTAAGAAAGGTCTGTTCCGCATATACACTAAGACATCCTAGTACTGAGAGGTTGAGGGCCTTCAGGGAGCTGAAGAGAGCCATCACTTCGGCACCGGTACTCATTTCCCCCAATTTCCAGAAACAGTTTATACTGGCCACAGACGCTTCGGACAACGGGATAGGGGCAGTACTATCCCAAATAGGTGGAGATGGGCACGAACATCCTGTCCTCTACATCAGTCGTAAGTTGTTCCCCAGAGAAGGTAAATACCCCACAATAGAACGGGAATGTTTAGCTGTCAAGTGGGCGGTCGAAAAGCTGCGATATTACCTAGAGGGGAAGCCATTCATCCTGTACACGGACCATGCCCCATTACAGTGGATGTATCGGAACAAGAGCAATAATCCCAGGGTCTTGAGATGGTTTTTGTCGTTGCAACCATTCTCGTTCTCTGTTCTCCATCGCCGGGGACGGGACAACAGTAATGCTGACTTTCTCTCTAGGTCCATGCCTCTCCCCGAGCGGGAGCAGCCAGGGGGGTTGGTATGTGACGGGACAGAACATGCAGATCAGGGAGTAGAAGGAAGTACAGACTGGTGGACACCGATATCGCATTTACCTAATGTTGTCCCCTCTCAACAGGATGAATGGGCGTCAGAAACCGAAGGACTACTCCGGGATACAATATCAGGAGTGGTGCCCTTTAACATGGAAGACCTGGGGAAACAGACCCCGCCCCTACAGGACGTCACGGCGTTGGGAGCGTCAAAAGAGGACGGACGGCGATCCCAGGAGAGAAGGAGACGAGCGGCGTGGCGAAGTGGACGAGGAAGAGAAAGAAGTACGGGAGTGTTAGAAAACCCCACTCCCACACCGGAAGGGTGGTAGTGGGTCTTCCCAGACATACACTGTGGTAGCTTGGCTCGAGTGGTCAGGGATCAGGCACCGTGCTAAGCATACGTCATACCCACACAATAACCATGCGTGCATCCGTTCCAAAAACGACACTACACCTTAAAAATTATACTGAAAATATATCTCTTTATCTTTTTTTCTCTTAGTTGCTGATTAAATAAATAATAATACAATCACAGTACACAAGGCTTTTCCTGTGGAAGGGTACGTCAAATAAATACTGTCTTAACGATTCAATAAATAAGGTAGATCATAAACAATCAAGGCATAAATATAAGTGCATTACATAACAGGCAATTAAATATTATGAGGCAATAAATACTGCGAGACAATAAATACTGTGCAACAATAAATACTGTGAAACAATAAATACTGTGAGGCAATAAATAGGATGAATACAATAAATACAGTGCTCTCAATAAATAATAAAAGCCAACAGTGACACTTGAAAATCAGTTCACATTCCTGAGGTACTATGGGATGATTTGACCCAATCCCAGCTTGTAGAGATTTGAATGGCCTACTTGGCGTGGACAAGGCTGAGGCCTAAACTGAGGTAGATCAAGGGGGAATCTAGAGATCTGGCTCTCCCACACTACACAACCCCTCTGTATTAGTCTCAGCTCACCCCCTGGCACTATCAAACTGGTTCCAGCACCTCTCTAGCCTCTAGGATGGTCTCTTAGGGCTTCACAGGGCCTTAGGCGCCCTCTATTCCACTTACTGCCCTTTTTATGAAGTTCCGACGCCGCTGGAGTCGTGTCGACGCCGTGAGGCGGTTCCGGTTCGATGCCGGCGGCCTCGGCTCAATGACAGTTCTTGTCGACGCCGGTAGGCGGTTCCGGTTCGATGTCGGCGGCCTCGGCTCGATGTCGACCTCCGGTTCGATGACGTCGGGCAGTCTTGGCTCGATGTCGACTTCGGGCGGCTCCGGTTCGATGACGTCGGGCGGCCTCGGCTCGATGTCGACTTCCGGCGACTCCGGAGTGCGATCTCCACTCCCGACCTCCAATGCTCCTTTCCTCAGGTTCCGGCGACTCCGGAGTGCGACCTCCACTCCCGACCTCCGGCACGATTCTCTTCTGGTTCCGGCGACTCCGGAGTGCGATCTCCACTCCCGACCTCCGGTGCTTCACCTCGGTCTCCGGCGACTCCGGAGGGCGGACTTCACTCCCCCGTCGACGCCGCACACTCGACCTCAGGTGTCTTCCTCCTCGACCTCTGGTACTCTCCACGACCTCCGTCGGCGCCCTCTCTCGACCTCTGGCGGCTCCGGGTACGACGTCTGCTTTCCAGTCAGCGCCGCTTCTCCACCTCGGGCTCCAGGTCTCCAGGCTTCACGACGTTGGACTTCAAGAAGTTACCAGTAACCAGGTCAGGAACTTGCTGTTCTTTACTTTTAAGGCCTGTTCCGGCTGTCCAGGTCCTCAAGATGGTTTTTCTTGCTTTCTCCCACACAGGGCTCCAGGCTGGGCTCAGTCAGCAGGGACTAGTATCAAGGGTGGGTTTCTGGACCCCACTCCAGGCACAAGTTTCCACCCCTGTTGCCTCACTCCTTCCTCCTTCAGTTCTGTGCTCCTCTCTCTTCACCAGTCAGGTGCCAACTGCCAACTCCAACTGCCAACCTGGAGATGCCTTCCCAACATTCTAAACCTGCCTCACACTGTCACAGGGTTCTGGAATGTTCTGGAAGGTGCTGGTAGGTTCCAGTGATGTCACAGGTGACAATGGGTGGCCACCATTTTGTGTTTCAGGCCCTCAGACAGAAGTTCCAGGGGTAGATAAAATGGCTCCCTGAATCTGCATCAATACTAAAAAGTCTGGTGGTTCCCAAAAAGGAAAAATACTAACAGGGTTTGAGGCAAAAGTGGGACAAAATAAATAATAATGAGGAGGGACCACCCAAAGGGCTGACAGGTCTAACACGCGTCCCCCCCAGCTGAAAGTGGGGAGAGCTACCCAACCCCTTGGGAGTTCTCATCACTAAGGCGGAAATACCTTGAGAGACCGTCTGCATTGGCGTGGTCCACTCCAGGCCGATGTTCCACCTGAAAGTCCATTCCCTGTAGGGAGATAGACCACCTCAACAACTTGGGATTCTCCCCCTTCATCTGCATCAGCCAACGAAGGGGTCTGTGGTCGGTCTGAACTAGGAAGTGCGAGCCAAACAGGTATGGCCAAAACTTCTTAAGAGCCCATACCACTGCAAAGGCTTCACGCTCTATTGCACTCCACTTCTGTTCCCTGGGAAGTAGTCTCCGGGATAGGAAGACCACGGGTTGATCCAGACCCTCTTCATTGAGTTGCGATAATACTGCCCCAATGCCATGTTCTGATGCATCTGTCTGGACAATGAACTTCTTGGAAAAGTCTGGGGCCCGTAGGACCGGGGCCTCGCACATGGCTTGCTTCAGTTTTACGAAGGCCTGCTGACAAGCCTCCGTCCAAACTACCCGTCGAGGTTGTTTCTTGGACGTGAGCTCCGTGAGGGGGGCTACAATGGTTCCGTACCCCTTCACTAAGCGGCGGTAGTATCCCGTGAGGCCCAGAAAAGCTCGGACCTCAGTCTGTGTCTTGGGGGGTTCCCAGGCCATGATGGCCTCGATCTTCGCCTGGAGGGGTTGCACCGCTCCCCTACCCACCAAGTGTCCAAGGTACACTACCGACCCCTGCCCGATCTGGCACTTGCTGGCCTTGATCGTTAACCCAGCTTGTCTCAGGGCCTGGAGAACAGCTTGCGGGTGACGCAAGTGATCCTCCCAGCTGTTACTGAAGACGGCTATGTCATCCAGATAAGCAGCAGAGAAACTCTCCATTCCGGTGAGGATCTGGTTCACCAGACGCTGAAACGTGGCAGGTGCGTTCTTGAGCCCAAAGGGCATCACACAGAACTGGTAGTGGCCATTGGGCGTGGAGAAGGCTGACCTTTCCCTAGCTCCATCAGTCAAAGAGATCTGCCAGTACCCAGAAGTAAGGTCAAAGGTACTTAGATATTGGGCAGCTCCCAGCCGGTCAATCAATTCATCCGCCCTAGGGATCGGATGAGCATCAGTTTTGGTTACTGAATTCAGTCCCCGGTAGTCCACACAGAACCTCAGTTCCGGTTGGCCACCCGGTGGTGCGGCTTTTGGTACTAACACCACCGGACTGGACCAGGGGCTGCTGGAAGGTTCGATCACTCCTAGCTCCAGCATCTTAGTGACTTCACTGTTAATGCTGGCCTTCACCTTGTCTGACATCCGGTAGATCTTGGACTTCACAGGTGGGCTGTCTCCTGTGTCCACATCATGGACGCACAGGTGAGTCCTACCCGGAACAAGGGAGAACAACGAAGAGTACTGTCCCAGGACCTGGCGGCAGTCCTCCTGCTGTTCAGGAGTTAGAGATGGGGAGAGAATCACTCCCTCCACAGACCCATCCTTCTCTTGAGACGCAAACAAATCGGGGAGAGGCTCGCTTTCCGCGTCCTCCGCTCCGTCAGTCACCATCATCAAAATGACTTTGGGCCTCTCGTGGTGGGGTTTGAGGCGGTTGGCATGCAGCACCCGTAGGGGCTGACGAGGGGTCTTAAGATCCACCAAGTAGGTAGCCTTACCCTTCTTCTCCAATACCTCAAAGGGTCCTGACCAGCGATCCTGGAGGGCGCTAAGCTCTCCTGGTTCGATCACCCACACCTTCTGGCCAGGCTCCAACTCCACCGGGTGAGCGTTGTGGTCATACCACGCCTTCATTACTGCTTGGCTGGCCTCCAAGTTGTCAGAAGCTTGCTTCCACAACTTAGCCATTTGGCTCCGGAAGGCCAGCATGTAGCTCACCACATCCTGGGGAAGCTTTCTGGGAGTTCTTTCCCATCCGTCTCTCACCAGGTTGAGAGGTCCACGTACAGGGTGCCCGTACAAAAGCTCGAAGGGGCTGAAGCCCACTCCCTTCTGTGGCACTTCCCTGTAAGAAAACAATAGACAGGGTAGGAGGACGTCCCATTTCCTCCGCAGGCTTTCAGGCAGACTTCTGATCATGCCTTTCAAGGTTTTGTTAAACCTCTCCGCCAGACCATTGGTCTGGGGGTGGTAAGGAGTTGTGAACCGGTAGGTCACTCCACACTCCTTCCACATGGCCCGCATGTACGCTGACATGAAGTTGGTCCTCCTGTCGGACACAACTTCCTTGGGAAAACCCACTCGGGTAAAGATTCCCATCAGGGCCCTAGCCACAACAGGTGCTGTAATGGTCCTCAGAGGTATTGCCTCTGGGTACCGTGTGGCATGATCCACCAGAACCAGGATAAACCTGTGACCAGCTGACGTAGGCGGATCTAATGGACCCACAATGTCGATGCCCACCCTTTCAAAGAGGGTGCTAACGACAGGAAGTGGTTCCAGGGGAGCTTTCAGCTTCACCCCTGTTTTCCCACTGGCTTGGCAAGACACACATGTCCGGCAGTAGGTATCGGATGACACTTTCATTTGAGGCCAATAAAAGTGTGGGACAAGACGGGCGAAGGTCTTGTCTTGCCCCAGGTGTCCTGCCAATGGGATCTCGTGAGCCAACTCCAGAAGGAAGGCTCGATAACGTTGAGGGACTACCAAGGCTCGTGACGATCCATGTAGGGGTGCCTTGGGTTCACTGTAGAGGAGGCCATCCTCCCAGTAAACACTGTAGTTCCCTTCAACGTTCCCTGCTGCCTGGGCTTTGGCCTGTCGCCTCAGTCCCTCAAGGGTAGGGCACTCCTTCTGGCCCTGGCAGAATTCCTCCCTGGACGGGCCTCCCTCCACGTGCCACTCGGCCGGGATGGGTAGGTCCTCCAGTTCGGTGACATCCCCCACCGCAGACTCCTGGTCCACCACCTCCGGTGGCCTATCCGTCCTACGGGGGGCGGACGCCGAGGCAGGCTCCTCCTGTCCTCGGTTCTTCCCTTGACTGGCAGCTGGCTGGGCCTTTGTTCCAGGCTCCAGCCGAAACGAACTCCCTCTCCGGGTATTCGCGGATCCTGTGCTCACACAGGCCCAGTCAGGTGTACCCAGCATCTCAGTGTGAGTCCGGTATTCCACCTCTTTCCAAGCATTGTGCTCCATGTCATTCCCCAGCAGACAATCGACTGGCACGGCAGGGCTTACGGCAACTCGAAGTGAACCTGCAACCCCTTCCCATTCAAAGGGAACCTCGGCCACCGGATAGTGGCCCATTCTGCCGTCAGCCATCGCGGCAGGGTGGAGTACATCGGGAATCACCTGCTCTGGAGACACCAGTTGGCTACGCACCATAGTCATACTGGCTCCTGTGTCTCTCAGAACCTCCCCCCTTTGGCCGTTGATGGTGACCCACTGCCCATACTTTGCGGTATTTGCGGGCACCTGGATCTTAGGAACCATCTCCCGTTCTCCCAGGGACACTAAAGTGACACCCGCCCACTCCCTTCCCTTAATTAAAGGCATCTCCTCCCCGAGCACTACACTAGCTACTCCGGGGGCCTTTCCTCCAATGGGAGGGGGTGGTCGTTTTGGGCACTTCGCATCTCCCTTATAGTGTCCAACGCCACCGCACTCGAAGCAATGGACAACCCTTGGCTGCTGTCTCTGGCCAGGATTAGGGTTTCTGGGTGGGTTAGCCCTAGGGGTGAATCCTGTTCCCTTACCTTGGAAATTATTTTGGGGGCCTTTGGAGAACTCCTTTTTCTTTTCCCCTCCCTCTTTCTTCTGGGGGGCGCCCTGTCCGGCCTTTTGAGTATCCCCTCCAGTCCCCCTTGTGGACACCCGGGTACTAGCCCAAATGTCCGCCTCCTCAGCAAGCTTCCGGGGATTGGTCAGCTTGCTATCCACCAGGTGTTGACGCAGTTCAGGGAAACATTTTTCGAGCAGGTGTTCCTTCAATACTAAATCAAACAACCCCTCGTAGTTCCTTACTTCACTGCCCTGAATCCAACCCTCTAATGCCTTCTTTGCATAATCCAGGAAGTCCACCCAATTCTGTGTGCCCAGTTTGTGGCTACCCCGGAACTTCTGTCTGTATTTCTCGGGTGTTAGTCCAAACTTTCGTATGAGCGCCACTTTCATGGTGGGGTAGTGGGTCTGCTCATCCTGCTCTAGGGCCAATAATGCATCCCTACCAGCTGGAGGCATGTACCTGTACAATCCCCTTCCCCAGTACTTCTCTGGAACCCCATGGGCCCTTAATGAGACCTCATAGGCCGCTAGCCACTTGGCAATATCGTCGCCCACACCATAGCTAGCCACTAGGTCCTTCGGCAAATAGGGTTTGGGTTCCCTGGTCAACTCTCTTTCTTCGCTGCCACCATTAGGAATAGGGTGTGCCCCGGCTCGTAGGATCTGAAGATCTATCTCTTTCAGCCTTAGCTCATGAGCCATCCTCTGTTCCTCCTTCTCTTTCTCCAGCCTTGCTAAGTCCCATGTGAGCTGTCTTTTCTCCCTCCGGTCTGTTAACTCCACTTCAGACAAGCCACCGCTAGAGGCACTGCTGCCCTTCCTAGAAAGTGTCCTGGGCCCCGCTAACAGGTTCCCCACCTCAGGTTGGTACAAACCAGCTCCCTCACTGTCGGGCTCTCTATCCGTCCTCCTCCTCAGCCTTGCTTTCTCGTCGTGCCTCCCCCAAGCCCTTAAGCTGGTTTGGAGTGCACCCTTCTTTGCTCCTGGGGGACAATACACCCCCTCCCGCTGACAAAACTCCCTGAGTTGGGCCACAGTATAGGTTTCCAGGTCTTCTAGCACAAACTCCATTTTGCCCACTCAGGTCAGAGGACAGTTATTTGCAGAAGCTATGCAGGGGGGTACCTTATATAATACCTCCTCCCACCACCAGAGTAAATTTGGAAAAAACAAAAACTCACAATTAGGAAGGCCGCTTGGAGAAAACTCCCGGTGTAGGCCTATGGACTACCCACAGTTATTGTCGAGTATACGTAGGCACAGCTCTATCCCACCACTGAACACCAATTATGTTAGAAAACCCCACTCCCACACCAGAAGGGTGGTAGTGGGTCTTCCCAGACATACACTGTGGTAGCTTGGCTCGAGTGGTCAGGGATCAGGCACCGTGCTAAGCATACGTCATACCCACACAATAACCATGCGTGCATCCGTTCCAAAAACGACACTACACCTTAAAAATTATACTGAAAATATATCTCTTTATCTTTTTTTCTCTTAGTTGCTGATTAAATAAATAATAATACAATCACAGTACACAAGGCTTTTCCTGTGGAAGGGTATGTCAAATAAATACTGTCTTAACGATTCAATAAATAAGGTAGATCATAAACAATCAAGGCATAAATATAAGTGCATTACATAACAGGCAATTAAATATTATGAGGCAATAAATACTGCGAGACAATAAATACTGTGCAACAATAAATACTGTGAAACAATAAATACTGTGAGGCAATAAATAGGATGAATACAATAAATACAGTGCTCTCAATAAATAATAAAAGCCAACAGTGACACTTGAAAATCAGTTCACATTCCTGAGGTACTATGGGATGATTTGACCCAATCCCAGCTTGTAGAGATTTGGATGGCCTGAGGGGTATACTACTTGGCGTGGACAAGGCTGAGGCCTAAACTGAGGTAGATCAAGGGGGAATCTAGAGATCTGGCTCTCCCACACTACACAACCCCTCTGTATTAGTCTCAGCTCACCCCCTGGCACTATCAAACTGGTTCCAGCACCTCTCTAGCCTCTAGGATGGTCTCTTAGGGCTTCACAGGGCCTTAGGCGCCCTCTATTCCACTTACTGCCCTTTTTATGAAGTTCCGACGCCGCTGGAGTCGTGTCGACGCCGTGAGGCGGTTCCGGTTCGATGTCGGCGGCCTCGGCTCAATGACAGTTCTTGTCGACGCCGGTAGGCGGTTCCGGTTCGATGTCGGCGGCCTCGGCTCGATGTCGACCTCCGGTTCGATGACGTCGGGCAGTCTTGGCTCGATGTCGACTTCGGGCGGCTCCGGTTCTATGACGTCGGGCGGCCTCAGCTCGATGTCGACTTCCGGCGGCTCCGGAGTGCGATCTCCACTCCCGACCTCCAATGCTCCTTTCCTCAGGTTCCGGCGACTCCGGAGTGCGACCTCCACTCCCAACCTCCGGCACGATTCTCTTCTGGTTCCGGCGACTCCGGAGTGCGATCTCCACTCCCGACCTCCGGTGCTTCACTTCGGTCTCCGGCGACTCCGGAGGACGGACTTCACTCCCCCGTCGACGCCGCACACTCGACCTCAGGTGTCTTCCTCCTCGACCTCTGGTACTCTCCACGACCTCCGTCGGCGCCCTCTCTCGACCTCTGGCGGCTCCGGGTACGACGTCTGCTTTCCAGTCAGCGCCGCTTCTCCACCTCGGGCTCCAGGTCTCCAGGCTTCACGACGTTGGACTTCAAGAAGTTACCAGTAACCAGGTCAGGAACTTGCTGTTCTTTACTTTTAAGGCCTGTTCCGGCTGTCCAGGTCCTCAAGATGGTTTTTCTTGCTTTCTCCCACACAGGGCTCCAGGCTGGGCTCAGTCAGCAGGGACTAGTATCAAGGGTGGGTTTCTGGACCCCACTCCAGGCACAAGTTTCCACCCCTGTTGCCTCACTCCTTCCTCCTTCAGTTCTGTGCTCCTCTCTCTTCACCAGTCAGGTGCCAACTGCCAACTCCAACTGCCAACCTGGAGATGCCTTCCCAACATTCTAAACCTGCCTCACACTGTCACAGGGTTCTGGAAGGTGCTGGTAGGTTCCAGTGATGTCACAGGTGACAATGGGTGGCCACCATTTTGTGTTTCAGGCCCTCAGACAGAAGTTCCAGGGGTAGATAAAATGGCTCCCTGAATCTGCATCAATACTAAAAAGTCTGGTGGTTCCCAAAAAGGAAAAATACTAACAGGGTTTGAGGCAAAAGTGGGACAAAATAAATAATGATGAGGAGGGACCACCCAAAGGGCTGACAGGTCTAACAGGGAGAGAGCACACGGAGAGAAAGGAGGTCAGAGAGCGGAGAGGCCAGGAGGCTCCAGATCCGGCGAAGCACCCTGCCACGTTCCCAGGGGAGGAGCGTGGCTTGGACAGGTACAGGACTGGGTAGCGGGTTGGGTAGGATGGCGGGAGCACCCGCGTTAAGAGAACCGTCCCTCGTTTTGTTCGGTCACCTTCTTTAGGTCTCGCCTGACCCAGCGCATGCGCTGGTCTGACGAGACTTATTGAGAGGGCTCCAAAAAGTGCTACCAGGCCAGCCTAGAGCCACAGTGCATGTGCGCGCGCGCCGCACTTTGATGTTTGATCGTGATCACTTTCACTTTCCATAGCCAATAGGTCTCGCTTTTGGGACCTTATAAGTATTTAGTTATGCAACTGTTGCATGGCTACATGTAAGGAAAGGTTTTCCCCAAATGACTTTTAGGCCCAAGAGGGGGGAAAAAAACAAATTTAAAGAGAAGCTACCTCTTTGACGGCCTATATTTCTTTCATTTTCTGGTAAATACTCTAATCAAATCTTAATAAACATGCACACCTACAGTGATGACCCATAAATACAATGTATACACATAATTCTTTACTTTTTATCTTTGTTTATTTTGTTTGATAAGTAAGAGCATTTTTTGTATCAAAAAGTGATTATAAACATTTCATTTCAGTGTTATCATTTCTAATAATTCACAAATATGCTAAAGACAAATATGTACAATTGGACAAAATTATAAGACATATCCAAAATGACCTAAACACAAATTATTTAGCCCCTCGATAGGCCAATTGAATCACTACATTCATATCTTGCATACTAATCTTGCATACAAACAGTCATACCACAGACTAATCACTACAGAAAAGAGAAAAAAGAACCAATAAAAGTGTACAACTGGGAAAGTCAAATGTCTTAAAATGTTCAACAAATTTTTTCCACGTTTGACTGTAAAGTTTATAGTAACAGACTTGATTTCTTCTTATTGTTTAGTCTGAGTACGTCCAGATAAGCTTTCTTGTCCAGTTGTAGAGAAGCTGGTCTACGCACGTTTCGGTGAGAGATAATTTAAATTCACCTTCATCAGGACCAATGAAGAGAAAAAACTTTTCTGTGCACAAACGAGGGGACAGTTCTCTGCTAGAGGTAAGTCAAATTATCGAGCTCTTATGCTTCTATTATTGTCCTCAACGAATCTTCTTTCAATTGAGGTGGATCTCTTGTTGGACTTATCATAAAGACTGTTGGATTGCCAAGAAGAGTAGGCTTGGACAGGCCTGTATGTAATGTCTCCAAATCAGGTTGTTCTATCCTAGAAGTGTGCCTTCGTAAGAGATTGGGTGGACAGAAAATATTTTATAATCTTAACTCCTGGTTGCTGTAGAGGTAATAGCGTGTATCAAAGTCAGGTCCAAAGGAGCTTATGAATTATTGATTCTTAAATTTCACAAAGTTGCGCCGTCTTCTCCATTGTCGTCCGATTCGAGGCTGGGCCAACAAGAGATCCGATTCGAGGCTGGGCCAACAAGAGATCCACCTCAATTGAAAGAAGATTCGTTGAGGACAATAATAGAAGCATAAGAGCTCGATAATTTGACTTACCTCTAGCAGAGAACTGTCCCCTCGTTTGTGCACAGAAAAGTTTTTTCTCTTCATTGGTCCTGATGAAGGTGAATTTAAATTATCTCTCACCGAAACGTGCGTAGACCAGCTTCTCTACAACTGGACAAGAAAGCTTATCTGGACGTACTCAGACTAAACAATAAGAAGAAATCAAGTCTGTTACTATAAACTTTACAGTCAAACGGGAAAAAATTTGTTGAACATTTTAAGACATTTGACTTTCCCAGTTGTACACTTTTATTGGTTCTTTTTTCTCTTTTCTGTAGTGATTAGTCTGTGGTATGACTGTTTGTATGCAAGATTAGTATGCAAGATATGAATGTAGTGATTCAATTGGCCTATCGAGGGGCTAAATAATTTGTGTTTAGGTCATTTTGGATATGACTTATAATTTTGTCCAATTGTACATATTTGTCTTTAGCATATTTGTGAATTATTAGAAATGATAACACTGAAATGAAATGTTTATAATCACTTTTTGATACAAAAAATGCTCTTACTTATCAAACAAAATAAACAAAGATAAAAAGTAAAGAATTATGTGTATACATTGTATTTATGGGTCATCACTGTAGGTGTGCATGTTTATTAAGATTTGATTAGAGTATTTACCAGAAAATGAAAGAAATATAGGCCGTCAAAGAGGTAGCTTCTCTTTAAACTGTTGCATGGCTAAACACTTATAAGGTCCCAAAGGCGAGACATATTGGCTATGCCAATGCTTGTTTTGTTGTTGCGTCCCCGACCCCTCACCATTTTTTGAAGCACACGAATATACTGTTCTGCACAGTTAAGGTGGTTTCCTCACTCCCGGGCCCTGGTATTAGGACATTGTCGCCTATTCGGTGAGGCTAATAGCATCCCTTGTCTTTTCTTTGCATTTGGGAGCCACCGGCGAGCTGACAACGTGACCGGAGGTGCGGCTGACCTACCAGAGCCGGGTGGACGCTAAGAGCAGGGGCACAGGAGCACCACGGATCCCGCCGCCTTTGCTAGAGAAAGACTGACAAGCCGGGCTAAAAGGAAACCCATTTCAATAAAACCTAACATACATCGATCTCGTCTAGCGTCCGTCCTTGAAGGCCCATTACAGTACGCTACTTTTAATAGTACAAAGAAAACATTACTGATATTTATAGCCTTGCAATCCAGGTTATAATAAATATTTAACTCTTAAAAGTGGGGCATAACGCCGTTCAACCATAATTTGCAGATGAAAATGTGATTTTATCCAAGATTCCCAGTTCTTAAACACTTTTGGTATGAAAGAAAGAACGCATGTACACTTTTATAATGGCATACTTACCTTGTGACTACCCCAGATGTACTGTGAAATATAATGAGTATTGCAAGGAGCAGCTAGTGATAAATGGATGCTTTTAAATGTACTGACATTCTTGTACCATGCTGTAATTAGTGTTTAATGTAAGTGGAAACTGCCGGCATGTTTGTTGTGCTCGCCCCAATGCTGAAAATGTTGAATGAATAAAAATAAAAAATAAAACACTTTCACGCCACAGGACCTTGCTTCTCAAAAAAACAGATCTTACCTCCTTAGTCTGGTAGATTTTACAACTCCAGCTGCTCACATACTATGTCACAGATTTGGAAACAGGCCAGTACTACAACTCAAAATATCTCTACCAGGCAGAATTCAGTTGAGCGGAACAGAGGTACAAAAGGCAGATCTCCATCCGAAACTGTACACCAGCTGGCAGTCTTGCACAGTCACCGTCCCATTACAACAACATAGAGAACCAGCAGAGAGCAACTTACTGGCAATTTGAAAATCTGTGAATTTGTTAAGCGATAACATTCAAACATCACATTATTCAGGTTTCCACCAAAGAACTAAACAACTAATCATCCTTCCCATTTGCTTACAAAATAATTCCACCCCAGTACATTGCCACAAATAAAATATACAATGAAATGCATGTAAACTGCATCAGATAGATGGGATTATGCAATGGATGTTGTGTTGGATTGATCCTGTATAGAGAAGTAGAGGTGTACTGAAGAAACAGTAAACAAAATTACATTGCAAGTCAATTTTGTGGTTTAATACACATTTTAAAAAAATGAAAGCAACGGTCATTGCTGATGTTGAAGCAATATTTAAAGTGCATGGTTTGATCTTGCTTGTATTTCAACTGTTGCTATGAAACCTAAGCCTGCTTCACATTCCTTATTTTGCCAAATCACTTGGCAGAAAGAAAAAATATACATATACCTGTGCAACTAAATCATTGTTTTCCAAATTTTTGTCATGCGTTAAATTTAAAATCTAAACTTTACTGTCCCTTTATCGTAAAATACAGCCTTTCCACAACTCGAACCCTCATCTGGGGTATTCTTTTGAGTTTTACATTAGCTTTGACGTCTTAGTGAAAGTTTGTTTACCTAAATTCCTATATAGTTTACGCTAAAGAAGACGCATTTGTGGCAGGATATATATGGGGTCACCTTTTATATTAAAAAATACATCATGGGGAAATAAACACTGCAAAAGGGTAAAAGAAAAACAATTTAGTATTGGCATACACCCCCGTCATGATTTTGTATTCAGTTTGATAGTTGAAATTTTAGAACTGAAATGCTTTTTTAGGTCTCGCCTGACCCAGCGCATGCGCTGGTCTGGCGAGACTTATTGAGAGGGCTCCAAAAAGTGCTACCAGGCCAGCCTAGAGCTACAGTGCATGTGCGCGGGCGCACGCGCCGCGCTTTACCGCGATTACTTTCACTTTCGCCGCTTTGATGTGTGATCGCGATCGCAATCACTTTCACTTTCGCGGCCACAAGGCCGCTTTGCATAGCCAATAGGTCTCGCTTTTGGGACCTTATAAGTATTTAGTTATGCAACTGTTGCATGGCGAAACACTTATAAGGTCCCAAAAGCGAGACCTATTGGCTATGCCAATGCTTGTTCCTCATCTACTGGAGCCGTAAACCCAGGGAGACTTTGCAAAATCACACATTTCTTAACCATAGACATTGGCTTCAACTAAAGTGTTTGCAAATGCAGGCTTGTTGCATGATAAATTACGGGCTTTATTACCCAATTGCATATTCACTTAAAGTGAAGGATGCATAGGAGAACTGCTGTGGCATGTTACCTGCAGGTCTTCCTCTCTATCTCAGAGGCCCATCAGTAGCAAACACATTTACTGAACCATAGGAATATCAGAAGCGAGAGCATAACTACTGAGCCACCTCGCTGGTTTCTATTACTTCTACTAGGCAATCAACTTTTCTTACCCATTGCCTCCCAGAAGCTTTGACCTACAGCTTAAAAAAAGAAACACTTAATTTGCAAGACATTTCAAAAAATATTTTAATTCCACTAGTCCCAGCAACCTTACTATTAATTGAATTTCGATTTATTTTCATTTCTGAAGAATTTCCAAATAAACGCTGCGCAAATGATCTGGTATATACACTGCATGGAGAGACGTTAATATTGATCACGAAAATCAGAATCTAGCTCCAAGAATAGGATGGAGAGCTACATCAAGCTAAGTAGCAGCAGTTGAACCTGAAGACTAAATAGTGGTTAGGCATGACACATTATGTTGCAACCAGGACTTCTGGACACTTAATTTCCAAAGGATGGTGTATTGTCTATTGGAATTGGTGGTAAAATGTTCTAGGTCACAAGTTACAAAAGACCTTAGAGAAGCAAGCCCTTCCCAAGCTGTATGGAGCTGCATTTAAGAACACCAGAAGTTAAAAAGATCCGAACTAACATGGAACAACAGTATGGCCAAGAGCTCGTGATGAAGTAGATGGAGTCTAAGAGGTAGGTTTGTGCTGAGCAAGACCACATAAAAACTTGAAGACCGAGACTATGCACCTGAATTACTTTTTGGGCATCGATACACATTTTACCAGCAAAATGGACTCACGGTTTGAGCGGGGGGGGGGTCTATAAAGGTATAAGTGTGATGAAGATAGTGAAGGGGTTGGTTTATAGAGCTGTGTAGAAATGAAAGGGTTTACGGTTTTTTTACTGTCACTTGTTTACGTTTACAGATAAAGGGGGGGGGGGGAAACAATGTGGGCATTGTTGTCATATCAATTTATATGAGTAGCCAAATGAAGAAGATATATCTTGTAACAAAGTAATGTGAAGAGAAGAGTACAAGAGCAGAGCCTTGTAGGGCTCTTAACAATGAGGTTGTTGGTGGAAGATCTGGAGAACATGTGGGTCTACCTACAGGCAAAAACAGTATTCTACATACGAGAGCTTACATTAGTCACAGGATACAGGAAGGGCAGCACTGTTTGCAATATATGACCATGAAGAGAAGTGTGAAATTGCAAAGTACAAGTACCTCTCAATACCCTCACATACCAAGCCCATCAGTTAAGCATGCATTTGTACGGGCAATGTTTTACTGAATCAGCAAGTGAAGTGTGTATGTTGTAACAAAGATCTGTATAGTGTGACCATTATGATTGGGTACCTTCACTCCCTCAGCTTGGATTGCTTCTGGTATCTCGTTGTTTTAACTCGATGATTAGTAGTGTAAATAATAATGTTGTTCTCCTGTATGTGTATTTTAGTGTTTGGTGTGGTAGCTAGAGGTCTTTACCAATTTGGATAAATGCCATCTGGTAAGAGAAAAAAAAGTATCTTGGAAAATGTGTCTGGATTGACAATGTCTTGTCAGGGTCCACAGTAACCCTTTAATCAAACTACCTGTGGGGTGTTGGTTTAGTGTGTAATATGTTGAATGGAGTGCTATAATGAACCATAAGGTTCTATTGTGATATCCAACTATTTTGTACACTGGGCTATGTTGGGTGTATATGCAGCATTCCCCCTGTCTTTTCTGTTGGATGTTGCGGTTACTACTTGTGAGTTTGATAAGAAAAAAAAAAAACACAACTAAATGGAATATCTGAGCTACATTGTGTGTCAATGTTCTAATGTGTTTTGTTGGGATGTTGTTTCCTAGCGGAAGATAGGATGCACAGCGACAGCCACATAATGGTTGCATTGCACCATACTGGTGTGCAGCCACATCATTTTTTTTATTGTAATGAGCTCGGTAATACCAGACTATGTTACACTATTTGTATTTGACAGGTGTGCCCAGTACTGCGTAATGTGCTTTGTAGAACGTCTGCTGTTTGGACTGGAGTGTTGCTTCAAGTGTGGGGATACCCCACTATGAGGAGTATCAGCACTGTTGGCGGTATGACCGGAGCAGAAAATACATAGCCTTCTCAGGGCCCTATAACACCAATTTTCTCCAGGCCAAAATAGTCCAAATTACGAGCTGAGGTTCTCATCCCAAGCCCTACTCATGTTCCTTAGTTGGACAATCTTCAATCAGATAAGAACTAGTGAGGTCTTGGTTCCAAGCTAGACTGGCAACATGCATGTACACGAGTGAGACACGAATTACTTAGGTAGGTTGCTGCTCTGGCATACCAAATGTGATCCACCCAGCTCTATGACATACTAGTAACATTAGCAAATAGTCATAAAATGTGAATTTGGTTTAGTTGTAATTAAAAAGGACCGTAGTAACCTAAATTTAGAACATTAAAAGGAGCAAACAATGAAATTAGATTACTTCAGACTGCATTTAGAAGACACTAAAGCCTAACTGAGTTTGGGGGTGCGGGAACAGGACTGCCCCGACCCTGCACCTCTAAACCCATGTTTGAACCGCCTGCCAGATTAAGAGTTTCCTCCGGTCTCGTGGGCTGTTCTTCGTCGTTCCCTGGGCGGTGCCAATGAACTAGGCATCGCAATGGGTATGTCAAAGGCAGAGCCTGCATGGCATGGACTGCTGCATGCCATGCAGGCACTGGTGTGCATCCACATGGCATGCGGCACCAGTGGGCTACGTATGGCTCTGTTGGTTTCCTCATCGCCACACTTTTCATGGCGGTTGCACCGCTATGAAATGTGTAGCAATGAGGAAACTTGTAATGTGCTTGGTGGGACTGCAGCAGCCCCGCCAAGCACACTGTGTCCTCAAGACCGCCACACCACCTCCAGGGATCTCAGATCCCTGGCGGTTGCGGTGGTCCCAGGGCAACCCGACCGTCCTGGTCATAATATGGCAGTTGGAAGACCATCACTTCATCGCTCTGGGAGTCTGGCAGTCCGTGGACCGCCAGATGCGTAATAAGGCTCTAAGCATATTATAAACCGAACAATTTTATATAGTGAGCCTACACCTTAGGGATTGTGAGAGAGGCTTTATATAGAACGCATTTGAAAAAGTGACATAAAAAAATACTGTTTTCAGAGTATATACATTTTTAAAAAACGGTAACGTGATGAACTAGGGACAGTTTTGCACACAGTAGAAGACAACCTTGAACTGAGTAAACAATTTGTCACTTAGTGTGCAGAGTCAGGGAAAGGAAAGCTCAATCTTAGTTCAGGAGCATGTGGAACAATTTAGGGACATATCAGCAAGGCGAGGCGATAAAATTATCGCCGCTTTTGCGGCCGTTTTTGGCCAATAAGTGGCGATAATTTTATCGCCTAACTAGCAAGCTCACACTAATGCGTGAAAACTTGTGTTAGCGTAGTAATTCCTAACGCCCAGCTTTTCATCTCTAATGAGATGCAAAGTGGGCGTTCCTGACCTGACAGGAGAAATTTTACTAAGCGACATTTCTCCTATCATCAAGCCCCACGCTATGAAGCATAGTGGCAAGAAAAGTAGCGATAACCCCTGTTATCGCTACTTTCCTTACGCCTGCTTCAGGACTGACTTAGCCATGATATCGTATGGAAGGTGGATATCATGGCTAAGTTTGTGGGGCCCTATCAACAAGCTAACGCCACATTGCGTGAGATTATCGCTGGGTTTCCAGTGAAAATCTCATGTTAGGCAGTTAGCATGAGGATTTTTATCGCTTTTGAGATAAGCGTTGCTAATAGCACGCTATCTCAGCGATAAAAATCCACGCTAGCCGGCGATAATTATCCTAGCGCTAAGTGCGCTTAGCGGTAATTATCGCTGGTTGTTGCTGATATGCCCCCAAGTTTCCAGATGCTTGCTGAATATGAGAAGAGTGGGTTTGGCTCTAAATAAAAACAAACCGTTCCAAGTAGAGGCGCAATACCAGAGTATTTCTGCTCATGTGAGCTTTTGAAGGAACAAATCTCATCAGCAAAATAGATTTTTTTTTTTAAAATACTTTCACTGTACAGTAGTAAAGTTTTTTTTACGATTCAGATCTCGCTAGCTAAAACGCATGCAAAATGAAAGTTTGTCAAATACAAAATCAAAAAATTAGACTGTTGAGAGCAGAACAGAGGATCTGAAGCCTATATAAACTTCTACAGCAAGGAACGTTAAGTGCATGGAATATTTGTACGGGTTATGAAATACAAACAAGTGAAGGTTTGGGCTAGTTACTTATGATTTTAGACGTATGATTGTAATAGATAAACTGAAGTAATGAATTAGGATAATGATAAATGCCATTTGCACAACGTGAGAGTGAAATGTTTTATCATTGTAAAGTTGGGAAAGGGATTTATAAAATGGATTACAAATACAGATTTAAATACTGACAAGTAAAGACAAATATTCACAGAAGCCTCAGGAAGAGTGACCTAGAGTAATAAAGCAAACTATCAGTTGTGGGAAAGGTTGCTAGAGCAAGTACAAAGGGACGAAAGCAGAGACAAATCCTGGGGCATAAAGGTACCTCAGAGAACGAGCCGTATTACAGAATGTTACCTACGGGAAAACATCTGTCACACAACATTACCCTAATTCATTAATCTGTTTATCTAGTACAATCATATGTCTAAAACCTTATCACTCCCTACGCAAAGTCAACGGTGCGACACTGAACAGGAGGGAATGGGACAGGTGAAGCTAAAGGAGAGCAGACATCAGTCAACAATAGATAAAGTGGTGAAGTCGAAGATGGTAATGGTTCTTAACTGGAAATGTGAGGGGTTCAAAAAGTATTGGTGAAAAACAAATAATCGGAAGCGTTACTGGTAAGCAGACAGCAAGACTACAAGTTGAGATGCTTTGTTAACAACACTCTACGGGGTGTATAATGGTTATATACTGTAAATTCCTGTTTTGATGTTAAGAGAGAACGGGGAAGAATATGGCTAGTTGAATTTTGAACTTGTCCTAACAAAACTACAGCTAATGCCTGGGAGTCGTCCATCTGCAAGTGAAAGTCATTAATATTACTCTACAATATGGATCACTCCAAAACGTACATTTTCTCGCACATCTTATTAGACACTTTGTAGCAGCAAATATGTAAAAGTGCAGCTAAGCCAGGTATGTATGCACTTAAAGTTACAGCCCACCAACCGCATACAGAACATTCTGGACGCTCCCAACGCCTGCAAAGAATCTGAACTAGAAAGGTTTCAAATCGTTTATGAAAAATGTATTGTAGAACAATCCACTTTCACGTGTCGGTGGAGTTAATATATGAAGCGTATGGAAAATAAAGGCTGAACATGTAAAAACGTATGCATATCAACTAATACACAGAATAGACGTTCTTTATAGAAATGTAGCAAGACCAACCCCTGATAAAATAAACGCTTACCACTGACTGAAAAAGAAAAACACCGATGTTTTTTTTTAATAATGAAGTGGCAACTTAAGCACCAACAATTTATGAAAAGGGTTACAGATTATAAGGACTACCCAGGCAGATCTATCACATAATGTCGCCCAAAAAGGAAAATAGCTAATTTATAAAATGTTTGAAAATTACAATTGCGGCTACAAGAAACATCCAAGTACTTTAAAGCCAATCATATACGATAGTTGTCTTTAATATCACTATTCGGTAAGCCTACTTTTGGGCATTATGCTCGTTCGTGTCTCCAACTAACGGACCAACATTTATCATAGTCAAATGAATGATCAGTGCCAATTTACAGTAAAATATTGCGCACAGTGTTTTGAAAACGTCCGTCTATGCCGAAAAAACATTTTAATTAATAAAAACTATGCACGCAGAATATGCTTAATACACTGATGTGCAGCTATCATCTTTCTCATTCGGTCAATGAGGCAATACTGAATCAACAGGCGGCTAAGCTCCAGGCATTCCGCTATTTCTTTTAAGGATAAACATATCCTATCCTATCTCATGTTGGTATTAAGTCCTATAGCTTCTCGTGACGATTTCAAGTAGTAAAACCGATCATACATTTTGGAAAGGGCACCAGCTCCGCTTATTTTATTAGTTGCGCGGAACATGGTTAAATCTAATCAAGAATTACGTGTACCGCTTTTCAAATGGGTATACGAAACAAAACCTCCAGGTTCAATGTTTATTATACTACAAATTCACTGTAAAAAAATAAACCAAAGGAAACAAAATCACAAATTGTTCAGGGGACGTATAGCTAGATAAACCATCAAAGTGAATCTGTTCTTTTAAAAGGTGCCTGGCCCAACAGAGGTCCTAGGCACCTACCCCAGTCCCAATGAAAAATGAATTAGTCGTGATCGTTGTGGTGACGATGTTCTCCTCCAAGTCGCGATTTTATATTCCGTTCCCACAGCTTCTGGTTGTCAGAAAATCCGTGCTTCCCTTTGTTGAAAGAATTTGGTCCTGCAGATGTAGGCGTGTCCCTTCCGATGTTCTTCATTCGCATTTTTGCCTCCGGAGGCATTTCTTCAGGCTCGCTGTCATCTTCATTAAACACGGAAGCTACGGTATGCACTTTTGTAACTACCGGAGCAGCTTCCTTCGGCTTATTCGCTGCTAACTTGATGGAGATCCCAGCTTGAACCTTCGCAGCTTGCGGCTTCACTGGCGGACCCTGAACAGCCTTACCGCCAACGGCAAATCCGATCTTGGAAAGTTTGGGGGCGGCAGGCTGCGCCACGCTGTCCTCATCCGAGTCATCCGCTGGACGTTTCTCTGCGGTCCGCTTCGGGCTTTCCCCTCCATTGCTCGAAGTCACGGCCTCGGCAGTTACAGCTTCTACCGCAGTTACAGATCCAACCGCCTCGGCAGTTACAGATCCTACCACCTCGGCAGTTACAGCTCCTACCGCAGTTATAGATCCTACCGCCTCGACATCAGGCCCGCGTTTGTCCCATCGGTTTCGGACCCCTGCTCCGCTGCTCGCCATCTTAGGGCAACTATGTATGCCGCGCTGCCGTCGTATGTTATTTGGGAACACGTTAAAAGGTTCGCTGTTCCCGTTACTAAGTTCGATCAGCGTTAGTCTCCTTTAGGCTCTCTTCAGCTTGAATGGAAGTCGTCGCACTGGTCTGGGCTTGGTATGACGTAGTCAATTAAGCGTAATTCCGGTTTAGACTTGCACCCTCTTTCTATTTCCATGGCTGTCAAGGCCGTTCTTATACCCGCCCTGAAGTTAGACCGTCTTTCTTCTTTATCTACGAAGCAACCTTTGACCCCTGAAGAAAGCCATTGGCAGGGAAAGGTGTGACGTGTTTTGCATGGCTGCCATCTTAGTTCGGAGAGTATGGCTGTTGTGCGGAAAGTACCGTGTTGATTGGCGCTGCATTTTGCTCTTGAGTCTAACGAACTATGCGTGATCCTTGAGGGTGGGATCCAATGATAGTTCTGTCTGGGGCCTGCGACCCTAAGTGTACGGAACCACGAAAGTTGTGAGTACCAGGGGTGCGGCGGGAAGCGTGAGCAGGGCCGTAGATTGGCAATAGTCTGTGCTGAAGACCCATGGGTCGGTCTCTACTACCCAGTAGTATGACATTCTTCACTAGTCCATAGACTGTTTTAATACTACAACAGCGGATGACTTGTCTGTGCAAACAATATTTCAGTAGGTTATTCCTGTTTACTCTGTAGTCGGGTAATCTATCCGTGTACCTGAAGTATGAATTTCTTCCCGCTGTAGTTGCCTGCATTGATTGGTGTTTTATGATTTTCTTGCTGTTGATCAAGACCTTTCTCGCATTGACACCACCTTTAACTCTCAACTTTCATTGTGAGATTAATCTTTGTCAGTGAAGTAAAAGCGCCTATTAATAACTTGATGTCACGTCAACGTTATCCGACAACGCTGTGCAAGTCTTGTTATGTTGTGTGTTTTTTTGCTTTGGTGAAACCCCAGTGTTTTGTACCTAGGATTACGAATGGTGTGATTTATACTTAGGCAGTCTAATGTAATTATAAGAGTCGCAGCATTGCTATGTTGAACAGTTCGAGATACTGCACCGCCATACAAGCACACATTGGTGATGCGCATATCTATGTCATTTGAATTATTTTAAGTCAGCGCCGACATTCATTAGGTTGTAACAATGGCTACGCGGTTGCACGTTAACCCTTGCAACTCACTAAGAATGTTGCTTTTTTCTGTCCATCTAGCTTTGTTTTCCTACTCCATCCCCATTTATAGCTTGTGGGTGGGACACACGGGGGAATGACAGAAATAATCCCAGTAGTTTAATATGTACTCCATACAGCATACACACTTTATATTTAAGTCACTGCCAATCAATAAACGCGTTGTGCAATTTGGTTATATAAGTGATGAGTATTTCTTTACATATGGTACCTTCTGCTTGTATCTTGAAGAGCACGCTATTGTGAATATCATATTCACACTGACAATGGACCAGTTGTCGATTAAAAATAAATAACCCCAGTTGTCTTCAATTTCATTTAGTCATTATGACTTTTGAGGAACGGGACTGTGAGCACTACAGTTGACTTCATTGTGCACTTAAAGGACTTATTGTTGTGGAGCAGGTTCAATGATGGGGTGTGATCTTTGTTGGAGGATATGGGCTGTTGTGTATACGTCTTTACCCTATATTATATTCTTGACTACTGTATACCAGAGTAAGGGTTCAGTTGCTGGTTCTAGAGCTTGTGCAAGCCTTCATTATATGGGAAAGTTGAGAATGCAGGTGCTTGAATGGGATGTTTCCCATGTCAGAAATGTACGGTATCATGTCTTAGTCTGCAAACTCTTGTGGACTGTGTTGTGTTACAATAGGAAAGCGGTGATTCTGTAAGCTTCTATGTATCCTGGGTACGTTTGCTACAAATGACCAGTTGCTTATTTAGAGCAATTCAACTAACTTTTGCAAACAACAATTTTCCAAAAGCTACTTCTAATTTTGCTTTCAAGTAAACATTCTTATCTCACATGACAATTGACATAAAAGATAGACTAAATGAATTTCCAGTCTTCTACAGCTACTTATTTCTAGTGGAAACATTCTTTTATAAAGATATGTAATAGTTATTCAAAGCAGTACTCAAGTGCGTGTGAAGGCACTGTAAGGAGTTGGGTTACTTCTTGGGGGGTGGGGGAGAGGAGGTGAAATCCCCACTCAGGCAAGAACCACAATCCTTGTCGGCATGAACCACAAAAGTCACTAAATTAATCTGTATTTAACCTCAGATAGCCTGGTACAAAGCTGTCAAGCTGAAGTTAGAGGCAATGTGCAGAGATTTATGCAGCACACTAATAGAACAGTAATAAAGTGAGAACAAAACACAAGAAAAATACCAGACCAATTTAGAAAAAATAGAGTACATTTTAATAAGTAAAATGATAACCGAAACCCTTTGCTTCATCCTCGATATAGCAGTACGTCAATAGATGCGCTCCTTCTGGCTTGTCAGATAGTCATCCAGACATGAAGGTGGGTGGTTCGGTCCACGGGTTGTTGGGGCAGGCTGACGGGCGCCACTCCCATCTGGCAGGGTACCCACTTACGGCCGGTTTCGGCGCTCATGGGATTCAGCAGGTGGGACCTTATCGGTATCTCCACGCTCGGAGATATTACGCAAGGGACCACTCTTAAATCCTTTCAGAGGCTGCAATCGGATTTTGATCTTCACAAGTCGCAGTTCCATCGCTATTTGCAACTCTGCCATGCCCTAACCCCCCCTGCTCCAGCAGTTGGAGGCTTTACCTGAGTTTCATCTGTTGGAGGGTCACTTGTTCATGGGGGATATTGGGGCTCACAAAATAAGGCAAATTTACCAGACACTCATCAAATAATAAGAACACTATGCACAAAACCCGGGAGGCATGGGCCGCCGACCTGCCGGTCCTTCCAGACGATGACTGGTCTGAGGCTTTGGCTAGTTCTCGAAATACAGCTGTGTCTACCAGATACAGACTAATCCAGTTCAAATACATCCATAGGGTATATTACACTCACCATAGACTCTGGAAAATGGGAGCTGTCCGATCTGTCTCCGCTGCCACTCGAATGATGGTTAGTTTTTGCATACGGTGTGGGGTTGCATGCTGTTCAGCTGTTCTGGTCCGGCGTGGTGTCCTGCCTGGGTCGTGTTCTGGTATGGGATATCCCATTAGACCCCAGACTTGAGCTTTTACACAGCACAGAGGACATTGGGGGGAATCGCTACAAGAGACACTTTTTATTTTTGGGCCTCACCTTAGCCAAGCGTGACATAGCACAACATTAGAAGGACTCGTCACCACCTGGAAAAAGGCACTGGACAGATGCATGTCTGCAGAGGTTGTAGTGTTTCAGGCAAGGGAATGCCCACAGAAAGATCTGGTCCCGGTGGGCCGCCTATAGAGGCATTGAGTTGCCCCCTGTGTCGCAGTCTGCTGCTCGTGACTCCATTGAACAATTAGTGGTGAACAACTTACCTGTTTAGTGTCTTGTTGCTAATGAAAGGTGGTTGGGAACTTCTTAGGCATTTACTTGTAATGTTTCTTAAGTATGTATGGTGCGCTTCTGGGAAGGGGGGGGTTTCATGTTTCCTTGGTCTGATGTTCTGCAGGCTATTGGGGATTGGAATAAGGTGTCCAGAGATATTATTTGACGCACTTCCTCTGTATTCTTCTTGTTGGGCTTTGCCCATCTGGTACGCTGAAAATTCAATAAAATCTGTTGTTAAAAAAAAAAAATGATAACAGAAATACAAAAAATCCAATCAGTAAAACCAGAGATACTGAGTTTTTAAAAAAGGTCATTAAAATAGCACCTGAAAGCATAAAGCTCCACTCGCGGCCATCTGGTTGTCCTTGACTGGGTAAGAGTCACAACCGCAATGGTGTACAGGTTTGGCTACAGGGACCAAGTTGGTCCAACTGAAGAATTATCTTCTCAGGTCTGGTGCAGAGAGTTCCATGAGAAGGAGGCTTTCAGCGCAAAGAGCAGGTCTAGCATACTAGGCTTTCACAGCCGTAGGGCGAAATGCATATCTCACATTGCTGGTCATCATAGACAGTTGCTGTTGGCACAAAGCACAGGTCTCATCGAAGCTTTGCATTGACGGT
The DNA here is from genome assembly GCF_964204655.1 of Triturus cristatus. NCBI lineage: Eukaryota > Metazoa > Chordata > Amphibia > Caudata > Salamandridae > Triturus > Triturus cristatus. Next base: position 874,072,425 of record NC_140583.1, on the reverse strand, counting down.
TGTTGCAGGCAGCGAAGCTCTGCCATGAATGGGCCTGTTCACAGTTGCGATAAACCAAAACATCACCATTTTGACCTTTTCTTCTTGGAGGAGTTTCCACTGATTCCAGCCAAGGGTCCAGGACCTAGCGACACCCCTTACAGATCAGACTAACTCCAGCAGAGGGCAGCAGCAAGGCTCAGGCAGGTCCAGTTGAAGGTGGTCAGCAGGACAGTTGCACTGAGGCCTCTGAAGCTTATTGTGTGCCTGTAGCTTACACCGGGGGTCAGCCAACTGACTTTGAAGTCACGTTGGGTAACCTTGGATCAGGCAAGCAGAACTAGTCTTTCTTCTTCAGACAGCAAGGCAGTCCTTCAAGAAGCAGAGTAGTCCTCCTTATGAATCTTCCACAAGTCAAGGAGTGTTCTGAAGAGTGTCTCTGGTGGTCCAATATTTATATCTGGTGCTAGCCTTTGTGTAGAAGGACTCCCTGTTTTACCCCCACAACTAGGTCTGGAAAGTTCTTCTTCCGGTCAAGGCTCCAAAATGTCTGGGGTGACAAGACGGGGCAGGCCTGGCATTAGGTTCATTTGTGTGTATAGTAGGCAAAGCCCTTCGATGTGTAAATGGGACTGGGTACAGCCTTCCCCAGCCATCTTGTCAGAATGGCCCATCCTGTCTGCATCTAAGCCCCCTTTGTGTCACTGTCTGGATGTAGTGCACAAACCCCAACAGCAGAGACATTTAGTCAGATGACACAGGCAGAAAAGCACATTTGTTTGGGACAAGAAAGTGGCAAGTTTGTAAAAGTGCCAATTTTAGAATTGTAACTTAAAACCCAACCTCATCCTTTAAAGAAGATTTTAAATTACTATTAGTTTGAGTGTTAACAGCATATGTCTATCCGCTCCCAGTCTAACATTTGCACTTATTAAATGTAAAAAGGTAACTCGGTGGTAGTGAGTGTGACAGGTAGTCCTTACAGTAGCGAAAAACGACTTTGTCCTACTTTTTAAGTGCAATGCACCCTGCGCTATGATCCTTTGGGAGACTACCTTAGGTGTGACATATAAGTATTACAAGCATTGAAAATGCAGTAGGTCTTGCCTTTGATTAAGTTAAAGCCATTTGCTTTGCTAATGGTATTGTATAGCAAAGCTAATGGCTTTAACTTGATGAAAGGCAAGACCTAATGCATTTTTAATGTCACCTAGGAGTCATCATTGTCTTGTGTAACATTTCCAATACCTTGACTTGCACACTTATGAGTCATTAGCTTTGCATAATAAGTGTGATGTAAAGTACTCGATACCCTACAATGGGATGAGTATCTCTATAAAATAAATTAAATACTAAATTAAATACATGTGAGAGAGGGTCTGTAGAGAGCTGATCAGCACGGGTGGTAGCAAGAGAATCCCTGGAGAAAGAGAACTTTGAGGGTGTGAAATCTACAGCCAGGAAATACTGTTGCAATAAAGCAGGTCCTGTTCCTACTTCTGTGTCAGTGGCAAGTCCTGTTTTTTATGTTTCAAAATCTGGCCTTCCTACCAGCAATGATGCTGATGTGAGAAGATGTGGCCCAACGGCCAGAGCTGCCGACTTCATTACATTATGACCTATCATAGTTCTAAGAATGCTTGCGTGCAAATCCAGAGATAGACACAAATACCATTGTGTCCTAGCAGTCACAGGCAGTAAAGACCCGGAGACCCAGTAGAGGCTAAATCCTGGATCTGGAAACCAAGGGTTGTACCATATGAACCCTGTTATTTCATCTTCAGTGTACGTTTATTTACTACAGTGCTATTAAGAAGAACTATTCTTTGGTACAAATAGCAGTACTTGAACGAACTGTGTAATCCTTTCTCACAGTTCACCTCTATTACAGCTTCAAGAAAGGATGTGGCATAACAACCAGAGCTGCCAACTTGGAACTGGGGATGCGGGTTCAAGTCTTGGCATCAGCTCAACATTCCGCGATTCTAGCCATATCCCTTAATCTCCCTGTGCCTACAAAAAATGAATGCGTCCATGTAAAGTCCATGTAAAACGCTCCAATACCTTTGGGTCGAGGTTGCGCTATATAATGCTACAAAAAAAATCCTGTCCTATAAAGAATTGAGCTACACTTGGTCAGAATGAAAAGACGGGGGAGATCCAAAACTCATTACTACACGCCTTTCAGATTGTGAGTAGATTCAGTCTAGCGCTGTGATTGGTGATGCTGCGTGGCACTGCCAATTAAACTCTTCAAGAGGTATAGAATGGGACGGCGAGTACCTGCGCTGCTCAATAGCACACAGGCACTCAGGGACGGCGAGCACCTGCACTGCTCAATAGCACACAGGCACTCTGGGATATTGAGCACCTGCACTTCTATAATTCCATTTCAATCACTGACAGTCCATGGAGGTTTGGTCAAGAGAATGAAGCAGTCAGTCTGAACTGATTGTGTGGCGTACCCCTCCACGGTGACTCGGTGCTAGCGCCCCCGAGGCTGCCACACCTCACTGACTCAGTGCTCACTCAGGGTGTAACTTTTACAACCTTTCACACCTAAACACTGGACCAGAAATATCAAAGAAGTCCCTTTATCTGAACTTGAATCCAGGATTCAAGCCCATCTTCAACTCCAACCCTCATCATTGACAGCCGATGACCTCACTTTAACTAAAAAATGACAGAGGTTCTAGACCAAGTAGCTCCTCTCAAACAATTGAGGCGAACCAAATCTAAACCCTGGTTTAACGTGGATCTGAATGAGGAAAGGCGTCAACTCAGATAAACGGAAAGGTCTTGGAGACTAAACCCCTCGTCCTTCCACCTAGCGCAACTTGGATCTCCTCCTCGGCAAGCATACAAAAAACACATTTTCAGTGAAAAGGCGTCTTTCTTCCACAACCAACTAGATCTGGCGAAAAACAGACCGAGAGAACTCTTCAACATTGTCATAAGCCAAACAAAATGCACTCCTTCTCAAGAAATCAAAGCCACCAATAAGCGTTGTGAAGAAATTGCCACCTTCTTCACTAATAAAGTCTCAAAAATTGATCAATCCTTCATCCAAATCTCTAACCCTCCTTCCCTCTTAACCTGCCCCACTCTAACTACCCCATATCATTCAGAAAGAGTTCTTAACCAGGACAATCAGGCCAGCCTCCAGCTAAAAAACAATGCGCATTGGTCCGACTTTGAGCTAATGTCGGAAAATGAGGTTTTCAGTATAATTTCTAAACTAAAACCTTCCTCCCACACTATGGACCCCATCCCATCCACAATCGGAAAATAACTCAACCACACCATTTCCCCTTTCTGGACAAAAATCATCAACTCCTCTCTCACCTCAGGCTGTGTCTCAGACTCCCTTCAACTTGGACAAATCACACCCATTCTCAAAAAACCAGGGGCCGACCCTAATGATCTCAACAACCTCAAACCTATCTCCAACCTGTCCTTCCTTGCAAAAACATTGGAGAAATGCTTTTTCCACCAACTCAACAAACGCATTGATGAGTTCAACCTCCTCAACACCTTTGAATCAGGATTCAGGAAAGGCTGTAACACAGAAACAGCTATGCTCAACGTCTCTGACGATATTCACAAGGCTTTAGATGAAGGCGATGCCTGCCTACTCATCCTTATTGACCTATCTGCGGCATTCGACACAGTAAATCATCCAGTGCTTCTGGAGACCTTGTCGAAGCGCTCCGGCATCAATGGCAGAGTACTAAAATGGTTCACCTCCTTCCTTCAACACCGCTCGCAACAAATTAAAATCAACTCCTGTCTCACGAAGCCAACAAAAGTCACACTTGGGGACCCGCAAGGCTCGGTCCTCTCCCCGGCCGTCTTCAATCTTTTCATGGAGCCCCTTTCAATCATCTTGAAAAAAGCTGGAGTGAATTACCACCTTTACGCTGATGACACCCAAATCTATTTCAAAATCAAGTCTCCCAGCGACATCCAACACCTCAATGTCACTCCAACCGAGATCCAAACTTGGTTCAACGCTAACCACTTAAAGCTCAACCCAGATAAAACAGAACTAATCCTATTCTCTCCAAAAAGCAACCATCGTCCAATCCAAGAGTGGCTCAAGAATCTGGTCGCCCTAAACTGTCCCATCGTCCTATCCGACTCAGTTAAGTCTCTAGGCATCACCCTTGACAAGAACTTATCTATGGAGGCCCACATCAAAAACTCTGCAAAAAGTGCTCTTTTCTCTCTAAAACACCTAAAGCAATTGAAACCTTTTCTTCCCCATGATGACCTCAAGACAGTAGTTCAATCCCTAGTTCTCTCTAAAATCGACTACGGGAACGCCATCCTAACAGGGACTCCAAAAGCTCACCTAGCCCCTCTAAGGGCAGTGTTGAACATGGCCGCTCGACTCGTATCTGGAGTAAAAAGATTTGAACTCATCACTCCAGCTCTCAACTCCCTCAACTGGCTTCCCATGGAAGGGAGGTGTATTCACAAACTGGCCTGCATCACACACAAAACCCCTTCACTCTCCGGCCCCTAACTACCTGAACAACAAACTGGTAAGAGCAGGTTAATCGAGAACGCTGAGAAGCTCCTACTCACTCCTTCTTATTCCTCCAAAACTGAAAAAGAAAGCCACACAATACGGATCGTTCTCTGGCAACGCTCCCAGGATGTGGAACGCTCTCCCTAGAGTCCTCCGATGCAACCCCTCCTTCTTCTGTTTCAAAAGGGACCTGAAAATCCATCTCCTTAACAAATACTTTCCTGACCAACGTCAACTAACCTAGACTTCAATATCCGAGTTTACTCCTCTCTTGACATTCAAGGATAGTTGGTGACCGGACTGTGTTAACCACCTTATCTTCCATGCTGTATTTATTTTTTTTATCCCTGGTTTGCTTCCTTACTGCCTGCCTACTATGTAATGCAGTTTCCGTCTGTTTTTTCTTTACAGTATGTATGTAAAGCGCTCTGATACCTATGGGTCAAGCTAGCGCTATATAAAACTTTTAAAATAAAATCTAGCTGTGATTTCTAGGACGAGCCCGCCCCCACTTCCTGCTCTATGACAGAATCTCGACGTATAGAGACTAATGCGTGTTCTTCACGCGTCTGCTTCCGCCATACATTGAACACCGCTTCACCGTGCTGCCATGATGGCTTCACTCGGGACACAGACAGCAGCCCAGAGCCTGGGGCGGGGGTGCTTGTTATTACATGCACTACAGTTGTCCTACACATCACCCGTCCCCTTTCGCACCCACACGCGCCGTTGTGCATTCACCCGTACAAGGGGCATGTGTTTGGCTATTGATGTATGAGCCTTGCATGTCGTGATACGTTCGACCTTTAAAAACGCCGACCAGCCTCTGAATGAAAGTGCTTATGGCAACCTGCTCCTCCTGTTTCCTCTACGGTCTTTTGTACGTGGACAGATCGCGGTGGGACACTATAGTTACCTATAGGTTGAATTGCGTCATAGATGCGCCTGTCCAGCTTTGGGTATAGATCTTATCTTGATAGATTTGTGGAGTCCTTTTTATCGAATTTGATCGGGTTATCCTACATATCAGATTACATTCGGAGAAATACAGAACATTCAAAAGAAATCTAGATCCTCTTTGTTCTCGTACCCCAGTGCTGCCTAGTGTTCAAGATTAAAACAAGCTGTCGCCATTGCCCGAGTCTGGAGCCGGGATGAAGAAAGCGGCAGAAGCGAAACATTAGCGAGAGGCGTCCCTGTGCAGTAGAAGCATGTAAACGTAAACAAGCTGGCGCCATTGGCCGAATGAGTGGAAAAAAAGTGCGCACAGAGTAATTAAAACAAAGTGTGTAACGCCACGAGTAAAACATCAAGTCGGGGGAGGGGGGTGGGGTGGGGGGGGGGAGCCAAAAGTGGACAGGATGGTAACCAGGAGGGGCAAAAAAATCCTCCCTTACAATCATCACACTCAGTTTACCATAACTTATGACGTGAACCAACCAAAATCACGGGCGGAGCCGAAAGCCCACTTCTAAATCTGTATTGATTCTAAGAGGTCCTTGCATGGCGAGAGCAATGCATGAGCGCTGCTAACGCCAGGCGAGACCTAAAAAAGGAAGGTTTAGGCCTGGCAAAAGGTTTATTTTTCATTTTATTTGACCATGTCATGAGTGATTGTAATCTGTGAAGACATAAGCAGTCTGTTGCCGAGGCGTAAGTTATAGTTAGCTCAGCTCACTATAACTGCTGAATTTCATTGGTTTTGTATGAGTGAAATCTAAGCCTAACTATAACATCCCTGTAGCCTTTTGGTTTTTTTCAGCACATTTCTACGGTGTTTTTAATGTTGTTTCCTAACTATAACGTCCTTGTAACCTTTGGTTTTTTTAAGTGAATTTCTAAGGGTTTAAAAAATATATATATTTCCCATTTGTAACCACTAATCTTTGACTGTGAGTGAGAGCATGAGTGGCTCAGTAGGTCTAGTGGGTCTGTGAGTGGGTGCATGAGTCTCTGAGTGGGTGTGTGTGTCTGAGTGCCCTCTTTTGCTCTCTTCTGCCTTTTTGTATGCCTTTTCTGCTTGTTTTTGTGCCTTCTGTTTTGCCTTTTCTGCTTGTTTTTCTGCCCTTTAGTTTCCCTCTAAAATGTGGGAGTGGGACTGCCGTAATATCAGTAGGGGAAGGGGCCGTGCGGCCCCCCCTACCCAGGCCGAAATTCCTGGGGAACCCCAAACCCTGAGTCCTGGCCTCATTTGAAAGGTGGGAGGCGGTCCACGCAGCCCCCCTCCCCGGGCCACCCCATCCCCCAGGGCCCGGACATGTTTCCCCCAGTGTGCTGAAGCCTACCCAGGGCACCCAGTGTGCTATGGGACCGCATAGGAGCCTCAAGGCCCTCGCTGTCTCTGCCGGCCCCCGCCTCCTGCGGGAGCTGGCATTGCTATTGGACACAGTGAGTTGCTGGAAATGCAGCTCCCCGTGTCCAAGAGCAATATTTTCATCTCTTTCCCTGCCCGCATCTTTGCGGGCAAGGAAGGAGATGAAGCCTCCGCTTCCAGCAAGCAGGAGCAGTTTGAACGCTCCCGCCCATGGGAACCGGAGTGTTTGCTTTTGCTTGGCGGGAGCTGTCAGCTGCCACAAAGCAAACAGCTATTTCCTGCAGGTAGGTGCCCCGGGACATAGCAGGAGCTGACCCTGGTGGGGTGATGGTCACCAGGACCATTAATGGCTCTAGAAGAGGGGGGCTGCGCTTCTATAGAGTTTACGGGGAGGTGGCGAGCTCTGGGCCCGCACGGCCTCTCACTCATTGTTTTAAAAGTATTTGGCCCCGGGAAGATAGTGTTCCTGGGGGGGTCCACGGGGCCCTCCCCCCCATTAACCATTATTTAGCCACGAGGAGGTGGTGGTCCCTGGGGCTTATAGAGCCTGAGAAGGCGGGCCCCTGTGTGCCCTCCTCCCCACCCCCCCACCCTTTTTTTTTTTTCTTTTCATTTTTTATTTATTTATTTATAACAATGCCACTGGATCCTGTCCCACCCAGGGGATTTTTTCAGAATAAGAGCTGAAGTCGAGGATCCGCCATGATTTGTTGCAAAAATAAAAAAACATGCCTTTTTAGGTCTCGCCTACGCAGCGCGCATGTGCTGCATGGGAGAGGCCTTTAGTCATCGGCACAGCTTTGCGTCCAAAAACGTGCACGCGTTCCACTGCCTTCAATGGCAACGCGGGCACGTGTGGAGATCCACTTGCGGGAGCGAGCATCTGGCGCCATATGTTATCGATTATCGCGGCGCCAGCCACTCGCTCCCGTAAGTGAATCGCGCAGGCCCCCTCCTTCGACACACACTTTCTCCCCCCCCCCCCCCGCCCTGGTGTCACGCTTGTTGATGGCTTTATGGATTTACCTCTTGGGCTGGGATGGGACTTCATATCTGTAGCAGCCCTCGCACCAGAATGGAGGGGGGGGGGCATCTTAGAAATACCAGGTCCTACTCAACATGCAGGAACAAAGATGTGAGGGGGCAATTTCGTAGGATCTGCATGATGATACCTCCCAGGCAGACCAGAGGTGGGGTGCACTTCTGTAGCAGGAGGCCCAGCTGTGCACATACAAGGGGTGTGGGGGTGGTGAATATCTGCTGAAGTAGAGCCAGCAGTGCGTGCAGTAGCTGACCTCGGCAGTCGCGAATGTGCACATCTGCAACAGCAGGTACCAGCTGCGAGTGTAGGTCTGTGGCGGTTCATATCTGCAAGGCAAAGCCAGTAGACGTAGAGTGTGTGTGGGGTAGTGCGTATCTGCGGTAGTACAGCAGTGCCTGCGGTACCTGGCCTAGGTAGTAGTGTGTGTGCAGATCTGTAGCCGCAGGCTGTGTGCTGTACACTGAGAGGATGCCTGTGGTGGTACATATCTGCAGGGCATACCTAGCAGTGCGTGCGGTAGCAGGCCTAGGCAGTAGTGTAGCTGCAGGCTCTGCTGTGCATGTAGAGGATGTCTGTGGTGGTTCGTCTGGGGCAGTGCGTGCGGTAGTTGGACTGGGGAGTGTAGAGACTGCACATCTATGGCCGCGGGCCCAGCTGTGCACGTAGAAGATGTGTGGGATGGCGATATCTGCGGTAGTACATCAGTGCGTGCGGTAGCTGGCCTGGGTAGTAGTGTGTTTGCACATCTGTGGCCGCAGCCTGTGCTGTGCACTTAGAGGATGCCTGTGGTGGTTCATATCTGTAGAGCATAGCTAGCAGTGCGTGCGGTAGCTGGCCTAGGCAGTAGTGTAGCTGCAGTCTCAGCTGTGCACGTAGAGAATGTCTGTGGTGGTTCGTCTGCGGGAGCTGGCCTAGGCAGTGGCGAGAGTGCACATCTGTGGCTGCTCTGCAGGAGTCTCAGTGATGCTTGCAGGCGTTGGGGGGGGGGGGGGGGGTTGGGGACTGGGGGCGTCTGAGACAGTATGCCCGGCAGCACACGCTACAGCTGGAATGTGTCGGAGCACATTTGCAGCCTGCACACTCAAGAAACTCAATAAGGCATAGGGCAGTGCCCATCCGTAGAATCTTCCCGGGTGCATATCTCGTCAGACCCAGCATTGCATGTTCTCTTATCAGCTGAGGGGTGGGGTCAGGGTGCATAGCGCCTGTACAAGGCCCCGTCTTCCAGGTTAGAGCGTTGGGCGTATCTGCAGATACTCTTGATAATCTTATCCATGTTATACCCTTTCAAACAACAAAAAATTTAACACAACCGCATTCCCTCAATAGTGTTCTAACCTTGCCGGGCGTTTACTGCACGCGGTAACCTCCCCCACTCCATCCTCGATATAAAACCTGCCAATGTACCCGCGTTGCTACGTAAACAATCAACCCTCCCTCGTGTTGTCTGCATGAACTAAGTGTTGAACGGACCTTTAATCCCTGCAATCAAACTTTCTAAACTAGGCCTGAGCCCTGTACACTAGCCGCTTAACTATATGTCATCCCACGGTTCCATTTTATCTCATTTACCTGCTAATGTTTCGATGCTATTGATGTCCGCTCTGCGCCCTCCTCTCTTTCTGGCTACCATTTCAATCGGATACTCGAGCATGTCTCGCGTATCTGAACGCACAATTTAAACTATTCCTCTGGCGCCAAAACCTTCAAACACAGCTGTTAGATCAACCCTAACCACATCAAATTGGAAACTGCGAATCCGTTCGCCCCCACGTGTAACCCCCAACTCCTCCCGCATTTCCTCATTGACTACAAATCCCATAAACCCTTGTGACGGAACAATCCTAATAATGAAACTTTATCGTACAAAATATCATTCCCCACACTTTGTTATATATAAATATCTATCATGTGCCTAAACTTTACATCAAATAATACATTTACATATTGAACAGAAACCTGCCAGTGTCCATGTGATGTATACACTGCAATCCAATGTTTAAACATCAAACGGGGAAGACAATCCATAAATCCTTTCTGTTTCCCCATGAATTGGGACAGTTTTTTTTCGTGAAGATGTTAAATGATAATCCTTTTTATTATTTCTGGTGCGGGTGCAGACGGCCGGTGAGGTAACTACCAGAAGACGACAAACTTCTTCAAATCGCAAATCCCCTATAGCAGGAAACGAAATCTCGCCTAGGAATGACAAATATTTTTGAAATGGCTATGTGCTGAAATTAGGCATTTCCTTAAAGTGCAGCGCAGGATGTCTGGTAATGTTTAAATCTCCTCTCACTTCAACTAGACCTTTCTGGCTTTTAATGACGCAAGCTGTGGGACGCCTGATTCCCCAAGACTTAGATCACCCCTAAATAAATCTCCACTCCCTCCTCCCTCCACCCCTCCCTGCCCCACCCCCTCACTCCGTGCACCTCTACTCCCCCCTCCCCCTCCCTCCCTACACCTCCAATCCCCCCACTGCCCCCTTCCTTGCATAAACAATAAAACTAGAACACATTTTTGGTGTTAATTCTGGTTTTTATTAGGATACTTCAGTTGTATATAATGTTTTCTAGGTTATATATAAAGTGACAAATGGTTATAACACTTTTTTAATTACTTATAACTTTTAAACATGCTGCGCAACATTCACAATGCTCTGCAACACATTAAAAACATTAACAATGCCAATAGCTCTCTCTAAACACTTATAAGGCCCCAAAGGCGAGACCTATTGGCTATGCCATTGCTTGTTTTCCCTGGCAGGGTCCCTCTGGGACCCCAGGACCAGAGCTAAGGGGTGAGGTTGTTCCTACAGTGCACCCTTTTTCTTTTTTTTTTTTTATTACATTTTGTCAGAGACTCTGTTGAAGCTGACTCCCATGATGGCTGCCAGCACTTCCTGGTTGAGGTGTTTGCAGCCAATCTGATCTCAGGACAAGGTCGGGAGGCTTTGCGGAGCCTTCGGGTCCTTAGATAATAGATATCCAAATTTGTTTTTTCTGGAATATCTCTCAAACTACTGAATGGATTTATACCAATTTACAAAAAAGGTTGCTTTCTGGACCAACAACTACCTTTCGGCCAAACTTCGTGTAATTCAGTCCAGCAGTTGGGGCAGCAGTCGCGTCTAAAATTTCTATGGGAATTAACAAGGGAAACTCACATTTTGCAATGCCCCCCCCCCCTTTTCTCGTCTCCCCCCGTTTGACTGATCACCCCAAACCTTTCCATGCACAACAAGATTCACAGGGGCACTATTTGGGAAAAATGTCGCGAGGATTCGTCAAACGGCACCTAAGATATAGGCAAGTCAAAAAAACACTTTTCCTATGGAAACATGGTCTTAACTATAACTACCTACTGGTAACCACCAGCAGGATATACTTGAACTGCTGGTCTAGTAACTTGAATAGTCTTCTAGACCTAACTGTAATGCACTTGACCAATAAACTGGTCTCATTATGTCATCCTAGGCAAATATGTATTTTGCAGAGCCATTGTTTTCTTCATTATCACATATGAGAGCACCGTCTAATATGTGAGTACCTATTGGGATTCATGTACAAGGCTGAACATTTTCTCCATGTTTAAGAATCCATCCCACATACAGGGTACACATGGCCCTTGACTTGCCTAATAGTTCAGTAGCAGCATTGCCATCAGGCAGGAGCAGGAATGTTGCTTAGTTCATTTTTAAAAACTCACTTTTAATAAATATATTACTAAGGCATGAGGTGGAAGTGCACTGTCATGGACAGTCAACACATTTTCCATTGAAATGGCCACATTTTTTCCCACTAACATGAAATTTTACTTATAAAATTATATAGTATATAAACAATCTGTGAATACTTGGATTCAGCAAACATATTCAGACAGTTCACTCCAACTTTGCAGTCCAAGAAAGAAAAGTAATTGTAGATGTAAACTGACTTTTGACCTCTGCCTCTGAACACAGAATTCATATGGCAAGATAAAAACAAGATAAGATTTAAAAGTATCTTTAATGCTCCTTCGCTTTGTGAGTTAACAGAACACCTGTTTGTCAGCTCGCCAGAAGGGGCGAGTATGCCCTACATATAGCAAGCTCTGATAAAATCTGACTCGCCATAGTGTGTGAGCGAGTAGATGTATAAAGACCTGAGATCTATGTGTGTGTATGTATGTATGTATATATATATATATATTCACTTAAAAAACCATAGGTTTCACACATGTTATAGTTAGCTGGACATTTCCCTCATAAAAAACCAATGAAATTCCCCCGTTATAGTTAGTGCAGGCAACTATAACTCACGCGACCGCAATCCTCTGCTGATGACGTCAGATATTACATCACTGATTAAATATGTGTCTTTCTGAAAAATAAATATTTGTGATATATGTATAGCTAAAGATTAATGGAAGAAGACATGGGTAAATAGGTGTCTAAATACAGTGATGTAATATCTGACGTCATCAGCAGAGGATTGCGGTCGCGTGAGTTATAGTTGCCTGCACTAACTATAACGGGGGAATTTCATTGGTTTTTTACGAGGGAAATGTCCAGCTAACTATAACATGTGTGAAAAAAAAATATATTAATAAATACATAACTTAGCATTTAAAAAACCGTACAAATTCACTGAAAAAACCATAGGTTTCATACACGTTATAGTTAGGAATTAGCATTTAAAAAACCTTGCAAATTCACTTACAAAACCATAGGTTTCACACATGTTATAGTTAGGTGGACATTTCACTCGTAAAAAACCAATGAAATTCCCCCGTTCTAGTTAGTTCAGATAACTATAACTCGCGCGACCGCCACTCTATCACAAGGATGATGTCATCAGTGATGCCACTGACCAAGTCATGAGTGATGTAATATGTGACGTCATGAGCAGTGGATTGCGGGCGTGCGAGTTATAGTTATCTGAACTAACTATAACAGGGGAATTTCATTGTTTTTTTACGAGTGAAATGTCCACCTAACTATAACGTGTGAACCTATGGTTTTTTAAGTGAATATATATATATATATATATATATATATATATATATATCGCTGATTTTGTCTGGCTGCATCCACTTCCAATCAGATAGATGAACGCGGACCCAAGGTTCCTTGTGCAGTTAAGTTTATTTTAGTTGCCCTGCATCGCCGCCATTACGCGTTTCAGTCACATGACGCGTTGCTCATTTTTTAACCATTATTTAAAGTGCTAGTGCAGACCAGAACAGGTGACTGTTTGATAGACATGGAAAAAATACTGCACAGTATTTATCTCACAGAAAACGCTTTTGACAAAAGGTTCACCTAGTGCAAATGGCATACATTTGATCAAATAAATATATAAATATAGCAATAAATATATACATAAATGCAAAAAATCTATAATGATAAATGTAAACATTTTAGACCTGATATTAGGCATTTAAAATCCATAAAAACATTCAAACATATGAATTGTAAAAAAGCTAAAAATGCCAATATTTAAAACATACATGTTCTGGTCTTTAATTATATATGTCTAAATTGCACAAAACCCACTCCTATGAGAAATTGATATTTAACACATAGAATTACAAATGAAATTGGATGTGGTTTTGAAGTAAAGTTTTATCCTATAATGATAATACAGTCCTTTTTTTTCTAGTCTGGTGTCAAGATGGTATACTCTTTGTATATGTAGCATTCGGTGGAATAAAGCCCCAGTGGGCCAAAAATTGCTCATGTCTAAAACCATAAAAAACAAGTGTATGTGTAAAATGTGCCACCAATTGGAACCAACTGGTTCCATACTAAGTGCTGAGAAATAAAATACTTAATAAAAAATTCTAATAGCTAAGGAAGTTTAAGATGTAAATGTACAACAAGGGAAATAATATCTCATCCGTATACATATATTGTTTCATTTTGTAAGAGTAACTCCGATACCACCACAATACATCAATTGATAATTAATATTCAATGCCCCACTACAAACCAGTATAAAAATCTTCACTCGCATTAAGCCATGCCGGAATCTTAGTGTCGAGTTCTAATATATATATATCTTGTTTCAAGAAGGCGTAGTTGGGGGTGTATATATATATATATATATATATATATATATATTACCTACTGGCGGTCGCCAGTAGGTAGTTATAGTTAGGACCCCTTTTCCATAGGAAATCCGCAACATTCTATTTTGAATAACTTTGGCGCCGGTTGACGAATCCTCGCGAATTTCTCAAAATAGGTGGGGCGCTACGCTCCGCTCCTACCCTGAAAGTCTCGGGGGGGATTCGTCAAGCGGGGGCTGAGATAAAAGGGGGGTCCCAAAACGTGTTTTTCCCATGCATTTTTCCATAGGACCTTTAGACAGGGCTACAGCCCGAACGGCTGAACAGAATTACTAGAAATTTGGCAGAGAGGTAGTCCCTAGGTCAAGGAAGTGCCTTTTGTAGGTTTGGTGTAAATCTGTTCAGTAGATTCTGAGAAAATAGCCTTTAAATCAATATATATATCTGAGCTAGCTTACGGTACGCTTACCGTAAGCTTACCGTACGCGTACGGTGGCGTGCGCGAGCGCGATTCTGATTGGCTGTTACATCTAAGTAAACATTCGAATCGGTCGAAACCAGGAAGCGGCGGCCGCCATTTTCTCTCTCGCACTCTGAGGGGGGGCTGTAAACAAAGGCAAAAAACATATAAAGGGGCTGTTTAGACAGCGCCCATGCACATAGCCATGTTAGTTGAGTCCTCAAAGATCCCCTAAGGGCAAAAACGGAAAATTTCGCCGATTACGCTTACCGTACGCGTACGGTGCGCTTACGCTAAAAATTTTAATAAAAAAAAAAAAAACACTCTCTGTGCATGGCGTATTATTGTCATCACGTACAAATTAAATTTAACAGATTACCTATCACAAGGAAGCGCATAATATGTCCTCCATGTGCGCACGGTGCGCTACGCGCACCGTGTGCCCACCTTGCGTGTACGGCACTAACTGCGTAAAGTGGGCGCGCGGTGCGCGAAGCGCACCGCGCGCACGGAACGAACTGCGTTAAGTGGGCGTGCACGCCACGAATGGCGTAAAGTAACTTAGCATTTAAAAAACCGTACAAATTCACTGAAAAAACCATAGGTTTCACACACGTTATAGTTAGGAATTAGCATTTAAAAAACCTTGCAAATTCACTGAAAAAACCATAGGTTTCACACATGTTATAGTTAGCGGAAATTTTACTGATAAAAAACCAATGAAATTCCCCCGTTATAGTTAGTGCAGGCAACTATAACTCACGCGACCGCAATCTTCTGCTGATGACATATGTGTCTTTATGAAAAAAAAATATTTGTAATATATGTATAGCTAAAAATGTATGGAAGAAGACATGGGCAAATAAGTGTCTAAATACAGTATTATCATCAGCAGAGGATTGCGGTCGCGTTAGTTATAGTTGCCTGCACTAACTATAACGGGGGAATTTCATTGGTTTTTTATCAGTAAAATTTCCGCTAACTATAACATGTGTGAAACCTATGGTTTTTTCAGTGAATATATATCTCACCAGCGTATGGTAAAGTAAATCCAGTCACTCCGGTACAGTGGTTCAGTAATCCAATTTTATTGTAGAAAACGAGGATGACGCGTTTCGGCCTCAAGAGGTTCTGAGGGTGGCTGTGGGTGCTTGCTTCTCCCTTAGTTAAGTGTGTATGCACGTGGGCTGGTGGGAGGAGCGCGTACTCATGGTGGACCATTGCACGGACTGGGAGCAACATGAATTGTGCTGGTTGCGATTTATAGATGATGTCTTTGTTATTTGGAGGGGGACTAAGGAAAGTGCGAGCAAGTTTGTGGATGGTATTAATGTGAATACTATCAATTTAGAATTTACTACTAACACCAGTACACAAGCTATTGATTTCCTAGATGTGCAGATATATATGGAATAACAAACTTGAATCGAAATTACACCGTAAACTCACCGCTGGCAACTCCACGCTTCCAGTTTTAACCCCAAACATCTAATAGACCGCAGTAGCCTAGATAGTGATCTAGTCCAATGCCAACTAGAGGCCAAAGAGAAATTTAAAGAGCGAGGTTACGCAGTAAGGACCATTGACCGAGCGGTAAGTAAAGCTAATGAAAAGACCACAAAATCGATTCTTTTTGGGGTGGAATCTGATACTAATCTGAGACGACCTTCGCTCTGTTAGTGATAGTGATATGAGAATGTCAGATTAATCACCACCTACAGTAGGCAAGAAAAATCTATTGGGTCTATCGTAAATAGACAATGAGCAATAGTGTTGACTGATTCTACTATAGGCCTGATTCTCCTTAAATAAACCAATATAACGTTTCGTCGAGCATTGGGCAAAAGCAGTCACAAATCATTTCAAACTACCAATTGGCTTTAGGCTAGAAAGGGTTTCTTCAAATGCATTTAATGTAGGGCGTGCAGATTGGGGGTAAATATTTCAAAGTACAGTACACCGTTCAATCCCAGACCAGTCGAACTAGAGAGTCATTACACTTGTAGAACTAGAGAGTCATTACACTTGTAGAACTGATCATGCTGTTTATGTGTTAGAATGCACTTGCGGGCTTCGGCATGTGGGAAGTACAAGTGCCTGTCAGAATCTTATGAAGTGTATAACAAATGGGGTAACCCGTAAAGCCACTGGACCCGGGTAGACATTGGTACAAAAAAACGGTCACAGTGGACAAATATTTTTCGAATGTCATAAAAGATCAAACCTAGATCAAATGCATTAATTAGTTCAGACGTCACTGCAAAAAACAAGTAAATGCTTGTGACCGTTTTTTTTGTCAGAATCATACAACACTTAAGGGCCGTAGTCAATTCAGATCCTTCTTATTGTCTGGCGCTCCACTTCAAACAAGTGCACAATAACAACTTAAAGTGTTTGAAGTATTTTGTTATAGACGCAATCCCGGCTCTAAGAAGAGGGGGTAATTGTGAAAAACGATTGCGTCAATTAGAGACCCGATATATTCTAGAACTCCGTTCTAAATCGCCCAAAGGCCTCAACACCAGTGAAGTATAGTATAGTCAATGTGGATTTGTACTGATATTTTTATAAGTTTTTTTATCTATGAGAATCGGACACTACATATAGAATCTGAATTATATGAAACTCTTGGAATATTTATGATATCAACATATTAGAATTAATATTTCCCATAGAAATAGCTGTTGGTTAATTTACCTAATTTTTGCACTTTTTATTAATGCACTTTGAACACACAGCACTTTAGGTAGATGTTGACAATAACTTGGATTTTTAATCGACGACATTAAGATTTCTGTTTTTTTAGGTATTAAGCCCTTAAGTCATATTTGGACGAACAGTTTATAATTTATATAGTTATGGTTCATACGTGTGTTTAGAATACAATATTGCGCTGTGCTCTCATAAGTTGAAGAGACACTGATGCTTATGACAATAGGAGATGGTCTTAGAATACATAGTAAGCTCACTAAGGTGTGGGAATGACACCATTTCCACTGGGATCACAGCACACCGGACGCTGTACACTGTTTTTCCTCGTCTCCCCGTTGTGTTTCCTTCACCCTCCACCACCTCTTTTCCTCTTTCATTCTCTGTCTTCCTCCCCGGCTCCTATCCTCTCTCCCCTGAATCTCTCCCTTTGCCTGCTTTTTCCCTTACGTATTTGTTTTTAACACATGTAACTACGCCCCAGCAACTTGTAACTGGTAACTATGCTCTGAAACAATGCTCGTCCTCATGTAAAGCGCTCTGATACCTCCGGGTCTAGCCAGCGCTATATAAAACTTTTCATATAAATAAATAAACTAAGGGCTCAATTTCGGCAGTAAATTTACATTATGTCGCAATTACTATTTCTATTCCGCACTGACCACCGTTAAATAGATTATGCACTATGCATTGTGTGTCAGACACCGAAGAGGTTTTTTCAGGTAGCACAGGAGTAGGTAACGCGCACAGTATAATAATGATGAACTTTGCTAAAATCAAATTTTTACATTGTAAGATCGGTGTAAAGAAATCAATTAAAAAAAGAATCCTATATATAGATGGTTATTTAGATTGAATGTATGTATTGTCCTAATATTTATTGAATATTGAGTATGTTTACAATGTAATGCATACAAAGAATAAGGGCTTGTTTATGACAATAGTCTGTTGTAAATTTCCATGTTTATGATTTAATCATGTGGTCAAAAGAAGTTAGTTGATGAAGCAGCGCGTATGTGAGCAAAGCCATTTTGTGGTGGCCGAAACATGTCATGGACGAGTGAACAAGTCGAATAAAAACAAGCACTGAAGAATATCGGAGTCTGTGCCCGGTTGACTGGAATATTAGGTTTCAGAAGTGGTATATGTATCTATGTATGTGTGTGTGTGTATATATATATATATATATATATATATACACACACACGTGTGTGTGTATATATGTATGTGTGCGTGTGTGTGTATATATATATGTGTGTTAGTATGGCTGTGATAAAATCTATCTTTAGGTCATTTTAGTGCCATAGTCACAAAGGTTTCTCTTGTTGCAGCCTTTCAGTGTGATAATATCAGTAGCTTTTATTGATGCAGTTTTCACACTGAGAGTCAGAGCATTGAGGCATCATCATCTGGACATATGCCAGTCAGATTGAGCCCTACTGAAGCTCTGAAACTACGATGAGTAGATCTCTGAATTAGAGTTTGAGGGAGCATTGGAACTGTCCCCTGTCAAGGGTAGATGTTGCAAGCGCAGAAATCTCAAACATTTTATAAACCGCTCCACCATGAAACTTACTAAGAAAATCTCCAATTTCCACGCCAATTTCTTCTTCAGGTTGATGAATCTTTGTCACTGTTAGAATGGAGCACAACCCAAATACATTTCTAAATTAATCATCAGCTTATAGTATTTAATGTTAAATCAGTGGTGAGAGGTTTGGTGAAGTTTTAAAGTTTTATTTTCTCATTAAGAGATTAGTCCGCATCTTTGTCTTTTTATTTAGGTTGGTCAAATAAGCCTGTTTACAGAAATATGAAGGAAAATTTGGTTAGAATTCGCATACAAAATAACAGCGTGTTCCATTAAGGAATTAATCCCTTTCTTAATCCTAGCCAGAACCCATAAAGAGTTCCTTTGGAAAAGGGAAGAGAAAATATGGAACATCAGGCTAAAAGCTATAAAAGGTCGAGCTCCCCATAAAGAGTAGTCCTGGAAATTCAGCCGAGTTCCCTAACTGCTGCAGTAGGAACCGTTAACAAAGGTGTAAGGAAATAATCACAGCAGTAGCTATATCAGCATGGAAAAGTCTCTAAAAAGGTGTCATAATAATAAGTCAAGTCAAAGATCTTTATTCGGATATAAAAAACATCCATAAAAGTACATATAAATCACAACAATCATCCATAAAAACATTTTAAAAAGTTAAAAAATGATTTAGTTAATCTAGAAATGTGGATATTTCGTACAATACGAATATCATAACAAAGACAATAATCTACAATAGAAGTACAATATAATTAAGACTAGAATAGGCCACAGTAAAAACAAACCATGGCAAGTTAGCCATGGCCTGTACAAGGGAACAGACACTGGTGCAAAAATGCAATGTGCAAAAGATGCAAAAAAAAAATAGTGCAGACTTATCAGGCCACATTCATTGTTGCTCGGGATCGAACAGCAGAGTGAAAGAAACAACTGACTCTAAAGATTACATAATCACAGCTTAGCATCAATCGGTCACTAAATGCTAAATTAAAATCCGTCAGACAATTCTTTTTAAAATAAGGTATTAAGTAATGTTTAGTGTATTTTACATAGAAACCACAAAAGAATGTAACAGGCTTTGTTTGCCGCCTAGGTTACAGGGACGTTACAACAAACAAATGATGGACGGAATGCTGACAATGCATGCATTCTCCCCCAGTCAAGAGATCTGGGTTAAATCCATCGTTCTTGACTGGGGGAGAATGTATGCATTGTCAGCATTCCGTCCATCAATTGTTTGTTTGTTGTAACGCTTTTCGCCCTAAGTGGGATGGGTATTCCCAGACGTGGGACCCGTGCTCACTACGCCACTGGAGTCAAGCTATCCTGGCTGATGACGGCTGATAGCCAGAAACCGGTCCTAGGATGCTTGATTCCGGTCCAGGGAAGACATGGCTTGGCAGTTCGGGCTGGACTGTTCCCATGAGGCACAGGGTCAAGACTGATTTGCATATGGCCATGTCTAAACTGGGGTGGTGTAGTGGGCAAAAGAACGATGGATTTAACCCAGATCTCTTGACTGGGGGAGAATGTATGCATTGTCAGCATTCCGTCCATCATTTGTTTGTTGTAGGTTACAGGGACAGTTTATATATTCCGAGTTTTTAATAAAGCCTAAAGGGAAGCAAAGAAGATTTTTAATGCTCCCGTCCCTGAACCGAAACAACAAGCTCCTATTCCATTTGCCCAGTTTCTTTCGCAGGTAACCCTGGGGCATATTTAGGGGCCTGCCACGTGATTCCAAAAGAGGGGTGTACCTTATGATAGCTGGTTTGACAAACTCAATCTTTTCTCTATTTTTTCGGTAGAGATCATACAACGCCCGTTTTACTAAGTTCTTATGTGTGCAGTCAATGGTTTGAGGTGTTAAGAATAGATGCCCCATCTCCACACTTACTAAACTTTTCTTGACTGCCCTGAGCCAAGGGATATAAGTGGCACGCTCACATTTTAGGCAGTCCGAGATGATATCACGGGTCAAGGAGGCAGCGGGGTTCCGCCATATTTTCAACCAAAACAGGGCGGGTCTAGATCTTATAAAATCTTCTATATAGGGGAGATTCAGTTCTCTATGGCACACATAAGATGGTGCCGAAATGACCCCACCCAAGACCCTCCTGCAGAATCTGTTCTCTTCGGTCTGTATATTAATACAGTTCGAATACCCCCACACCTCAGCACCATAAGTCCCTGTCGGTATACACTGGGTTTTATAAATTTGTAGTAATGGTGAGACAACTTCAGCATGTTTAGGTTGACGGAGGGTGATTATAGAGTTGATGGCTTTTCCCAGTTTATTTCTCCCCCTGGCGACATGAGGTTGCCAGGATCCAAAATCGGAGAACAACAGGCCTAAATAAGGAAAAGTGCAAGTGCTGTTTAAAATATTGTTCCCTGACATGACATGGCGAATTCTGTGTTTCTTTGGGCCACAAGACATTATGTAAGATTTTTTTAAATTAGTACATAAGCCAAGGTCAGCCATATATGAGACAAAACCTGATAATAAAGTGCGTAATGCATTGGGTGTGCGGCCCATGAGGACCGCATCATCCGCATAGAGGAGTGCGGGGAATGGTTTACCGTTGATGTATGGAACGTCACTGGTTAATTTGCATAAGGAATTACTTAGTTCGTTTATGTACAAAATAAAAAGCAGGGAGGCCAAGACGCAACCCTGTTTGACCCCCCATGCTAATTGAAATGTCGCCAGAGACCTCGCCATCATTGTTTATTCGAACAAGGCTTTCAAATCACTATGTAAGTGGGCCAAAAAAGAAACCAAAGATTCGTCTAAACCATAGTTCAACAGGACTGACCATAAACGGGAACGATTAACAAAATCAAAAGCAGAACTTAAATCCATAAAACCTAAATACAATGGGGATTTTTTAGCAATGGTGTATTTGGCCAGTATTAAATTTAAATTTAAACATTGCTCCACAGTCCCTACATTGCTTCTAAAGCCTAATTGGCATGGGTGCAGGATCATATTTTCTTCAGCCCAGGTTCTGATCTTGTTAAAAATAACTCTACCTAAAATCCTTAGGGTATTATCTATTTGGGATATTGGGCGATAACAACCAGGGTCAAGTCTGTCGCCTTTCTTTAAAAATGGGCACGATAATGCTGTTGGACCAGGAACTTGGGGGTGGAGTATGGGATAAATTGTTAAAGATGTTACACAATAAGGGTGACCAAAAGTCAGGCTCTGATTTTATTAAATCGACGGATAGTCCATCAGGGCCAGGAGCCTTGTTCCCCGCGCTTTGTAGAATAGCATCTTCCACCTCTGTTATAGAAATATTAAGTGTGTTGAAGGGCTGAGAACATTCCGTGGAAGAATACGGCGCAGCATATATATTAGAAAAGTGCTCCACCCACAAGTCCCCAGGTATATTACAATTTATGGGAGTGATATTAGATCCGATTGATCTCAGATTCTTAACCTCACTCCAGAATCCAGCGGCATCTTTCAATGCCGATGTACGCACAAGGGTTTCCCAATGGTCTATTAGAAGCTCTTCCGATCTTGTTTTTAAAGTACGCTTATAACTTAATCTTAGTATCCTCACCAGGGACAGGTCCCATGGTTCAGCTCTAAGAGCAGCCCTTAATTCCCGGTTGGTTTTGGAGCATGAGGTGTCAAACCACCTAGGGTATTTGACATTGTTGGCTGAGGCTGGTTTAGAGATCTCCTTTTTTATAGCCTTACATAGCCCTGTAAAAGCCTCAACAATGTCATGTCCGGAGCTATCAGAGGATAAACAAACAGACACTAGTATATGGTGTTCCTTGATAATACGAGCTAAAACCCCCTTATTGTCTATCCCCTTCCAGACCACCCTCAGTTTATCTGTCGATGCTACTAAATTTTTTGCCCCGATTTCACTGCTGTTCCCTTGTTTTTTAATAGATTTAAAGCTAAATGAAATTGGGTGATGGTCGCTATATATGGTGCTGACGACTACCGCCTCTAATAAGAGGTCCACAAGCAGGGAGGATATGAAAACAGTCTATTGTGGTTGAACACCCGCGCCCGACATATGTGGCCACGGGTCCATTGTTTACAACAATGTTAGCCTTCTCCATAACATTGACCAAGTCCCGTGTAGCTAAATGGTTAAGCAGTTCTTCACGTCTTTTGCAAGGAGGAGTTCTAAAGTGAATATGTGCATTAAAATCACCTCCCAGACAAATGCCATCAAGTTTGCCATACTTTTGGCCATCAACAATTCCATCAATAAAATCAAACAATCTTATAAAATTTTTGTTTGGATGAGTTGTGAAATCGTTATTATAAAAGTTAATTAAACATAATTTGGTCCTACCAATATAGAGCAAAGCCTGGAAGTTCATATCATTAGTTTGCAAGGGTACAACTTTATCTCCTGCCCTAATCTTGACCCAAATAGATAATCCCCCACTAGGTCTGCCCATGACCGGAATGGGTACGATCTGGTTGTAGCAACTATAACCCTCAAAAAGCAAAGAGCTAGTGCACCAAGTTTCTTGAAACATTAAAATATCAAAGTTGATAACCCAATCTGCCCAGTCCATGATTTTCGTTTTCGCTTTAAGACCGGCAATGTTCCAACTCAGAAATGTCAAATTATCGGACGGTATAGGAACAGCAGAGGCATGGGTAGTTATTTTAAAACGGGATGGCGACACTAACGCTCTAATGCCATTAAACACAGATGAGGTAGAGCAGATTGATAATTTGTCCAGCGGGCCAGGTATATTAATATGATCCCCAGCTGTTGAGCTTGGGAAAACAGCTGGAGGTCAATCCAAAGTGCCCGGCTCAGATAATACACTAAATCTATTATACAGTGGATATGGTAGTGGGGCTGGGCTAAATGATCTCTGGGTGGGCCTATAAAAGTTACCCAAAGGCAATAGGGTTATAACAGTAGAGGGGCTGAAATAGGTGTTATTGCTACTAAGAATGAATTTAACGGTGGTGGGGTGTCTAAGGTTAATTACAATACAGTCACCGGGGATGTTCTTAGATGAGGGACCAACCCAGCTCACCCGGCGGACTGACAAAATTTCATTCGAGATGTTAGGCCCTACCCCTTTATGTTTAGTCAACCAGTCAATACACTTGTTGTTCAACTGGGCCCAGGACTCACCTTGATCCTCCCTGAGCGATGGTACACCCGCCAAAATTAAGACCTATGGGCAGGCAGCAGGGGGTAAATGAAGAGCAGGCCCCAGATGTTTTAAGGGCCGAGTAACAGCGGCTTGGCGCTGGTCTGGGCCAGAGGTGGGTCCGCCCTCAGAGGTATCGACGGCCACACTAATGGGGCAAGGTGGTTCAGCTGCTACAGCCTGGGTGTGCTGTGGTGACATGGAGGATTGAATGTTCCTAACAATGTCACCCCTGGGTACAATATTAGATGTAGGTGTGCAACTGATAGTATTAGGCCTATCACCCGAAAAGCCCTTACTGACGACTTCCAGATCTTTCAGTAGACGTTCTTCCCTCATTAGGTCAAGACTGATAACCCCTTTCCTTTTTGCATCCTCATTTTTTACCAGGTTTTCCAGTCTATCTAACCTTTTAAAAATAAGATTAAACTGTTTGATCATTTGACTTTCCATTTGTTTAAAAATAGTATCAACTATAGTCTCAATGAAATTCTCATTTGGCTTTTTTTGAGTAGAGTTTTCAATTGTGGGCTCAGTCTGTGTGCAAGCCGAGTTGTGTCCTTCTTTAGGGGAAGTTGTATCTAGAGGCCCCACAACAGATTGCATAGGCTCATTAATAGTGCTGGCACCCCCTGGCGGTTGTTTCCCTCTAGTCCACATGCTCAGGGGGGTCGGTTGGCTCTTGTTACGAGAGGGTTGTCTCTTCTTATTAATTGTTGGTTTCGAGGGACCTCTTTTCCTTTTCTCTCCAATAGTCTTGTTACTCAGGGACGGAGGAGGGATAGACTCGTGTGCAGCGGGATCAGGTTGTGAGTCAATAATAAATGGACAACAGCTGCTCCCTGGTAATGTAGTCACCAAATTGATCAACTTAGGTTTGATGACTGTAACCACAGGGAAAAGCGGCAAACAGTTAATAGCACTTGTTTGCTGGGGTTCAGAGTGTGAACGAATAAGCTCCATGGACATTCTCCTCTCAGTATTGGCAATTTCGTTGGAGACCATATTAAAGGCATTATCCAGCATGCTTTCCAATGACTGTGGAGGAACCAGGGGGGCCCACTGATGCCTGTGTAAGTGAACTAGCATTTCTTTTCCCCATGATAGTTCATTCAGAGCTCACCTTTGTAGCAGGTTAGAGGGGTGGCCCGCCCGACCACTGATGACCTCTGAGGGCCACAGAGGGCCGGCCCTTTGCCCGGGCTTAGCCCGGCGCGGACCCGCTCGGCGGTGGCTCAGCTGTAATTTATGCGCCTCCAGGCGCGAGACTGCGGGAGGTGGCTTCCTGTTCCGCCGCTGGGATTGCTGGGAAACGTAGTCCCCCTCCACACGACGGCCACGTTAGAATGGCGGCGGCAGGAGGGAGACACGCGGCGGCCGTGGAAGTGGACCCAGGAAAATGCGGGTAGGGTGTCGCCTCGAACAGTGTCAGCTTTCAAATGGAAATAACTTGTGTCATAATAATAGAAAATCACTGTTAGCAGTAGCTCACAGCAACCTCGGGCAAGAGTAGTACAGTCGAGCTGGAGGGCATTGTTGGGGAAGGTGTGTATAGAATGAACTGCTTCTCTAACTAGGAACACTTACTATATAGAAAAGCACTAAACATGTTCGAAACTCTGAATGTTGGATCATCTCTAGCCAATAGTTAAGGATCTTCTGTTTGTCTGTCTTCTCACTTCGATTCCCACGGTAAACGTTGATGTCGATATGCATTTATTTAAATGTTGCTACAACATATTACGAAAAGATACATCTAGAAAGGTTCTCATGAGAACCTTTGCAAGCCTACTCGGTTAGCCTCCGTGTCTCATTGTGTAACAATAGGCTGCTCTATGAAATGAAACATTAATATCTAGCATGTCCTGGTTAGTTCATTAGACTCAAATCTATAACAGTATATACGTTCATTATAAGCATGTGGCAGAGGTAACTATCAATTGATTGAAATAACTTTATTCGATTTTTAATCATACAAGTACATAACAATCAATTTAAAAGCTTTTATATTACAGTAATAAAAGATACATTATTACATAAACCTTTAAAATTATCATAAAACAGAACTAAATCGCTTAAAAGCAGGGAATAAGTCCATTTCATACAGCTATTATTTATATGGTAAAACTGGACCGGGGGTCATGTATTCAGTGTGGCATTGAAATACAAAGCGCTTTTCAAAAATGACCCAACAGCAGTGGTAACAGCAGGATCAGCAAGCATCTGAAGATAAAGAAAAGCAGGCCTATGTTGATAAAAACCACACACTCTTAAGACGGGCAACCTATATATTCTTTTGGGGGAGTTCATACATTTTACAGAAAATAATAATTGGTCTATAAAGTCTGTAGTGAACTGTCGTCACATGGGCAAATTAATATAGAGTTTGTGTCGAATTGCCCTGGTGGGAAACGCATGTATCGTATCGACCCCTTTTAAAATTAGGAGAGAAGAGAACTTTCCCAAGGATTTCTGAATTGAGCAATCTTGCCCAATATTTTTGAATGATCTTGCAGGGTCTTATGATCCGCTTTTCCAAAGCTGCAGATTCCCATACCTCCATAACTTGTTTTAAAATAAATAAAAGCTCCTTGACCTTCCTCCCATCACTTTTGGTGGTAGTCTGGGGCGTCCCAGCCTAATAGCTAAAATTTTGATATAAGACAGCCTCGGGAATTTGTTAATGGTCACAGTTCAAACAGTCCTGGATCACTTCCCTATTAAAGGTTGTGTGTTCCCCTTTCCGTATGGATACCCATTGAAGCAGTCAGGCTAATTTGACATGATCTTTAACATACCCCAGTGCGAGATAATGGCTGCACTTCAGGAAATTGAAGGCACGACCGAGCCAAAAATAGATGCTGTCACGGTGGACATCAACCTTCTGAGAGCGGAGATTCGGAAAATTGCAGAGAAACTTACTGTTGCTGAGTCGGAAATAAATGGTCGGAATTCCAAAACAAAAAGACTTGAAAATGCTATCATTATGCCTCCTCTAAAAGATCAGGAAGGGCGAGCCCGCCGCAATAATATTTAAGTGGTGGGTGTGCCGGAGGAGGCGGAGAGACAGTGTTGATTTCTTTTTTTTCTTCTTTCTTGGAGGACTTAATTCTTAAAACTCTCCACTCCAAGAGACTATCCAACTTCTTGTCAATTGAGAGGGCGCAAAGGGCGCCGGGTCTGCGTCCGTGAGCACGTCCGTGCACAATAATTGCCAGAATATTTAATTACAGAGATCAAGATACAATCTTTCAGATGGCTGGCTCCCAAGGTGACCTCCATTTTGAGAACTCGATTGTGCGATTCTTTCCGGACGGGAGAGGTGGAACTTTGAGGCAGTCAAAAAAGTACTTGAGGCCAAGGAACTCAAATATATGATGTTTTACATCCAGCTAAGAGTGGTAGGGACGGCGAAACATTCCACTTTGCATCCCTGGAAGAAGCGAGGGACTGGCTTGAGACCTGGCGGTTGGCTAGCCGACAAAGGGGCGGGGAACGGTGGGTTGGCTGGCCGACAAAGGGGCGTGGAACAGCGGGCCAGGAGGCCTGACATTGATTTGGAGCGACGAGGGCCGACCCTTCTAAACGACTGCGAACTCGAAGCCCTTCCACGGACACGTGAGCTATTGGGCCTGAATGGGCATGTCAATTGACAGACTGCAACATTCTAGTATTGATATTGCAGGGGTGTCATAAGTCAGAAAAATAATAATGGGGCGGGAATGAACAAGATAGATGCAGCCACATTATTGACAGGTCACATTATATAATAGCCACGCGGTTACTCGTTTGTTTATTTTGTTTGAAGTTCGGGGGAACTACATGTGTTTAATGAATATCCTAATCCATATAATCATGGCGGTAGTAGTGCACCCTCACTATTAGATGCTTCCATTAGGACGACAGGCCCTTTGGAAGTTGGGGCTGTGGGTTGTTCTAGACTCACGATGCAGGGAAGCAAGGAGGGGGGAGTTTAGGGGGTTGATTAGAACGGTTTTGTTATTTACTTTCTTTGCTCATCTTGGCTGTTACAGCCAGCACAGGAGACAGCGAAACGAGGGGCCACACTACAAGTTGTGGGGGAAAGGACGAACACAACAGGCTTAACATTGGGGAACAAACACCTAGCCTCAACACCACAAAAATGGCGGGATACACGCGATGAGACCTGACTATATGGACATGAATGTAAGTGGGTTGAGAAACCAGAATAAGCGCACTTTACTACGCAATACCTACACAGACAAGCCTCTGATATAGTGCTAATATAGTGAGACCCATCTTCGGGGGAACTACTACAAGGCCCTTGATCGGTTTTGTTACAAGCTACTACCTCATGCAGGCTACACCACAGACTCATGCGGCACAAGCATACTAGCCAAGAAATCATTACCATTTATTCTTCACCGCACATGGCATGATCCCTCTGGCACATGGATGGACACTAAATTTATATCTGCTCCCTTAATATCCTGCCTAGGCTTCACAACGTGAACTTGCCAACCAGTGGTGCCTTATTTTTAGACATGTCAGCTGGGACGATGATTCTGGGTGGGAACATGAATGCAGTGACTGAGATAGCGATTGATAGAATGACCAACGCGACTACGCAGGGGGAGGGGGTCCACTGCAGCCTTTCGTGTCGGCACTCGGATTAGTAGTGGAGGGTACACAATCCACAGCAATACACCTACTTTTCGCAAGCAGATGGTAGTTTTCCCCGTCTTAACTAAATTTTTACCCTTCACACACAGCATCTGCAAGGTCTACCGGATCACTCCACGTGGGAGTCCTACTGGGAGGGCCGATATGTGACACCACACTGACCTCAAGAATAGACCTATGGTATCTCAGAGAACGGAGCGTGAACGGAAAACTTAGCGTTCAAACAAATTTACTCTATGAAGTAAATCAAGGTACTCTTAAGTCAGCCTGTATCCTATGGGAGGCCTTTGAAACAGTGTGTGGGTAGGCTCATACACTGATGGGGAGAAAGAAAAAGGAAACTAAGCTAAAATGTTAGGCTATTGAGAGAGAGAGAGAGAGAGAGAGAGAGAGAGATAGAGAGATAGTAGCCTTGGAGACCAAGACACAGAGGAAATACCAGACCTCTACCGCCAATCACATCTCCGTTAGCAGGACCTCTGGGCTTTGGTGGAGAATACAGCGAGGAGTCATGCATTGGCAGCGCAACATCGTCTGTACGACATAGGGGACAAGGGCGGTAAATTATTAGACTGTTTGGACAAGAGGGACAATGAACATTCGTGGTGCTAGTGATTCTAGATGGGTACGATGTGCTCCAAACGGGCAATGCAGCCATTGCAGACACTTTCACAACCTACCACGAGGAACTCTACCACCCTGCGACAACCATGACTGCTGATGACTGTGTGAATTTCCTAAGAGACATTGGCCTTGAGACGCTTACCAGTGAGGCGAGGGAGACCTTAGAGGCAGACCTGACAGTTAAGGGGCTGTTGGTGGGTCTGCGTGACCTCCAAACTGGGAAAGCAGTGGCACCTAATGGTCTGCCCGTGGAGCTGTACAAAAGACTGGTCAAAAAATTGCCCAACCCATGCCAGACATGTTTCGGGTGGCACGTGAGGTGGGTTCCCTGCCAGAAAACCAACGGGTTCCCACTATTGTGGTCCTATACAAATGAGGGAAGCCTCAGACCGATTGCGGATCTTACAGACCAATATCCCTACTAAATGTGGAGGCTAAGTCCCTAGCCAAGTTCCTAGCAACCAGGCTTCATGGGGTTATCACCTCCATCATGCACTCTGACCAGTCAGGTTTCATGCCGCGCAGGAGCACCTTCCTCAACCATGACCCCTCTGTGGCGTCCTCCATATGAACAGATCACCCCAAATGGAGCAGGCAGTATTGATGGCCTTAGATGCCACAATGGCATTTGGCCGTTTAGAATAGCCATATAACTTTGCCACACTAGACAGATTGGGCTTTGGGCCCAATTTTTGCAGATGGGTCAGGCTCCTCTATCAGTCACTGTCGGCCTGGGTGCAAGTCAACGGGGTAATGTCTGTTGCCTTCCCCCTGCACAAAGGTACTCTACCGGGATGCCCCATTTCGCCCATGATTTTTGCTTTGTCACTTGAGCTGCTGGCGGCCTGGATTCACCAGGGCCCTGTAACACAGGGAATTAGGGCAGCAGGAGGCTGGGAAGAACTAGTCTCCCTATATGCTGATGATATTCTGCTGTACGTCTCTCAATTCTGCTGGTCTTTGATCTCTTCAGGAGCTACTTGGGCTACCAAATTAATTAGAATAAATTCCAAATGTTTCCCTTGTCTGGTACAACGCTACACCTCCTGTCCGACTGCATGGTGCCAGTGCTGCTGGAGGGATTCCAATACCATGTCTTCTATGTCATCTGGGACCCACAAGAGTTTCTGTGCAGAAACATACTACCTCAGTTGGACAGACTCCGTGAGGATGTGGCTTACTGGTGGAACATACCACTATCTTAAATTGGCAGAGCTGCTCTCTACAAAATGGCATCCCTCCCACCTCTCCAATATGTGCTCCAAAACGCACCATTCCATGTTCCACCTGAATATTTTAAGGAAGTGGACTATGAAGCCCAATTACGTCTCTGGGGAGGCAGAGCCCCACATATTGCATTAAGCAAACTACAACGGGGTTTACGACAATGGACTGGCAATCCCAGATATAATGAAATACTATTGGTTGGTGCAATTGCTAGTGATTAATGACTGGGCCTTTTCAGATAGGTAAGAGCGGTCATATCGAGTTGATTGAGGCGCCATGGGCCATGAAGTACACAAGTCGATTCTCTATTGCTAGAAAAGAGAACAGGACTTGCCAACGCACACCAGGCCTGTGGTCAGAGTGTAGCTAGAGGCTCAGAGCTGTTTGGGTTGGACTGGTACACTCACCTGCCTGACCCCTCTGTAGAATAGTGGCATGCTTCATGAGGTTGGGAATTGGGCTTCTCCGGGTGGTCATTGATTGGGACAGAATATCTGGGTGACATTTTAGGGTCAGGCCATGATACGAATCGAGACCCTTTGCCAGGAATTCAGAATGGCGTAGTCAGTGTACCATGGATACCTCCGGCTAGGACATGCTCTGCGGAGCCACATTCTCGAGGGAGAACAGCTACCAGAAGAGTCGGCCCTGTAGGACTGTTTGCTCGCGGAGCCCATCCCCGAAAAAGGATATCCACTATCTATAAACAACTGATTAACGACCTATTTGGAGGCCTGAGAGATGCATGGACAGATGACTTGGGAGATGTGGATGACAAAGAATGGGTGGGGGCTATCCAGAGCCCACAGGAGATAGCCCTTAGAACACGATTCCGATTCGTCTAACTTAGGATTCTGCATAGATCTTACTAGTCAAGGACCCTCCTGCTCAAAATATGTAGAGTGGACTTGCCACTATGCCACTCGGGATGCAACTAAAAGGGCTCCTTCTTTCATATCCTAAGGGAGTGTCCGCTAATACAAGACATGTGGCGTAAGGTTGTGATGGAAATGTCTCAAGTTGTCTTCACCTATACCCCTAGATGCAAAAGGGCTCATTCTGATGGTGTCAGGTGATGAAACCTGGTCAAGACACCAGAAGCTTTGGTTTTCTCTGGCGGCAGGTGTAGCAAAGTGCTAATATAACCAGTGCATGGAGTCCAAGTATTCCCCCAGCATTGTTTGGAATCGGACCTTGACTGGTGTCAGAGGGCAGAACGGATGGTTTATCAAAGTCGGGGGTGCACTAAAAAGTGGGAAAAGTTGTGGGGAACCTGGATTGCTTTCAGGGGTTCTGATCAGGGAGTGTGCAATATCAAAGGCCGAGACTGGTTAGGGTCCCTCAGAGTTGGATATGTATTCGAACTCCTGCTGAATCCTGTTGATTTTGGTGGTCAGACTAGAAAAAAATCAGATCTCTTAGTCACTGAGGTCGCTTCTCTGATCTGATGGATTTACTGCCTTGCCCTGGTCCAAGATTTTATTTTCGGACTTTTTTGGCTCTCAGATTTCTCCAGTGGGGCATTGCCCAGAGCTGTAGCCAGAAAGTGCTCCATGAGCACAGATATCTTCACTGTGCGGTCTGCTAAACCAGTTTTCATTATGCCAAACAGCTCTGGGCGGGACAAAACGAGTTTTCTTGTCCACCTTGGGTGCGACTTCCTTAAAGCATCATGTCCAGGTCCTCCAGAGGTGCAAAAAACGAGCAAATCAAATTAGGGTAGGTTTCTAGATGCCAGATCTCTCTGCAGCCAAGTCTCCTGCACGGTTCAGTCTTCTTTGGTCAGCTGGACCCTCTAGTAATACGGACCCATTCTCCTGCATGCGGCCCTGAAGCAGGTAACCAACCACATAACCCTTGGAAAGCAGTTCCAAGTAGGAACTGGGTGTGAGTTGGAATCAGGATCACTTGACTGAGTGAGTCCTCTTTTTCCAACAGGATTCAGGGGTATATTTTCTTTAGCAGGGCTGCCTTCTTCAGTTGGAGTTTTCCCAGGTCCACAAATGTTTCGAGGAGGTGGTGGTTGAGGTGCCAGATTTATCATGTGCAGAATTCAATGATTGAAGAATTTCACTTGCCCACTCCTGGCTGCGTTCTTGTCCTATGCCCACCTTCTTTTTTTCTGCACTTCCTCTTCTTTTTACTATAAAATTACCCAGGAGTGTCTGTTTCAAAATGGCAAACTTTTGTTTCCAGGCTGACTTCTCCACTTCTTAGCCACTCTCCTATGCAGATGAGCATTCCTCTAAACTGACAGGGTCCAAACTGGTTCTCTTCCCCACTGTTGCTGGAACCTGGCTCTCTAGGAAGGTCCTAGAGTTCAATAGGAGAAGGCCTCGTTGGCATCTCCAACTGAAAAGCAGTTTCAAGGTTGTCCATTGATATGCTTCCTGTTCTTTCAATTCCAAGTAGCTAATCCCTACTAAGAGGTCGGCAGTTAACACTACCCTGTCCTTCCTATTCTCATTGTCTTCTGAGCCAGGGTTATTAATTCTCACAGCCAACGATGTATTCCAACTCAGGAAATGTGATGAATGTCAGAACACATTTGAAGCCAGTTCTTGCTCAGGTAGCCAAAAGTACATTTTGATGAAAGTTATGATTATAAAGTCATGATTTTGCCATTGTCATAGTTTGAAAATATAAGGAGAAAATACCTTTTAATTATTTCTCTTGCATTATCTAAGATGGAGCTCTAGAGTAATTATTTAATCACATCGTGGCGTGTTCATGAAAAGTCTAGCGCACCCTATGCAGTGAAACTTTGTTCTGGGTTTTATTTTACTGTGAGGGTACATTAAACCCAATATGTACTGTTCCCTATATTTGGCACACTTTAATGGTGACTTTTGAATAAATTAAAATAACCCCTCTATGCAGCAAAGGCTGTTTTTCTTTCCATTTGTTAATGCAGGACATTGAAAGTGCAGCCCAGCCAGAGCACAGTGGTCAGTGGCATTTTTTGTCATGTAGGTGGGTGGTGTAAGTTCTCACTGCAGCCATTTAACTTTCCAATCCATAGGTTTATTTTATGCACCATTATAGGGAGATTGAATACGCCAAATACGGAACTACAATGTATAGCACCTATTTTATGGGGGAAATGCTTGCACACAGACATCTAAAACCAGCAGAATCAGGTGGGA
The DNA here is from genome assembly GCF_964204655.1 of Triturus cristatus. Taxonomy (NCBI): domain Eukaryota; kingdom Metazoa; phylum Chordata; class Amphibia; order Caudata; family Salamandridae; genus Triturus; species Triturus cristatus. The sequence goes on along the minus strand of NC_140583.1, from coordinate 874,038,968 downwards.
AAAATAAGGGAGGGGCATGACCACAGGGTCATTCCTCATACTACCAATAAGCTGGAAAATTAAGATCTTACATTGTCTCCAGGATTCTAAACTCTGCATTAACACCTGTCCTCAAAATAGATGACAAACCTGCCCTTACTCATTCATAAGACCTACATTGCTTCAACATCTTGCCCAAACAATAAAATGTACTATTAGCTAAATGCATAGGTGACCAGTTCTCTCTTGATAGCAGTCACTTATGGATAACCTGGTATTTATGACACCTTTAGATGATTCCAGTAAGATCCTATGCAAATTGTTTCTACTCACAGTGCTTACGTTATTTTTTATATGGCTGGAAAAATCTGATTACTCCAACATCAGCTGAAAACTTGAGCTTTGCAAAGGGTTCCTGCTGCAGTAATTTCAAGAGATCATCTTCTGCATGACTCTTCTTAAGCAACATTTTTAATTGCCCACTGTCTTGGTCAGAAATTCACCTCCTGTCATTTGACACATCAAACTACAGCCACCTTCAGATCAAAATAGCTTGCCAACAAGAACTACACACAAATTCAAGAAAGTCCCAAGCCAGATCCCACTGTCTTTGAATGTACAGAAGTATCCATATTGCATGGAACATTTAATATTTTGCAATTTATTTAGAAACACCCCAACACTGCTCTAATTTAGGAAGGAGTTGAACACTCGCCTCTTTAATGAACACTGCATTATAATACACTAACCGTCCACAACCTAAGTACCATTCCTATCATTGACTTTATGCTTGTCTTTGACACTGTACAGCGCTCTGCTGCCTTTTTACTATGTTTGTGCTATATTAAATACCAAATACATACAAACCTACTTGAAAGCCTATGGGAAAACAGGTATCCTTATGATACACACTGAACTATACTATTAAATTAAAATGGGATCTAAAATTAATTTGTTCAAAATACTACTTTATTAGAATTGAGAACATTAGTTTTTCCTGGAACTAAAGGACAGTCAGAGCTCCTTCAAATTGCCATTGCTAAACTTGTGGTGTACAACTAACATTTTCGGTATATACTTCTTACTATTGCTCTTAAAGTGTTCCTGTTGTTTATTCAAAACCATGGCTGTAGTTGGGGTGCACCAAAGCAGGATGGAAATTTGGATCTATCTTTATATGGACAGCTAATTTCCCAAAGTCGGTGCTTGCATTTTTCCTGATTGCCATACATCACCCTTTGTCAACCACACCTCTGTGGCCTGTGATGCATGTCTACATCTGTTTCAGCGCAAAAAGTCAAATGGTAAGCTTCTGTTTTGCCCACAAAGATTGCAAAAGGTTATCCTTTGAGAGAGAAACTGTTATTTATTCCACAGAAATTTGACAAGCTGCGTTAGTCATCTTCTCTCTGATGCAATGGAATCCATGACATCCTGCATCTTGATTGTGTTTCATATGCGGCCCCACCTGAGACCTTTTAAGTAGTATATGGAGGGTCAGTGGTCACTAAAGTGTGGTACTTGGGAAGTAACTCCAACTCTTTACCCATCAGCCTTTCAGTCTGTTCCTTGTTGATGGCAGTTCAGGAACCTACTCAATAGAGAACTCTTTTAGAAGACCGTTTCAACTTGGTCTGTAGTAGCCTATGCATAAATGATCAGATGGAGAACCCACTTGATTAACCTAACAATACAAGATGTGTGGTCTGCATCAAAAAGTAATCTTTCATCAGTACGTTGGAGCTTAGGACATGTCGTCTGCCCCTCATGCTGTTTCTCCCCTTGAAATTGGCATTAGATTTGCATTGGATTCTAGCCAAATTTAGATGGACACTGTCCGAAGCAAGATGGCGGCTGCGTAACGGCCGTAGCGGTGTAGCGGTGGAGACAGAGGAGACGAGCTCGATGTAAAAACTTACCGTGTATGGAGAGGAGCCCGACTGCAACGATGCCGGAATGATGATACTGTTAGTGATCCCTATCGTCCAAGGTCTTCATCGATCAGCAGCGGCAGCAGCTGCGGTGGTGTTCACGCTCGTAGCCCCCCCGCGTCAAGTCTGCGGTAGCACTGGAAGCGCTGGAAGGCGGAGCCTAAACAGGGGAGCCCGGAGCTGGGTCAACCGAGCGAGACGGAGCGGAATTGTGTGCGGAGTCAGCTCTCGCCGGGAGCCGAGCACTGCTAACGGCTCGGATAACTCTTACTGGCCAGCCTGTAGGCGAAGAGGGGAAATGCCTCCGAAAACAGCAGCGGGATCGAGGGCTGCGATCCAAAGGAGGAAAGGGACTAGGGAGGATGGCGGCGGAGTTAACAGCAGTGCTGAGATCGAGAGAGGAAGAAAACTGCAACAGAGCACGGTTAAGGTTCGGCCACCACCTACCTCCATCGCAGACATCTTCCCAAAAGCCGCTAAGGAGATGGGGAAGGAGAAAGAGAAAGAGGTGGCAGAGCAGGAGGAGCAGGAGGAAGGTAGCACCTTACAGCTGAACGGAGGAGTAATTGGGGGCTCGGAAACTGGACTTTTTACAAAGGAATCACCCCTCACTGTAAATCGGGATGAGGATATGGTGTTGGTCACTGACCCTGCCCTGGATATTAAATCTGTGCAGGAAGAGAGCTTCGTGCAGAAAGAAGTCGATAAAACTGGCCCTGAAGCTTTCTCTGTAGGTGCAATGGTATCTGCATTGCCTCAAGTAGAAGATGCATCGGGCATGAGCATGAGATCCTTTAGAGCTGAGTTCGATCCTGACCAGGGGGGCGAATGTAGTGGGAAAGAGAAAGAGAAGGCCCCCAGTCAGTGTTTCTTTTCAACCTCTGAAGGGGCTGGGTGTTCCGAGGATGACGAAGTTAGTATTAGCTCAGAATCTGAGGCCGATTCAGGCAGCAACCTGGAATCAGATGTCCCTGTAACGGCGGTCAGGCCTCCTTTGGCGACAAGAGCTTTGACGCAGAGCCTCGACACTAGATGTGATCTATCCTATGCTCCACCTCCCCAGGGGAGCCCAGGAGAAGAAAACACTAACCGGATACTCCTTGAGACAATCCATCAAGAAATTATAGCGCACAGAGAAGAGACTCGCCAGGACAATAGAAAAGCCCAGGCGGCAATGAGAAAGATGCAGGGTGTTGTGAGGAAACTTTCTAAGGCTTGCGCTAATACGGGGGACAGAGTCTCAAATCTGGAAGAGAGGCTGGTAACAACAGAAGCGGAGGCCGCTGAAGCTGTACGCAAGGTTGATGCCCATTGCGACCAGGTGGTCGATCTCCAATGGAAGACTGAGGAGTTAGAAAATAGGCTCCGTAGAAATAATTTGAGGGTCCTAGGGATTCCCGAGGGGGCCGAGGGATTGGATATAAGGGCCTATATCATCAAGCTATTCCAGCAAGCATTCCCGGAACTTTCTAGCTGGAACTGGGCCACCGAGATCCAGCGGGTCCACCGTACCCCCTTTAAAATTCGAAAGAACGCGAGGGAAGGAGACAAACCCAGAGCGGTACTGGTGTTTTTTGGTAACTTTATCTTAAGGCAGGCTATCGCTGAAAAAGCAAGGCCGGATGCTAAGAGAGCTGGAGAAGGAATCTCGTTTTTTGTCCGACCAGACTATTGTCACTCGACGGTTGAGCGAAGGTGGAGATTAAGGGAGATGATTAAACCGTTCCGGGACAAGAAAATGCAGGCCTTCTTGATAAACCCGGCACAGTTAAAAGTAATCAATGATGGCAAGACTCTCTACTTTAGCTCAGAAATTAAAGCTAAGGAGTATCTGGACTCTGTTAGTAATTAGTTTTCAGACCATAAGCTACTCTTTAGTCCAGGTGTAAAAAAGCATATGCGCCTTTCTCCTCCGGGAGCAAGGTAGTGGGAATCTATTGGAATATAATTTGCAAAGTTAAGAATGGGTCTCTTTCTCCTTTCTTTTCATTGTTCCTTTTCTTTCTTTATTTTTCTTATACTTGCTGGTTATAGATATTCCTTAGATTAAAAGGGCTCTAGTAGGCACTAGCTTTTCTCCAGTTGTCTCCATCGCAGGCACCGCTGCCCATCATGTGCACAGACTAGGTCTGAGCGCTTCGCAGACGGTGGTAGGTAGGGGCTGGATGGGGGGGGATTAAGTCAGGGGTTGGGAGGGGAGGGCTTGGGAGGGGGTCGGGGTTCAGGAAAAGGGGGAAAAATTTGCAGTTTGGTACACTATGGGTCTAATAGGTGGGGTAAGGTTTTTGGGATTAAGCATCAGTTGAAGCTTCAGGTAGTTTTAGCCGCTCAAGTAGACTCTCATGATGGCGAACATTAGGATTTGTACAGTTAATATTGGTGGGCTGAACGACTGTAGGAAACGCCAAAATCTAGCCCATTTCCTTAAGTTTAACAGATTGGATGTTCTGTGTTTGCAAGAAACGCACCTCCCATGGTCCAAAAGGAATCTCATGTCAGTGAGAGGTTATCAGCTAGTGGCATGTACAACGCAATCATCTACTATTAGGGGGGTTGCAGTTTTGGTTAGAGCTTCTTTGGGAGGATTAAAGTGGACGGAAATGGGAGATGGGTTCTAGCTGAGCTGGAAAAGGGCTTTACAATGTGTGTAGTCTATGGATCAAACAACGATGATCCAGAGATTCACGACTTTCTGGAAATAGAGTTAGCTACTTGGTTAACTCCCATAATTTTTTGTGGGGACCTTAATATTTCAGCAGACTGGGATCCGAATGCAACTTATTTAGGGCGAAAACCCAAAGTTTTTAGGGCAGTCTCATCTTTAATTAGGTCACATGGGTTACTAGATGTTTGGGGGATAAAGGAACCTAAAGATCCAGGGTATACATACTTTTCAAACCCCCACCAGAGGTATATCAAGTTGGATTATTTTTTAATATCAGATTCCGTAATAAACAGGGTAACAATTTCTAAATCCCCAAAGATATTATCGGATCACAATCCTTTGGTTTTAACTTATAATTTGGACGGGCTAGAAAGGGCACGAACAAGGTGGACATTGGAAAGGAGGTTACTATTAGACGATAGATTCGTAGAACATGTCAGGAATTGGGTCGAGGAATTCTTCTCAGCCAACAGATATAGTGCCTCACGCAACTGCGTATGGGAGGCATTCAAGGCCGCCTTAAGAGGCGAATTAATAAGCTGTGCGGCAAGATTGAGAAGGGAAGACAGGATTGAGATAGAAAGATTAATGAGGGAACTCGCAATAGCCGAGGTTCAACATACCACTGATATAGTACAAGGCAGAGATAGCTCGGAGAGTCAAAGGAAATTAGTAGCAGCCAAAGCAGATTTACAGAAGGCCTTTACATTTAAGGCAACAAGTGAATTCCAAACTACTAGGATTCAACGTTACGAAACTGGAGAGCAAGCCGGTAAGATATTGGCACTACAAATTAAACAGGAAAGAGTTAAAAATAACATTATTAAGATAGAAGATAGTGGGAAAGAGTACACGGAAGCTAAAGATATCCTCCAGGTGTTTAAGAATTTTTATCAAGATCTCTATAGGGAGGAAAATGTTAGAGGCCGGCGAGGCCACGAGTATATAGATACCGGCCCACGTCTGGACAATATCGTCAGGGAGGAATTGGAGGACGATATTAGTGAGAGTGAGTTAGTAAATGCCTTGCAGGAGCTTCCTACAGGCAAAGCAGCGGGCCCGGACGGGATCCCGCTCGAGGTATATAAATGCTTTGCCTCTGTCATTACTCCATACTTGCTTGATTTATTTAATGGTATAGTTTATACAGGGGTGGTCCCAGATTCTTGGAGGGAAACTAATATAGTGGTGTTTCACAAGAAAGGGAAACCCAAGGAAAAACCTGGATCCTATCGTCCCATCTCGTTAATAAACGCTGACACTAAACTTTATTCTAAAATTCTAGCCAAAAGGTTGGGCAGGGTCATAGGCGATCTCGTCTCCCCTTGGCAACACGGGTTTGTTCCCGGACGGGGCACCACGGATCACATCAGGAGGGCCATAACACTGTTTGATGCCCAGTCCACGGTGGGAGACGGGATGGCCATGATCCTGCTCGACGAAGAGAAGGCCTTCGATAGAGTGGTCTGGGACTTTCTCTGGGGGATCTTGGTAGGAAGGGGATTTGGTGAGAAACTTATGAGAGCGTTAAGGGCAATGTATATCAACCCAGTCGCCAGAGTAGTGGTTATGGGTGAGAGATCTGATCTGATAACAATAAACCGTGGTACACGTCAAGGCTGTCCTTGTTCCCCAATCCTCTTCGCGTTATATATCGACCCGTTTATCCAAAAGATCCTTGGATGCCCGGGAATTAGTCCAGTGATATGTGAGGGATTCGAAACTAAGGTTATGGCATATGCGGATGACCTGGCGGTGACCACAGTGGACCCGCATCAGGCACTCCCTGAGCTGATACAAATGGCAAAGGACTTCGGTGAAGATTCAGGATACTTATTGAATGAATCCAAAACACAAATAATCTGTACTGAAAACTTCAGCAAAATTGATGAAAGATTTGTTGACTCAGCGACATATCTGGGGGTCAGAATTAATGCGGCAACAGCGAAAACAGTCGCTGAGAATTTTGGATCATTGAGCAAATCCATAGAAACAGAGCTAAAAAGAATTGATGTTCTACACCTTTCATTGATCCGAAGGGTCAATGTACTAAAAATGACTATGTTCCCCAAAGTTCTTTATTTATTTCGTGCCATACCCCTCTTAATAGATGAAACCGTAATCAAAGGTCTGGAATCAATCTTTATAAAATTTGTTTGGCAATATGGGCGAGTCAGGCGTTCTACTAATTTATTATCTCTACCCAGGGATAGGGGGGGTCTGGCATTACCGAATCTGAGGCTTTACCATTGGTCATGTTTGCTGGTACATATGTCTATCCTCTTTCAGACTGAGGCTAAACCCACCCAGGGGAATCTCGGTACTCAGATGCCTCCCTCAATATTTGAATTACTAATTGGCCGTAAAGCGGTAGGTCTACTTATGCGGGAAGTAGATCGAAGGTATTATAGAAAGGCTCGCTTTAATGTATTGGAAGGGGCATGGGGGGTCTGGAGGGCAGTGTCAAAGTTTTTCGGAATCCCTAAAGTAAATCGATATCTTCATCTTCATAATTCTAGGATATTCCCACAGATGGCAGACGATAAAAATCTGCAGGTATGGGGAAATTTAGGAATTAGGACCGTTAGTGACTTAATGAGCGGGGAGGAGATCTTGGATTTTGAAGCACTACAATATAGTGTTGGCATCTCTCGTAAACACTGGCTACTGTATATAAGATTGACAAGCTGGATGAAGGCTGTACGACCTAGGACTTTACTGGTAGACGAATTCCCCATTTTGGACCAGCTAGTTAAGGGGAGCGAGAAGATTAAGGCTTTCTATACACTATTCATTGGCTCAATACAAGATGATTTGGAAAAAATAGAATCCTCTTTGGCTATGAAACTGGGGAATCCTGACGTAGATTTAGATTATGCCCTTCTTTTACAAAAGAAAATATTCCGCTCCTCTAATTTGAAGGCGCAACATTATAAAACCTTGTTCAATTTATACCATACGCCGGCGAAACTATACTCTTGGGGGATAAGGGAAGATGATTGTTGCCCCAGATGCAAGTCAGGCCAGGCAGATTTGCTCCATATGTTTAATGATTGTAAGGCTTTGGAGGGAATACAGAGGGAAATAGAAAAATTCTGGGAGGGGCTGTTAGGCCAAAAAATTCTATTGTCACCCACCCTTATGATACTAGGCACCGATAACAGGTTAAATCTTGGGGAAACAGAGGAGGCCCTGGTGTTTATCTCCGTTGCAGTACTTAGGATATTAATTTCTGCAGGTTGGAAAGACACTGTTGCTCCTTCTTTTCAAATGTGGCTCACCAGACTACTTGGCCTACATAATATAGAGATCTTGTTGTACGCTCAGAAAGGGAAAAAAATAGGTGATTTTGGGAAAGGTATCTGGGCTCCAATTACAAGGTGGAGGAAGGCAAGATCAAGAGAATAAGTGAGGAGGAGAGCAGGTCATAGTGAATAGAAAGAAGGAATTTAATTTGTTGTTCGATGATCCTAAGGGGGCAAAAGACTTTTGAAGACGATGCTACAATTGTAAGTTCAAAATCTGTGTACTGGTTTTCTTTTTTTTTTCTTGGGATTTATTATGATGTCATTATGTACCTACTGCAAATAAAAAAATATTTAAAAAAAATAAAAGTGTAATCAAAATAAGTGCAGGAGCAAAGGGCTTTCGGAAACTCTGTAACAAAGATATTTGGGGTGAAAACATAATGTCTTGTTTCTTCTGCTGAGGAAAGGATCCTGTGTAGTGCTGAATGGGTAGGTTAAATATTTGCTCTACAAGGAGTTTACGAATCCTGCCATGGGACAGAGCTGAACCATATTGGCAGGTTTGATAATGTGTTCGATAAAAGCGATGGTTGACAAAAAAAAAAAAAAAATTAATCTTTGACAGACTTATATTTGATAGTTTTGTAAAACTTGAAACCAGATTCTTAATACATCACCTTCAGAAGACCACAAGCTTGACCTTTCTGCACCAGTTAAAAAAAAAACAGCTAGACACTGTGCACTCAGGAGTCCAATGCCTTACTCTGAACGTTTTGCTCAGGACAATAGGATCCAGCTTAAGCAATCATTGTAGCCCTTATTTTCTTGTCAGGGGTTGTTTTCATGACTCTTTTTCCTGAGTGAAGTACTATTAGGAGATTGCTGCCCCTAATATATCTTTTTACCTTGCTAAGCTGCAGCACGTTCCACCACATATTACTTTTGCTGACTTGAATACTAGGTTTCTGAACACCTGCAGCACAGCTATCTGAGTCTTCCACTACACTGCATGGGTATCCTCAAGGAAGACCATTGGTCTTGAATGCGGTGCTTCTAAGCATTTATATGGAAGACCTTGATGTTGCTGCAAGAACATATAAACAAAACATGCCCGGAAGGAGACTGTACCGAATTTTCCAAAGTATGCTCTTAATTTCTCTCGTACCTGGTACATTTCCCGGCCATTACAGGAAACGTCATTCTCAGCCAATCCTTTTCTCCATTTCTGTAAGTGGGAGCTTAACGTATCACTTTAGGATTGAGCCACTATACAAATAATACATCCAACATCTTGATTAGAAGTACTATCAATTACATTGGTAAACCAATTCAGTTAGGGTCTGACACTAACACAGTCTTTCACAGTAACAAAGGCTTCCCTAGGACTCCCCTCCTATTCCATGCCAAGCTAAGTTAAGACTTTTTCTTCAACAAAACCTCATCATTGTCTTATTTCTTTCCGAATCCTTCCTCTCCACAAGTGAGTGATTGTAAAAGTGCTTTAAAGGTAATAGAAATATAAAAAGACTGGTAGGAAAGACAAAGCATCTTTTTATTTTTAACTATAGAGCTATCTGCACCAAAACCCCAGCTACTAAGCAGTTCACAGCAAAAAATTTGCATATTCTATTTATACTTGTTACCAGAAGCCAAATTGTCCTCCACCTTGAGCTCATTGTACAAGAGACAAAAATGCTGCTGTTGCTCTTCTTAAGACCAGCAAGTTTGCCTTCTGGAGGTCGCTCCACTAATTTGCAAACTGTTACCTATTGCTAATGCTTAAGTGGATCAAGCCACCCTTTTCAGATCTCTTTTCCGTAAAGTTGCTTAAGCTTTTTCGGTTCGTCTTAGTTTGCATTATGGTCTTTTCATCTCCCTTATTGGGTGTGCCTGTACTATTCTCTTGACTGCTTATGAATATTAATAACAAATCTTTCATGGAGCAGGAAAGAGTTGATTGTAATTCCAATTCTACCCAGTGGGTAATTCCTTTGAATTCACAGGCACCCTTCTCACTTGCTGTTTGAGCCTAGAAGCTATTCTTCTATGGAAAGCTTTCAAGATCCTCTCGTATGCGCTAGAAAAATTTTCTACAAGTGATGTGCCTTGGTGGGTTCTAAGTCATGCATGTCTGCCTAAAAGTAGCAGTCTTTGGGAGATCAGGGCATGCCATTTGAAGGAATGGAAAAATGTTGGCCACCTGCCTGCTGTGAGGCGGAGCAGTGACATCATAAAGGCCTGTGGAGCTCATGGCTGAATTGGCATGGTGACTTTAGAATCAGCAGCAGTAGCTGCAAGGGCAGACCAGGGGCTGGGAGGGTTGGTGAGTGTGTCAGTCTTAAGGGATAAAAGCGGACAAGCTGCGGGAGAGAGGGGGAAGGAAATTAGTAGCTGTAGTCGGTCTCCTACGAGATTTCCAAGAGCACTATGGAAAGCAAATGGCTATTTGTAACTGTATTGTGCACTTATGTGCATTTATTAGCTTAATTGTGCTTGTAGACATGGTTTTGACTAGTATTTTTTGTATCCAAATATGGGAGGTATTAGAAGGTGACAATGGCATTCTGAGGCCACCAGCACACTGGAATTAGAAACCCTGTAACTAGCCACAGATAATTTAGTTCTGGCTTCCCACATGCCTAGATACAGTTCACATTCCTATAGACCTGTATACAGTAATTCTTGGTTAACCATAGCAGGACATCAGAAAGCTATGTCTTCTCTGGTGCCTTGACCCGTTGTCTTTCCAAGTTTAGTGTGATACGGATACTGTATCAGTTTGGCTTGCTTGGGCGGAGGCACCCTCCGAGGCCAGAGACGTGCTTATGGTATGTACCCACAGTTGCTTTGTGGCCAATAAGGTGCCCGCATTGGAACCGTGGGCCCTCGATACGTACAATGATTAGAAGCCAGCAGCCTGGGGTGAGGAGACGCAGGAGTGAGGGCCATGCTGCGAATAACCAGGTGCTACAAGGACTGGGGGAGGACAGCAAAGACGAGGGCTCTCTGCTCAACTGCAGAGAGGCAGTGCCCCTGGCCGCCAGGTGAGTGAAGACCTCTGCTGGTAGAGAGGTTTCTTATGAGGAAGCATTGCACTGGGAAATGTGGAGCAGTCGTTTGGCCATGAGGCAGTCTGGAACGTGGTGAAGGCGAGCAAGTTGAGTAGTAGAGGTCAAGGCAAGGGGGGGGAATGACAAACCATCGACCTCCCATGGCATTGCCTATTTTGTCTCCTGCTCACTAACTGCCTTCAGACGTTTTTTACACTAACTGATGCCCCATTGGTTCTACAACCATGCTGTCCCTTCTTTTGAAATGTGTCTTTCTTTTGTCCTCACTCCTCCTGTCCCTGCCTCCATGTATGCTCACTTCCTCTTTTTGGTCCTGCCTCTCCTACACCCTACCCTCTTTCTCAGTCTCCTTCTCTCTTCCTCCTATATCTATCTATCTCTCTCTCTCTCTCTTCATAGAGTATCCCTTCTGCCACCTGTAAAGACCGCAAGCATAGGTTATTTTTTACATTAATGAAAAGCGGATGTGAAGGCTTGGCCTCATCTTTGCCTAGGCTCTGCCCCCCCAAACATACAAAAACTTCTGAAACAGCATTTTTCACCTCAACTACAGCAAGTGTATGTCTCTTGAATTCCTTCAGGTACAGCTGATGGTTAACCTGCAAAATATTACGTTTTGGTCTTTCCTGGACTGTTTATTGCCACCTATTTTGTGTTTTTTCATGCGTATGTTCTTTCTGTTTGTCATTCAAAAAAAGTGTGTTTTTCAGCAACAGGCTGGAACAGCCATAACCATATAGGCACAGTGAAGTGTGAGATCTCTTTACCCGACTGTCGTTAACATTTCCGAAGAAGCAGTTTAGGGATAGACAAAAGGCAGACCAGGCGTAGAAACTTCCTAAGCTTCAACAGAATGTGCAGACCCAATCCTTGCCCTTGCAATGTACCAAACAGCAGTGCTCAGGAAGAAACTATTTAGCAGCACCTTGAATACAAACTTAACAGATGGCGAAAAGTAACCCCACTTCCTCCTCACTTCGTTGTCTTGGTCTCTACCCTCCAGCCACAGGAGTGCAGACAATACATTTACACTGCTCGGGAACCTTTCCTCACTCACATCTTGTGAACATGCCAAATGCATACCACTACTCTTTTGTAATTAATACTCTGAATCAAACTTTAAGGATGAACATCAGAAGACATCCACTCAAGCATGTGCTGAATCTCCTTTTCGATGTCTGCATTTACCCCACACACTTTCTCACCTAGCTTTTTTCATGAGGTTACTTTTGCATGTGACCACAGCCTAAACGTTTTCAAAATGTCCCTACATATGCAGCAAGCTATTACATTATGCTTCCAGCCATTGGTTAGATCAACTGTTTTTGCCAACGTAGTGGTTTAGCTCTAGCTTTACAGGGAATAGAAAGTTTTCCTGATTCTACTGCTTATCAAAAGTACCTAATATAGCACAATCTCACATGCTAATAATATTGTTTACTTTTACAGTTTCTGCATTCCAAGATTGCATTACATTTTTAAAAAAACACTCCTCTGTATTCACAGGAAAATTGACCTTGCTGTTAAACTTCAACTTACTGCCTGGACTTTTCTTTCAAATGACCTTCTACTTAATTTCCATCATACGCATGCCTTCTCTCTATGAGCAGATCTTACTCTAATTCACCTGCATTTTTGCCTTAATCTTTATTATTGTATTTCTGCAAAATATCCACACCTCATTTCAAGGATCACAACCTATCAGTAAATCAACTGTTGCTTACCGAATAATACAGCCAACCATATGCATGAATTGACACCCGCCACCCCCCCCCACCCACTAAAGATCATGCCCACTCCAATTATTTAATCTACTTCATAGAATACCATGCACCCAGCGGTCGGGCAGGCGATTTTAGTTCATACAGGTTCTACTGCTTGACATCGCCCAGTAGTTTAACAGTTCACAGCGTTAAACCACTCATCACAAGCTGAACAGCCATGGAATAACCAAAGAGATCTGCCAATGAAGGATTTTAATTTAATCCACCACTGCAGGTCCCAACAGGTCACATACTGTGAGCACTTTTAACCCCTTCGCTGCCAGGCCTTTTCCCCTCCTGTGCCACGCCCTTTTTTGGCTACTTGGGGTAGTGCGCGCTTAGACCCCTGTAACTTTTTGACCACATAAGGTATCCACGCCAAATTTGCGTCCTTTTCTTCCAACATCATGGGGATTCTAAAGGTACTCGGGGTTTGTGGATTCTCCCAGAGGGGTCACAGAAATTAGCCAAAATACAGCAAAAATTTGGTATTTTTTCCGGAAAAATTGGAAAAACGGGCTGCAAATGAAAGCATCTGGGTTTTTCCCTGCAAATGTTATCAAAAAAGGGTTTGTGGTGTTGGAATCACCATTTTCCCAGCTTTTCGGGGATACCAGACTTTTGTCAGAAACCCAACATTTTTTACACAGTTTTGGCATTTTTCTGGGACATAGCCTAATTTTGCTATTTTTTGTGCTTTTAACCTCCTTCCAGTTAATGGCAGAAATGGGTACAAAAGCAATAATGGATCCTGGAAAGCTATACATTTTCGAGAAGAAGACAAAATTCTGAATTCAGCAAGGGGACATTTGTGTAGATCCATCAAGGCTTTTTTATAGAAACTAACAGTTAAATATAGGATAAATTAAAAATTAGTTGAAAAAAAAAAGCCTTTTTTGTCAACGTTTTCACCTGTAACTTCTTCTAATTATGACAGTTCTTTGAAAGCAATATACCATTACATCCGCTGGACATTACTGGTTGTGGGGATATATAGGACTTGTAGGTTCACCAAGAACCCGACGAACCCAGAGCCAAAAACTGAGCAGCAACTTGCAATGGTTTTTTATTATGTACCGGGTATATAGTAATTATTCTGTAAAAATGTGTACATGGAAAAATCGGTATGAAAGACACCTATGTATTTCTGAAATGGGAACAAAATATAGAGTTTAGAAACAGTAGATATTTGCACATTTCTGAAATTGGGGATACTCATACTAGCATGAGAATTAACAGTCATTTTTTAGAATGACTTCTTTTTTACACAATATCTTTCATTTGGAAGGCAGAAATGCATCGAAAGTCAATCGATAATAACAGTTCCTTTACAAAACTGAATTACCCTAAGTCTCCCGATAAAAATGGTACCTCACTTGTGTGGGTAGGCATAGTGCCCGCGACAGGAAACGGCGCAAAACGCAACGTGGTCACAACTCAATATCGCAGTGAAAATTTACCCTTTTTTGGCAAAGTGCCTAGCTCTAGTTTTTGAACCCTAGCTCTGCGGGCACCTTGGGAAACCTAGCAAACCTATACATTTTTGAAAACTAGACACCCAGGGGAATCCAGGATGGGGTGACTTGACTGCCTCCCACCAGGGTCTGTTACCCAGAATCCCTTGCAAACCTAAAATATTGTCAAAAAAACCACATTTTCCACACATTTCTGTGGTGGAAAGTTTCGGAATCTACAAATTTCCACCCACCTTGCATTCCCCAAAGTCTTACGAGAAAAACGGTACCTCACTTGTGTGGGTCGGCCTAGTGCCCGCGACAGGAAACGGCGCAAAACGCAACGTGGTCACAACTCAATATCGCAGTGAAAATTTACCTTTTTTTGGCAAAGTGCCTAGCTCTAGTTTTTGAACCCTAGCTCTACAGGCACCTTGGGAAACCTAGCAAACCTATACATTTTTGAAAACTAGACACCCAGGGGAATCCAGGATGGGGTGACTTGACTGCCTCCCACCAGGGTCTGTTACCCAGAATCCCTTGCAAACCTAAAAAATTGACAAAAAAAACACATTTTCCACACATTTCTGTGGTGGAAAGTTCCGGAATCTGCGTGGATCCACAAATTTCCACCCACCCCGCGTTCCCCAAAGTCTTACGAGAAAAACGGTACCTCACTTGTGTGGGTCGGCCTAGTGTCCGCGACAGGAAACGGCGCAAAACGCAACGTGGTCACACCTCAATTTCGCAGTGAAAAATGACCCTTTTTTGGCAAAATGTCTAGCTGTAGTTTTTGAACCCTAGCTCTGCGGGCACCTTGGGAAACCTAGCAAACCTATACATTTTTGAAAACTAGACACCCGTGTGCTTCCAGGGAGGCATGGCTTGCGTGGATCCCCCAACGTTTCCTTACCCAGAATCCCCTGCAAACCTACGTTTTGGGCCCTTGCCTGTCGCGGGTACTTGGGCCTCCCACACGAGTTTGGCACCGTTTTTATCGGGAGACCCGGGGGAACGCTGGGTGGTAGGAAATTTGTGTCAGCCCGGTGATGCCTCAACTTTCCCACACAAAAATGTGTGAAAAAGGTGATGTTTTCAGCTAAATTTGAGGTTTGCAGGGCATTCTGGGTAAGGAAACTTTGGGGGATCCACGCAAGCCATACCTCCCTGGAATCCCCTGGGTGTCTAGTTTTCAGAAATGTGTGGGTTTGGTAGGTTCCCCTAGGTGGCCGCCGAGCACCGGGCCAAAAACCCAGGTGACCCCCCTTGCAAAACCAGGTCGTTTTGAGGAAGGCAATTTTCATGTCGCCTCTACGTTTTGGGGCCTTGCCTGTCGCGGGTACTTGGGCCTCCCACACGAGTGAGGCACCGTTTTTATCGGGAGACCCGGGGGAACGCTGGGTGGTAGGAAATTTGTGTCAGCCCGGTGATGCCACAACTTTCCCACACAAAAATGTGTGAGAAAGGTGATTTTTTTTTTTAGCCAAATTTGAGGTTTGCAGGGCATTCTGGGTAAGGAAACGTTGGGGGATCCACGCAAACCATACCTCCCTGGAAACCCCCGGGTGTCTAGTTTTCCGAAATGTGTGGGTTTGGTAGGTTTCCCTAGGTGGCCGCCAAGCCCGGGGCCAAAAACTCATAGGACCCCCTTTGCAAAACCAGGTTGTTTTGTGATAGGTAATTTTGATGTCTCCTCAATAGGTTTTGGGCCCTTGCCTGACGCGGGCACTATGCCTACCCACGCAAGTGAGGTACCATTTTTCTCTGAAGACTTTGGGGAACGCAGGGTGGGTGGAATTTTGTGGACTCACGCAGATTCCAGAACTTTCCGACAAATGTGAGGAAAAAGTGTTATTTTGAACACATTTTTAGGTTTGCAATGGATTCTGGGTAACAGAACCTGGTGAGAGCCAGTGAAGTCACCCCGTCCAGGATTCGCCTCGGTGTCTAGTTTTAAAGAATGTACAGTTTTGCTAGGTTTGCCTACGTGCCAACTGCGCTAGGGCCCAAAATCCACAGGTATGCACATTGCTAAAAAAAAAAATCGGGGCCCAGTGGGCTTTCTGCCGCCCTGTGGGTGAATCGGGGAAGGGGGTTTTATCTTGATATGCCCCTAAAGGGGCAGAAAGACTGTGGCTATTTTTTGTGGGGGTGGGGGCATTGGTATGACCATTTTGGGTAGCCCCCACCCCCACGCATAAAAAAAGCCTGCATACTCGCTGGCGCCTACTGGGCTTTCTGCCCCCCCAGGGGGCAGATCAGGGGCCACTGCCACAATCTGCCCTCCCGGGGGGGCAGAAAGACTGGAATTTCTCTGGGGGTGGGGTGGGGTATTGTCATGCCCATTTTGGGGAGCCCCTACCCCTACACTAATAAAACAAAAAAATCCATGGTTTCTAGTCGGCATTCTGCGCCCCCCAGGGGGGGCCAGATTGGGGGCTACAGCTCCCATCTGCCTCCTGGGGGGCAGAAAGACTGACATTTTTGTGGGGGGGAGAGTGGGGGCATTGGCGTGCCCGTTTCGGGCAGCCCACACCCTAAAAACAATTGCGCCAAAAAAATCCCTGGTGTTTAGTGGGCTTTCTGCCCCCCCCGAAGGGGCAGATTAGGGGCCAATGCCCCATCTGCCACCCAGGGGGGGGCAGAAAGACTGTAATAATTGGGGGGTGGGGTGGGGTGGGGGGTATGGGCCTGCCCGTTTTGGGCAGCCCCCACCCCTATATGTTTTTGTTTAAAAACAATTCCCTGGTGTCTAGTCGGCTTTTTGCCCCCCCCCCGGGGGGGGGGCAGATTGGGGGCCGATGCCCCATCTGCCCCCAGGGGGGGCAGAAAGGCTGTAATGGTGGCGGGTGGGTGGGGGCATTGGCGTCCTCGTTGCGGGCAGCCCCCACCCTAAAAATAAAACTAAAAACGAATCCCTGGTGTTTAGTGGGCTTTCTGCCCCCCCCGAAGGGGCAGATTAGGGGCCAATACCCCATCTGCCCCCGGGGGGGGGGGGCAGAAAGACTGTAGTAATTGGGGGGGGGGGTGGGGGCATGGGCCTGCCTGTTTTGGGCAGCCCCCACCCCTATTTATTTATGTAACTTCCCTGGTGTCTAGTGGGCTTTTTACCCCCCCGGGGGGCAGATTGGGGGCTAATGCCCCCATCTGCCCCCCAGGGGGGGCAAAAAGACTAAAATGGCCAAAATATACAGGGGGGAGCAAAGGCCCTTGCCCAAGGCGCCGCTCCCCCCTCCCTGGTGTCTAGTGGGTGGATCCCTGCTTGGGGATCGCCCTCCTGTGGAGATTCTCCCCTTTCCAACGATACCTCTCCTGTGTTTGTACGTGCTCAGGGGGCTGAGATAGCCCCCTGAGCACGTACAAAGTGAAACCTGAAATGAGCCTCTTTGCTCATTTCAGTTTCACTTTCACTGGAATGAATGAAATGAAAGAGGCATTTATAGAGCGCATGGCTACCCTAAGGCCTCCCAGCGCTAAGAACCAGACGACCAGAAAGCAGATTAAATTATACCGTAGGAAAAAGATGCGTCGTGCGCGCCGATCATCATTGCAGTGAAAGGGGTGGGGGGGGGGGCCTCGGGTGCTGGGGAAGCTCTTCCCCCAGCTCCCGAGGCTATTTTGCACGAAAGGGAATCCCTCTGGTGCCCGCACCAGAGGGATTCCCTAGGGTATGCTTCATGACGATCTGGACTCGTCATGGGCACAGCGCGACGAGTCCAGCTAGTCATGGGCATACAAGGGGTTAACAGTTCACAATAACAGTTGGATACAAGATAATATTCCCCAAATCTCTCCACCATTTCTCTCTACAACCCATGCCCGCTCAGGGCCATAAACTTTAAACAAAGTATTTCTAAATGGGCAACCTAGTGGAAGTAATCCGCTAAGTGGACTATGATCATAAGAAATACCATAGAGGAACCTGCAGAGCTGCTGAAAGCTGCCATATTACTGAAAATCGTAAGCTGCGCGCCTCTTTCTCTTGCTCACCTCTTGATTCATCACACTGCTAAGCTCTTTTCTGTGTTCAACACACAGAACGTGGAAATACTTCCCACATAGAATCAAAACAAAGACAACACACTGCCAACCACACACCCTACATGGTGTAGCGTGGTACCCATGTAGGCACCCACTTCAGCTCCCCACATTGGGGTATTAAGTGCTATATAAATGTTTCAATAAAATGTTTTTTTTTTTTTTTGCTTCGTTGCAAGTGACCTATCACTTAAATACTCCTTTTCTTGTTTTACCTTTAAAATAAAACTAGTTGGGGAACAGTCTGTTGAAAAAATGTTCTGTGATCCTGCCCTTAAGTTTAATATATTTAGTGCTCATGAATTCACTGAAAGTTCTAATGATGGATTTGAATAAGAAGTAAAAAGAAATTCTCACATTTTCTCCCCAATATGACTCTCTTCACAACAGAAATATGTGATTTTACTTAATTTTTATTTGACATGTTTCTTCATGCAGTTGCGGAGCACTACACTGAAACACTAAAACTAAGAATATCACTACATTAAGTAGGTTAGGGTTAGAGTTCAAATTACATTTTTGGGTACTGGTATGTTGGGGTAAGCCTTAATGTAAGTATCGGAGAAGTTTGAGTGTTTCGGTTGGGATAAGAAGGTTTAGTATTTCGATAAATGATTGTTGTATAGTGGAAGAAAATGGCTCTTCAAAGTTTTTATGTGAAATATACGTCAAATTTATAAGCTTTTCCTCAACTGATAAAGCACAATTAGGTCTGAAGGGACTTAACTTTAGATTTAGAATTACAACGGGGTTCTCTGTATCATGTTCATGTATATTCTACCTTACACTTTGGTATAACTGGCCAAACACCCTTTTTTAATTGGATATTCCACAATATCAGACCGCCTAACGCTGTCCCTGTGTCCTATTTTGTCCCTAATTGTTTGTCTATAGGCGGAATTCTCCAGTACTAACTGCTAGTCTCCAGGATGTAATTGCTGTCCTACATCTGATCCATAATGAAGCCACCGATTATGATCTGCAAGTTTACCTAAGACTATGCCGAAGACTATGCCTAGGAATCCTGCATGCTTGCAGGGGGAGCATACATCCCCACAAGCAATACATCTATCCCATCGATCCTAGGCATCACCATCACATAGCTTCCGTTCTGAGCATTCCTTTCTGCATATGCTGTACTTCATCTATATTACTGCCCGTTTGGCATATGCAGAATGCGCTGTACAGAGCTACCCCTTCCAACATCTCCACAGTCTAAGCCCTTCCTCTTTCATGGAGGTTGTTTTCTGGAGTATAACAACATTGGCTCTGTGACGTACCAAGTGTGAGTGAATCTTATTCATGCCCCTCATGTTGCATGTCAGTATTACAAATGCATTCAGAGGCATCCTGGATTAATCAGTGTGTACCGGTGCGCCCCTCCCTTCTCTTAGTCCTCTTCTGTGCTCCTTTATTTGGCAATACGAGTGATCTTCCACAATACTCTTCTCTCTTATGTTTAACTCGCCACAATACGCCTCAGAAAAATTAGACAATGGTCTTGCATCCAAATCAGTGAAGCAAATAGAAAGCAGCTTCCACATCTCAATGTTACAAAATAGGAAATCTCATGGCATGCTAACTTTCATCATAATCGCCCAGCTCGTAGCATTTCAACATCATCCTTTGTTATATTCTGTTCTTTACATGATCTAATTGTACATAATTACTATATGTATTGGTACTGTAGCATTGGGCATCTTTTGTATGACATTCCATGTTTCATTAGGATTGCTAGAGTGTAAGATTCCACTGGGAGTCAGATACTTTACTGAAGACCAACATGAAGGATGCATGCCGTGCTGCTAATAAATCAACTTAATTATATTGGATTTTGACCATCTTCTTTACAATGGCGACGAAGGGAAGACTACCACCCACTCTTGTCTGAATTGCAGCACGGGAACGGAGTGCATGCCGTAACCTACGTTGGATTGGAATTTATTCCGGATTTCATATTTATTAAGGAACTTCATCGAATTAATAGTTCCGGAGCGGTTTTATTCAGGGTACCTACAGCGGTATGCCCAAGGAAGGTACGTGAATTTTCGGAGTTAATTACTCGAGTTATGAAATAAATTAATTAATACATCGTTAAAACTGATATTCTCAACGGAATCTCACCGATCACGAGATGGATCGTTCTCGCTATGGAGACCAATTCTAGCGCGCCACACGAGACAACTCTCGTCAATGAAGACGCCAGCATTCTAATGTGTGCGTGTTCCTGGATGCGTAAACGATCTTCCGTCGGCGCGCATGCGTGCAAGTTCCTGGCAGTGTAAGCGATCTTCTGTCAGAACTCTTTTTGTGTGTACTACGTCATTGAGGACGACCATTTTAGGAATTTCCATGGCAACAAGCTAAACAAATCAGAATTCCGTGTTTCCGCTGCGGAGTACGTTTTGAGATATGTGAAGACTGAAGACTATAAAGAACAATACATGGTGCATAATTATCACAGAGTTATGTAAGTGTACTATTTTAAAAGAAATATGTTTTATACATTTTATTCTTAAACAATACATAGAGTTTAATATACAGTTTATTATCTACACGGTTGGTGAGTTGAATAGAGTTTATTTAACAGACAGTACTCAAATACCACATAGGGTCAAAAGTCTAGTACAGTATGCAATTTGAACCGCCAGCAAAGTTTTTACAAACCAAAGGAGACCCACCCATTCCATGGTCAAGGTGGAAGGAAGAGTTCATAAACTATATGAAGGCCATAGATGGTGAACGGATAGGTGCATAGAGGAAAAAGAGCATTTTTTTACATTGCTTAGGGTCAGAAGGGCAAGATATATTCAGAGCACTTCCGCAAGTTACTACAACAAATGGAGGTGGGGACAATATGAACGTATATGTTGAAGCCTTGGCAAGAATGGAAAAAAGGTTAAAAAATAAGTTACAAATATTGCTTTAAACAGATTCAAGTTTTACACTAGAGAACAAAAGGGAGAAGAATCGTTCGATGACTTTTTAACTGCACTTAGACCTTTAAGTCTACATTGTAATTTTGGTGGGTTCACTGACGAAATGATACATGACCAGATAATTGTACATGTCAGGAATAAAAAAAACTCAAGAAAAATTATGGGTCATGGGAGATCCCAGTTTAGAAGAAGCTATTGCCACGGTGAAATCTACTGAACAGTCCGAGAAATAGATGGACATCGTTAACAAAAAATCTAATTCGTCAACCAAAGAGGAGGAAATTTGTGTTATTAAATCAAAAGTTGAGATAAAAAATGGAAATCCACATGAATATAAGTCAAAACCGGCCATTAATCATCCTAACAGGAAACAAGACTCTGGCAGTGGTTCTTCTTTCTCTTCTTTTTGTTATAGATGTGGCAGTAAATTCCATATTGCATCATTTTCAGGTTGTCCTGCCGTCAACAAAGAATGCAGAGTTTGTGGTAGGGTCGGTCATTTCAGTAATGAATGCAGAGAGGTGAAACGACTTCCTAATCGTACACGCAAATAACATCACTAATAATTCAGAATCCTACAAAGTCACCAGCGTCAACGAATCTCCAGAACAAGACAAAGGGTTTGTGGTGTCACTCTTAAACAAAGATCCTGACATCAATCTGAAATCACCTATATGCACTTTCAGCGTCATGGAGACTGATATAAAATTAATGGTAGACTCTGGATCACCATGGACAATTATCACCAAGCAGTATTTCGATGAAAAGTTGGTTGATGTTTGTGATTATGACAATCTTCTGATATTCATGCTGAATGTTTTGATGGTTCTAAGATTGATATAGAAGGTTTTCTGCATGTCACCTTAGGCTTTAAAGGAAGGTTAGTCCAAATTAAATTTTACATTGCCATCAAAGGGGTGAATGTATTGGGATGGCGTGACCAATGGAGGTTGGGTATAATACTCAATCCACGATCGGAAGAACCGGTTTCCTTAGGCGAGGATATTGTTAATAATATCGCCATCACCAATCCAAAGGATAGTTTAAAAAAAAAAAAGAAACCAGGATTATTGAAACTTATGAGAACGTTTTTTGTGACAAATTGGGCAAATTGAAGAATTTTACACAAATTGTGTTAAAGGCCAATGTTGTACCTGTAAAACAAAAGTTGAGAGGAGTTCCCATTAATATAAGGGAGGAATTAAGAGAGATGTTGAAAGATCTAGCTAATGAGGGTAATATTGAACCCATAGAGTCAGCTGAGTGGGTTTCACTCATTGTTTTGGTACGCAAACCGGACCAAAAACTTAGAGTATGTGTGGACTTGAGGGTTTTAAATACAAACATTGTAATAGATTGTCATCCACTCCCAAATATTAATGAAGTAGTATCTATGTTGGATGGTGCTAAAAAAAATTCTACATTAGATCTAAGATCTGCATACCACCAAATAGAGCTTACAGAAGAATCAAAGAAATTAGCTGCATTTATTACCCCACAAGGTCTATTTCAGTATACCAGAATGCCGTTTGGCTTGGCGTCGGCGGCATCTGTGTTCCAAAGAGTTATGTTCCAAATTTTTAGAGACCTAGATGGGTATGTTAAATGCTTCCAGGATGATATTTTAATTTTCTCAAAGGATGTTGAGGAACATGAATCACATTTAAATCAGGTGTGTAAAAGACTAGATAGTCATGGACTAACTTTGAAAGCCCATAAGTGTAATTTTTTTAAACAATCTGTGGAGTATTTAGGACATACGCTATCTGGTGATGGTGTTATACCAAAAAGGTCCAATGTTGATGCTATAATTTATGCTCCCACCCCTGTAAACAGTGATCAATTACTATCATTCGCAGGAATGTGCGAGTATTATAGCAAATTCATAGAAAAAAAAATGTCACATTCTCTTGGGAAAATGAACAGCAAAATGCTTTTGAAAACATAAAAAAAGATGTAGTAAATGCACCCACGTTAATATCATTTAGGATGAAAAAAGAGTGCATTATTACGGTCGATGCCAGCCTCTATGGTTTAGGCAGTGTATTATCTCCAAGGGAAGGTATGCATGAATGGAATGTTGCATTTGCATCAAGAACTCTGAATGAAACAGACCGTAAATATTCTGTCATCGAAAAAGAGTTACTTGCGTGTGTTTGGGCAGTGGAACATTATAGAATTTATGTGTGGGGAAGTAAGTTCTTACTCAGAACAGATCACAAACCTTTAGTTACTATTCTGACTACAGGTGGAGGTTGGAATTCAACTGCCCGAATTTCTAGGTTAGTGTCAAGACTTCAAGAGTACAATTTCAAGACCGAATATGTGCCAGAAAAAAAAAATGTCACTGCAGGTTTCCTATCACGTTTACCATGTAATCATGATGACGTTAATGTTGTCAAAGAGCTAGATTTTGTTGTAAGCATAAATGATTTTGTTCCTCCACAGTCTCAAGACATTACAGAAAAATGTTGGTCTGAATGTGAAAAGGAAGATGACAGATGGAATGATTTAAGAAGAGGTATTCTAGAGGGGTGGTCTAACAAATGTCAAGTAAGGCCAGATTTGTTATCATTTTACAATGTCTCAGATCAATTATAACTTGAAGGGAGTTTAATTCTGAAAGGCGGAAAATGTGTGCCACCCAGAGGGGTTCAGGAAACTATTCTTAAAATAGCTCACAAAACTCATCCAGGTATTTCTGCAATGAAAAGGTTGATTAGGAATTATTTCTGGTGGCCAGGTATGGATAGTTTCATTGATCATGTGGTCAGGGAGTGTAATGAATGTATATCCAGTGAAAGGATGTTGAAGGTAAATGTTCCACCCATGAAAATTGTACCTTGGCCAAAAGAACCTTGGCAGAAAATAGCGTTCGATATATCTGGACCATTTTGTAATTTGCCTGAAAATTCGAGATTTGCCTTAGTCATTGTTGACTATCATTCGAAATGGCCGGAGGTCAAGTTTGTGTCAAATGTGTCAAAGGCTACCACCAGTGCTGTAATTTGTTTCTTTCAAGAAGTTTTTGCACGTGAAGGGTGTCCTGCAAATTTAGTGACTGACAATGGTGTACAACTTACATCACATGAAATGAATACCTTTATTAATAATTGTGGAATCAAGCACACTTTTACTTCCTTATACGAACCACATGAAAATGGACAAGTGGAAAGGTTCAATAGAGTCCTTAAAACTTTTGTTTCAGATTCTTTAAAACATGGTAATGATTGGTTGGGGGCTTTAAGAGAACGCTTGTTGGTTTATAGGATAACTCCACATACCACTACTGGCATTAGTCCGTTTAAATTATTAAAAGGGAGAGATCCTGCATCTAGTCTATGTCCATGGTGGTTCAAAGATAAATGCAAAGTTTTGGCAAAGGATAATGAATGCGTGCATGTCACTGCAGAAAGAGTGGAAGGGAAACAACTTATGACCAAAAAATGGTATGATAGCAAATGGAGAGTAAACATGCACAATTTTAAGATTGGAGATTGGGTTAGAGTTTTAAGACCTGGATTTGTTAATAAGGAGCTCGGCAAGTTTGGTAAGGCCATACAAATAAAAAAAGTTTTTTCTAACAGTGTTGTCACCCAAGATGGGAAGGTCTGGAATATTAGAAGACTGGCCAAATGCCCTGTCCAAAATTCTAGTCCAGATTCTGCTACTAGAGATGATAATCATGATTTCAATCCTTCACCTTCTTACATATTAAGGATACTATATCATCAAGAGTCAAAATCAATAATCATACAAAAAATGTTCCCAAAAGATTTCATGATTTTGTTTAGTGTAAATGCATCGTCCATTTATGATTATTACGTGTAGGTTCTCAATATGGGAATTTAGTTATTTTTGTTGATAAGGGAGATATGTTATATTCTGTTCTTTACATTATCTAATTGTACATAATTAATTACTATATGTATTGGTACTGTAGCATTGGGCATCTTTTGTATGACATTCCATGTTCCATTTGGATTGCTAGAGTGTAAGATTCCACTGGGAGTCAGATACTTTACTGAAGACCAACATGAAGGATGCATGCCGTGCTGCTAATAAATCAACTTAATTATATCGGATTTTGACCATCTTATTTACATCCTCCCATAGAGCTTTGATATTCTCGACCTGGGTATGTTATACCCTCATATCGTTTCATCTGCCATACAGGGTTTGACTTTGGGTAATTCAAAATCACATTTCATCATACTGTTCACTTCAGATACTACTCCGTGGTAGGGGAGTCTGTGTCAGGGTGCATCTCAGTTGATCTCCTGTTGTTTTTTGTGACTGCCGATGCTAACATCTCCACATCTTGTATCGTTGCCTGGGATGGAATATGCCTCTGTTATGCCCTGGTCTCTATCACCTTCAGGTTTGATGCTGGTGACTTCATTGCCATAGGTAGTTCAGTTTACCCCCCTCCCATCCCCCCAAGCGTCACTTGTGTCTTTGCCCATGCCAAGTATCCTTGGGATCCTCAAAAACTGTTTCAAATCATTGGTTATTATATTTATTGAAGCATGCTGGTATTAAAAGTACATATTTTACCACCATATCCTGCAGTTAACAGTTGACTTCTAAAAAAGTAGTCTGTTGGTGTTGCACCGCTAACATCTAGCCGAATAAAATCATTAGTCTGGTGTTTTTAATTTTTAAACAGGCCTACTTTCCTTGCTCTCTCTGCAAGATTATACCTCTGTTCTTATTTAAAAGTCTCACCACTGCTAGTCTTGGGGGTGCTGCAACCTTGGGGGAGTGGTGGGCTGTGTGCTCGCACCCTGTTTACTCTTTCCACTGTGTAGAAGATGGAAAGTCCCTTGGGTGCCACACTTTGTTGAAATTGTTTCTACATGTTTGTTACCATGACTTGTCCTCTCTTCGGACAGGCACTCTCGCAATGTTTTTTGGGACCTAACTTTTAAGTCCTAAGCCCTCCAAGAACGGGATCATTTCTGTGATATCCCGCACCTGTTCGCATACCTCTTTAGTTTATGGTTGCAGTTCTTATAGCTGTTCCCCCATTATCCTATCTTTGCCAGTTTTCTCTGGTCATCTTGCAGTAGCCCCATATTCACAACCACATTATCCTCAGTTAAATTGTCTAGTTCACTCCCATCTGATGGCCTTCAGTGTGTTACTGGCTTTCTTGAGGTGGGCCCTGGGACTTTGCAGTTTTTGCTTTGCCCAGTTTCCGTGGTGGTGTCATACGTATGTGTCAACACAGTAGTTAATAGTCTTGCTCCAGCAGCTAGGTTATGGTTGTTTTGATTGGCGCAAACCTATTTGGGGCCCTGATTCCCCATACAGGTATCTTATTTGTATAGCTAGCAATAACTGGGCAGCAATTGTTTAAATGCCAACCGCAGAGTGCCTGCTGTGCACTTTAGAGATGTAGGTGGGAGGGAAGGTTATCAGCACTTGGTTTTCATTAGCATTTTTGGCCGGGTGCCACAAACAAACATTCAGCTTGAGCTCATTCACCTTGCAGGGCACAGTCCTTGCTCCAACTCCCATCACAGCTCTTTCCCAATTTTATCCCAATGCCACTAGTTGCTTCCTGTACTATACCATTGGTTCAGGTTACTTAGGCGCTTTAGGTCGTGTTCCCATTCACCCAGCAAACCTCAGTTTCTGGTTGGAGATGGCTTACGTGGGTGCAGACCTCCCATGGCTGCAACACTCCCATGTGGTCTTTTGCAACAGCTCCACTAGAACATTCCTTATTCACGGGCCCACCTCGTTACTTTGCCGCTGCACCCCCCCATTAGCTAGCTCTGCTGCCCGAGGGACTCTTCCCCTTTATCTCCTGGGCAGCACGTTTGTTCTGGGCCTTTAGTTTTAGCAGAAATCTAAATTCTCTGCTTCTTCAGACTTCTCCTTCAATTGTCCACAACAGACGTGAGCATTATATCTCGCCAGTTTTGGGCTTTTGGCTCCAATTCAATACAGGATGTCTCTGATCTAGGGTAGCCGGCGGGGTACTGCCCAGAAAAGTGTTTTGAGTTGTTTGCTTGGTCACACCATGGTTATGGTCAGGGTTGGTGTTCACGAACAGCTAGGGTTAGAGTCCGTATACATGTCTAGTCAATGTAGTCGTTAAGTAGGATACCTACGAACCGTATAGATGCAACGTCTTCCGAGTATTCGAAGGTCCCTGATGTGGTAACATAAAAACCTTTGGTTCAAGAGACCTGATTTCAGGCAGTGTGCGTTATCGGCGTCATCAGTCTGTCAGTACAAATTTATAAATGCTGTAAACCACCCCAGTTAACAGGTGTTCTTGTGAAACCGTGAATGGCTGTTTAATGCTTATCAAGTTTTGTTTTTCCTGCAGCTGTTTCCGGCACTGAACCATGGGTGTTAAAGTTCAGCGTCCTCGCTGCTTTTTTGACATTGGCATCAACAATGTTCCTGGTAAGGATGATGTTCTTGTTATGACACACTTGCTTATTTCACTATTATATAGTTATTAAACGTATAAAAAAAAAATAAGGAAAAATCATAAGTAACCAATGTGTTTCTCCCTTTCAGCTGGTCGAGTGGTGTTTGAATTGTTTTCTGATGTGTGCCCCAAGACTTGTGAAAACTTCCGCTGCCTTTGCACAGGTTTGTTAATGCTCTTTCAATATGAGTTTCTGTATTTGTTTTCGTGTCTTCTGTCATAGACCTGAGGTTCCCCTTCTGTTTTCAGCTATAATTGGTATACTCCTTTGTATTCTCCACGTTGAGGCCAATGAAAATATATGCCATTTCCACTGATTAATTCAAAACCCAACCGTACCTTGTTCCTAGGACTCTAACTCTGATAACACAAATCTATATGCAAATCAGTCTAGGTTCTCAATATGAACAACAGAGCCTAAACTACCAGATCAGTTGCCGAGGCAAAACCTATTGCTTTGCCAGTGCTTGTTTTCTGTATGGTGTTTTTTGCTACCTAAGAAAAAAATACATAGATAAATGCATTGAGGCATAATACTAGCACTATTTATTTATTGATAGATATGACTATCTTTAAATTTCTATAGAAAACAACATATTATATAAACCAAAAGTCAAATGTGGATTCATAAACTGATTTGTAATTTCTTGTCCATTTTTAAGTCCACGTTCTATAGTGTTCAGTGTGTGTCTCTGGGATGACTCATTTTCATGCAGCCTCTGTATTACCACACTTTTTGTTAGATGAACTATCCAAAAGGGTTATATTCTTGGTTTCTGTATATTGTGTTCAAGTTGAAATGAAGCACAACGATCATGAAGTCTGTGTTTTTTTGATGGCTGCAATGTGCTCCTTCCACCTCTCTTTGAGAAATCACATAGTCAAAAGTGAAAGGAGTTTTTAAAGTGAGTTATGTGACAATGAAGGATGTTTTTTGCAATACAGAACAAAATGTTAAGAGAAGTGTGGTGGAAACAGATTTTAATAGGATCAAAACAAATCAAGACACTAGTGATGCACAAATGATAAATATTCACAGAATCCCAATTTCCACACTTAATCGTTTGTGTGCTGTATAGTGTTATCAGTAAAGATGTAATGTCTATGCAAATTTAGTTCCCATTTCAAAGGAAAAAGTGCTGTCTGTAAATGACAATGCGCTATCACATGTTGCTTTAGTTGCATTCAAAAATTGCCCCGCCTTATGTCCATCAAATATAGGTGGGTCCGAAAGTTTGTTGTTCTAAAAAGTGGATTGTGGTTCTAAAAAGTTTAAGAACCACTGATCTACTGGATATTTAAAGGCTATCACAGCCCACTCCATGAAAGATATTCGTCCATCAGTTGCAATAGCAGAGAAGCGCGCGGCCCAGAGTTGAGCCTCCCAAGGCCATCTCCTTTGTCTTGTAACATATTTTCCACTAGAGACATAACTTATCCTGGTCTTTAAGGTAACACACTGGGAAAAGTTCAGGTACAAAAGTGTTTAAAGTACTTAACTCTTAAATATGGCAATAACTCTGAAAACTCAAAAATGTAGGGATTCTTAATTATGCACTGTTGCAAGGTTTCATTACATTAACTTTGTGTGTTTAAGCTTTTGATACAATTTTACTATTTTACTGATTTCTGCAGTTACATTATTTCATTTATTCTTCCTTAAAATTAAATTGTGTTAAATTCTTGTGTGAGCACTTGTAGTGAGAAGTTGGCAGTACACACAATAAATATGCGTGAGAGTCTCTGGCATTATTACGTGCCCAGTACACTTTGGCTGCAGGTAAGTCGAGGTAGTGTCGGCATTGATTTGTAGGACTTCAACTGGACAGGCTGATCATCCCACTCACCAGAGTGTACACTGCATAACCTTAAATTAGATTTTCAACTCTTGTGAAAAAGACAATATGCCATCATGACATATTGACAAATATGTCAAAAACGTCTGAAAATATATTTATCCTATTATTCACCAAGTTTTAGTCCAAAAACCATTACCAAATATTCAAAGTGAACATACTTCATAATAAAAGCAGCTTTTCATTTGTCACCAGCTTTTATTCGGACTAGCTTCTCAAGTCTAACTCTGTAAAAATCTTGCCAGTGTGGACTTGCTCTAATAGTACCGAAATCAGTAGCAAAGGATACTAATTCTTATCTGTGATGGCATTAATTTCTTGATAAATCACTCGGGTTCTCAGGTCACCATTTGATTTTGGGCTGAAGAAAATTGGGGCACTTGCCTGCGATGTGGAATTTCTAATGACGTCCTTAGCTTAATTCCCATCAGTATATTTATTCAAATGTTCATTTTTCTTCATATGCAATGGATATATCCAACTATATGCGGTCTTAGCATTCAGAACCAAGTCTATTACACAATCGTATTATGTATAGGGGGGCGAAGAATCAGCAATTTTTTTTCTGAATACACCCTGGACATCTATATCAGCTTCTGGAGTTCTCATTAGTATTCAGAATAGAGCAACAGAATGAGGGGTATGTTTATCCTTCTAAATCTGTTCAGAAGCAATGTTCCTTGTAGTTTTCAGAGGTAAACTGCACTTTAGAGGACTCCCAATCTGCAGCCGCATTATGTTGGTGTAGCCAAGAAGTTACCTAGTCAAAGTGGAAATTAGAAGTAGCAATTAAATTGAAACTGGTGCTTTTACAATGTTCTAAATTGGTACCAACTCTGTCTCTTTTCATACCTTGACTGTGGTCACAAATGTGCTGTCTACAACCAAGTTCAGGTTTACTGTTTCATCTTCTAGGGATATTATGTAATTCCGCAAATGTAATGTCTATAACGCAAGCCACTTCCTCCAAGTCCAACAAGCATTTGCAATGCAATAGGTCTTGCATTTGCGAGAGTTTAAGCTATTGGCATTTTTTAATGACAATGCCTTTTATTTAGGTTTTAAAAACCAACACGTAAATAAAAGGCATTGCCATTTACAATGCCAATACCTCAAACTCTCACAACTGCGAGACCTATTGCATTGCAAATGCTTGTTCTCTATTATAACTTCTGATGGGGCAAGAGGGCGTGTGATAGACCAGCCCTAAAGCCTTATTATCGGACATGCTGCACTGCATGACGCTAGTGCAGTATATCATTTATGTTTTGTGTATGTGTGAGGCCGAACTATAACCGCTCCCGCCTGATACGTGAAAAACAGGTAGTGCAGCCCTCTTCTACTGTTAACCTGACAATACAGCTTCTATATGCTAACAAACGATCTGTGAGATCATTTATTTTCATATAAAAGCTGTGCTATGCTGAGCAGTAGTGGCAGAGGGCTGGCGCCATGGTGCCCCTTGGGAGCAGCCGCTGCTGCGCCAGGGTAAGAGTCTCATTTGCTTACAAAACCATGTGCATTCACACCAGTGGCTCATTTCTTTTTCCCTTTGCGCCCCCTGGCTGGTGCCAGCAATATTAATGTAATTAAATGCATTTTACTACATTTTAATTTGAAAAAACGTAATTCACCCAAACCAAATCACTCCGGATCACTGTACCTTTTCAAATGAATTGTTTGTATTTCGAAGGTAAAATACTTCACAATTGGTGCTGCTGGCCTACTTGCAAGGAGGCTCGGGCAGGAATAACATCCAGGGCACAGGAAGGGCTGCCAGAGATGCAGTGCTGCTGTCTTTGGAGCTGAACCCTGGCAGCAGGTCAAAAATCAATGCTGCCAGGCTTTGCATATTGTTGTTTACTTTACAGTAAACACATTCTTTGGTTTTATGTTTGGACGTTAGTTAACATATATTCTTTAGTTTCTTATTATAAAAAACCAATGCCGAGCCCAATTCCTTTAAAGTGGATCAATCTTATTTATTTCATAAAGCAAAAAACGCCTGACGCGCTTCGGAGCAGCCGCTACTTGAAAGTCTAAAGTAATTAAGCTCGGCATTGTTTTTTATAATAAGAAACTAAGGAGTGGATTACTGAGGTGCGTGACCTCACCTTGAGCCCACCGCTGTTCTGAGGCAGGAAAACTCAAACTGCTGGAATATATATTCACTGGAAAATTAATGGTAACTGTGACATTACAGTTAGGTATTGAAATGAGGTAGAAACTAAGATTAAAAATATCAAAAACCTCACAAATCCACCAGGCACGGTTTATTGACCCAACTATAACTTGCCCCCCACCATGCTATGCTTCTGACCTCACATATTACATCACTTAACATATTAAATGACATCATTGATGGCACTTTAGATGACATCACGGAGCACAGAATTGTGTTTTATTGAAAGCTTCCTCGCAGTATTGTTGAAAATAAGGAAGGCAGGATAGCCTTGTCAAGTTCTTAAAAAGACACAAGAAATGTTACATGAATAGCATTGAGCCTCTCGGAATGGGTTCCGTGTTTACCTCGCTATGGTAAAGTTAGCAAGCAGTGCAACACAGGCTGCTCGCTGGTTAAACATGGTTTTCGGATGGACCGAACTTTTCTTAGTTTTAACAGAAAAAGTGTGGTCCATTTTAGTACCAGTGGCAAGGCCCAGGCTTAACTGTGGGGTGACAAGAGATTTTGGCTGCTGCAACATTAACGAGGCTGTTAGACCGACACACAGGAAACTATCAATTAATGCAACTACCCGCATCTGTTCACCTTTGTTGTGCAAGCACAGTTTACAAGCACTTCTCGGAAGGGACGCGTTTTAATACTGCAGGCTCACAAGCTACACTATCTTATCTCGAAAAGACGTCCGGAATTCCGAGTGCTTGGAAGGCCGCTTTGGGCCATGGAGGCGCGCTTACATCTGGCCTATGTACAGACATCCATACATGGGAAGGGAAGGCAATGTGTTGAGGGGGGGGCCGGATTCCTGCGCAGCTCTCCCCACGCAGAATATGCTCCTTTACTGCAAGCGGGGACACAGCGCTTTCATGGGGCCGCCGCACAGGTGACTGGCCTAACCTCTGACACTGGTGAATCACAGCACCAATCCTTCGGGCCGCCACACGGTGTGAAAAGGTTTCTCCAGCTCCAGTAAGGCACAGAGTACGGAAATATCCAAGCCGCAATCCCTCTTGCGAAGGAGGTGCACAAAGAAAGAAGCAGTGCACGCATCACTCTCCCAGAGCAGATACAACAGCAAACTCGAGTTATTTAGAGGGTCTGCGCTGCTCGTTCTCTGACAGGATGGCGTGCTGGGCTCCGCCGAGGGCTTATCTTCATGTTTACAGCGTCCTACAGAAGTATTACCTGAAAAACTGAGATGCGGGAGCTGCTGGTGCGTGCGCGCGTGGTTGTGAGCTGCAGCATATGTTTACAATTATCGTGCCTGTGTCTGGGCATGATAATTGGAAACCTATGCTGCTGCTGCGCGTAACAGACACCAATAGGCCATGGGCGGAGCAATGCGCCCGCCTTTGGCCAATAGCATGCTGTCTTTGTAAAAAAGACACACGCAAAGGCCAATAGCGTGGCCCAAAAGGAAAAGCACACGCTCGTGCGATTCCTAGGGCCATTTTCAAACCCCTACAAGAGGTCTCTCACTGCGGGAACAGTGTTACGCACTACAACGCTAGGCGCGAGACCTAAAAAGGACACTGTTAAAGGCACTTTGCATTGTTCACAGAGCCTCCAAGGAAAAGCATAGCTATAACTACAAGCTAAATTCATGCAATATAAACCAATCAGGACACACTGCTTTCTCAGAACAAGCCACCAATTTCTGGAACACACTACCGGCCAGCATTAGAAGCATCAAGGAGCCTATACACTCCAGAAGACAGTTAAAAACATTGCTATTACAAAGACAACTACATCACCACACATCCCGGAAACAGAACCTGTAAAGTCAGTCACATGCTCAATCTTTAGCTCACAATTCACAGATTGGAAACAACCTAACCATCAAACTAGTTTTGTTAACTAAGCAGGTAAACCTATGTTTTGGTGCATTCCCAGATTTACTAAAGCTAGTAAACCTGGGAATGCGTCAAAATGCTATGCCTTCCCCAGTGAGGCACACTTTCTCCTTGTTATGTGCTGCATTCTGAAGCACACATAAAAGAAGGAATATGCCTCTAAGAATTGTTTTTGTGCAGGAAGTTGCCTCGTCATGCTCAAAAACTGTCCTGCCTGTAACACAGACACCCTTGCACCTTGGGGCAAGGGTGCCTGTGTTGGCGCAAGGCTGCACATAGTGTGCTAGCGCTAGAAGACATCAGAAATGTGCCATATCTTTGTAAATATGGCAAATTTCTGCTCTCAGTCTTTCACGCAATGCAGTGCAGCAAGTTGCCTTGCTGAGTTGCGAGAAATGTAAGTAAATCTGCCCCAAAACTCAGTCCAGTAACATGCTATGCAGACTATAGTCATAAGAAATACCATAAATGGGGCCTGCGAAGCTGTTTAAAGCTGCCAGCGACTGAAAAACCATAAACGATAGTTTGTATCTGTGTCTCTCTCACCTTATCATCCACCACACTGCTACAAGCTGCAACCCATAACACTCTAACCGCACCTCGGTGATCATAACCAACAACATAAAAACACTTCCTACATTGGATCACAAACCAAAGACAATATACACACACCACCACCCTATAGGGTGTAGCTTGCTGCCAATGTAGGTAAGCTCTTCAGTGCCACACATAGGGGTAATAAGCTCTATACCGATGGGCAATACAAAACAATATTCTTCACTTTCATCACCAAGATTTGTTTTGATCCTGCTAAAATGTTTGCTTCCATCACACTTCAGAATTAATATACAAAAAATGTACTCCTGGTATATGTTAAATATGGGTACAGTTCATTTACAGGTATAGTATGTTTTTTGTGAATTAGAAACAGTGTCATCCTACAGTATTTTTTTTTTTATTCCCTGTACATAATGCCACTTGAATCATGAGATTCTGCGTCCATGGCACTATGCGTTTTCAGCATAATTATTAATTTATCGCATTTGCTACATAATCCATCATCTGCTGCCTATTCTGCAGGTTGTAACAAAAAACTAATTTCGTTTCTAGCTGAAACAGATAAAAATGTACTACAAATGTTGCAAAATGTGCTCCAGTGCAATGGAAGGTCCTTTGCAAACGTTGAATGGCCACCTTTTAGCTATGCAGAGTTGTATTTGGATGTGGAACCGGTACTAATGAAGTAAAGCCTTTGTCCAGACAGTGCTAAAGTTGAAACAATTACAAAATAATGAAGTGATGCAATAAAAAAATTGTCAGAAGACAGACTGAAATTTAAAAATGTCTCTGAATATGCAGCAAATGTAACCAGATAAAAACAACGCTTAGAGGGATTTGTATTGCTCATTCATCTTCTGAAATCCTGCACCTCTAAAGTGTGGCAGCTGCTTCGCTTGTTTGTTTGGGGGGGGGGGGCAAAGATTATTCTTGGGTGGCGTGGCCAGGCCCTCAAATGCCCCCTCCCCCCCACACCATGTGGCTACGGCCCTGGGTGTCACATCGCGATATGGATTAGTCACAGTGACAGGGAGACCCACACTGCCAATCCCTAGTGGGATACTTGTTACCTTACTGTTTCATTATTGTTGCTATCTTTGCCCTTAAAGTAGAAAGAATGAAGAAGAAGGCAGTTTTGGCAAACTGTGCTGAGCTACTGGGGCCCTACTCTTCTTTTCATTTCATTTACGGACTTTAATAAATCCTATTTGTAAATCGTGCGAGCATATAACCCGTTCAGGTTTAAAGGCACTGGGGACTGTCGGATAGATTAAGTGAGCTATTGCCCAGAATCACTTGATGCTGAGCTACGCTGCCTCCGGGGATCAAACCGTGAGCCCTATGCTTCTGATGAAGTCCCTCTGGCCGCTGCGCCACACCTCTCTCTTTGAAGTATGGGCAAACATTCATGAGGTTTTGCACCTGCTCAAATCGTGAACCAAATAACATTTTTACAATTGTTGCTGCTTGTTTAATAGGGTAAGGATAAACAGTATGTGAGTCAGAGTGACAGGGTGTCCGGGAAACAAATAACAGAGAAATAAATTGTGTTCTTTGTTTACATTGTAATAAAAAGCATATATATTTTCCCTCCGTCGTGTTTTGAAGAATTGAGCCTGGGATGATGCAGAGTAATGTGTGTTTAACTTCATTCTTGAAACTCATTATTATGAAGGTTTACTTCTTTTTGGAACAGTTGTGCAACAGCAAACCAAAAATGTTGTACAATGTCGAGGCAAGAATAACTATATAAATGTATATTAATCCGAGAGTCAAATCGGAGGCAGAAAGATGTAAGACTGCAGTGGTGCAAAGAACCAAATAAACAGTATTTTTTTGATAATTGAATAGGAACAGGGCAAAGAACTTTCGCTTTAGTCGATTTTACATAAATATTTTTGTTAAACGTGTGCAGAGTATTTTTTTAACAAAGAAGTGCTGATGGATAAATCGTCCTTCATAAATAAAGGAGGCAGTCGGATTTTGCACAGTCTTTGCTGCTCGTGCATTTAGAAAGGGGCAACACTGTTTCTCATGTCAGTTTGACGGAATTTCAATAACAACTTGCTGGACGCCACACGAAGCGGGCTTT
This sequence comes from Triturus cristatus, assembly GCF_964204655.1. Lineage (NCBI taxonomy): Eukaryota > Metazoa > Chordata > Amphibia > Caudata > Salamandridae > Triturus > Triturus cristatus. Next base: position 874,002,888 of record NC_140583.1, on the reverse strand, counting down.
GACACAACAGACACCCCTCTTTCAATAGGAATTAGGTCTTGGGTTACAGCAGAACACGAACCCAAATAAAAAACAAGCGCGGGCGCCTCGCGCTGAAAGGAGGCAGCGATGGGAGAGAGGAGTGGCCGCGCGCTTCCCTTGCGGGAGCGAGCAAACATATGTTGCCACCGGGAGCTAGGAAACATATGTTGCCAAAGCTCGCTCCCGCAAGGGAATCGCCACATGTGCAAGTGTTGCCATTGAAGGCAATGGAACGCGTGCACGTTTTTGGCTATGAAGCTGTGCCGGTGACTAAAGTTCTTTTGCCTACGCAGCGCATGCGTGCTGCGTAGGCGAGACCTAAAAACATCCAACCTTCAAGGGGGCCAGAAGGAACAGTGAATTTTAATAAAAGTGCGCTCTACATTCGGCAGACCTGTAACCCTGAATTAGCTGATCTTGGTCTGCTAATTAAGGTCAACAGATCTTGTATCCCTCCATCTGAGAGTATTTTTTCAAGAGTCCTCCTTTTCCGGTGTAAATATACAAGCTGTTCTTTCTTCTCCGATCTTGGAAACTTAGACTTGCGTACATCCCCGATTTGCATGGCCTCTTCTGAAGACGTTACTTGCAAGATGTGAGTCTGCATAGTTGAAATCTATTGATGCAAGTTCCTGCGTCTTTCTGCATCCCATTCCTTTTGCTGATTATCAGTCTGTAGTACTAAATGTATTTATTTCTTTTTAGATGGTGGATCCGTTGGCCACCAGCTAAAGTGCATCTTTAAGCTCCTTTCTTAATCCGCTGCTAAAGTACATCAGCTGAAGCCTCATTAGTACATGCTGAGTTAGAGTTTTATTCTGTGAATCGAATAATGTAGACAAAAGCATTTTTGTATTACGAAGTTAAGAAGCGAAAGTGGGCTGTTTGAGTAATCTGTTGCCAACCAAATACCTCTTTAAGTTGTTCTAGAAAGGTTGCATATTGTTGGAGCCAAGGACTTTTGTTGACGATTAAGGGTGTTGCCCAAATGAGAGCCTCCTTGAACAAGTTCAATAAAATAAAAGAACTTTAGCAGTATCCGAAGAAAACTGGGTAGGTTGTGCTAAAAAAAAATGCAGATTGCACTGCGCCAGTAGGACTAAAAACTGTGGGTCTTCTGTAAATTTATCAGGTGTGGCTATCTTAGTAGACACAGCGGTGATAAGTGCAGACCGCATGGATCTGATATGAAAAATATGAGTAGGATTTCTTACATCTCCTGAAGGAGGACATACCAGTATCTAGAATGATGAAGTCCTGGTTGGAAGCATCCTGGAAAAAACTGGAAGCAAGGGGCAAAAATCAGTAGACCAAAATACATTTTAATCTGTATGCAAGTTAAAGTTCAGGGAACTGAAGCAAGGAGGAAAACAAACATGAAGGGCAAATAATATAGTGGAAAAATGTATGACCATATAATTTGATTGTATTTTTTAATCGCACTCTGAATCTATTATTGAGATCTTTGATGGGACTGTCCAAATAGGGTAAATAATGGTAAGTGTTCATTAATGAGGATTTCTTTTTACCGGAGGTGACCCCATTCTGGTAGTCCTGACGAGTCCAGTTTATTCTTTTGAAATATTTTACGCATGAGTAGAGTTTGCACGAGCTGAGGCTGGTACTGGACATGAAGCCAATCAATCAATACACCCTCCTCTATGATGTATACCATATGAAAGTCAGAAGATAGCCATAATTTAATTAGAACATGCATTATGGGTCCGTGGGAAGTTACTACATCAACTGTAATTGGTTAGAGTGGGTCCATGAAGTCTTCCAGGACTTGGCCATTGTTAGTGGGATACACAATGCACCCAGACACACACAATTTGAATGCAATTATTGCAAGAATTACCCACTGTTAATAAGCTGAGACAATACATATTACAGACGGCAGGGACTAATGTTAGTGCTCAAGTAGTTGCACATGGACATTCGACACAGATAATAAGTTTGCAAACTATAAGTGCTGTAATGGGCAAAGTGGCCAGAAAGCGAAATAAAATCCCAGTCTGGATTGCTTCTGAAACTAATCCGTCAATCCTCATTCTATGCCCCAGGACAAACCTAAAATATAGAGTATTCACCTTCCCTTTGGAATGATTAATCCCTGAAGAATGTGGTACCCAGGGAAGCATATTTGGTAGCATATATACAATTAAGCATGGCACACCCTCTATTGCAGTACTCCCAGATGTTCTAAGAAACGGTTCAAAGTGAACATGGAGCATGTGGTGATTTGTGGTAATGAATTGATGGTTAACTCAAGAAATCTCTTTGATAGTTCTCAGAAGCATTTGTGAGGAAGCGGCATTGTTGGCCTCATATCGGCGTCTTGCCGCATTACTGCTTCCTGGGCGGGATTGGGATTTGCCTAGATTTTGTGAATATATATCTCGATAGGTTAAAACGCATAGGCACTTTCCCATCGAAACCCACAGTGTGAGCCCAAGGCTCGGACATAGGGGCACAGAAAGAAAAACAACTTCTAATGGAAAAAAAATGAACTCCACCAAATTAGGAGTCTAGTGGGGCTGATTATAATTTGAAGGACTGTTATAAAAAGAAGAGAGCCCCATCAGTATTAGCTTGCTAATAATAGTTCTACTCTGGAAGGTGCTCAGAAAATTACTCTGCAGATGAAAGGAGCACCCAAACGGAGGCTCGTAGAACAGATGTAAAAGCTGCGAAAAGGCAGCCTCAATATTCCACACATGGGGTGAAAAAGGAAGAGAGCTGTTCGGATTTAAAAGCTCATTATAAAAGGAAAAAAGTATCAGCTAGCTAAAAAAAAGACGTGCCTCTGAAAATGAATCTTTCTGGGGAATGGGATGCATGCAACAGTGCTTCTGGACAACACTGCCGAAGTAACGGTATTTCACCAGATTCTCATAAAGCATCTAGCCACAACACATACTGATGAATACATTTAAATAGAAATACCAGATGGAACTATATATTTGCCGTTTATAAAGAAGAAATACAAATTGAGGGTAATCTATCGCACACTATAAAAGTAGGTTTTGGTCTCATTTCTCAGATGTTTGTGATATTATTTTAGTTGACAATGATTGGCCTTCTGCGGAGAAAGTAATATTGGATGAGTTTTCTTCCCTAGTGCCTGAGGATCTCGAGGACACATAAGCAAGCATGTTGTCTCTGAAACACACAGCTGTGTTGTATAGCAATGAAAGGGTGGGATGAAGATTCTGTGCCAGACATGATCCCTCTTCAGAATGAGCTGCAGGTGCAGACTCCATGACCATTGAAACCAGAGATGAAGTGCAGCTTAAAAATTATTCTAATTGTAGTGATAGTGATCCAGCGGTAATTTCTCAATGCAAAGCCTCATTTACCTCTTGTTTACCACTTTAAGGTGATGGATGTTGGCCACCGTGTATCATCATCAGGAGACTTTAAATGCAATTAATATTTAAGGCAATAATGAGAATATTTGGTTGTTTTAAAGGGTTTTATTTTCTAGTCAAAAGTTAAGTTTCTCTGTTCTTTATTCATTAATCAATTTTCAATCAGGTTACAGAATTGAAAAATAGGGAAAAAAAACTAGAATTAATACAAAACATATTATAGATTGCATACAAAGCACTCCATAAAGAAAGGGAAACCCCTAATTCTATGTCAGTCTGAACTCTTTAAAGAGTTTCAGGAAAATTATAATTCAAGAGTGAGTTTTGCCAGGCTAATCAATAATTAATATTTAACAAAAATCTTCCATAAAGAGAAATAAATGCATAAGACAAAAACCTCTGTAAAGCTAGTTAGTCAAAAGCATAAAATTAAAAGTTTTAGCATCAAAATCTGTCCTGATTTCTCTGCTGCTCTTTCTCTGTGCTCATCTGTTCATCTCTGCTCCTCTGTGTCTGACACAAGCTGCTCCTCGAATGGCCCTCCCTTCACAAGACCACAGAAGCTGTGATCTGCCAAAAAGCAAGGCCAGCCTACACTTCCCTAAAATATGTGAACAAAGCCCCCTCCTCCCTCTGTCTCCTCGGACGCAATCTCCACCCAGTCTGCACCCGCGTACCTAATCCAAATGATGTCTGGTCAGATCTGCTCTCCCCTCCTGACACGCCCCCTAAGGGGACATTATTTATACCCTAATTTTTGGCAGACTATACTAACAATATTGCAGTTTCATTAGAAACTCGCACTGTGATTGGTTGGCACAGGTGACATAAGGATCTTGGCATCCTGTCCTCATTGCAAGTACAACCCATACCGGTTTTAACAAAGGAAGCGTTCAGGCCTAATACCGTCATATGTACCACCATCAATAATTATACAATATTGCAATATCTAAGCGACAAAAATGTATCAGTCTATTTCCGCCTTGCTTTCACAGGGATGACACTCTCCCACAAACACTGGTACGTTGGCACAGTGCCAGGAGTGTACAGATCATTGTGGCCTTGACCTATGTGTCTTCACTTGAAGCACTTGGCAGTTCATGCAGCTGGCACATTCTTCTGCGCATGCATCTCTCATTCAGCACACTGCTAACAATTCTCAGCCATGCTGGATTCTTAGGCAGCCATTTTGTTTTGGGCCCAAGTGTGTACTAAAGCAAAACAAACTCAAAAGAATATTAATTTATGAAGTAAATCCCATTATGTTCACCTCCCACCATTCTAATACCCTGTATTAATTATTACCCAACGAAAGCTATTAATTTAAAACCGCCTTTCTAATTTTTGTGCACAACATGCAAAATGTGCAATGTACAACATAGCATAAACCTGCACCAGTTCAGATTTTCAAAGCGCAAACAGTTAATACATGCTCATAGCAACATGCTCTAATGTTTTAAATAGCTTTTTATGCAAAATGCGGTTGCCCCACGTGTAGTGTTGGTGCATGGTTGATTAATTAATACACATTATAAGAAAGATGTGTTATGAACTGAATATGCATTGTCTAAATATGCAACAAAGACAAGGTCTCTTGAGACGGGCACAGAGAAACAAAGATCTTTCATGGAGAGGAGACAGGAGGAAACATTCCATTCCTTATCTCAAGGTTAGTGAACTGCTGCTTAAAGCAAACTGAAGTCACGTGCTTCTCTACACTGTAAAATACCTTTTATTTCAGCACAATTATGTGGTACTTTAAAAGTAAAAAGAAAAAAAAAATTCTCAAAATTAAATGTACATTCTATAGTGAGGTTAAATCTAAACTAAACACATTTTACCACCCTGGATTAATTAATTGAGCATGGGTTTTAAATGAAAGCATTTCAGACTGAAAGCATTTTGACCAGACCTCATTTATGTGTCACGTGCCATATGTGTTAATTTGCGCCAAAAATCTGCGTGCCATTTTTAAAATGCAGTCTGTCTGAAACACAAAAACAAAGCAATGCGTGAATCTAGGTTAAATCTAAGCTACATCAATAGCACCTTCTTATTCAACCACGAACACTCCTCTTTTACTGGTGCTTAAGCCAGACAATTCCTGCTGTTTGGTTCCGGACCCGATAAATTTGAATTCTCATCAAGGGACACATGGAAGGCAAAACACTCCTAGTAGTGGACCGATGATAAATTTAGTCTAGTAATGTTGACGTCGCTAATGGTTTCTGTGAACGTAGCAAATGAATCTCAATACTTGAATGTTTTGGGCATATTCAGTGTGCATATACAAGATTACCACAAGGGGGTAAAACAGTTCAGGTGTTTTCGCTGCAATAATAGAACTTCTCTAGGGCGACTCCAATTTTTTGTCATACGTTGATAGTAGTTTTCACTGAAAATGGCTTATGCAAATACTTAGAAAGGACAGACAGAAGACTGACTGTTTTAGCCAGACACAGATGTAAAATACATTTATGTAAATCAAAGATTGCCTTCCTTAGTGTAATGTTTATTGAAGGCAAAGGACTAGAACCAGATTTCCCACAAAAATGGGCTACTTTGCTACATCAAACACATTAAGAAAATAACAAGACCTTTTGGGGATTTTGATTTTTGGGAGGACGTCTCTGTCGCATTACTCAGAGCAGGTGAGGCCTTCATACAATTTATTGTTGTCCACCTTTTCTGAAAGGAAGTGGAAAAATGCACATTTGGCTATCTTAACATCCGCTGCAAACAGTTACGTTGGAGACACAATATTGGCTTACAACTGACATCCTGAAAAATCTAGTTATTGGGGTTATTTCAAGAACATCAGGCTGCACATGTTTTATTAAATGAGAGAGAGACAAACTGCATAGCCTACAATCACATTTATATCGATTTTACAATTTATATATCTTTATTTTGGCACATAAGCCATATAAGCACATAAAACGCATCAAAAAGAAAAATATAATAAAAATCATACATTAGGATACGACCATTGAAAACAGCTCATACAGTATATTGATTGAGAAATATCACTCACAACAATAAAATAAATAATTGAGATCATATACATGAAATGGCCAGTAGACCATATGCAAACCTGAGGCATGTAGTTCCAAAAAACAGATCAAGAGTAATCAATTCATACAACTAAAGCATTAAAAGTTATAGAATATTGGCAGATTATAATGTAGTCTGGAAGCAGTTACATCAGTTAATAACACTCGCTGCCGGCCTCGGTGTGGGAACGCTCTTTAAGCCTCTTTCTCCCCAATCCCATCAGAAACCAAGTAAGTGGAAAAACTAATGGTTTGCTGGTGTCAAATCTCAGCATCGTGAGGGCCTCCTTACATTCCCTTGTTCCCAAATTCCGACACAACAGGATTCTCCAGTGCCTCCTGCAGGACTTATAGGTCGGGCAAAAAAAACAGAACGTGCCCAATGGTTTCATTGGCAGTGCTACAGCACAGGCATGTCTGTCTAATTCCCTTGGTGCACACGAACACTTAGTGGTAAAATCATTAAGAGGGAAAGTGCCATAGCGAAATTGCAAGTAAAGACGCCTAGCTAAGGATGGTTCGATCCCATCCTGAAAATCCTCCTTCCGGTAGGTATCCTTAACCAAAAGAAAAGCGTCTGTCAAGGTGCCATGACTCTCCTGCAGATGGAAGAGGGAGTCCCTATGCTGCAGATGGGCTATTTTGATAAGGAGTTTCGAAACAGTCCCTGCTACTCCAGAAGCACCCTCTAAACTGGATATCCCAATCTCCCTCAGATTGGTCCTCACATATTTTATGCAGGGGATGTTACAAGAGCCAGCAATAGAAAGGACTTCCATTAGACCGTGCCAGTAGGAGTCAAGTTCCAGGGTTTCCGAAGTCTTCCTCCAGTGGAGCAAATGGTGCAATCCTGCCATATTGACAGTGGTCGTAGCCCGTAATCCAGCCTACATGGAAACAAGGGAGTGCTTATAGGAACACCAACCTTTTGTAGGAAGCTGGGTTTCTGTTGCAGTAACCCCCCACGTTTTGCCAGACTACAGATGCACTTTGACTTGATGTTTCCTGGGTCCCTGGCAATCGGGTTCCCAGGGCCTGTGTTCTTTCCCGAAACTGTACCTTATACACCAAATTGGTACCTGGCTGGCCCTATGTCAGTCCCTTGTAAAAGGTACCATGGGTACCAAGGTCACTGTGGCCAGGGAAGGCCTCTAAGGGCTACAGCACTTATTTTGCCACCTTTTATAGGCCCTGTACCTTTATACTCACACACTGCCTTTGCAGGCTGCGTATTTTGGTGCAGAACAAAGTGAAGAGTCGACATGGCACACATCCATGTGTGCCATGCCTACAACCCACTGCCCCGGCGTAGGTTAGCCACTCCTCTAGCTGGGTGCACTATACCAGTGGTGAGGGTACAGGTTCCCTGTACACCTACAGTGTCTAGACCAATTCTTAGACATTGTAAGTGCAGTAATGCCATTAGAGTATATGGTGCTGGGAGTTTGTCATTAGGAACGCCACAGCACCATAATGGCTATACTGAAAACTTCGAAGTTTGGCATCAGACTTCTCAGCACATTTAACCCCACACTGGCAGTGTGAGATTTAATGAAAAATGCACTCAGAGGGCATTTTAGAGATGCCCCCTGAAAAACGACCAGCCTCTGGTGGGGTCCCTGACTGGTACACACATCACCCGGCCACCACAAGACATGTTTCTGAACCCCTGGGGTGGGAGCCTTCGCTCCCTGAGCCCAGAAACTAAGCCTTTCCTGGTCGGAGGTGGTCACACCTCCCCCAGGCCAGGAAGAGCCATCTGTGGCAGTCTAGCTTCAAAGGCCTTGCCGCTTTTGTAATCTGACCCCCAGCCTCTCCTGCTATTGGGAGCAAGTCCCCTGCCTGTCTCCCTTCCTTTTTGGCTGGAAGACAGGCGGGAAAAATTAGCGTAGCCCAGAAGGTACTCCCACCTCTGCCTACCCCACCCCTCAGGTGAAGCTCACTCTTCAGTGCCTGCCATCTTGCAGATGGCTGGCACTCTCCAATCAGGATTAGGGGTTGTGCCCACTCCCCCACGTGGGGTGAGCACGCCAAGGGTGTAGTCACTCTAAAATTAGTAGCCCATTGGTTTCTGACCTCGAGAGCACTAGAACTCCTCCTAAATACAGTATTTAGGGGGCAGCCCTGAACCAAGAAGACAGATTCCCGCAACCTACGAAGAAGGACGAAAGAAAACGCCCAGCAGAGGAGACTACAGAGAAGAACTGACTTGGCCCCTTCCCTACCGGCCTGTCTGCAGTTTCCATAGATCCTGCGCCAAAAGTCGCAGTGTCCTACAGCCAGCGACCTCCAGACCCACTGGGAGGTCTGAGTGCATTTAACAAAGATCAGATCACCTGTGAACAGCAGCTCTGTTCAGAAGAAACTCCCAAAACATACTCTGAGCCTGGTGAGGAAAAAGAAACCCGACGCCTGGAACCATCACGGCACCTGTCGCCTACGGTCCAAGTTTGAGTGGCCCACCGGCCCCAGCGAGGCCCCCCCAGTGCTCCAGAGTCTGAGTCCACCGTGGGTTGACCCCTCCAGGACTCCCCGTCGCCTGCATCTTCTACACGGAGACCCCCCCCCCCCCCCCCCCAACCGCGAGTGGCCGGGTAAGGTGAAATCCAACCTCCAAAGTCACCACTGCATCCAGCCACCCTGGAGAAAAGAACCCAAGGTGCACCTACATCCCCGAGCCCTCCAACTTGCCTGCCCAGCTGTTGGTTCATCCCAGAAGTCTTCCTGGACCGAGCCAGCAGCTAAAAACCAAAACTGAGAATCCCCATTGAAAACAACAGGGCACCCGTCGTCAAAACAGCACCCAGCCACCCCTGCTACTCTGTGGGAGTACTTTGGGTGCTAACTCTGATCCCCCTTTGCCCTGAGCCTAACACCAGGAGATTTGCTCACACAACCCTGTGGCCGGCTTGTGAGCAGCCACCAACCGGAGGCCCCCTATCCCCCATTGGATAACATTGGACCTCTGCACCCGGCCGCCCTAGTGTCGCTGAGGGTGTTCTGAGAAAGCATCCTCGGCCCTGGGGGAACCCTTGTTCTAATCCCAGAATACCAACTCCCACAAACAAGTACTTACCTGCAAACCGTTAATTTCATTTTTCTCCATAGGAATACATTGACTGTTTTCCTTAAATTCTTTTAAGTGTGGAGTTGGTTTGTATGAAACACTGAAACTGCAAATGTACAAAAACTGATTTGCTTACCTTTTCTCTAGGAAATGTCCCAGTGTGCTATCTAGGCATATCACAGAGATTAGAAAAGTAACTTAAAAAGTAATCTAAAGTAAGGTAAAAAGTAATCTGTAAAGTAACTGAAAAGTAAATGCTAAATATTGACTTGCCTGTAATTCAATCACCTGCATTTGAACCTGCATTCAATTGTAAAACAAACACATTGGTCTGAATTCAGTCTTTGAGTGTGTGACATCCTTTGCTGCCCGAGTGTGTACAACAAATGCTTAACACTACCCTCTGATAAAGCCTTACTGCTTGCCCACACCTACCACAAATGGAGAGTAAGGTGCTATTAATTTTACCTCTACCTACCTTTGGGGTTCCACTGGACTCTGTGCACGCTATACCTCATTTTGGTATAATATATTCAGAGCCAACTTCCTACACCTTTCAATTGCACATTTATATCTAGCAGCAGAAGAATGTTTCACTCGGACTAAGACAATTTTCACAACCTTGCAGCTGGCCAATTTTAAGCAGCATTTCTCTTGTGAAGGTAGATATTTTTTTTAAAGTTAGTTCCATACCAACTTTGAAGGATGCTACTAAAAGTAGCCTCCTATATGGGAGTGCATAACACTAGCATTGGGTAAAATGGGCCCCAAGTCAAAACTTGAATGATATGGCGTTTGAGTATGATCCTATTTTCAGAGCACAGCAATTTTTATATATCAAAAGGTAATGCATAGACTTCTCCGGTACCAGTCATACATGAATGTGGTTTATATGGACAGACCTGCACTGCCTGCAGTTGGCACTAATTAAAAATACTTCCGTGTCTTATGCTAGAATGGAGGGAGTTTTCCAAAACCGCGAATTTAAGGAGTTAAAAAAAGATATTAAAGTATTAGGTGATTACACTGCAGAAATTCATGCCCTCTTCCTAGAACTTCAGAAAACAGTCGGGCTTTGCTTATTGTGTACCCGGTTACAATCTAGGCCTAGCCCATTGGCACTTAAAAGAATTCAGGATTTGAAAAGTTAAATCGATAAACGCTGAACAGCCTTGGAGAAATGTGGCTGTCCTATCAGACAAGCTTCTTTTGGTCCATGTCCAGTATGCAGTGACTCAGAAGTAAAGGAATTCTTGTTAAAGGGAACTGTGTGGCTTACCTGGCTGCAAATACCACTGTGCACATCTGATACGTTGCTGCTGTTACTTGATAGCAAACTCAAAAGAAGTTGCACCTGTTCACCTGACTGGTCATAATGAAACATTCATTGCAACACATGTGTGCCAGCCACGCAAGCCTTTGAATTAAATGTCTTTGAGAAGCAATTACTGTTCCTGTGAAAAGTACCTGGGCACCAGTCCGTTTTAAATAGGGTAGGCCCTACAGTCTAGGAGTAACATAATGATTACTAGTCATGGTGGATATATATATATATATATATATATATATATATATACTGTTGGACTTGGCCCTTTTTCCCTCATTTTTTTCGTTTTTGCAGTGTTAAGGTGCAGGTGCTCCCTTCTCCCAAGATGGCTGCCACAGACCCCTGCTGCTGCAGGGTGGTCGTTTTTCATATTAGCACCCTAGCTGCCAGGAGCTGGCTGGGACCCACAACAATGTTGCGATACCAGCCCGCCTTTTTGTCCCATAGTTAGAGTGGGGAAGCTCCTGGAAGAAGCTGGAACCTTCTAGAAGGGAGGTGGGGTTTTACTTTTGCCGCCTTGGCTAGAGGTCACCTGACCTAGGGCTACTTAAGAGTGGGAGGGAAACTTTTGTGGTGAGTTGGCCATTGGGGTGAAGCAGAGCTGGAAGAATCCACCAGGAGTGTAGCCGGTAGGGCCTAGCCAGGGACTTATGCCTCTGAGAGTGACAGGATTTAGATACTGCCTCTTAAGTGAGTGAGGTGCCCTGTGAATCCCACTGATCTTGCCCAGTAGTAGGAGGACCCAGAGACTCTCTGCCAGCCTGACTAGGAAGGACCTAGTCGCCCTCTCCATTCCTACCCCCTGTAACAGAACCCCTTAAGGGCGCCAGATACATCTGCGCCAAAAGACTTCATCTGTCAACTGAGAACTGAAACCTAACTTTAAGAACTGAGACTGCATGACAAGAGCGAGCTGTAAGCCTTGAATGCCAGAGCTGAGACTGCGTGTCCAAGCTAACCTATTGAACTAATTGCTAAACCGATTGCCAAGCCACCGGGGATCGACCAGGTACTAGCGCTGTGACCCCCGCGCTCCCTGCCCTGGTCTGGGACCCCCGGCAGCGTGCTCCGCTGAGCACCATATCCCCATCCTTAATTTGAGCCCCCCCCCCGCGACGACGAAGCCAGCGCGCTCACCGCCGCGGCCTGGAGGCCTGGGAGAGTGCCCTGCTGTGTCGCGAGGCCCAGGCGAAGTCCGGGGCCCCGTCGCTGCCGTCGCAGCCGTGTGAGGAGAAGCGCAAGGTCGGGGCCGAGTTCCCCCAACGTCGTGAGGACGGACGCCTGCTGACGCCGAGACGGAGGTAAGCCCGGAGGCCGAGATCCCCCCTGGTGCGCCCCCTGCTGGTCTGGAAACCACACCGCACTTGGCCCGGGTTGTCCCCTCCGTGGGAATCCCCTCCCCTGCCTGCGCTACGGAGAGACCCCGCCGAGGGATCCTGTCCGTGTCCCCCCTTCTGTGTTACTGAGCGCGGTGCTCTGTGAACTGCACCGGAGCATAGGGACTCGCTCCTCAAGTCCAGTAATCTTCCCAGCTGGAAGCCGTTCAAAGTACTGACTGACATTGCTCTCGTGTGGCGCTTCACGCCACCGACTCTGCTTCCTCAGCCGGAGAGACCGGGACTGCGAGTAACCCACTGTGTTATATGCTCTGCTCGAAAGTAGATTACATGCCAAGGAATGCGAGTAGCGCACTGTGTTATATGCTCTGCTCGAAAGTAAATTACATGCCAAGGAATGCGAGTAGCGCACTGTGTTATATGCTCTGCTCGAAATGAATTACCTGCCCAGGAACGCGAGTAGCGCACTGTGTTATAGGCTCTGCTCGAAGGTAATGATATGCAACTGATTACGAGTAACGCGTTGTGATAACTGTTCTACGCAAACGTTTCCATATGCAACTGATTGCGCATAGCGCTGTGTTTTATATGCCTTGCTTCACAGTACTAGGGGCCAGTGGTCACGAGGAGCGCTCAGTACGACGGGCGCCATGTTGATGAACCCAATGTTCCCCCTTACAAGTAGTGCGCTGTGTTAGACGGCTTTTCAGGGAAAGACTGTACATAAGCGCGCACAGCGCTAGAATCTCCCGCATTTAACCCGCGGGCGTGGGTACATGAACGAGGTTAGGCACTGCATAGATATCACCAAGAGTGTCGCATGTACTGAACGATGGTATTATGATTCATGAATTACCTTGTTATTTCCTGAACTGCAACTGACCAGCTATACTTGGATAAACTTGAAGTATTTGCATAATTTAAACGGTGTGGCGTCCCTTATTGTGTGTGACTCTAGTCCATGAGAAGCGTGTGGTGTATGGTTGCTTAACACATAGCCCTCTGATTGCCTGACCGGCTCGCGCCACGTTACCGCCCTTAGGGCCTGGTGAACCCAGGTTCCTACATATACTATATATAAAATATATCCCAGAAAAATACTGGTTATCTTTTTTTTTTTTCAGGCCGCATCATGTTGTCTACTATATCTTGTATATACCTGTGCTAGCTGGTTTCCCTCATACGTAACTACATCTAAAATGCGTCTATGCATGTACCATTATTGCTCATTATATTTTATTTCTCGCCTTTTTCCTCTCTTTTTTTTCAGGTGAGAAGGGCGTGGGGAAAAGCACCCAGAAGCCATTGCATTACAAGAGCTGCCTATTCCACAGAGTAGTGAAAGACTTCATGGTCCAAGGTGGAGACTTCAGTGAAGGTAAGATGTTACTTTAGACTTTGGTTTGGCGTAGACAGCCAAACAATTTTCTGTATTGGAGATATCATTCTGTGATGGTTATGCTCTTTATCTTAGTGGCAAGTAAGAACAGGGCACAATTTGAGGGTGCTCTCGGGTCAACTGTGTCTACCACCATTTTCACAGGGTGGACGCTGTCTACCCTGCTAAGAAGTTCGGCCCCAGAGAAATATGCTAAACTTGACCCAATGTAATTTTCAAACACCGGCACACATTCAGCAGCACCTGCACAATGTCTGCTTGCATTCCGAGCAGCAACCTGCTGGCGAGGGGGCTTTATTTCAAATTCCAGCTGGGTCCAAAACAAAGGGCGAGTTTAAGGGACCATCAGGGTATCCTAGCAGGAGCTGTCTAAAGCCTCGCGTCTAGATGCAAATTTAGTGGCAGGGGCAACAAAGGCACACATCTTGGTATTACTTCACAAGTACATAAGAGAGGCGTGTTCAGTCCCTGTATGTAAGAGATGTGCATGCACTTTAAAAATGTCAGATGTGTTGGTCTGTCCCAGTATTTACACAAATAACAATTAAAATACCTCACCGGGCTGGTTACGTAGGTCTACGCGCTGGCGCAGGAGGCGCGCAGGTTGGGTGTCACGCGTGCTCAGCAGTAGTGTCAGAGGGACTTAGGTAAAACTTTTGCCGATAAGGATTGGAAATACTGCTGTTCATTGATTAAATCAATATCGCTAAACGGACGACATAGACTCCTACACTTCAAATACGTTAACCGGGTATACTACACCCCAGGACGACTCCATAAGAATGGGCTGGGTAATACTGCGGAGTACTCAAGATGTCGGGCAGATGTTCTGAAAAGCAATATTCCGCGACCTGAGTGAGATCACTGGTTCTTCATTGATAGTTCACCCGATGTTGGCTCTTCTGGGATTCGACAGGGGGATAGACAAAGCAATTAGACCCCTGGTAGCTATCTGGTTATTATGCATGCAGTTTTGGTCTACTATAACACTCAGTTGGATGTATACAGCGAGCTACTCCCTCCCCAGAGTCGTCTCAGGAACCGCTGGAGCTTGTATCAAACTTATTTTGTGGGAAGGAGACTGGAGAGGTAGAGGGGGAGTGAGCCAAGACATTGAATAGTATCACTGAAAACAGACGGGCAGAGGCGTTCCCACATAATTTGCTACTGCAGGGGTAATGCGGGCTTGTCCCACGAACGATGAAGTGCGCACTGGGTAGACTGACCTATCATAGGAAATATGGTATGAGACGGCTGTTGGAACTGTCACCTGGGACAGGATTAATGTATAGCTGATGTGCAATTGTCTATGTAAAATGCAAATAATGTCATAGCTAGGCAGTGTCCTTTCCCGCCGTGAGGGGATCTTTTGTATACAGTATATTGTCATGAAGTATCTCTGTTATGTTATCGTTTTTCGACAATAAAAAGAATAAAAATAAAATAAAAAACAATTTAAATATTACTGTTTTGATGTATTTCTTTTATAGGGCTGCTCATCCAAATGCAGGGTGTCACATGTCCTTCATAGCTCACTGTGCTATATTAGAAGGATGCAATTTATGACCTACAATTGACAAAAGGATCTATGTGTTAAAAGCAGTATCCCATTCACTCATCTACATAAAATAAAAAACTTCTAATCTGCGTTTTACATGATGTGTTTTGCAGGGGATATATTAACCCTCTATGCTACTTTGGTTCAAAATTGAAACTAGACTAAACTCGGGTCTCTCCAGCAAATATGTTAACCTCCAAAGTTATCTTACCCTTCTTAGTTATTCCCTGTGATCTACTGGGCACACAAAGATCTCTGCTGCAGGTGCCTTAACCCCATAAGATATTTTAAAACGCAGAATTTGCAACTAATTTAGCATAACAGATTTACTGCTACATTTCTCCTTTGTTGGCAATGGCTTTGTGGCAGAGTTTAAAAAAAAAATAATGTACAAGTTGAGGCCCAGATTTTGTGTTTGGGTTGTGTCACTTTTTTTGGCGCAACCCAGACTCATTTGTTAAATATTGTATTGCGCTTAATTGCACTTCTGATTGACCTGCTAAAAATATATGCTGGGTCTTAAGATCTGAGATCACTACTTGTGCTTTCACTTCCAGTGGTCATGGGTTGAAATGCCACTTTCTGTGATCCTATGTGTGGTGTCACACGCTGTGATGTCAAAGTCCAAGATGTCACTTGCATACTGCCCAACTTGGTCAGACACCCCACTTCTTTTGTTTAGGGCTTGTGCCCTGAATAAAAGTAATGTTTTGTGGCATTGGGCAACTACAGCGAAACTCCCTGGTCCCTAGTCTAACCTCTGCATACCAGACCCCATCATTTTGAATCCTGTTGTTTCCAAATCCGTTATGCAGGTTTTCTCTTCTGTCTCACCAGTTTCTTTCAGCTATCCATTCATTATTTTTTCAGGAACCTCACAAATGTTCCTCACCACCACATGGCAGCCCAACAATTAATAATACAGTATCTCCATTGCACCCTTCAAGCTAAACAGTACCCGATTGAACATCTGCAAGTTAACAAGATCTGAATGTATCAACTCCCAACCGGCACGTTTACTTGCACAATCCACAATACATGCTTGATTTCTTTCTCTCAACATCGGTGCTGGAAATAACACAGTTGAGCGAACAGCTGAGGCACTTAAAAATAGCTGACCTATACTTTTAAGTTAATGTAGTTTCAGTGGAATAGAGCTATCCTCTTTGATAGCGGATTTTAAAAAACAGGATGCAGCCTACACAGGCCAGTGTCTTACTTTTAGAACATGTAGCCAAACTGCTTCACAAATGTATGGAAATCACATTTTGTTTAAACTAAAAAGTTACATTTGTCACTTAAGATTTCTAACTTTGAAACATTTGAATATTTATTTGAAGAAATATTAGTTGGCTTCAAGGAGATACTCCAGTATTACAATTTCCGTGATGTGGTATGACGCAACACACCACCCTACACTAAAAAATATAATCCTTCTGTCACCACATTTTTTTTGTTTGTTTGTTTTCTATTACTATTGTTCTACGGCTTGTACCTCTCTGGTAAAACTATATTTGTTAGACAGCATAAACGTGAGGGTAGTGCCAGACTGATTCTGTGCACACTTTCAGGATATGTTGGCATGTGCTTGCTCACAGTGCACCATCTGTACCCCTAACCTTACAGAGTAACAAATATGTGTGCAACCTCTGAACATGACCACCCTGATCCCCTCCAAGGAAATCGTGCTAACAGATCTAGAACCCTTTCATTTGGTTATTCATGCATACCCAAAGAAATACACAAGAAATGCTCGGCAAGGCGTTTCAATATTTATTGAAGTATTGTGATTCTTCTATAAAATGTGTGCTGCGATAATCAGTAGAATTAAACAAAATTGCGAAATTAGCTTCATGAGAATAGTGAAAAAGATGAACAATTCCCCCAGTGTGCTCTAACAGTGAATATATGCGGGCATATAAGTACTGTATTATAGTGTACTCTCACCTTGCGCTTCCTAACCTAGTTTCCCTAGGGTGGGTGTCCTGCCAAATCTGTCATGTGGTCTAACTCCCTACTGCCAGGGGGTAAGTGTCACCAGGGTGCCCGTCTTGGTTGTAAGCTGGACATCACTCTTCGCAGGGTTCGACCGGAATAAGCTCGGTCTGGAATTCCGTCATGCAGCAACCTTGCAGTGTCAGTGAAATGCTCCTCTCCATTAAACAAGGAGGCGATGCAGTGTATATATAATAACACCCCTGCTGCAATGCTATTGTTATAGTTATTGTTTATCCTATTTAATAGCTTTGTCGTCTACCAAACCACAATATGCAACAGCATTTGAGCAAATTAACTTTATCCCTTGTACAAAATGTTGAGGGTGTCGTGATAGTGTGCATATGAAGTGGAAATGTAAGCAATGCAGTGGCAAAGAATATTATCCTGCACAGACATGTAAGCAAATGTGTGTCAAAGGTCACTGTGGCAACTTAGAAACATGATAATGTTAAATTATGGTGTTTCTACGAGGCCAGATCCTAACCACGTAACATAACCTGTATATTTGTAAAGCGCTGGTTCACCCGGAGGCATCTTGGCGCTGAATAACAGATGTTTGTTACCCAACTCAATGGTTCTCATTTTATCGACCTCAGATAGATGAAAGGCTGAGTGGACCCGCCGGGATTTGAACCTGTGACCATGAGGTCGAACACAGGCCCCTATAGTGGAAGCATTAGTCCACTGAGCCACCAGACTCGGCTACGTGACACTTTTATTTCATTTGAAAGATTGATATTATGTATGCCCTAAGGTGCCAAGTGAAGGACTAAAGGCAGGACAGTTATGTATATAGTCAAAGGCTTTTGTGACGCAAAAAAGTAACTTGGTGCATCATATAAGGCACTGCTTTTTTTTAATAGTGACCTCCGTTTAAAATAGCCCTCTTCACATGACGTACATTTATACAAATCAGAACCTACTATTGCTGTGTAGATGTAATCTAGATTTAATGAATGCCAGCTGGTGCAACTGGAGAACAATGCGATACCCTACATGGGATTGCACCATTTGGAGTCTAAAAATTAAAAACCTTGCTCACTAATTCAGTTTCTTATGCTCTGAAATACTATGATTGTTCCTAAAGATAATTGAATACTTGTATGTATACTTATCTGTTTTAAGTTGGAGCTCGTTTTTACTAGGCAAAATCATCAGTTATTCTGGCAGCTTAAGAGGCTATATCTGTGATCATGAAATTGTATGAATGCCTTGTGTAATATTTTATTGCCTTGTTTGAGTAATTTATTCAAGAGTCGCCATTTTATCTTTTTGGTTTTTGTTAAATATGTTTATTATTTTAGAAAACAGAACAAGGTGCAGTATACTCCAATAATCAAGTAATGCAGTAAAAATGAAGATATATGAGCACCATTTCAGTAACCTTGTTAAGAGAAGTGAGGTTTTATAAAAATAAAAGCAAGAAAAAGCAAACCAGAAAAAAAAGGAGAGAAGAAAGAATTTTTAGATCTTATTCTACTGATATTATATAGCTAAATACCAAATATAATATTCAAACGTTGATGATGTGAACCATATGAAAGCAACAATTTCTATAAGTAAAATAGACATGCTTAAAAATTAAAATCATACCATGGAAAATCTGTATTAGGTTATTAGTAGCTGGAAATCCCAGTCTGTCACATTTGATTGCGACTGAAGTTGCATCAAGGTGAAATGTATCTAACCTATGATTGTAACACATTAAATTCCACCATTGTTGAATTGCTTTTTGTTTTGAACTTGAATGCAATAACCTTCATAGCAATAACAGTTTCCATTTCTTTTTAATTATTCGTTCTCCTGGCCTGTTGTAGCCGAACCATACTCTCACTAGCCGCCCAGTTTGTGAACTCCGCCCTCCATCGCGCCACTCTAGGGCCCTGCTTAGATTTCCACTGCCTTGTTAGTTCCCGTTTAGCTAATAAGAACCCCAAATCAATGAATTTACTCGTGATCTTAGTTCGCGCCGTGTGCGGAAACCAGTGCCGTATGCATGCCCCCATATCGGGCTCTATCTGCCTATCCGTCACTCCACACAGTACCTCTACCACCTCCTCCCAGTACGTTCCAAGCTGCGGGCAGCTCCACATCATATGTTGAAAGTCTGCCGCAATCGTGTTGCACCTGAGACAATATGCCGAGTCCACCTGGAAATATTTAGTTATCTGCTCTGGGGTTAAATACGCCCTGTGTATAATGTAGAAATGGATAAGTTGGAATCTAGTGTTCCACGTGCCTTTCCATGCCCTTTCCACTATTTTAGTCCAGGTCGTCTCAGGAATATCCTTACCCAGGTCCGCCTCCCATTTTTCACGTAACTGAGTCAGTGGCTGCAATCCCTCCTCCACCAATCGTCTACACAGGCATGTTACTGCCTTTACCGTCCCCGCTGCCCTTACCACATATTGACATGTCAGGGATATCTGTGGCTCTCCGAAAACCCTCTTCCCCCCCCCCCCCCACCCCCCCCCCCCCCCAATGTTTCTGAATCGCAGACACCAGCGCGGCATGCACAAAAAAGGTGCCCCTAGGCAAACCATACCTATCCTGTAACGCTTGAAAAGGCAAGAGGGCCCCCTCCTCATATAGATCCCCGATCATTTGCAGCCCAGCTCCTCCCACTCTACTAGCGCAGACCAGTCTCCTCCATGCGGGAAGACCGTACACATGCCCAGGGGAATCTCCGGTGCGTATGGGCGTGTGAATCCACCCCTACGCTTGTATCTATTCCAACATGCTCTTAATGTTTTCTCCTCATTTATCAATTAATCAACTCGCAATCGCTGGCCGAGAACTATAAATGAAAGAACATGCCTCGGTAGCCAACGGTCCACTGAGCCATCCGGTCCCCTAAACTCCTGAGCCACCGACTGCGTGAGCCACTGTAGCTGGGCTGCTAAATAATACACTTCGAAGTCTGGGACCGCCCATCCTCCCTCCGCTCTAGGCCTCATCATCGTGGTCAGTGCCACTCGCCGCCTGCCACTCCCTCACAGAAATACGCCTACCATGGATCTAAGCGTCTTAAGCACCGCACCTGGGATCCAAATCGGCAGCGTCCTGAAATAATATAAGGGTCTAGGCAGTGCCATCATTTTCAGTAGTGCTACTGTACCTGCCACTGAGAGTGGCAAAGTACTCCAAAATGCCATGCTCCCTTTGACCCCTCGCACTGCTCTGTTCACATTGCCCTCCAATATATCCGCCTGCTCATGGTAGATGTTGGTCTCCAAATATTGCAGGCAACAGGGCTCCCATCTTATTCTCTCCAGTCTAGTAGGAGTGTCCATCGCCCGACACGCCGGGAACAAGCAAGTCTTCTCCCAGTTCACACACAACCCCGATACTTCCCCAAACATCCGCAACAGCTCCGCCGCTCCCGTGAACACCTTGTCGGGGCGGCCAAAAACATCAGCAGGTCATCTGCGTAAAGTGATATGTAATGCACTTCTCCGCGCATCACCAACCCAGCATAATGCTTCCCTGATCTAGCTTGCATCGCCAGTGGTTCAATCGCCAGTGCAAACAGGAGCGGAGACAGCGAGAAGCCCTGACGCGTCCCTCGCCCCACTTAGCAGGGTGATGACACCGCGCCCCCCCCCGTTCGTACCTGGGCCGTCGCTGAGTTATATAGTATTCGGGTCCACCTCACGAATGCCTCGCCCAAACCCAGCTTGCGCATTACCCGGAAGAGATATGGCCACTCCAGACGCCTTTTCTATGTCCACGGAAAGAATCCAGGCAGTCCATGTCGGATCCTGGTATTCCTCCAAAATTCGCAACAATCGCCTCACATTAATAGACGTGTTATGCTTAGGTATAAAACCCGATTGATCCCGGTGCACCATCTGCGACATGTATGGGAGTAGACGGGATGCCAGGATCCTGCTCAGGATTTTGTAGTCTGTCATCAACATTGAGAGTGGACGGTAAGCCTTCATATCCGTAGCTTCCCTTCCAGGTTTCAAAAGGGGGATGATAATAGCCTCCCTAGTTGTCTCAGGCAGCCTCCCTACTTTATGTGCTTCCTTATAAACCACCTGTAAGCGCGGAGCCAGACATTCCGCGTACTTGGAATAAAATTCTATGGGAAGGCCATCCACCCCAGGCGTCTTGTTACGGGTCATATGCTTGATCGCGCTCCTGATCTCTCCCACCGTAATCTCACTGCCCAGCAAGTCTCCCTGCTCCTTACTCCAGCTCGGCAGGGCCACCTCCTCGAGATACTCCCCTATGCCATCGGCATCCCTAGTCAGTTAGGTACTGTAGAGCTCCGCATAATACTCCAAAAACAATCTGTTTATCCCTTTCTGCGTGTTCACCACCTCCCCTGTGGGAGCTGTCAAGCCCAATATCGGCACTACCCTGGGCACCGGATTGGCCAACCACGCCAACAGAGCGCTCGATTTGTCCCCCTCCGCATGCATCCGTGCTGTATAATTCTTATAGTGAAAGGAGCGCAGTCTCTCCCCCTGTACTGCCACTGCCTCTCTAGCCTCCAATACCTCAGTCTGCGCCCCGGGCCTCCCAGGTCGATTTCTCTCTACGTCCCGCAGTCGGCTTTCCGCTTTCTCCAGGTCCGCCAATAACGTTTTCCTTACTCCCACCACCTTGCTAATGCAAATACCCCTAACCACAGCCTTAAACGCATCCCATTCAATTGCTGCCGATGTCGCCGTCCCCTCGTTCTTCTCAAAGTATTGATCAATGCCCGCCCCCAGCTCCTCGCTAAAGACCGGATCCTCCAGCGCTTCCGGTTGGAGCCGCCAGGTCGGTATAAGTGACCTCTCTCGGCTCCATCGTATCCGCACTAGTAGTGGGTTGTGGTTCGAAATTGTTCTCGCTAAATACTCGCTACCTATCACCTTGGTGTGAACATCAGGGGTACATAGTATTGCGTCCAATCGCACATGCAGGTCATGGAGGCCAAAATAATAAGAATAATCCCTCTCCTCCAAATGCTGGGCACGCCAAGTGTCGACCAGCCCCCAATTAGTTTGCCATGCTCTCCTCGCCTTGGAGATCCTATGTACTGGGGCACCAGAAAGCGGAGGGTGGGATCTGTTTCTGTCCACATCTGCTATTGAGTTGAAATCTCCCCCCCAATATCGTCGCACCAGTTAAGTATGGCGCCAGGCTCCCCGACAAGCTCTCAAAAAAGGAGGGCTTGTCAACATTGGGAGCATACACACTGCACAGAGCCACTTCTACTTCATTTAGCCTCTCCAGCACCGCTACAAACTGTCCCTCTGGGTGAATCAATTGTTGCGTTGGCTGAAAAGGGACACCCGCTCTGACCCACACCAGGGCGCCCCTGCGAAAGGCCGAGTAAGTCGTGTAAAATAATTGCCCCCTCCATCTCTTCTTCAATGCTGCTCCCTCAGACCGGTTAATATGTGTTTCTTGAAGGAGCGCCACCTGCACCCCCCATCTCACTAGGTGAGCATGCACTTTATGGCGCCTTTGCATTGTGTGAAGCCCCCTCACATTCCAGGTAATACATTTCAAATCATGTAACGTCCCCATGTGTCGAACAATTCCCTCCCCCCCCCCCCCCCCCCCCCCCCCCCCCCCGGACACATCCCCCATCTAAGAGCACACCGGTGTCCCTAACTCCTCCCAACTCTCTCCCCCAGAACAGGCACTACAACATTAGAACCCATCCAAACTACTGCTCAACTGCTCCCTCGATGCCCTTAGGGAGCTACACCCACACAAACTTACGGGAGGTAAGCCCTTAAAGAGGAAAAAAAGGTAATAAGTCAATGTAGAAGGGGAAGTAACACATTTGAGAATTGTAATTTTAAATTCTACTGTGTAAACCATCAGGTCCAGGTGATTTACCAGTAGCCAGTTTTTGTTTTTAGTGCAGTTAAAAGTTCCTGGATTGTGAAGGCATTCTCTAAAGAAGGAAGACCTAAGGGGAGAGGAATGGCCTTTATAGAAGGACGAGAAATAATCGTTTAATAAAGTGTCAGAAGGAGTAGTATCAGAAGGATCTAAATTTGAATAAAATCTGAGACAAAGAATGAAAATCTTTGCATCTTCATAGACTGTGGATCCTTTTGAATTAAGAATAGAATTGACATTTGTCTTCTCTTTTTTAAATCTTAAGCAATTGGCAAGGCGTTTACCAGATCTATTCCTGCCTCTAATACTGAGCATTAACTTTTTTTTTTTTTTTTTTTTTTAAACCTTTATTTACGTCAACATGGTACACAGCTATTCAGCCGACATCCCGGAGGTCCGGCAGCACGATGAGAACAATACGTAGGAAGGTCCATAGCTATACATCAGGAGTAACAAAGGTTTAGTTTTAATGTAAACCAAAAAATAAAAACACAAGCAAGGCAGAGCATATAATAAGCATGCGCTAGTTCTCAGCTGGGGCGAGGTCCCACTCCCATCAGCGGAGCAGTACCCCCCGCCAAAGAAGCGAGGGGAAAGCAGAGGTACGGACTCCAGGTTATGAACAGTTTTACGTCCAAAGTTGGGAGTAGAGCTAGGGGGAAAGTTGCACATCGAGCATCTCAGTAACCGGGGGCACACAAATATCTCCCCTATAATGGTTCCATTGCCCCCATATCTTATGCCATTTCTTAGGGCGACCTCGGGCACTGTACACCGTTTTCTCCCGGAACATGCCCCAGTCCATATTTTCCATCCATGTTACCAAGGTGGGAGGTCTCTGGGATCCCCACAGCTGCGCAATATCTCGCTTCGCCACCATATTCCCCAGGGTCACCCATTGGGTCTGAGCGGCATCATAGTCGGTGGGGCCCCAGACATTCAATAGGCATCGTCTTGCCTCCGGGAAGAGTGCGATACCCGTGACCTTTTCCATCACGTCATGAATTTGTTTCCAGAACTCTACGATCTCCCCACACTCCCAAATAATGTGTAGAAAGGTGCCCAACATCCCACAGCCTCTCTTGCATAAGCCATCATCAGAGAAACCCATATGAATCAGGCGGGGCCCCGTGACCTAAACCCTGTGAAGTATCTTAAGCTGCACCAGCCGCAGTCTAGCCGGGATCGCAACCTCCTTCGGAGAGGAGATGGCATATTGCCAGTCCTCATCGTCCAGCTCGAGACCATCCCTAGTCCATTGTTCTCGCACATCAAGGAGGAGGTCGGTCCGAACATTTACAAGCTTCTTGTAAATCAAGGAGATTGTACTCTCCGGCATATGACCATCCAGAATCCGATCCTCCAAAGGAGAAGACTCAGGCACGACCTCCCCCTCGGCACAGACA
Source organism: Triturus cristatus (assembly GCF_964204655.1). Lineage (NCBI taxonomy): Eukaryota > Metazoa > Chordata > Amphibia > Caudata > Salamandridae > Triturus > Triturus cristatus. Next base: position 873,978,498 of record NC_140583.1, on the reverse strand, counting down.
GATAGCAGAGCGTGACGCACCTGGGCATATCGAAAGTATTCAGTACCCCCTAATTCGTACTCCGTCTGCAGCATCTCAAACGATTTCACCTTACCCTTAGTCAGCAAATCCCCAACTCTAGAAATCCCAATTAGGTCCCACTTCTCAAACCCTTTCGTGTGCCATAATTTCCCCAATATATCGGATTCGAAAAGTAGCCTGGGTAAGTCTGTCCTTCCAGCCCAACGAGTTTGTAACCGCCTTCCACACATGCACTGCCGTCTTGGTTGGTCCCGTGAGGGACCCATCCAGTGATTTGGAATACAGCGCCCTAAGATAATTACCCCCGCGCAACAACCACCGATCCATAGCAAACCCAGGGTTCAACGCCGGACCATAAAAACCGTGGTTAATCGCTCCCAATTGGGTAGCCCAATAATATCTTCTGATGTCAGGGAGTGCAATCCCCCCGTCATACCATGGAAGGGTCAACTTTGCAATAGCTATACGCGGTCGACCGTCCCATAACAGCGAGCGCTGGAGGCTCTGCACCTCACGAAAATAACAGGCCGGAACTAACTCTAGGGTGTTCTGTAGGGCATAGAGAAATCGGGGAAGAGACATCATTTTAAACAATGCGGCGCGGCCTAGGAGGGAGAGCGGCAGCCGCCTCCAACCCGCAACGTCCCGTCTCAAACGTGACAACGGAGGGAGTAGGTTCTTCTCGTATCGGACAGAGGGATCGGTGGAAATATATATCCCCAAGTACAGAAAGCCCTGCTGGGCGATCTGCATGGAGCAATTCCGCTGGACGATAGGGGTGTCTCCACTGAGAACATATAGATGCGACTTTCCCCAATTAATGGCGAGACCCGAGTTTCTACCAAAAGAATTCAAGACGTCACAGACCACTATGAGGGATTTCCTAGGTGAGGTCAAGTATAACAAAATGTCGTCTGCATACAAAGAAATGCGGTCCTCGTGGTCTGGTGACCATCGGATCCCTTTTATGTCTGGCTGCCATCTAATCCATGCCGCCAGCGGCTCAAGGGCGAGGGCGAACAATAGTGGCGACAGAGGACAACCCTGCCGGGTGCCCCTCCCAAGCTCGAACGGAGATGACGCCCTACCGTTCACCGCGATTTTAGCCAAAGGTTCCTCATAGAGTAGCCTAATCCAGCCTATAAAACCCGGTCCGAAGCCAAATTTTGTGAGCGCTGCCCACAGATACGGCCATTCCACAGTGTCGAAAGCCATCGTGGCATCAAGTGACGCCAAGATGGCCGACTCCCGCAGCGTCCCAACCCTCGCGAGCACACCATGGAGTCGCCTGAGGTTCAACGCAGTGTTGCGGTGTGGGATAAACCCGGATTGGTCCGGGTGGATCAAGTCCCCAATGACCCTGATCAAACGGTTAGCCAACAGTTTGGCGAGGATTTTTGGCTCAGCGTTGAGTAGGGAGATCGGCCTATACGATCCACATCTGTTCCGGGGCTTGCCATCTTTGTGTATAACCACTATTGTCGCCAGACGTTGGTCAAATGGGAGACACCCATGCTCCCGCGCCTCTACAAACATATCTCGCAAATGCGGAGCAATCTTATCCGGCCTGAGTTTATACAACTCGATCGGCAAGCCATTCGGGCCCGAGGCCTTGCCCGGGTGTAGCGAGCGGATAGCAACTGCAACCTCATCCGCGGTGATGTTACCATCAAGGTCTTCCCTGTCTACGTCGGATAGACAAGGCAGGGCAATATCTCGCAGCAGTTCGTGCGAGTCTTCCTCCGGCTTGTCCGACACGGACGTATAGACCATGCGGAAGTGGTCCGCGAAACACTGGACTATCCCGTCAGGTTCTGTGACAATATCCCCGCCGACCGTCACTATTTCTGGCACAACTCTATTCACTCGTTCTTTTCTGTCTAACCACACTATTAATTTCCCAGCCTCGTCACCTACATCATACAATCGCCCTTGTTGTTCCCTGCTAAGAACCTTAGCCGCGTTTGTCACCAGTGCTTTATATTCAGACTGTTTTAATCTCAACTTATGCAGTGTTTCCGCCGTAACCTCGTCTTCCAGGACTGACTCTAATACCACTATCTCAGCCTCGATCTGCGCCACCTCCGCATCTCTCCGACGTTTGACATCCGCTATCAAGGAGAGGGCCTCCCCTCTCAGTACTGTTTTAAACGCTTCCCACAAAGACACCGCAGAGGTAACCGAGCCAAGATTCTCCGAAAAGTAGAGATCGACCGCTTTCTGCAACGCGCTACGAGTCCTAGGGTCACGGAAATACCAGGGGTTAATCGGAGCCACCCTACCTGCCGCTCCACGGCCAAAATCCATACAAATCCACACCGGCGAATGATCGGAGATGCCCCTAGCCATGTGCCTAGCCTCGGACACCAAGGAAGCTTGGGCAGCCAAGGTGAGAACATAATCTATTCTAGAGAGACTGCCGTGTGCCCCAGAGTGAAAAGTGTACTGCCGCTGAGCGGGGTGCAGCAGCCTCCAGCAGTCAACCAGACCTAGTGTATCAATAAAATCCGGGAGCCATCTCTGCGCCCCCCCGGGGTCCCTTGGCGGATGTCTGTCTAGTAATCCGGAACCAACTGCATTAAAGTCACCACCCACCAACAACACGCCCTCGGGGAGATCCAGCATAGCCCTCCCCAAGTCAGCAAATGTAGCGGTCTGCAGGCAAGGAGGGACATAAACAGAAACCAAAACCAGTGTCCTGCCCTCCCACCTCCCCGCAACAGCCACAAAGCGCCCCCTCTCATCGACAGTAGTAGAATCAATCTCAAACGGCAGCGAGGTCCTAACGAGTATTCCAGCCCCCCGAGATCCCGAGGAAAACCCAGAGTGCGCAACAAATTTATAACCCTTTCTATTGAGAGCATAACACGTGTTGCCTATCAGGTGCGTCTCCTGCAGCAAAACTATGTCAGGAGAGCACCTCTTTAGAAATTGCAAAACAATCCCCCGCTTAATACGATCCCCCAAGCCATTAACATTCCAACTAAGTATATTCAAACCCCTACCCCCCATCACAGAATGGCAAGAGACCCCCGCCCCCCCCCCCCCCCCCCCGAGACCAGCACACGAGACTTGCATTGCGATACCTTGCAAAATGAAAAACAACAACAAACACTCCAACAAACCCATACCACCCCCCACCCTGCACCCCTGCGTAAGCCTAAAAAGCCCCCCCAACTTGCAGTGTGCCTGTCGCCCTAGCAGAAGCTAATCTACAAGAAGAAACCCCGTAGGAGGAAAGAGATCCCATTGTACCCTCGCCACCCCCGGACAATAGCTAGAAATGAAAACAAATCAGCGAACCACTGTCCTGAGCTTAGCCAGAATGTTCAATCACCGGAGTCCTCACTCTGTTGCGACATGACCACCTTCCGCTCCTCCAGCATGATCCCCGCTGGTCCGCCGCTGAGGCAATGTGTCGAGCCATTCACCAACCTCGTCTGGCAAGTCAAAGAAAAAGGTTCGCTCTTCGTACTCGACGCGCAACTTGGCTGGGAAGAGCATGGCATACTTCAGGCCCATCTCACGTAGCCTCCTCTTAACCCCCAGGAAACTCTGCCGTTGCTTCTGCACCGCCTGGGTGAAGTCAGGTTAAAAACTCACTGCAGTGTTCTGGAAAGTGACTGGTCCGGACACTCGTGACGCCTGCAGAATGGCATCGCGGTCCCTGAAATTGAAGATCTTGGCGATGATCGGTCTCGGGGGGGCTCCCACCTTGGGCCTCCCACCCGGGACTCGGTGGGCCCGCTCGACCGCAAAGAACTTGCTGAGGCCCTTAGGCGCCAAATGATTAACCACCAAGTCCTCGACAAACAAGTCCGCTGATTGCTCCTCCGATTTCTCCGGAACGCCAACAATGCGCACGTTATTGCGCCTCGCCCGGCCTTCAAAATCCTCCATCTTGCGGGCAAAGAGGTCATTGGTAGTCGTCAGCGTGCGGACCTCTATTTGCAGATCAGAGACGTCCCCCGTGAGGCTAGAGGTTTTTTGGTCCAATGATTTAACTCTCTCATTAGTTTTCCCCAGGTCAGCGCGAAGCAAATTAACGTCAACTGAGATAGTGTCCACTTTGTGTGCCAGGGTCTCAAACTGTTGCCCAATAGAGGACTTCATCTCCTCAATGGCGCCCATGATGTCTTGCAGTGTCAATTCCGGTGCGGGGACCGAGCCGTCTCTCGGTAATTCCTGTGGCTTCCCCGGTCCGCTTGGCGATCCCTTTTGCTGGGCATAGCGATCCATATTGTTAGTTTGAGTGTAGCCCCCCCGTCTGGTATTCTTGGGCTTCTGTTTGTCGGCTTCCGATTTGGCCGACATCCTCAACACCGGAACAGTCCGCGTCAAAGACAGGCCGCTCAGCCACACAATTGGCACGAGGTCCGCTGGATCCGGGACCCCGATTCAGGCCCATGCATGTGCAGGCCGAGCTACAGGCGACTGTTGTCCAAGACACTCGCGGGCCGAGGCACGCAGTTGTAGAAGAAAACGAAAGTGAAAGTGAAAACAGCCCCCATCCGATGGTCTGCACCACACACGGCCGCTGTTGTTCAATTAGTGTCCGGGCCCATGCCAACGCGAGACCCGGGCACCTCCCGGGGATAGGCCGCGAACTTCCACTTGTCACAACTTCGGTCTCCGGTGTACAATTTCAGTCCGGACAACGACGCTCGCCTCAGCAATGGTTCATCTCCAATATTCCGGATATTTGACACAGGAATTTTTCAGGATAGTTGCCGGAGGGAACGAGGGTCGCGGGAACTCTGTGCTCACGCAGCCATCTTGGTCTCGCGCTAGGCTCCTCCCCCTGAGCATTAACTTTTAATAAATAACCTGAAGCCCTATTAGTGGAGTTTTTATTGAATTTTATATTGGCTTTGATAAGTTCCTCTAAGTTTTGTTTATCATGTTTTGTCATGTAAAATTTGTGTTATAATGTTTTCATTTTGTGTTAAAGTTCCAAAGCTTCTTTTACTCCTATCTTTTCCCTCACGGACACATAATTGATAATAAATTCAATGGAAGCAGCTTTAAAGGCGTCCCAAACCGTATGCATTGTAATAGTGTCATTCCTATTACAGGCAATAAATACAGGAGCAAACTGTTGGTTTTGTGCTAAAAAAAAAAAGCTGGGTCAATCAATAAAGGGTTGTTAAACCTCCTGCGTGAGGAATTTAGATTTATTATGTAACAGGTCAAACTCTGACCAAACTGGAGCATGGTCTGAAATTACTGTGGAACCAATCTCTGAATAATGTAATGCTTGAGTGTAGGCAAGTGCCCCTTTTGACACTGTCACCCCACTTTTTACCTGCCATTTAATGCAGTTTTGACTGAAGTGCAATAAGTTCATGCTAAACAGGTCGCCAGTGCTTTTTCCCTAAAACAAAGTAATTGTTCCCCAATTGGCAAGATCTTTAGCACCTCTGTAAATCCCTAGAAAGTTGTACACCTGGTAACTAAGGCATGAGTACCAAAGAGGGTCCCTAACGGCTGCAGCATGTATTGTCACCCTAAGGGACCCACCACAAAAACTCATGCAGACTGCCATTGCAGGCCACGTGAAATGGTGCAAACAAATGTGAAAACATGACATGGTGTGCACCCTGTGTGCTATACCTACAAACACTGCATGCAATATAAGTAAGGGACCCCTACTGGCCTAATAGCCCTCAGGCAGATTTCTTTATTTTACATGTGAGAACATATCTGCATTAGCAGATATGTCCTTGTGCTATCTAGTTCAATTGCTAGATAGTACTAGTGAACAGGTAAGCCATCTTAAGTATATGCACTGGGTACTGGTCATTACACGTTCTCCAGCTACATGATGGCTTCCCTGAAACCTATTGTGTTTGCTATCAAACACCTTGTGTTAATTAATCCCTACTGATGCCAGTAGTGGATTTATTCAAACATGCACTCAGGGCACCCAAAGGTGCCCCCTGAAAACCTCCCAGCCTCTAGTGTGCTGGCTGACTGGTATTGTCCAGCCTACCACCTCAGACCTGTTTCTGACCCTTCTGAAGGTGAGAGCATGCGCTCTCTGAGGCCAGAAACCGTGCCTCCTCTGGAGGAAGGTGTTTACACCTCCTCCGGCAGGATGGCAAGTGATTTAGCATACCAAGGCCAGGGGTTTCAGACCCCCTGCTGCCTTTGATATGCGACCCTGGCTTCCTTTAGACCTGGGAGATGCTACCCTCTGCCCTTAGACCCATTTGCCACCAGGTAAGCAGGAAATTAGCTATGCAGGGCGACGTGGTGCCCTAAGGTGTGTTGCCTGATGTGTCCCATTAAAGAAAGATTCCACCGTCTTGATTTAGGTGGAATCAGCAACTCTTGAACAGGGTTATATTACCCAATTCCCACAGAACGTGGTCATATATGGGGTGTAGTGACCCCAAGGGTAAGTAGCCTGTTTACTACTACATTTCATTCCCCTTAATGCCCCTAAATTCAGTATTTAGGGGGAGAACGGAGGACTGCCTATGGATGCTTTGTGCCAAACCCTGCCTGACTGCCCTTGTCTCCACTATTGTGGAGCACCTGACTCGTCCCGCAGCTGTACATCCTCCAAAACTCTGAGAGCTGCCAGCACTTCGCAAACCTACCAGCATCTCCCTTGAAGTGGAGGAGCCACTTCCCTGCAACCTGTAGGCACCAACCGCAACGTCCAGATCACCGTTCTGCTGACCACCGGGTGTGAGAGAGTGCCATCTTTCTTGCATGGTATGCCCCCACTTTTTGCTGAATTGCTGAATGTACTTTGACTGAGTGTGCCCTGGACTCCTGCCAATCAGGTGCCCAGGGCCAATGTTCCTTCCCTAAAAACCTAAAACCCAAATTGGCAAACCCTGGCCACATGTCAGCCCCTGGTAAATGGTACCTTAGGTACCCAGGGCCTTGTGACCAGGCAAGGCCTCTAAGGGCTGCAGCACTTACTGTGCCACCCTTAGAGGCCCTGTACCCTAACGCAAACACACTGCCCTTGCAGGCTGAGTGTCTGGATACAAGACAAAACAGAGAGTCGACATGGCACACATCCCTGTGTGCCATGCCCACAACCTACACTGCCCTGGCATACATCAGCCACCCCTCTAGCTGGGTGCCCTATGCCAGTGGTGTGAGCACAGTAGCATGAGCCCTGTGCCCGTACAGTACCCAGGTCCATTCCTGGGCACTAAGTGCAGTGCTGCCATTTAAGAGTATATGGTGCTGGGAGCTCGTCAAACACGAACTCCACAGCACCATAATGGCAACACTGAAGACTGAGAAGTTTGGTATCAAACTTCTCAGCACATTAAACCCGCACTGATGCCAGTGTGGGATTTAATGTATAAAGCACTACAGAGGGCATCTTAGAGATGCCCCCTGAAACCTAACCTACAATCCACGTCTTGTCTGAGAGGCTGCCTAGGCTCCCACACAGCAGACATGTTGCTGGACCCCTGGGTGGAGAGCCCCCCGCTCTCCTGGGCCTGCAGCAATGCACATCCTGGGCGAGGTGCTAGGTCTCCTCCCCCAGGATGGGCAGGGGGAAGCTTCAAAGGCATGCCTGCTGCCTTTGTGAGCTTCTCCAGGCCACTTACTGTACTCAGCAACTGGCCCCCACCGGTTATGACCCCCACTCTGGCGGGAAGACTGGCCGGAATCTCCAAGTAAGGACAGGGATGTACCAGCCCTGCTAGCCCCACCCCTCAGGTGGGGGAGGCGAGGTGAAGCACATCTCTGGGCCCTCGCCATCTTGAAGATGGGGAGCCCTACCCAATCAGGTCTAGGCCACTGCCCCCCTCCCACAGGAGAGTGGCAGGATAGGGGGTGTACCAGGACAGGGACCCAGTGGTCCCTGCCCTTTACCTACCGGTAACTCCCCTAAATTTAGTATTTAGGGGCACCCTGAACCTTCCTTCCTTAGTTTCCAGATTCTAAACCAGCAAAGAAGATCAAGAAGAAAGAAGACCTGCTGTGCAGCTGCTAAGAAGATGAAGACACCAACTGCTTTGGCCCCAGCCCTACCGGCCTGTCGACCCTCGAACCTGCTCCTGCTAAATCCCTGCACCTCCTGTGGCCAGCAACCTCACAAACCCCGGAGGACCTGGCTACCTTGTGACTCTGAGCACCTGGGACTCCCACGAGCAGTGGCTCTGCTCAAAGCAAGTATCTAACCCCTGGCATCAGCCCGGAACCGCGAATCCTGCACACTCTGCACCCGCCAAGCCTGGCCTGTGCCGGTGTGGACAAACACCCCGAGTTTGAGTTTGAGTTTGAAAATTCTTATATAGCGCTCTTACACCAGCGGTTTCATGGCGCTGTAAACTGGCAGATCTCCTCTAGACAAGGAAGGGAGGTCGGGTAACAGAGGATTAAATGAAGATTTTGCTAAAGAAGTAGGCTTTAAGATTCTTTCGAAACTGGGAGTATAGGGTTAGGGATCTGAGATCCAGGGGCAATGAGTTCCAAAGGATTGGGGCAAGAGTCGCAAATTTTGAGCCCCCCCACTTTTTTCGGCGAAACCGGGGAACTGTCAGGAGGGATTGGGAAGAAGATCGGAGCTCCCTAGTTGGCAAGTAGGGGATAATCTCCGAGGAAATGAATGCAGGGGCCGTACCCAATCGAGCCTGGTAAGTTATAGATGCAAGCTTGAATTGGATGCGTTCCCGAACTGGAAGCCAATGTAAATGTTTCAGCAGGGGGGTGACATGTGAGGATTTAGGAAGGTTAAAGACCAGCCGAGCCGCCTGGTTTTGGATCATCTGCAACCGCCTGAGACTATATGCAGGTATACCTGCATAAAGGGCGTTGCCATAATCCAGGCGGGAGATGACCATCGCAAGGACGATCAACTTCAAGGCCTCAAAGGTGAAAAATCGAGAGACCCTGCGGATGGTACGAAGAGACAGAAAAGAGGAAGAAACCACAGAACTAACCTGGGAGTGGAGGGTAAGGTGAGAGTTGAGTTTAATACCAAGGGTTTTGACCGAAGTAGAGGGGACCGGAGAGGGACCAAGGGAAGGGGGCCAAAAAAGTGAAGACCAGGGACTGGAACAACCACCCGTCAACACCAGCTCGGTCTTATCAGGGTTGAGTTTCAGGTGGTTGAAATCCATCCAGTCCCTGATGAAAATCATAGTAGACTGGAAATTAGAGATAGAATCAGAAGAAGAGGACAGATTGAAGACAAGTTGGAGGTCATCCGCATAGTTATATACGGAGACCTCCATTTGTTGTAAAGAAAAAATGAGGGGAGAAATGTAAAGATTAAACAGAAGAGGTGAAAGGGAGGAGCCTTGGGGGACCCCGCACAGAACTTTCCGAAAGTCCGCAGTAAAGTCACCCAGGCGAACTGCCTGGGTGCGGTCCCTCAGGAAGGAGGACAACCAAATCAGGGCCGTACCCCCGATCCCCGCCGCCGCGACACGGGAGAGTAAGATGGTATGGTCCACCGTGTCGAAGGCGGCAGAGAGATCGAGGAGGACCAATGCCTGGAATTGATTGGTGTCCCTCCCCTCCCTGAGGTTGTCAAGGACCGAAAGAACTACGGACTCCGTAGAGTGTGCGGGGCGAAAACCAGCCTGGCGGGCAGCCAATACCCCATTTTCTTCCACAAAGGTGCTCAGAGACCTGGTGACATGGCGCTCGAGCACCTTGGCCAAAAATGGTAGGAGAGAAATGGGGCGAAAGTTGGCTGGGATCGAGGGGTCTGCGCCAGGTTTTTTTAAGATGGGTAAGATAATAGCCGATTTCAAGGGGTTGGGAACAACCCCCTGAGAAAGTGAACTGTTCAGTAAGTGAAGGGGAGGATCGGGGCAAGAGATGTAAATGTGACGTAGTATATGAGCGGGACAGGTGTCAAGGGGAGAGCCAGATTTTACAAGGGGAATTAAGGATGTGAAGGATTCCTTAGTCAGAAGAGGGAGGGAGTTTAGTTGTCCTTGGGAAGGAGGACACTGGGGATCAACAAAAGACGGGGAAGGTGCAGGGATATTAGCTTTAATAGCAGCAATTTTGTCAATGAAAAAGCTATTTAGAGAGTGACAGAGGGCAAGGGAAGGAGAGGGCTTAAGCGTGGTACGATCTGAAAAGGCTAGGTTCTGAACAATCGAGAAAATTTCCCTAGATTGGTTCTCGGCTGTGAGGATCTTGGAGGAGAAATAGGCCGTTTTAGCGGCCAAGATGGCATTCTTATATTGAGCTAAAAGGGTGGTAAAGTCGGCTCTTAAGATGGGACAATAGTTTCTCCTCCAAGCCCTCTCAGCACGGCGTACCGATAACTTGATAGTTTTCAAGTCATCGGTAAACCATAGGTTGGCATCTTTCTCTCGCTTGGACGTCAGACGTTTCAAGGGGGCAATGGACTCGCTGGCTGAGGAGAGCCATTGTTCAATGCTATTAACCTGAGCCGAAGTGGAAAGCCCGTGTAAGACGGGATAGGACGCACTTAAAAGAGCTGATAAGTTAGCCGGGTCAACTCTACTCCACGAGCGGACCCAGACATTATTAGGAAGGGGGGCCCTGACTGGAGAACTGATAGGAAGAACAAAAGAAATCAGGTGATGATCAGACCAAGTGCAAGGAGAAATAAGAAGGGAGTCGACAGGGCAGTTCAAGGACCAAATCGGGTCCAAGATATGCCCCTTGACGTGAGTTGGGGAAGATACGTGAGAAACAAAATTAAGGGATGACAGTGTGTCTGAAAACTCTCTAGAAGAAGAACACTCTGCTGGGTCGGAGGGCCAAAAATTAAAATCACCCAGTAATAACACTGAGGAGTTATTAACAGAGAGGGTGGCTAACACCTCCTGGAAATCCGAGAGAAATCGTAGGGGCGACTGGGGAGGACGATAAATGAGAATACAGGTGAGGGGGGGGGATGTAGACGTGGTTCGAATAGCAAGATACTCTGTGGTGGCAATATCGGGGAGAGATAGTAGTTGAAATGGAAGATCGGAGCGGGCAATGACCGCAACGCCACCCCCCGTTCTGCCGGAAGAACGATCGGCACGAAGTGCATAGTAGGGGGCGGGCAATGTAGCTAGCAAGGTGGGTAGGGAGTCATCACAGAACCATGTCTCGGTTAAAAGGAGAAGATCTGGTGCATGGTGATCTAGCAACACTGAAAGTTCGTGTGAATGAGCCACCGCCGATCTGGTATTCAAATAATACGCCTTAAGGGTCTTAACTGGGGCAGTATTGACGGCTTCTGTGGAAAGGGGGACCGGGATAGGAGAAGTGAATGAACAGGAACAGTGAGAAGGAGGGGATAAATCTAGCTGGGATATCCGTGAGTGTGTGAAGGCAGATAGAACCCACGGACCCTGTAGCCTGTGAAGCTGGGAAGGAGTGTAAGAAATGATTTGGGCAGGGTATTGTGCCCCTAGCCCCGGTCGGCCGCGGACGGGCGCAGACGGGCTTAACTTAGGCTCAACTTCGGCGCGCCTTCGTCGCGCCCGCTGCGCCCGCCCGCTGCGCCGTCGGTGAGGGGAAGTGATGATATAGGGACACATGTGGGGGGAGTTTTGAGTGGGGCGTGGCAGGGGGTGGAGGAGCCAGAGTAGTGCACGCCCAGCCCAGACCCGCCCAAGGTGTACTGGCCGGCCGTCCCACTCCCCACGCGAGGCAAGGAGGGGGCGATCAGCGGAGGCGGTCTGGCTGTCGTGGAAGCAGGCGAAGGGGCAGGCAGGAAGTTGCTGGCGCTGTTTCCTGAGCGCTGGGCGCACAGGTCAGTTAAAAAAATAAAAGAAACACCGTTGCTCCCGGCGAAGCCTCGGGAGATCTGCAATCACTGCAGGTAGTCCACTGTCCGCCTTTTATGCCGATTGCCAGGGGGGGAGGAGCCAGAGTAGTGCACGCCCAGCCCAGACCCGCCCAAGGTGTACTGGCCGGCCGTCCCACTCCCCACGCCCCCCGGCGACTGTGACCCCGAATCCGCCACCCAAGGACCCACCTCGACGCTCCCGACGACGCCTGCAGCCTCCGAACCAGGGACCACCCCCCCCAACCGCGATCAACAGAGGGTAAGATTTCCCGACACCAAAAGGCACCCCTGCACCTGGCGCCCTGCGGCCCCCTGTGCCCGACTCCTGGGTACCTACCTATCCTCCAACTACCCAACTTACCTCTCAAAGTGGTGGTGGCACCTGAAGAATCTTCGTCCCCGAGCTTGCAGCCTTTGTTCGTCCTTGAGCTTTTCCATAGCAATCCATTGAGCGCCCGAAGGCTCAAAAGCACCCTGCACCCAGCCGCCCGAGTGGCCCTGGCAGTGCAACTGCTACTCCTATCTACTTCCCCATTTACCCTGAGCAAGTGACCAGGAGCCCAGCTCACACTGCCGCGTGGCCTGCTAGTCAGCAGCCACCAACCAAGGGCCCCCTGCCTTCCATAGGATAACATTGGGCCTAACTCACTCTGCACCCGGCTGCCCCTGTGCCGCTGAGGGTGCAACAACTGTACTTACCTGACCCTTGGAGACCCCTGAGTCTAAGCCCAGAACCTTAACTCTGCCAGTCGAGTGCTTACCCCAAAACCGATAACTCACTTTTCTTGTGCTCGACCAAGCTACCACTTTAGAGAGTAAGCTCTGCGGACTGTGGACTCTGTACACACTGTACCTATTTGGGAACAGTATATACAGAGCCACTTTCTCACACCGGGTCCACGAACACAGCAGCCCCCCACGAGGAGGTCAGCGTGCCCCAGAGTATCAGATTTATCTCCCTACCAAGTTTGCAGACACCAGGTCCCCCAGGTGACACCATGCACCAATACCCGGGGTACCTGACCCCCTTGCAGCAATCAACTCTTGTTTGAAGTCCAGTCTGGACTCCGGCACTGTGAAGACCAACTGCCCACCGAGGGACATCTTCATTGCAGAGGCTAGCACCAAGAGTTGCCCAGATGTCTTATTTGTCCCATTCTGCAGATCTGACCAATATCTGTGAGTGCCTGTTATGCACGAACCCTGTTGACCAAAAACCCTCTGCACCCGAGCTCCAATGCCCGTCACGAACACTAACTGTGCCCCATTGCCCCCAAGACCCTCACAAACTGAGTCCCCCATTTTGAACTCCCAGGCTTGTCACCAACCCCCCCTCTGTAGCCTGTTTCTAGGTGGCCCCCCTCTTTGCCTCCGGTGTAGCGCGCAAGGCTGCCAACCCGTCCAGCACCTCTGCACCCGGACAAGCCCAGGCAAGTTAACCCAAACTGTGAGTGGTTCTTGGGACCTTCACCCTTAACACCTTAAGTCCTAAAGGGGACACGTGAAATACTGTTGCAAGTATTTATATTCAGTATATGTTCCTTTCTCCATAGAAAAGCATTAATGTGTAAAAACTCATTTGTGCAACAATTTTACAAAACTGTACAAATTGATAACTTGAAAAGTACTAGCCAATAACTAAGTTCTTGATGTTGAAATATATATAAAAATACCAGTTATTTTTCTAAATTGTTCCTGATTTTCTTTGAGTGTGGTCTCATTTATTGGCTGTGTGTGTACAACTAATGCTTAACACTAACCTCTGCTAAGCCTAAACTACTTGCCTACACTACCACAAAAGAGAGCATTTGAGATTATTAATGTAAGGGTCGTCTGGACTTGCTACATAGTGTACCTCTATTTTGGTACACTACATAAAAGCCAGCTACACCGAGTCATATTTTTACTAACAAAAAGGTAGTCTATCCTTGATTGAGATTATGTAATGCAGAATTGAAAATGTATTCCCTTAGGTCTGGGTTAACTAATCTCCACGCATCTATTAAATCTCAATTGGATATTACCTTCTGAAAAGAATTGTGTGGTATTGGGACTGAATTTAGCCATTGAATGTCTGCTATCTGATTACAATCCTGTCCAATATGAAATTAACAGTAGGGTATGTTAATAGCATCTGCGATAAAGTACACCAGAATTGTGGGGGGTCTGGATTATTGGTTCTATATACATTAATAATACAGATTTCCGTATTCTTGACTTTACGATGAACCAACACCCACCTACCCACAGAATCTTTTTCTTCTGAAAGCAATTGTACAGTTAAATGCTCGTGACATAAAATAGCAACTCCAGCCTTGTTACCTGAAGCAGGAGAATAGTAAATATCCTCAACCCACTGTGTTCGAAGTTTACATATGTCACTCTACAATAAATTAGTTTCTTGTAATAGAAACAATTGGCCTTTCATTCTTGGCAAATGAGCAAAACGTATTGTCTCTTAAGAAGGTTTTTAGGCCATTAATGTTCTAAGTAATACCTCTTGGGTTCATTTTACAATTGTATGAACATCACAGTAACATTCACTGTCATAATATAAAAGAAAAGGAGAGGCAGGAGAAGAAAAGATTGAAAAAGGAGAAATGGAGAAAGTAATGTAGGAAGGAAAAAATTCAAAAGGAGACTGAAGGAAACATCCTGGACTTGAAGTACAAAAAGTGAAGGTAACTTTCAAAAAGGTTACACATTGAAACATTTCTAACAGTAAGATATATACCAAACCTTGTTTTACCCATTAATAAGATGGGGTCTGCATATCTTCTTGTAGATGTGAGTGGGAACATCTACAAGAAGATATGCAGACACCGGCTTATTAATGGGTAAAACAAGAACGACAAATTAATAAACAATAGATGAATAATTTCGAAGTAGTTAGTGAAATAAACAGAAAATGGTTAATTACACATAAAAGAAATGACTATCGCTTACCTAAACAAAGGATAGATATACCGGTTGTGAAACTAACAACATTAAATAACGGATATCCATAGAACAAGTTTACTTGACAACATATCAGCTCTACAATCAAGGGGATTGAGAGATGACCCGAGATGGGGCCATCTTCGTTGGCGCTTTAACCCCTCTCCCCAATTTCATCTTTTTAAACAAGCAAAGTAGTAGCTGGCTGAAAACCCATTCTAAAGCTCTTGGGGAGTGGTATAGTCAACCCTCAGTCATTAAAGTCAAATAATGTAGCCTATTTTAATATTTTTATTTTGTTATTTTAAAATGTGTTAATTCATTATTGTGATCTTGATCATTTAGTCTCTCGAATTTGTACCACAAAATTTCCTTGCTGTCTAAAATGTTGTATTCACTCAGTGCCCAGCTATTACAACCCATTAGTGGCAAAGCCTGTTTCCCTTACTATATCGTGCGCTAGGATATTTAGACTTTAATAAATGCTGTTTAAGTAATTGTATTTTTCTTTTTTGTCCTCCAGGAAATGGTAAAGGGGGTGAATCTGTTTATGGTGGATTCTTCGAAGGTATTTACCCATGTTTTTTAGTTACATTTTAAGCTATACAAGCCTGTACCAAAGAGGAGTTGGACAACATGGAATTTGAAATACAAATATTTGTCTGGTTGCATTTTCGTTGTCTTTTCTTTAGAATTTGCCTGGAACAGACAGCTGCAATGCGAAGCTGATAATTCTTTTTAACAACTTTATGTGCGGTTTATGGTACAGACGGATGGAATACATAAAAACAAAAATTGTATTGTTGCATAATTATCTGTTGATGTAAGGAAAACAGGACTATGCTCATCCCCAACTCTTTTATCATAGTGTACTTTGAATAAAGCAGTGACGAGTCGAGCTAGCGTCCTACTTTATTTTTCATGATTTTTGTAACTATAATAGAAGCTTCAAGGCCAAATCTATATATTATCACATTTTCATTGAGCATGTTTATCGGGATCCGTGACATCTTAGCTACTACTGATCATTGAATTATTTCTGGTTTATACAGTTTTGTCATTCTGATGGATAATTCTAGTCGCATATTCCTCCCCTTCAGTATAGTGCCCAGATGGCATGCCAGAATCCTTACAGTAGTACTCCTGCACATTGGTCGTTGGAAATGGCATATAAGCGCCACCCCTGCACACTGATGTCATTTCCTTGCTTTCTGCACCTTCAGACGTGGATCTGGACCTAATCCTTCATCCCCTTCCCACCTCTTTTGAACTCCAGAGAAGGCCTGAGTGCTTCACCGTGCCTAGAAGTCTCACTCCCCCGATCATGATCTCTAAAAAAGCCAATTCTGCTTGGTCCCGACTCAACCCGAATCTCCGGATCTATTGGTAACGCAGCATCAGATAGAGGCCTTCCATAAAGCCATGCTGTACCTTTTTGGTACTTTACTGATTTCCTCTGATGCACCTTTGGGCCCCAATGATGTGCGAGGCTCTCCTGTTGGACTTCCTTATAAAAGTCTGCCCTTGGTGGTCCGAACCCGCCTTGCGTTCCGAACCAGCTTTGATGTTGACTTTGTTTCAAGCTTCATGACCTGCGCCAGTTCCTCTTCCACCATCGCCATTTTAAAGTAAGCAGGGCCACAACACATTTCATTGGCCTGTTTGCCCTAGTATGACCATTCTAACAGCAATTTCGCACCATCCAGGACTATGGTTGGGGTTGCGAATACACACTATCAGCTCACACTGCCAAACAAGGACACTTCCAGCCAATTATGGGCTGAGGCTTTGGTTCCCAAATGCAACATCCAGAACAACGTGCAGTGCAGTCCCCCACTCCTCCTGCTGCTGCAGCTGCAAATTTACTCTAGTGTGTCCTTCCAGAGACACAGCCACCTCGTCAGAGGCAGGAGCCAGCATTTTAACCAGGACTGGCAAGTAATCACTTTGGACAAGTGGGTCCTCCAAAAAGTCCATCAATTTCTCTCCACTCTGCCTCACCTTCCACCACCTTCAGGGCGGCTAACTAAGGAACACCTGTCCATTTTGTGGCGGCATAAAGTTCTGGCCTGTTTGCCTAAAGAGGACATAAGGAGGGTCCCAGGGTCAGAGGAAGGAACTGGATGTTACTCCCATTACCTCCTGGCAGTCATTAACCACCTCCGGATGACTGCAAACTTTGACATAGTTGAAATTCACTATCAACGTGCCAAAGTCGCCCATGACTCCTTCACACACCCTCCCATTCATCAGTGCTATTTTGGTCACAGTTTTGTGCCCTCCTCTTAGAACATAGAGTCCAGTAAATTTGGGTTATGGTCCCATTGGCTCAACTTCCGTTTTGGATCCCATTGAGGATGACTGTGAGGCTGCTGAGATTGCTAGCCTCCTGTACCCTGCAGGAGAAGTATGCCAGATGACACACAAGGGCTCTGCACTGGGATGTAAAGTTCCAGTGGGCACAGCACCCAAGGGATCTTTGCGATCATGTCCAGATTTCAAAGAAGACTGCTGGACCGCGATTGGGCCTTTGGCAGACCCCTCTCCTTACCCCATCAAGAGAAGATAGTGGTGATGGATACATGACGTCTGAGTTGGGGCGGCCACTTGGGAGAGGTAGAGATCAGAGGCCTGGTCTCCTTCGAAGGCCTGGCTGAACATCACACTTCTGGAGCTACTGGTAATTCGCTTGGGTTTGGAAGTTTTTCTGCCCACTATCAGGTGGTTGGTGCTGGTGTTAACAGATCGCACCACTGTCCTGTGGTATAGCAAAAGCAGGGCAGGGTAAGGTCTTGGACCCTGTGCCAAGAGGCATAATTCCTTTGGAAGTAGCTGGACCTTTAGAGGATTTTCCTGGTGGTGCACCACCTGGTGGGATCTTTAAACACCAGGTTAGACAAACTAAGGTGTTTGATTTAGCAGACCGGCTCAGAGCATCTTCCAAAAATAGAGAAAACCCTGGCTCAATCTTTTCGCCACTGCAAAAAAGTGCAATGTCAGTACTTTTGCTTGCTAGTATTCTCGCAGAGTCAGTCTCTCTCTCATGCTCTCTCTCTTTCGCATAGACTTAAGCTCTGGACTCTTGTAAGCCTTTCCACTGCTACTTCTCGCAGCATTTAGTTCTGAAAAAGACCAGGGACAAACACACCCGAGTCTTCCTAGTGGCACAGGATTGGGCCGGGAGAGTGTTTTACCCAAATCTCATAGCCATGAGCCACATGCTCTCTGATCAGGCTGCCACTATGGGAGAACCTTATGTTGCAGCAACAAAGCACGGTTCTACACCCAGGCCTGCGCAGTCTACATCTCCATGCTTAGAGATTGAGCGGCAGCAGTTGACTGCATTTGACTTACCTCCCAAATGCCTGAAGTCTTGTTGGCGGCAAGGCTGCCCTTAGCAAAATCGGTTTAAGCTGTCGGTCGGGACAAATGTGAGGCTTGGTGCTTCATCCTCCACATAAACCCACTTTAAGCCACATTTTCTGAAGTGTTGCTGTTTGTGTTATGTCTGACCCAGCAAGAAATTGTTTTGGACACAATTAAAGATTTGTGTACTCATTCTGCATTTTTGCGGTTGCTCGATCAGCCTTCTTTATTTAAATCACCTATTAGGATGCGGTTCTTAAAAGGTTTCCAACATTTGTTTACACCAAAACCTTTTCTGATGCCACAGTGGGTGGGACTTAAGCCTAGTCCTCACTTGTTTGATGTGTACACTCTTCAAGCCACTGCATAGCTGCCCATTGCGGATGTTGACTCTGAAGACAGTCTTTCTCATCGCTGTAACATCGGCACAGCTCATGAGCGAGGTGTAGTAGCTTTTTGGACCCGGGCGTCCTTTCTACTAAAAATGGTCATTCCTGTTCATGTGGAACTATCGGCAGTCTTTACTCCACCTCTGCCCTCCAAGGAAGAAGAGCAACAGCACTGTTTTGATCCCAAGAGAGCATTGAGTTTTTGCATCAGTAGTGCTCTTATAGATTGAAACTCTAAACAGCAGGTTCCTCGTCAACCCTCCAGCATCCTCATTCTGTCAACTGCACTCTTTTCCATCCAAAAAGGAACCAGGTTTAGTGATCTGCACAGTGGTCATGCAAATCTAGTGATGGGCTCTGTGGGTGTGAACAGCATAGAAAGCAACTGACTTCAGCTCGCACAGGTGTTGCACAGCACAGCCTATTGGCTTGCAGGATCCTGCTGTAAAAGTATTTGGATCTAATCTGATGTCTGAGTAATATTTAACACGTGAGGAATCTGCGTTTAGATAGAGATTCCACTAGAAAGAGATTTATCGAAGAGGAGTTACTAGTTCTTCCAGGTGGGGCTTCTCTCCTCACATACGTCACAAAAGGTGTTCATTCAAAATGTTGCTATCTATTAAGACTGTTTGCTGTCAATGTTTAGTTTTCTCATAGGTGTTCTGAGTAGATATTGACTTTCTTATCCAGATTGGCCCAAAAATAGGACCTGCTGGCACTAGCGGAGTGGAATTCCTATAGAGACATGGTTCCTAATTCTTTGTGTCCTCTCTAACCACTCTTTAAGGAACCAAACATGGCTCCCAAATGTTCTGTGGTGTGAAGTACCACCATATTAAAATCTTTGTAGGAGTTTCCCATGTATTGACTGCATATTGATGATTTTGCTGCCTTTTACCCTATGTCTTTAGGATATCTATTTCTTCGGTCTATGTCCCATATTAGCAAGTATTTGTGATAGTCATTTAGGAAGGTTCAGCAGTCTGGTACATTTGTAGGGCACCCATTTTTGTTGGGTGTTAGTACACAGTGTTTTGAATAAAATCCCCCATTTCTCCCTGCTCCTCCTTAGTCCCCTTTTTTTCCTTAATACGCCCCCCATCCCCAGTTTTACAAGTCTCAGTCTGGAGTCCAGGTCAAAGCTGTTAAATCAGTAATTGACAAGTCTCCTCTTCAACAAGCTTTGCCATCTTTTCTGTCACTGCTTAAGTACAGTTCTCCTAATGGAGGGGGTACTGCAATAATTATTTCTCTGCGTTTGGAAGACTTTTTCTGTCACCCCTGGAGGGAAGCCAGGAGTGAGGGCAAAGGACTACATCAGGAGAGATGCAAAGTAATCTGCCCACATCTTGAAAGCGTATTTTAACAAGTACTTTGTTTTAATTTGCGGAGGCTGACTAAATCTGGAGAAAGCTATTATTAATTCTGAAGGGGGATTGCAATTCTCGCTTGTTCATCTTTGCTCCAGGGTTTGATGTATGGTAATATTGGACATTCTACTACTGCCCAAATTGGGCTTCTTTAATATGAATTTGAAATTATGTAAAACCAATAGCACACTGAGATCCAGTCTGGTAGATTTATTGTCCCAGGTGAAGTCTGAGTTTTCGTTGCATAGGTTCAGTGGTAGATGGAGCTGTACGGACCGGCAATGTTTGAGCTATATATAGAGTAGTCTTGGGGAAGGGGGGAGTCATTTTGATACTTTCAACCCTACAGAGCCACTATATTTCTAATTGGACCTGCATAAGCCTTTATACAGTGTGTTTAGTGTGCGAGTGTCATTAGCTCCATAGATCTGGGACACTAAATTAGGAAAATAAATCCAAGATATTTGATGGGGTCTGCTGGCCAGCAATAACCCGTTATTTGACATGAGGGTCTCGCTCTTGTTTTGATTATCTGAGATCCACCATTCCCACTGATTTGGCCAAATTAATCGTGAAGCCCAAAGCCGTAGAGAAGGATTTTATTTCCCTTGGTATCAACAATGTCTTTGGCACAGACAGAAGCCAGGATACCACCAGCAAACCGTGATACGTACTATGTCCGCTTGGCATCTCAGTCCCTGAAATATGGTTAGTTTAAATTTCTCGGATCAATGTTTCACTTGAAAATGCGAAGAGCCTGGTTCGAAGGGGGCCCTCTGGCTTGTGCCTTACGTCAGCATTAAATTCAGAAGTAATTCTTTAATTTCAAGTCTGGAGTTAACAAATTTGGCTAAAATGCTGGTTTTTATGTGGTGGCCCAGACCTTTGCTGTTTAAATAACTTTCTGAGTAATTGCCACCCAATTCGATCCCACACCTTTTGGGCACCTAATTTGAGGAGAATTGTGTACTACCCACTGAATATTATTCCACCTTTGGTTTTGATGAAACCAGGTTGGTTGACAGAAATTATTAAAGGCCAGATGGTATTAACATGCGACAGAAGTATTCTAGTGATACGTTTTACATCATTGTTTAACCTGCATGAACCAAATTCTGTCTCCGGCTGGAGAAGGTGACCATTTTATACCGACATCGCTAGCGCTAGCTGCGCTTTCTGCCTGCTTAACAGCTTTTAATATCCCGTTTTTGTATTTTCTTTTGTTTATGTTGATTTGCCTTGTTTTTACCTGCAGCGACCCCCCTGGCCTCATTCTGCATTCTAAAACCCCCTCTGGGGACTACCACCACTGCCTTTGGCGGGTCCGGGATCACGGGGTACCGGGGACTAATTTGAGCGCCATTTTGGATAGGGCTCAGGCACTCGCGCATTCTCGCGAGATTTAGGCCTGCTGAGCCTACTTGAGGCAGCGAGAGACGGTAGGTCAGCCTGGAGAAGGTGACCATTTTATACCGACATCGCTAGCGCTAGCTGCGCTTTCTGCCTGCTTAACAGCTTTTAATAACCCGTTTTTGTATTTTCTTTTGTTTATGTTGATTTGCCTTGTTTTTACCTGCAGCGACCCCCCTGGCCTCATTCTGCATTCTAAAACCCCCTCTGGGGACTACCACCACTGCCTTTGGCGGGTCCGGGATCACGGGGTACCGGGGACTAATTTGAGCGCCATTTTGGATAGGGCTCGGGCACTCGCGCATTCTCGCGAGATTTAGGCCTGCTGAGCCTACTTGAGGCAGCGTGAGACGGTAGGTCAGCCTGGAGAAGGTGACCATTTTATACCAACATCGCTAGCGCTAGCTGCGCTTTCTGCCTGCTTAACAGCTTTTAATAACCCATTTTTGTATTTTCTTTTGTTTATGTTGATTTGCCTTGTTTTTACCTGCAGCGACCCCCCTGGCCTCATTCTGCATTCTAAAACCCCCTCTGGGGACTACCACCACTGCCTTTGGCGGGTCCGGGATCACGGGGTACCGGGGACTAATTTGAGCGCCATTTTGGATAGGGCTCAGGCACTCGCGCATTCTCGCGAGATTTAGGCCTGCTGAGCCTACTTGAGGCAGCGAGAGACGGTAGGTCAGCCTGGAGAAGGTGACCATTTTATACCGACATCGCTAGCGCTAGCTGCGCTTTCTGCCTGCTTAACAGCTTTTAATAACCCGTTTTTGTATTTTCTTTTGTTTATGTTGATTTGCCTTGTTTTTACCTGCAGCGACCCCCCTGGCCTCATTCTGCATTCTAAAACCCCCTCTGGGGACTACCACCACTGCCTTTGGCGGGTCCGGGATCACGGGGTACCGGTGACTAATTTGAGCGCCATTTTGGATAGGGCTCGGGCACTCGCGCATTCTCGCGAGATTTAGGCCTGCTGAGCCTACTTGAGGCAGCGAGAGACGGTAGGTCAGCCTGGAGAAGGTGACCATTTTATACCGACATCGCTAGCGCTAGCTGCGCTTTCTGCCTGCTTAACAGCTTTTAATAACCCGTTTTTGTATTTTCTTTTGTTTATGTTGATTTGCCTTGTTTTTACCTGCAGCGACCCCCCTGGCCTCATTCTGCATTCTAAAACCCCCTCTGGGGACTACCACCACTGCCTTTGGCGGGTCCGGGATCACGGGGTACAGGGGACTAATTTGAGCGCCATTTTGGATAGGGCTCGGGCACTCGCGCATTCTCGCGAGATTTAGGCCTGCTGAGCCTATTAGAGCCTCATATCGGCCGCGCAGCGGAGCGCCTTCATCGCGCCTGAGTCCAGCCAGAGTCCTGCCCGTCTGCGCTCGTCCGCGCTAGGCAGGGCCTGGCAGGGCTCTTTGCCATCTCAGGATGCTATCTTCTGAGGATCTACGCGCGTTGCGCCGCGGGGTAAGTGGATGCCGCCATGGCACCTTGGATCCACTTTGTGGTCCTTATCAGTGCCCTATTTGTTCATTCACTCTCCTGGCACCACAACCCATCCTGTTCCTTCAATCTAAATCCCCTAGAGTTCGCACTACTGGTCCCGTACGAGCCTCTGATATCTGTTCGCCTCTTAAAATATTTATTTTGAATGTAAGGTCATTGGCCTGCCACTCGCAAGACATTTTTTCACTAATTACCGATGAAAGTCCAGATATTTTCTTTTTCACCGAAACGTGGCTTCACGATAATTCTACGGCTGTGATTAACTTAGCCCTCCCAGTAGGCTATACCATGCACTCATCCCATCGTAATGGCAGAGGTGGCGGCATCGCAGTCGCGGTAAAAACCTGCTATTCGTGTGTCTGGTCACCCATCACTATAGCTGGATGTGAGAGCGCGCACTTTAACATTACTGTAAGTCCCCACTTCACCTTCGCGGGACTTTTAATCTACAGGCCTCCCGGTCCTGATGGAGCTTTTCGAGTTAGCCTTCCGGATGTGGTTTCTTCTTTAGTTCTGAAAACCAATAATTTTACGGTTGTTGGTGATCTGAACCTCCATATGGAAGCACCAGTTTCCAACCCAGTCCAAACCTTGCTTTCGGATCTTGAGGCATTTCAATTAGTCCAACTGGTCAAATTTCCGACTCATATCGGTGGACACCTGTTGGATCCTTTTCTGACAAAATCACCTCTAATATTGAAGTGCTCCAGCCCAAGCCTATGGCCTGGACTGATCACTATCTGATCGAAACGCATATTGCTACTAACATCCCTCTAGCCAATAACAACTTATCTAAGACTCTTAAGCGTCCTTGGAGAAACTTAAATCTAAAGCACTTTCACCACCTGTTGCTGCAGCACCAACCTCAAACTTTTCAGGAAGTTTCTCGTGGTTATGACGATTTTTGTAAGTGGCTTGTCCAGTCTCTGGATACCCTTATACCAGCTAGGTTGAGCAAGGCTAAATCCGGCTCCCCCAGTCCCTGGTATGACGAATCTCTTAGGGTACTGAAAGTATCCTGTAAAAAAGCAGAATGCGCTTGGCGCAAAAACTATGATACTGATCTTAAAGCAGCCTATAGATCTTGCATCAGGAGGTATCATAGGGCAATATGTTCAGCCAGGGCTGCTTTTTACTCACAGGAAATAAAAAACAGTACCAACCCTGCTAAGACCATTTTTAGGGTGTGCAAGGACCTCACCAACAAAAGAGCCGCCTCTACGTTCATTGCCTCTATGACACATTGCGAAGAACTGGCCTCGTTTTTCGTTGAAAAAGTGGAGGCCATATACAGGTCGTTCGTTATGCCTTTTGTCAGTGAAATTAACAGTGTCCCTCTGACTTCTAAATCCTTATTAGCCATTCCAGGTCCTACCCAAGAGGAGTTCCTAAATTTGACGATCAAAGTTAAATCAGGTTCTCCAGATGACCCTATGAGACCCACGCAATTTCGTGACTTCGCCGACTGTTGTTACCCGGCGATGCAGAGTTTAATTGATCTTTCTTTTAGTACTGGTAGTGTTCCCACCGCCTGGAAGCAGGCCACTATCCTACCAATTCTAAAAAAACCTTCTCTTGATCCTTCCAAACCAGAGCACTACCAACCTATCTCCCTCCTTCCTTGGACGGCTAAATTAGCCGAAGCTCATGCCAATAGGATATTATCCCTTCACCTGCAAGAAGCAAACATACTAGATAACTCCCAGAATGGGTTTCGAGCCGGTCACAGTACAGAGACCGCTCTCTTGGCGGTGGTGGAACATATTAGGAAAATACTAGACCAAGGTCAGACGGCGGCACTGATCCTATTGGATCTAAGTGCCGCTTTCGACACGGTCTCCCACCACATCCTTTTACACCGCCTCGTGGAGGCAGGAGTTGGAGAACAAGCACTCGACTAGTTTCGATCATTTCTTACAGGTCGAACCTTTAAAGTTTCTACTCCTCCTTACATCTCTGCCCCACGCCCCATTCTGCAGGGAGTTCCACAGGGTTCGGCCCTCAGCCCCACCTTTTTTAATTTGTATGTTGCACCACTGGCGCAGGTAGCTGCTAGCTTTGGTCTCACAATAGTGTCATACGCCGATGATACACAGCTGGCGGTATCACTTAATGGCGATTCTAATATGAACGCCCCCACCTTTCAGGCAGCCCTTAAAGCTGTCGCCGGTTGGATGGCGAACAATCGCCTACAACTCAACGCCACCAAGACGGAGGTTATTCTTTTTGGTAGAGACAGTGAGCTCTGGGGAGACCAATGGTGGCCTCCAGAATTGGGTCCTATCCCTACTCCAGTCGCCGAAGTTAGAAATTTGGGCATATGGCTTGACGATCAACTGTCTTTTATTCCCCACATCAAGCGTGTTGCGGGAACTTGTTTTGGTGCTCTACAATGCCTACGGCCTATTTTCAACTTTTTTGACGCAGACACCAGGCAAATCATAGTCCAAGCTCTGGTGTTGACCAGATTGGACTATGCCAGTTCCTTGTTTCTGGGTGTTAATCATGCTGAGCTTGCCCGCCTTCAGCGGGTACAAAATGCGGCGGCCAGGATGCTGGTAGGCCTCCCTAAATTTGTTTCTGCTCGCAGCACTATCCATGACCTCCATTGGCTCCCAGTAGGCCATAGAATTAAGTTCAAGGCTATGTGCCTTACTTTCAAAATTCTCAATTTGGCCTCCCCCCCTATTCTCTCCCAGACCATTCTCCATTATGTCCCCTCAAGAGCTCTTCGATCTGCAGGGTCCAATCTGGCCATTGTCCCTCGTTTTAAAAAGACGAGAATGGGTGGACGTTCCTTTTCGGTGATGGCGGCTACATTATGGAACTCTTTGCCTGCCTCACTTCGTTCCATCCACGATTTGTTTCAGTTTAGGAAACAATTAAAAACCCATTTATTCTCCTCTGTATACTTAGTGTTCTGGTTTTCATTGTTGTGTTGTGTGTTCCTTCTCCTTGAGCGCCGGGACGCCTCTTGGCTGCGGCATCTGTGCGCTATATAAGAAAACAATAACATAACATAACATTGTATCAGCGATCTGCGATTTTATAGAAAATAATTTTAAAAAATTGTTAATGGGCAGTTAGAAGATAACGATAAGTCTTGTAAAAGGTGGCAGTAAACCCAGCGGGGCCAGGTGCTTCATTAAGAGTTAAATTGTTCTCGGGGCTTCAACTTCACTTTTATATATTAGTGCCTCTGGTTTGAATACTAAATAATGATCTGTAAAAGGAAAGGAAAAATAATGTGTATATATAAATTGTTTGATTATTCATTACACCTTTTGGATTTATAGGGCTCTGAGCTGTAAGCATGGAATATATTCCACATATCAGAATTGCTTTCTTTATTTATTATACTTGAGATACAATTTTAACGTGTAGTTTTTTGAGTTTGTAGGCCAGCAGTAAATCTCCCTTTTCACCCTCTTCATAATGTTAATTTGTTATGTAACCTTCTCGCCATTTCTTGGATTCACATGCTTGACTCATTTCCAGTCATCAAGGCGGAATCCCCTGGTCACCTTGATTAGCTGTGCATAACGCCAATCAGCAATAGCAACTACATCAGCATTAGCAGAACCAATAGATCTCGCCTTTGGGACCTATTGGCTTTCGGTGATGCTGTACAGCATGCCTAAAGAAGAATTTTTGTTAAAACAAAAAACTATAATATTTTTTTCTTTTCATTAAATGATCTGAGTTAGATCAATAAATGTAAAGGAAAAAACACTGAATTTTTTCAAAAATTATTGTTTAAATGCAGGTGGGAGCAATCATGACGGGTCTGAAGCAAAATGAGGGGGAAAGCAACAAGGGGCTATGGTGCAGGATGAAGTAAAGCAAACAAGTGAAACTAAGAGCAACATGGAGCTGGGACAGAAACACACTGGCGGGGAGAGGCTGGGCGAGAGAAAGTAACACAGCATGGAGTGGGCAGGGGAAACAAACTAGGGAGACAGCTGAAAACCCTTGTACTTTTGTGGAGTGCTTAAGATAAAAGGAAATAAGTAGTTGCCTAAAAGTGAGCAATGGACATTAGAAGGACACAAGTAAACTGCCAGTGGTCCAGTGGAGGTACCGCCACAAGATGGGCAAGACAAGCCACTGAATAAGAAGCAGGTAAATGAGAGTGATAGTAAAGCCATCGAATGGTAAGCACTGGGTAGGCTGCAAGACCCTCTTTGTGCGTGGCATGCCGCACAGCATATCTGCGTTGTCTTGTAGGCTCGACCTAAAAAGTGTAAGACTGTACAGTTTTCTGGCCTCCTGCCCATTCTAACCCATCCCATCTGAGGTTTGATCATTTGGGGTCTTCGCTGAAATAGCTTAAGCCCAGGTTGTCGCTTTTGTCCCCAGAGTTGTACCAGACCTGCATACGTTTCCATAGGCTTCTCACCAGCATCTTGTACCTGGGTCGCAAACTTATGTCAAGGAGCTAATTGTGCGGGTGTGTGCCCAAAGCATCATTCAATGCAGATTGTGTGGGTAATCGTGAAATCGAGTTTGCACTCCAGAAGACAAACAAAATGCACAATTAGGCTGTTAGTCCCCCTTCAGAGGTTTGACATTTTGAATTGTCGGCAGTTCCTCACGGGGTGAATACAGCATAACCGACAGTAGCAGCACAGTACTAGTTGCGCAGATTGCACACTGAATAGTTTGACTCTTGGAATGAACCCCATAATATTTTAGCACTGTATGTCGATAAGCAATCTCCTTTGCTTGGGTATGGGTAACCCATAGCTTTAATGATTCTGCGCCTACCAAGGACCCCAATCTTTGACCGCTTTACAGACAGACAGGAGTCCTTGGGAGTTTTGAATGATCCAGAAGAGATTGTCGCATTCTACGATAAACGTTGGTGGATTCAGTGACGGATCTCCATTGTCTCACCTCCAGTTATTGTCAAATCCAAGTGTGGTCTGTGCTTGCTCGCCTGCAACGTACTTATTCAGCAATGTCTCTGAGAGGACTGTGCAGGCAGAATCAGAAGCTGGCTGGGCTTTCTGCACTGATGGCTTGGGTATTGTTTTACTTCTGGCCCTCAGTCCATCCTTCGTGCTTCTGCTCAGTTGCAGCATTTCTCTGGAGCTAATGCATGTTGCCCTTGTGTTCTTTTGAAAATAGGCTAATCTGCCACATAATGCTTCGCTCCCCAGAAATAGAGTGTTTTTGTTCTTTCTCAGGATGGCGGCGTGGTGATCACGTTGCCTTCTTTTATTTCAGTTTTTTGCATAGGCAAAGGGAGCTTAGTTGTCCGTTTTATGCACCTTTCGGGGTATCTGTTAAACACTTTATCCCCCTCTACCCACTGGTGTCCCCATGTGACTTTTATTGGTATTTTGATGGGGGGTCTGTCTTACCCATACATCGAATACACTTCCTCGCCGTCTTAATATGACCACCGAACATCTATCTGACTGTCATTTATTCCCTGTTGTTTTCTTGTCCTAAGCCCTGATTGATATTGTCATCCTGCACTGCTGATGAGACCTGGCCCTGCAGGTGTCGCCGTCCAACGTCCTCAGGGTCGCACGATGCTGTAAGGGGTCCACCTCCCGATAACCCCTTGGTCTGGTATATATATATGACAGACACAGAAGGGTGATCAGGCGAGGGAAGGAAAGGAAGGGGACTGCAGGGAGGGAGACCTGAAAGAGAAATAACAAGGCGCTATGGTTAGGACAACCCCTATACTCCTGTACACAATGTTTCCCCTACTTCCCCTGCTGTACCTGTAAAAGAAAGAAAGCACTCCTGAACTGGGCGACCTGGAGAGCCGGGGATCAGGGCAGTTCGTGAACCTACGGAAATGACACTGTTTAGCAGATGGATACCACTATTGGTAATTCCCCTCCACACTGGTCCACTCCCTGAACAAACGGACCTACCACAAATCCTGGATCTCGGGTATAACAGGGGAAGGGGAAGGACGTATGCCAGAAGTCACCTCTCCGCCCCTGTTAGAATACAAATAAACAAATGAGGTGCAGCGAAGCTTGTGAACCTGTTAGTTGCCTGCAACTCCTTTCACAGATTCTGCACAAACCCCTTGCGCTACTCCCATGCTTCTGGGGTAGAGCGTACTAAGGATATGAGATGATATCAAAATGTCTCGGAGGAAATTCCAAACCACACCAGCAGGTGTGCCCACCACCGTACCACTGGAATGCTTCCCTCTGTCTGTTAGGAACAGCACATTAGAGTCGCCAGCCCGCGCTAATGAATAAACTCTATACAATAGTCTCACAGTACGGGCGATTCCGCAATGCCTTGGGGAGGCTTCCAACAGAACCGCAGCGGTACCGTTACTAACTCAGTTCTAGAAAGGACTTGGGTAACAAAAACGGCAGTGCGAAACAAAGTCAGCGAGGAATCAAGGTTGGTGCTGAGCACCCCTACCGGAACGCCACACTTGTCCGCACTCGAACCTGAAAACCAAAATAACCGGCACCCGCTCGATGCCGGATGTTCCTTTTCTTCGTCTTCGCGTGATGACGTCAGAGCGTCATCCCGCAATGCGCACCGGGACATGTAGTTCCTTCACTCCCGTCTACTTCGGGTATGTCGTCCACGGGCTGTCAGTGCTCTACTGTGAGCCACAACAGTACATCCCTCCCCCGAAGAGCACTGACATAAGCACGCTTTCGTGGGATGTTTCTTGTGGAACAGGGCAACGAGTTTAGGGGCGTGGACCTGGGAGGCAGGTTCCCAAGAGTTCTCTTCCTCCCCGTATCCCTCCCATGCAAGGAGATACCACAACCTGTTGCGGTAGATCTTGGAGTCAAGCACACCCCTCACCTCGTACTCCGCCTCGCTATGTACCACCACTGGTGCAGGCTTACGGGCGGGCCCCACCAGAGCGGGCTTCACTAGGGATACATGAAATGCAGGATGGATTCTTAACGTTGAAGGCAAGGAAAGTTCCACAACCACAGGGTTTACCAACTTAATCACCCGATATGGACCGATGAATTTGGGATTAAAAACGCTAAAGCGCTTAAAACGTATGTGTCTTGTGGACAACCACACGTAGTCTCCCACTTTATAGACAGGCCCTGACCTTCTAAGCCTGTCCGCGGATGCCTTGTAGTTGCGCTTCGCGGCCCTCAGATTGCTCTTTGCTACATGTAAGTTTGCCTGTATGCGTTCTATCCTATTCTGCGCCTCAGGTACCTGTGTAACATGCGCTGGATTTAGGAAGGGTGAAAACCAAGGATGGAACCCATAAGAGCAATAAAAAGGTGTAAGGTTGGTGGACGTGTGCGAAGCGCTGTTATAGGCTACCTCCGCTAACCATAGTAAATCCACCCACTCGTTATTAGAAGCGCTGGAGTAACACCGAAGGTATTGCTTGAGGGTTTGGTTAACCCGTTCGGTTTGTCCATCCGTCTGCGAGTGGAAGCTGGTGGATATGTTGGAATCGATTCCCAAGGCTGAACACCAGGCCTTCCAGAAATGGGCAGTGAACTGGCCGCCTCTATCGGAGACAATCTTCCTTGGCAATCCGTGTAAGCGTACCACGTTCTCCAAGAGCACGACCTGACGAGGGCAGAGCTTTACAAGCGACGAAGTGCGCCATCTTCGTTAAATAATCCACCACCACCGTGATCACCGTGCATCCCTTATCACGAGGCATGCCCACGATAAAGTCTACCGAAATGTTCTCCCAAGGGAGGTCGGGTGTGGGAAGAGGTTGCAACAGTCCTGCTTGTTTGGTATGGGATGCCTTCATTTGATTGCAAACTCCGCATTCCTGGACCCATGTGACCACATCTTTCCGAACCGAAGGCCACCAGAACTGTCTCGGGATCCTGTCAAGTGTTTTTTCCCTGCCGTTGTGACCGGCACTGGGCAGGTGATGGCACCACTTGAACGCTTGCAGCCTTAATGATCTGATGGGAAGGAGCAGTTGTTTTCCCCGTATCGGTAGTCCCTGTACCAGTTTCCAATCAGGATTATCTTTCAGCCAGTTCTTCCATTTTGGTGTTCGAACGTTCTGTAATACACTTCTTAAGAACGGATCCGTGCACGTCGCCCCTATTACATGTTCTGGGCTGATAATGGCTCCTTTAGTAACAGCTGAGGTGATGTTCTGGGATGCTTGCCGGGATAATGCGTCTGCTTTCTTGTTTTCCTTTCCGGGTCTGTAAGTGACAAAGTTGTATCCTGCGAAAAAGAGTGTCCACCTCAGTTGACGGGGTGTGAGGTGTTTGGCTGCAGTCATAAACTGTAAATTTCTGTGGTCCGTGTAGACCGTAACCACGTGTCTGGCGCCCATCAAGTGATGCCTCCATTCACTGAAGGCATCCTTGATGGCGAGCAGCTCCTTTTCTGCAATATTGTAGTTGCATTCAGCGGGGTTCAATTTTCGGGACATATAAGCCACCGGATGTAAACGTCCTGTCTCGCAATGTCTTTGGGACAAGACCGCTCCTACCGCTGTGTCAGAAGCGTCTGCCTCCACGATGAAGGGGTATTCAGGGTGAGCATGAGCCAACACCGGGGCCGTCGAAAAGGCCTCCTTTAGCTCTTCGAATCCTTTTTGGGCTCTTGCAGTCCACTGAAACGTCGACTGCTTACGCAGTAGTTGCGTGAGAGGGGTTGCCACATCCGAGAAGCGGTCGATAAAACGACGATAAAAATTAGCAAACCCCAGGAAACACTGCACATCCCTAAGGTTACGTGGGGTTGGCCAATCCTTTACTGCCAATACCTTCCTTTCCGACATCTCCTGGCCCCAGGGGGTGAGGTTTACTCCTAGGAATTCCACCGATGTTACCCCAAACTCACATTTATTGATCTTGCAAAATAAGTGATGTCGTCGCAGGGTTTGAAGAATGGTCTTAACGTGTTGTGTATGGTCTCTGGTGTCCGTAGAGTAGATCAAGATGTCGTCTATGTATACTATGACGAAGTGGTCAAGGTATTCGCGAAGGACATCATTTAAGAAGAACTGAAAGGCCGCTGGGGCGTTACACAGCCCAAACGGCATGACCAAGTACTCATAGAGACCGAAGCGCGTTTTAAACGCGGTCTTCCACTCGTCTCCTCTCCTCATACGGACCAAATGGTATGCCCCCTTGAGGTCAAGGCGCGTGTATATCACTGCCTCTTTTACCTGCTCCAGCAGTACATTGATTAAAGGAAGGGGATACCGGTTCTTCACCGTAATGGCGTTTAAGGCCCTGAAGTCCACACACGCGCGCAGCTCGCCATTCGCCTTGGGGATAAAAAAAAGAGCCGATGCAGTGGGAGATTTAGACACTCGTATAAAGCCCAAGCTCAAGTATTTATCCAAATACTCCCTGAGGTGTTTATGTTCTGGCTCAGTTAGGGCATACACGCGTCCAGCGGGAATGACCGCTCCGGGGATTAGGTCGATTTGACAATCGTACGACCGATGCGGTGGTAAGACTTCTGCCTTGTCTTCATCAAAGACGTCCTCGTATTCCTTGTAGGCGTCTGGCAAGGTAACTGCGTGTTCCACTGCAGTTGCCACCTGATAACCGATAGCCAACGATGTGGCTGGATTCTTGGGGGAGACGTTGCAATTAGCCAAGCAGTAAGCTGAGGAATATAATAAGGTCTTCTCATGCCAGTTGATGAGAGGGTTGTGGAGACGTAACCAAGGCAACCCCAGAATCAATCCATAATGGGGTGCCGGTATGACATTGAAGGAAAGAAGTTCCTGATGCTCAGTCCCCTGTCTCATCGTTAATGGCCCAGTATGATATCTCACCGGACCGGAATCCAACATCTTCCCATCCACTGCGAACACCATCTCAGGCTTGAGTTTCTCTTGCAAGGTGATTCCTAGCCTTACTACCTGGGCCTGATCCATAAAACACCCCGTGGCCCCCGAATCCACCAATGCTCTGACCGGAATCCACTCCTCTTCCACCAGGATGTGCACTTCGACATAGAAGTGGTTTTTGTTGTGCGTTTGTAGGTCTTCCAAAGAAGGGATATACATTGCGCTCAAAGGACTCCCTTCCTCATCCTTTAAGCCGAGTCGTTTCCCACCGTAGAGCCGTTTGTTCGGGTTACCGCGGCCTTTTGTTCTGGTCGGGGAACCTTCGGCCTTAGGCTGCATTCTCGTATGAAATGTCCTTTCCGACCGCAGTACAGGCACAACCCTCGCTTCCTCAGGTAATCTCTTTCTTCCGATGAGAGCGGGGAACGAACCGCGCCAATTTCCATGGGCTCTGTTTTATTCTGCACAGCAGTGCTTGTAGACCGAGAGTATTCCACACTCGGCACTGGTTTCTCCCTCCTTCTGTGCTCCCCTTTTCTTTCGCTCATGCGATGGTCCAGCCGCAGGACTAAACTAATGAGAGCTTCACAGGAGGCGGGTTGTGGGTCAATCTGTGCCAACACATCCTTCATTTCTTCACTTAGACCCTGGTGAAAGATGGCCGCATGTTTCCCTTCTGGCCACTCGGTTTCCGTGATCAGTCTCCTAAAGTCGTTAAGATAGGAGGTGACGTCCCTATTGCCCTGTCGCAACTCCAGCAGATCTCTGTCGGCCGAGAGCGTGGC
Organism: Triturus cristatus; assembly: GCF_964204655.1. Taxonomy (NCBI): domain Eukaryota; kingdom Metazoa; phylum Chordata; class Amphibia; order Caudata; family Salamandridae; genus Triturus; species Triturus cristatus. Next base: position 873,945,202 of record NC_140583.1, on the reverse strand, counting down.
CGCTCGTCGGTTAAATGTCTTCTCAAATTCTACTAAAAAGGCATTCCAATCATACAGGAGATGATCATCTCTTCTCACCAATGGAACGGCCCATTGTGCAGCGTCCCCAGATAAATAGGAGAGCAAGAAGGCGACTTTCGAATGGTTGGTGTTAAAAGCTCTGGCCTTACAGGTAAAATGCAGCATCACCTTCGTGAGAAAGACCTGTAATTTCCCACTTTCCCCGCTAAACCTTTCGGGGGTGGCTAACGGAACAGGCGTGGGGATTTCTACCACCACAGGGGCAGCTGGGATAGAGCGGGGGGGGGGCCCGCGTCAAAGGGGTTACGCTCCAAGCAGTCTACCTGCGCCTGTAGTGTGGCAGTTTCTGTTCTAGAAGCGACTACCTCGGCCTGTAACAGGGCCAAAGCAGCCAACACGTCCTCTAAGGTGGCCATCCCACCGTGCGACTGGGAGGACAGCTATTCGTGGGCCGGTTATTTTGTCGCCGTCCAACGTCCTCAGGGTCGCACGATGCTGTAAGGGGTCCACCTCCCGATAACCCCTTGGTCTGGTGTATATATATATGACAGACACAGAAGGGTGATCAGGCGAGGGAAGGAAAGGAAGGGGACTGCAGGGAGGGAGACCTGAAAGAGAAATAACAAGGCGCTATGGTTAGGACAACCCCTATACTCCTGTACACAATGTTTCCCCTACTTCCCCTGCTGTACCTGTAAAAGAAAGAAAGCACTCCTGAACTGGGAGACCTGGAGAGCCGGGGATCAGGGCAGTTCGTGAACCTACGGAAATGACACTGTTTAGCCGATGGATACCACTATTGGTAATTCCCCTCCACACTGGTCCACTCCCTGAACAAACGGACCTACCACAAATCCTGGATCTCGGGTATAACAGGGGGAGGGGAAGGACGTATGCCAGAAGTCACCTCTCCGCCCCTGTTAGAATACAAATAAACAAATGAGGTGCAGCGAAGCTTGTGAACCTGTTAGTTGCCTGCAACTCTTTTCACAGATTCTGCACAAACCCCTTGCGCTACTCCCATGCTTCTGGGGTAGAGCGTACTAAGGATATGAGATGATATCAAAATGTCTCGGAGGAAATTCCAAACCACACCAGCAGGTGTGCCCACCACCGTACCACTGGAATGCTTCCCTCTGTGTGTTAGGAACTAGGTACGGCTCAGCACATTAGAGTCGCCAGCCCGCGCTAATGAATAAACTCTATACAATAGTCTCACAGTACGGGCGATTCCGCAATGCCTTGGGGAGGCTTCCAACGGAACCGCAGCGGTACTGTTACTAACTCAGTTCTAGAAAGGACTTGGGTAACAAAAACGGCAGTGCGAAACAAAGTCAGCGAGGAATCAAGGTTGGTGCTGAGCACCCCTACCTGAACTCCACACTCGTCCGCACTCGAACCTGGAAACCAAAATAACCGGCACCCGCTCGATGCCGGATGTTCCTTTTCTTCGTCTTCGCGCCGTGCGTGATGACGTCAGAGCGTCATCCCGCAATGCGCACCGGGACATGTAGTTCCTTCACTCCCGTCTACTTCGGGTATGTCGTCCACGGGCAGTCAGTGCTCTACTGTGAGCCACAACAGCAGGTTCCATGCAGAATATGTACATGAACTTCACAGGGTAGTTAAGCAGTTTGTAAACAAGTTGTTACCAACCATTCTGCTCACCTCTTTGAGAATTGGCTTTCCCAGTCACGTCTTGTTCCAAAGCGTGCATGATTAATTCTTTAGAGTTGGCATTCTTTCTGTACTTGGCAAATGATAGTTTTTCTGTGGGATGGAGAGTGCAGAGGGATTGCCCGAGGCATGGGCTGTTAAAAGGTTTTTGTACAAACACAATGTTTTTACATTGATTGCCGTCTTCATGCCCTTGTTAAACTTCCCAAAGCTGGATGTGACTTGGCTACAAGTTAAGAATGCAACATGAATGCCACCTGATGCCGTTTCTAAGTCGTGTTTATGTACAGGAGAAACATGCCTGTGCCCCATTGATGTATTGAACTCCATCTGTGCTTTCATATGCTTAGCAAATAAATTCATAACTATCTCGCAACTGTAACCGTTTGTTAGCGTCATAAAACCTGTATACAGAGTGACTGATATTTAAATAATGATTCCCATTTATCTTACTGCCCTAATAAGACCTCCTTGCTCTTTGGTGTTTTAATTAATTTTTTTATATTTGCAGTGTTGGTTTGTTTGACCCATACAATGCAGGTTTGCTTGTTGAACCCCAAAGTATGTGAATGAATTGATCAGCTGTATTAAGTTTACTTTTGTAGAATGCACTGGGATGAACTTCATCTCCTATTACCTCACTTATAGTATTGGAGCCTTCAGTCAGCCTTCCCAAGTGACTGCATCGCCTTTCCTGGATTCTGCCTCTTCCACAGTCCTTTCACGAAGCCATCTCAACCACGTTTTTAAAATTTTAATGCACGCTGACCTTTCTGTCCCTTCCTGCTGGAGTAGCTTGTCACAGACCCGTTTCTCTTGTGGGCACAGGTGACACGTATGCGTTTACCCAAGGACTGGGGGTGCAGCACACAGCAACTGCGTGTGGCGTTCACAGATGGAGAGGGTGGTCAGCTTGGATGACCTCTGGATTGCTGGCAGAGCTCGACAGGCGTACAAGCAGAAGGTGGCCGGTTATGTTAGCACTGACCAAGCAGCACTTGAGTAGGAGGCCTCCACTATCTTCTCACCATTGTAGCAGCATCCACACACACTGAGGGGGGGGGAGAGGGGCACCGTGTCAATCATGCGTGCTCCTCTGAGGTTCCTTTTACAGTCCAAGTTTACCGCACCGCAGAATGAGGAATCGTGGGGTTTACACCAAATGCCGCCCCCACACCCACTCCCGAGCTCGGTCACTGCAAAAACTACTATTGAGATGATGTTTCCAGCTTCATTAGTTATCTGGAAGGTCTAAAACAACCCCTATGATGCTGGTTCGGACTGACCTTGCGCCTAAACTTGAAGATTGGTTGCCCAGTATATTGTGTGGCAATAGTAAAAAAAAAAAAGCATTTACAGTGCATTAGGTCTCGCAATGAGATTGTCTTGGGCTATTGGCATTTTTTTTTTTCCCCCTTCGTGAAGCATTAATCAAGTAATGGCGTTGTAAATGGCCATGTCCTTTTACTCCCTGTTGACCCCCGCATAGCTCATCAGCATGTGCCCGCCATGAGCTTGAAATGACACACTGCGTGAGTATTTTTCCAAAGTATGGGAGATTGCAGGCTTCTATATTTGCTGCAGGCAATGTTTGTACTAATCTCAAGAAAATCAACAGTATAAACCGGCCCACAGGGCATAAACAAAGTACACAAACTGTTAAACAGGCCATGCACTGATCTGTCAGGCCAGCCCATTGGGCACTGCCAGATTGCCCTGGGCCAATCCGAGCCTGTAAATGCTTTCAGTAGGAAAGTACCCGCACTACTCCGTTACAAGTACGTACTCCCAGGTAGTGAGCACCAGTGAGTCAACATGTCCATATCAAGCAGTACCTACTACCACACTGTTGTTGCACGCCCTCGTTTTCCCATTTATGCACTATTTTACTAAGCTGGTTCCCTTTCCACCCGCGCCATAGAACATTCCGTGCATACGAGCATGATTGAATGTAAAGCAGGGCGGCGCTGTTGGATGTCAGTATCAGTAAAATGGCTTACAGGAAGGGGAGGCATGCTGCGGGCACATCTCCGGAGCCTCGCCGTCATCACAGGTTTATGTAATCTGACCTCTGCATGACCTCTCGAGGCCTGCTGGTCCGCGTGCAGTGTCTGACGTCTGACCTGTGTCCTTTCAGCAGAATATAAACAGAGAGCACACTGCGTGGAGGGGACAGAAAGGAGAGAGAGCACCCTGCATGGAGGGCAGAGAACGGAGAGAGAGAGCACCATGGAGGGGACGGAGAGACCATGCAGGACGGAGAAGGGAGAGAGAGCGCCATCCATCCTGTAGGGCAGAGCAGGGAGAGAGAGCACCATGGAGGGGAGAGAGAGAGCACCATGCACCCTGCAAGGAGTGCAGAGAAGGGAGAGAGCATCATGCACCCTAGAGGGGCAGAGAAGGGAGAAAGAGCACCATGCACCCTGCAAGGAGTGCAGAGAAGGGAGAGAGCATCATGCACCCTAGAGGGGCAGAGAAGGGAGAGAGAGCAGCATACACCCTGCAAGGAGGGCAGAGAAGGGAGAGAGAGCAGCATACACCCTGCAAGGAGGGCAGAGAAGGGAGAGAGAGCGCCATCCATCCTGTAGGGCAGAGCAGGGAGAGCGAGCACCATGGAGGGGAGAGAGAGAGCACCATGCACCCTGCAAGGAGTGCAGAGAAGGGAGAGAGCATCATGCACCCTAGAGGGGCAGAGAAGGGAGAAAGAGCACCATGCACCCTGCAAGGAGTGCAGAGAAGGGAGAGAGCATCATGCACCCTAGAGGGGCAGAGAAGGGAGAGAGAGCAGCATACACCCTGCAAGGAGTGCAGAGAAGGGAGAGCGCATCATGCACCCTAGAGGGGCAGAGAAGGGAGAGGGAGCAGCATACACCCTGCAAGGAGGGCAGAGAAGGGAGAGAGAGCAGCATACACCCTGCAAGGAGGGCAGAGAAGGGAGAGAGAGCAGCATACACCCTGCAAGGAGTGCAGAGAAGGGAGAGAGAGCAGCATACACCCTGCAAGGAGGGCAGAGAAGGGAGAGAGAGCAGCATACACTCTGCAAGGAGGGCAGAGAAGGGAGAGAGAGCACCATGCAGAGAAAGAAGAGAGAGCATTAACCTACGGAAGGCTGTCACGTATGGTTATGTGCAGCGACCGTTGCCAAATGACATCGGTGTAAAGAACATAATCCCTATGTAAGCAGTCCCTTTCGTTTGAGCAGTGTAATAAACATTTCTTTCATCTTATTAAGCTTTAGAGCGGTCTGCCCATCTGTTCGGATGGCGTGAACGTGCATCATTCTTCACAGAGCAGGGGTTTTGCCTGTTCATTTAATTTCGAAATCTTTATTTCGGTCAATTTCGACCATAAAAGATACAGTTATAAACACTTTAGTTTAAATACAATTGATTTGGGTATATAAGATACAATTGAACATAGTAGGAGCATTTTAAAAATAGCAGTTGGTTTATCTATTTCATCTATCACCATTAAAACGTGTATATTACAATAAAACAATAAAAGCTAGGCAAAATTAGCAAAGGCAACATTGATTTAAAAGCCATAACTTTTTCTTCTATATATGCATCAATTTCTATTTGGGTGAAGGATTCTAATTACAAATTTTCTTTGTCAGTTCGATCATTTCAGAATCACAATTTCCCATAAACACCCATAGATCGTAAAGTGCAAGTGCAATAATCACTAAAAACATTTACACAAATATACACAATCCTAACCTGTTATAACTTCAGCCCAGCTTTGGCTCTTATAAGGCTCACATTGAATAAATATCTGCTTACACTAAAAACAATCAATTGTGAGGTGTCAGTCTTCAATATACGTTCAGCCTCACTACAACATCTAGTATTCAGGTTTTTGCAAACTGGCTTTATCCACCTTTTCCTAGGTCTATCATATTTAGGACAGAAGAATAATATATGAAAATAATTTTCTTTATTATTGTTTGAACATAATACGCATAGTTCGCTACTTTTACCATCATGAATGTTGCTCCATCTTTATTTATTGGCATTTGTTTGAAGCACCCCATATCTAAACTTCATGAACAGAGATTTCGCTAATTGTGGCCATACCTCATCCAGAAAGGGTTCAAACTGTGCTACATCTTTAAACAAAAGAAAATTAGATGTTAATGACCCAATAGAGGGGCTATGTAGCACACTATTGTTGATGTAGGCCCAAAAGGTGGACTTTAATAGTTTCTTACAAGCTAGTGTCAGCTGGGCTGGTACTTGTAGTGAGATAAGCCCAACTTCGACATCCACAGAGCAACATGTTTAAGCCATGGGATGTCCCTACTCTTATTGTTTCTCATAATCTCTTCTAGGCCTTCCTTATAATGTAGCAACTCTGGGGTTGACCATATCCTCACCCAAAATAAAAGTGTTCTTAATAAAGCATGGTGGTCAGTGCGTTTAAATCAATAAGAATCGGAATTAAGGGAGTTCTAATGGGGAGGCTTAATAGTTTCCTTAAAAACTTGTTTTCTCCCAATTCAAAATTCTTTTTGCAATAAGGTCCCCATATTTCAGCTCCATAAAGGGAGGCAGATTGTGCTTTATATTTGAATACTTCTAAGGCAGGGGATACTGCCTTTGATGTGCTGCCCCCATGTTTCTTTAAAATAGGAAGTGAGTTTTGAAGCAGAATTAACTTGTTTTTTTCCAATTTTGGCTTCCAGGATAATTTTGTGTCCAATGTGATGCCTAAATAATTAAAACTTTGCACATATTCAAATTTTTGATTATTAAGCACTAAATTCTTTTTAAACCATCTATGAGGGTTTATTGACATGTATTTAGTTTTGCTGGAGTTAATTTCGAGACCTTTCATAGTACAGAATTTATGGAAGGAGTCCATTAAACATTGCAATCCTTTTGGGGTTTGTGAAATTAGGATGGTATCGTCAGCAAATAGGAGCGCTGGCACTGAGTCACCCCCCAACTTTGGTGCGTCATTCTGGCAGCCATTCAGATAATTAGAGAAGGGAGAGAGCATCATGCACCCTAGAGGGGCAGAAAAGGGAGAGAGAGCAGCATACACCCTGCAAGGAGGGCAGAGAAGGGAGAGAGAGCAGCATACACCCTGCAAGGAGGGCAGAGAAGGGAGAGAGAGCAGCATACACCCTGCAAGGAGGGCAGAGAAGGGAGAGAGAGCAGCATACACCCTGCAAGGAGGGCAGAGAATGGAGAGAGAGCAGCATACACCCTGCAAGGAGGGCAGAGAAGGGAGAGAGCAGCATACACCCTGCAAGGAGGGCAGAGAAGGGAGAGAGAGCAGCATACACCCTGCAAGGAGTGTAGAGAAGGGAGAGAGAGCAGCATACACCCTGCAAGGAGGACAGAGAAGGGAGAGAGAGAGCAGCATACACCCTGCAAGGAGGGCAGAGAAGGGAGAGAGCAGCATACACCCTGCAAGGAGTGTAGAGAAGGGAGAGAGCAGCAGCATACACCCTGCAAGGAGGGCAGAGAAGGGAGAGAGCAGCATACACCCTGCAAGGAGGGCAGATAAGGGAGAGAGAGCAGCATACACCCTGCAAGGAGGACAGAGAAGGGAGAGAGAGCAGCATACACCCTGAAAGGAGGGCAGAGAAGGGAGAGAGCAGCATACACCCTGCAAGGAGTGTAGAGAAGGGAGAGCGCAGCAGCATACACCCTGCAAGGAGGGCAGAGAAGGGAGAGAGCAGCATACACCCTGCAAGGAGTGTAGAGAAGGGAGAGAGAGCAGCATACACCCTGCAAGGAGGGCAGAGAAGGGAGAGAGCAGCAGCATACACCCTGCAAGGAGGGCAGAGAAGGGAGAGAGAGCAGCATACACCCTGCAAGGAGGGCAGAGAATGGAGAGAGAGCAGCATACACCCTGCAAGGAGGGCAGAGAAGGGAGAGAGAGCAGCATACTCCCTGCAAGGAGTGCAGAGAAGGGAGAGAGAGCAGCATACACCCTGCAAGGAGTGTAGAGAAGGGAGAGAGCAGCAGCATACACCCTGCAAGGAGTGTAGAGAAGGGAGAGAGCAGCAGCATACACCCTGCAAGGAGGGCAGAGAAGGGAGAGAGAGCAGCATACACTCTGCAAGGAGGGCAGAGAAGGGAGAGAGAGCACCATGCAGAGAAAGGAGAGAGAGCATTAACCTACGGAAGGCTGTCACGTATGGTTATGTGCAACGACCGTTGCCAAATGACATCGGTGTAAAGAACATAATCCCTATGTAAGCAGTCCCTTTCGTTTGAGCAGTGTAATAAACATTTCTCTCATCTTATTAAGCTTTAGAGCGGTCTGCCCATCTGTTCGGATGGCGTGAACGCGCATCACTCTTCACAGAGCAGGGGTTTTGCCTGTTGTTTTGCGCGAGTCCTATTGATGTAAATGATTCCCTAAAACGGTTTATCTTTAACTGGAGCAGAGAAGGCGCTTCGCATCCAGTGACTGTTTTCGAGGGCAGGAAAAGCCAGTAGGGTGGTCAGCTTGTGCGACCCTAGTCCTCTCCGTTTTTAGACTGAACACATGTTCTGTAGTGGGAATAAAATGATGCAAAAACAACCTTTATATTGTGTTTGACCTAAAATGTAAAGGAGCTTAACATAGCATTTCGGAGGAACAGAAAAGGAGATTGCTTCTAGACTCACATGGATTAGCTTTTGAGCACGTCTCTCGTTGATTTCCTGGTAAATTCTCCTTGGCACAATACATCATTTGAGTCCCACATTGGAATTTTGTGCTGAATTTAGGCAAGCAAACCTGAACACCTAACAGCTGCTACCCAACCACAAAACGGATTATGTAACGTTTGCCAAAACATTGGGTTCACAGCTCCGATATTATAGCGGTCTTTAATGGAAATCTAAACTAGTGAAAGGTACTTTGACATCACAATTGTTTACTGTTCCAGACATTTAATATGGAGGCCAGCGGCACTCGGCGTGTTGGTGCGTGCACATGTTTGAACTGGCACGTTTTCAAGTCATTGAGCACTTTGGCACCAAATCCCCTCCCACGGTGTCCTTGGAATCTGATTCCTTTCTGTGCTAGAATTGGCAAGAAATGGTTGTTTACCTATTCATTAAATACATTCCTCAATATTTATTTAATAGAAAGCTTTCATACCCTGCATGCTAGCTGGGCACCCTGCACTAGAGCGCTCGTGGCAAGAGAACCATCTTAGTAAAATAGTGCATAAGTGGGAAAACGGGTGCGTGCAACAACAGTGTGGTAGTAGGTACTGCTTGATATGAAAATGTTGACTTACTGGTGCTCACTACCTGGGAGTACGTACTAGTGACGGAGTAGTGTGGGTACTTTCCTACTGAAAGTATTTACAGACTCGGATTGGCCCAGGGCAATCTGGCAGTGCCCAATGGGCAGGTCTGACAGATCAGTGCGTGGCCTGTTTTTTAACAGTTTGTGTACTTTGTTTATGCCCTGTGGGCCGGTTTATACTGTTGATTTTCTTGATATTAGCACAAACATTGCCTGCAGCAAATATAAATGCCTGCAATCTCCCATACTGTGGAAAAATACTCATGCAGTGTGTCATTTCAAGCTCAAACTGGAGGGCACATGCTGATGAGCTTTGCGGGGGTCAACAGGGGGTAAAGTTTCGCACACCAGTCCATGCCCGATCACCATTGAGCCATAGTGGGTGGACCAGTTGTCTTACATTTCTGGGCTATGTCTCATTTGTCTATTATCATGGCTATGTCAATGAAGTAACTTCACCTTTGGTGTTTTCTAGGTTATCCAGTATCTTCATGTGAGCATTTTTGGGCGTCTTCTCAAGGGGGTAACCCAGACCCTGAGACAGAGAGTTAGCTATCTGTCTCCAGTTATTCACGATTCGGGGCCATTGCCACGTCATGTGATGAAAGATTTCAGCCTCTGTGGTAGAGCAGCAAAAGCAGGTTGGGATGAGTTGCTGTCCCGCGTAACATAATTGCAGGGGAGTGAGGGGGGGGGGAGGGGTGTTGTGTAGGTAATTCAATTTGATTAAGTGTGGTCTGGATGGAGGCTGTAGCGGGTCCATGCAAAGCCCCTCTTTTTTGATAAGCCGCAATATGCCTTGCAACAAACCATGCATGCACTGTCCAGTAGGCTTTATCTAAAAAGATTATTTTTAGTAACTAGCTTGTCTCATTGAAAATGCCCGAAACTTTAGCCAATGAGGTAGAGGTGGTCTGAACTCCACCCCCTACCCCTCACCTTACCGCATCCCCTGAGAACACTTTAATTGAGATTTCTACTGGACTTGGTGTATGCAGGTAATCGTCATTGAGGGCTACTCTTTTTTTCCATATTGCCACTTCAGCTGACTGAAAAATGTTTATTTCTTAACTTCCTAGACTACTTCAACTCTTAAGGCAGTTTTTCCTGTCTGGTTGAGGTATCTGGGGAAATTATTAAGCCAGGAAATTTTGTTTTACTCCATCCATGGTTGAGAAACCTGTGGGACTTGGCAATAAATGCCTTCACACAGACCATAAGCCATAGGTGTGCAAGATCTGTCAAACTTTCTATAGAAGCTCCACAGGACAGAGAGTGTCCTTTACAGACTAAATAGGGAACCCCGTTATCAGGTGAGGAATCCCCTTAGGCGTCTGCACCTTCCATCTCAAAAAGGAATTCTGACAGTGTCTGACGAGTGAGAACTTTCTCTTAAAGCTTTAGCTGAGGACCGTGCAGTAAGGGACCCCACCCCCCCTTCATGGTGCCTGAAAAGTGCAACTGCAAAGCGTTCCAAGGTGAGTCTTTCCTCCTATTCGTGCCAGTCTTATGTTGCTGTCGACAAAGACCTTGTCAAAAACATCACCCTCAACCAACAAGCCACTGGATCTCCATTCTCCAACCACTCTATTGACGACTAAACGTCCCTCAGGGATGAAGTTGTCATCACAACAGTACAGTTGAAGACTTCCTCATTGATGCCTCCACAAACAACCACCCCATAGACAAAGGCTCTATTGCCGACCACACAGTCGATGAACGCCTCCTCATATTTGACAGCTTTGGCAACTTATGTCGTTGAGTCAACCATTTTCTCACCAGTGGCAACTCCATCGGCTTCTACTCACCTTCTTTGGTCATTCTGTCCAGATAACTTCCTGCTTATACATCACCTAGGAAGGTGTCACCAAGACCAATGGAAAAGATTGTTTCATACTGACATTGAGAGACGAGATGAAGCGTCTGCTGATGAAGGGGTCTTTGAAGTTACCTATAATTGTGCTCCATCATCTTCTATAGCAGCCATGTTCCTATATCGTTTTTACTTCCAAGTGCTTGAGAATGTCCTGATAAGGCCCATGGATTGCAGTTTGAAAAGTGTTGATAATTTCAGTGCGCATCACTACAGCTTGGTGAAAAATTAGGACTTGCACGCGGTTCGATATAATTGCAGGCCATATTAGTCCATTAAGATATTTAACTTCTACAACACAACATTGTTCTAACTAAGAACCATGGACTTTTGATTGTTTTCACACAAGAACTCAAATACTTATAAAAATTATTTTAGAGCATACATTTTTTTCTGTAGCAATATTTCCACTTATTGGAATACATTGAATGGTACTTTAAAACTAAGAATTATATTTGTGGTGGCATACATTCTCATCTGTATTGTCAATTAATTTACATTAAACTCTTTTTCTGTAAAATACCAATTTTCCCCTGGAGAGTATCCCTCACTTTTTGAGAAACATACAGTGCAGCAGAGAACACACCACTTTGCTTGACTGTTCATGCAAAAATGGATTCATAGTACCACAGGGGAGCTCAAAATCGCAACCTCAATCAGTCGAATGGTTGCGTGTTACTCCCAGATGTGGAGGGTCACCATATGGATGCTTTTAGAAATCAAGCCTCATCTTTGGCAGCAGCCCCAATCGCTGCATCCATTCCCTAGCCATCCCAGGAAGAAAGGACAGACCTATGTGGAATGGCATAGCAAATTAAGTGGAGTTGATATTGTAAGAAAAGAGGGCGGAAGCCAAGCCAATCCTCCATGAAGGAGAGCTAATGTCAGCGCTACTTATTGATATTTTGATGGAAATTTCCAATATGGGGTTCAATCAGCTGGCAGGCACTGCCATCCTGCTACGCTATAGCTAGCTCAGATGCACCTCTTTTTGTCGAGAAGTACAACCTTATACTGGATTTAAAATACCAAGAGGAAGGGCGTGGCCAAGATGGCGGGCTGGTGAGACTAGTTTCCCTGGTCACATTAGCGCCTTAGACCCCACAGGCGCCCACATATCTGCAGGAAAAGCAGGCGTCCTACTTGGGGCACCCCCGGACGCATGAAATATGGAGCTGGGTGCCCGATCGACAGATTCAGAGGGCCCTCATACACAGAGCAGCCGGACTAGAAAATGGCCCCTGGACCCAGACGGGCCTGCTGGCGCAGCGAACGGCTCCCAGCGGTGCAGCGGCCCGGCCTTACATTCCGACAACATACTGCGAGGTGAGGGGGTCGGCGCAAGGCTGTCACAGTGCGCCGGAGGACGGGCGAGATAGGGAGCCCGGCGGCGGCGCAGCCACTGTAACGGCAAGCAGAGGCCCTTTTGACTACTGAAGCTGGCGGGGCCGGTTGGGCCGCGCTCCGAAGAAGCGTGCTTCTAGGACGGGCAGAGCCGCTGCGCTGTGCCTTGTGGCAGCCGGAATTCGTCCAGCGGTACCGACTGGCGGAAGTAGAGGAGCGCTTCTGAGTAGTCGAAAGAGTGGTCTGGCGCAAGCTCTGCATCGGAGGCAGCAACAGCCAGGAGAAGCGGCACCGCCCCAGAGAGGCCCGGAAAGGTGCGGGCAGCCCCGGTGTTAAGTGATGGCTCGGGGAGGAGGAGGACAGAGGGGCGGCTTCTACGACCCCAGGACCTGGAAGCAGCAGAGAGGACCACCGGGCGGTGCGGGACTGGTGATACAGGCTGACCCGGGCCCTGTGGTAATCCTTCAGGGGCGACCGCTCTCTCGGGGCAGCGGGGCCCTCCGGCCCAGTTTCGTCCAGGGACGGGAGGGCGCCTTTTGAACCTGGCGTGGCCACAGCTTGAAGTGGGGCCAGACGCGGCCTAGCACTACCCAGATATAGTGCACCACCGGGGCCCAACGTAATCATCCAGTCCCACAAGACTCCAACTTGTCCACCCACCTGGAGGGGGACATTGAGGTGACGGCCTTGCTGAGGCAGAGTGCTGGGGTGGACCGGTGGGGCACGGAACGTCGGCGAGAAGGGGAATCGCGACAAGAGACAGGGCCCCCATAGTGAACGTTCGTGGAGGGGCGGCTCAAGACCTCCAACACTGGGTTCTGAGTCCAGTGCAAGCACCGGCAGAAGAGGAGTTTGTGAGGCCTAGCAGCACAAGACGACAGTGGGGCACTGACGATCAACGGGGTGACCTGCATTGCTGGGGGCCCAACTCACAGCATTTCGGCCAGGGTAATCGACTGGCGCATGTGGGCTTCAGGATTGAGGAGAGTGGCCACATAGCTGGGGTTGATCCCACTTCATTGGTCGATTACTGACAGAGCGCCGCACCTAGGAGACGGCTCTGACCTCCCGAGGCTCAAGACCCAGGTGGAGAAACGGATGGATCTGGTAGGGGAAGCGGGGGTCTCGGGCCCTGACACGGGACGAGCGAGCCCGGAGGGCAACGGTTGACATAACTGGAGACACGATCATCCGGCCAAGCACATTGGCTAGCGAGCGCAGGGCACGTTAGAGGCACAGGACGACTATGGGAGTAGAGGGCCTGTGGTAGTCCAGGAAGCAAAGAGGACCAGTCCTCTCCTGGATTCCGGGCCCAGACACAGTTGTGTCCTTGGTGAGAGGGAAAAAGGACCAGACACTGAAAGATAGGCTATCTAAAGGCTCCCTGTCTGGGGAGAAGGAGGGCCGGTCGCCCCGACTGCGAAATCGCATCTGGAAACGGAGGGTGCGGACATCCCAATTACTCGCTCCTTCTTGGAGACACTCTTTAATACTTTGAGGGATGACTTCCAGATGCTCAAAAATTAGGTGACTGGAGAGATGAAGGAGATACGCCGCGATGTGGATGCGATTAGCCACCATAGAGGAACAGGAGCAGACTAGAAAGTGGTGCAGCTCCAACAAGTGGTGATCCGCTTACGTGAACAATAGATTGACCTGCAAGCGCACACGGAGGACCTTGAAAACTCCTCTAGGCGGAATAACATCTGAGTGCGGGGAGTTCCTTCGGACGAAGAGGGATCCAACATGGTTCTATACCTGCAGGGAATGTTCCGGGACATCCTGGGAGGTCTGCCAGACTTTGAGATCCGTATTGACTGTGCGCACAGAGTGGGATTGAGAAGACGGGCCCCCACCGGACATCTTAGCCTTCCTTCTGGATTTCCCCCTCAAGGAGCGCATCTTAACGGAGGCCAGGGCGAAACAACCGGTCAAGTACCAGGGGCATCCAATCGCTCTCTACCAAGATTTGGCCTCCATTACTTTGCAGAAGAGGAGAGAGTTTAAATGGGTGACCGCACGCACACCTGAGGGAACAAGGGGCGGCTTACTCTTGGGGCCATCCTTTTCGCTTGATTTTCAAATGGAACAGTAAGCTTTATCAGATCAGATCTCTACAAGACGCTTGCAAGATCCTAGAACTGGAGTACCACAGCCCGGAAGAAGCCAGCCGGGAACAGCGGCCATCAGGGGAGCGGCGGTGCGGAGAAATTCGCCTACTCACGGGCTGCGGCCGGATCCCAACACCATAGCGCAGGAGCGGCAGGCGGCTTTGGAAACGGTCCTTAAGGACACAGCATCTCAAGACGGCTTGTGATTTAAGAAGGGGCTATCATATGCATTGCAGTTATGAAGGGCCAGGGGGGAAGGGAGCTGCTTGGGGCGGGGGGCCGGTGAACCTTGGACCACAACATGCTCCCTGTTTCTTCTTTTTCCAAGTACCCGCGACTTCAATTAGGGGGTTGGGGACTCTAGGTTGGGGTTAGGGTGGGGGAGGGTGGGGAACTGGTGTGCTACAGAAATGGGCACGGCGGAAGGTGTTAAAGGCAGGGTCACTTAGAGCAGCGGCAGCAGAGGACACACACGCACGTGGTGAGATCAGGGACACCCGGACGAAGCAGATAGGTAAGACTTCAGTCTCATGCCACACTCCACACTTCAAGTAGTCGCCATCAATGTGAAGGGGCTTAACAATCCTATTATACGGAATTCCATATTGACCTATCTGGCGAACCTGGGGGCAGATGTGTGTCTCATTCAGGAGACCCATCTCCTCCCCAAAGATTGGTGTCTGATGAAGTCCAGGGCTTTTCCCCAACAATTCTTTTCTTCCACGGTGGACAAAAAAGCGGGGGTGACCATACTAGTCGCCAAGCAATTTGCCGGATAAGTAGGGGATAAAATGGCGGAAGTTAATGGCCGCCTCTTAGCTTTTAGGTTCTGGATAGGGAGATAGCCCATCCTGGTGGGATCTATTTATGCGCCCAACTCGGGACAGGAGAAATTCCTGACAGCGACTTTCTCCGAGGTCCTGAGCTTGCAAGAGTGGCGGGTATTGGTAGGTGGGGATCTAAATTTAGTCATGGACACCACATTAGATAGAGCCAGTCACTTATACGCCCAAACTGGAGCACTGTCCAGTGCAGGGAAGGAATGGCTACAATCTAGGGGACTGGTGGACATCTGGCAGGTAGATCACCCACACTCTTCTCAATTTTCTTTTTATTCGACTGGACTACCTGCTAGGCACGACCAAACTGAATGACTTAGTGGACGAGGAAGACATCATCCCGGCAGCACTCTCGGATCACGACACAGTGACTATTAGGGTACCCCCAATACATAGACAGAAAGGGGGTTGGCGACTTCGGGAAAGCATGTTGCACAGAGAGGGAGTGACAAAACAGATTCATAAATGTATTAGACTACTTGGCACTGAACGACTCCCCCAACACTTCCCTACCCACCTTATGGGGGGCCCTCAAAGCGGTGATGCGTGGGGAACTGATAGCCATCTCTGCAGCTGAGAATAGAGAGCGTAAGGACAATCAGGAACTTCTCACGGCTCAAGTGCTGGAGCTAGAAATGGTGCATGGCAGGACAGGCGCGCCTAGGGTTGGGCGCCAACTGAAGGCGTCAAGGGCCCAACTGGCCGGGCTCGATTTGGATAGGGCCAAATACGCGGCCCTCCGACTCAAGCACTCCTATATCGGGGGGGGATAAGATGGGGCGTATGTTGGCGAGTATACTTCAGACCCGCATCCAGCAGACGAAGGTCCTGTCTCTCCAGAATGCTAAAGGGGAGATGGTAGAAGGGGCGCTGAGATTGCGGGGGCTTTTCAGGAATTCTACTCTGCCCTCTACCAGAGGGATACGCACCCAGGCCCCAATATAGACTCATACCTGCACGGAGCAAACACAACAGCACTAACTATCTGTCCCTATTGGCAACGAAATGACCTGTTCGAAGTATCATCACCTTCTCCGACGCAGAGTCAGGCGGGACCCGTGGGGCTACCTGAGTGGATTTCAGGTTGTCGATCCCTATATTGGCCAAAACTGAGACAGGCCCTAAGCACACCAGTTCAGGGGAGGGAGGGGTAGGGGCTGGCGGGTCGTTACTGTTTTGTTAATTTCCTGACATGACTGTGTGGGGAAAACCTTGTGACACGCTGCGGCAGGAAACAACCTCATGGAAGTACCCTATGGACACTGGAGGGCCTTTACACAGATAAATCTGATTGCAGTGTATGCCTGGGAGGGGAGGAAACAACGAGTTTTGGGTACGGGGCTATCAGATGTGTATGTGGTTTCCTTATTGCAGAATGAAATCAAACAAAGTTAAACATAAAATTCCAAGAGGAGACTTTGTTTGGACTCTGACTGCTAGGTAAATATGGATCCTCCTAGCGATTTGTGCCCCTCCCAACATTCTCCCCCGTCTTGCTCAAATGGGTTGGTGCAAGAATTTCTGTTTCGTTACTGAAAGAATAAAGAACAAAGACGAGGATGAACATATGTACCTAGTCCATACTCCACTGAGGAGCTAACACAAGAAAGGAAGGGAAACTAGAGAGCTAAGCAATCGAAAGATGGCAGATAAAAGTGACAACATAAACAACTAATGGTATGCTGTGGACAAGTTGCAAGAGAGCTGAATGGTAAACGATGTTGCACAGCACTTGCCCTATATTGGTGAGACCTAAAAAATGGTAAGGTACCCTGATCCAACCGGCAACAACAAAAAATAAGACATTTACCTTGTGATGGGATTTACCTCTAGTGTTGAATTTCCCTTCCTTGTGGGAAATAGTACTACCTTGTTGAGGGCTTGAGTGACGTGAGTGTCAGTTGAAAACTTTCACCACTAATTGTTGTTTTTGTTTTCCTTGGAAGATTAATTAGTATTGTGGGCTGCTGTGCTTTTAAGGACTATCCAGGCATATCCTCATTTTTTCAGAAATACAGCAAGGATGCCGTGAGCAAGGAAAATGACCCTTTTGACTGTTGAGGTATTAAATACTGCAATCATCTTGGTTCAGTGGGCTACTCAGGGCTGCACCTGGTGCAACAATGATAGCTGTGCCCCTGAATGTACTTTTAGTACCATGGAAGTAAAAGCATTTTACAGCTAACAAGTTGAACAGCTATCCAAACAGATGTTGTTTGCTAACATAAGAAGTGGTCTTAAACCAACTAGTTGAGACAAATGAGCGACTTGGTGAAGGGGGTAACTTAAATGTGAAGAACAAATACAAAATAGGTCAATATAATACATATGGGATCCGTAGAACAACCGAAAATTAGAATGCAAACTATGATTCCTGTTCCCAACCAAATGCATTATTTATCCAGAAGTTCAAAGTAGGAGTTGTCAACTGTGCTTCTTACCAAGCTGAAGGCTACATACATGAAGTGAATTTTACATTTTGTATTTAAGGTGCTGTATAGCTAAATTGTGCTTTGTTTAATGATGTTTACCTTCACTGTTCTAGATGAAAGCTTTTCTGTTAAGCACAACAAAGAATTTCTACTGTCAATGGCCAACAGAGGGAAGGACACAAATGGTTCACAATTCTTCATGTAAGTATGGTTGACCTAAAATGTTATATTTATTATGGTTTTCCCTAGATTGAATCGGGGTTTATTATCTGTACTCTAGCTTTGTTATTTATTGTAGTATTTGATTATGCCAATTGTGGGAGCATCTTTGTAGGAAAGGGACCCTTTTTGACATGGTCACTCCCACTTTTTGCTTGGTATTTGATGCAATTTTGTCTTTAGTGCACTGGATTCCTGCTAAACAGGACCCCAATGCCAGTACTCCTTCCCTAAAACAAGGTAACTGATTGTTTCCCAGTTGGTCAGACCTTTAGTACCTCTGTAAGTTCCTAGTAAATGGTACCACTGGTAGCTAGGGTATGGGTATTAAAGAGGGTCCCAAAGGACTACAGCATGTATTGTGCCTCCCAAAGCGACCCATTCCCAATCTCATGCAGACTGCCAATGCAGGTTGCGTGAAATGGTGCACAGAAATGCGAAAACACAACATGGCACTCACACGGTGTGCCATGCCCCCAGACACTGCATGCAATATATGTAAGTCACCCTATAGGCAGGCCTTCTAGCCCTAAGGCAGATTGCAATATATTACATGTGAGGACACATCTGCATGATCAGATATGCCCCTGTGCTGTCTAGTTCAATTGCTAGATAGTACAAATGAGGAGGGAAGCTATCTTAAGTATATGTACTAGGCACTAGTCCTTAAGAGTTCTCCAGCTACATGATGGCATCACTGAAACCCATGACGTTTGGTATCCGACATCTCGTGTTTATAAATCCATACTGATACCAGTAGTGGATTTATTAAGATATACATCCAGAGGGCAGCTTAGAGGTGCCCCCTGAAAACCTAACAGGCTTTTAGTGTGTTGGCTGATTTGTATTGTCCAGTCTGTCACCACAGACTGGTTTCTGACCCCCTGGAGGTCAGAGCCCACGCTCTCAGAGGTTAGAAACAATGCTTGCTTTGGCAGGAAGTGTTTACACCTCCTCCAGCAGGATAGCTAGTGAATCTGCACACAAAGGCCAGAGGCTTCAAAGCCTCTGCCGCCTTTGATATGCGACCCCCTGCTTCTCCCAGACCTGGGAGATGGCGCCCCCTGGCCTGAGGCCCACCTGGCACCAGGACAGGTGGGTAATTAGCTATGCAAGGTGTTGTGCACTGCCAAGCCAGTCACACCCCTAAGAGCCTGATGTGCTCCTCTATTTTGATTTTCGTGGAATTAGGAATTCTGGGACCAGGTTAGGCCCACTCCTCACATGTAGTGGTCATGTATGGGTGTAGTGACCCCAAGTGTAAGCCCATTGGATACTACCCTTCCCTTAGCACCCCTATATTGAGTATTTAGGTGCCCCCCTGACACCAGGAACTCAGATTTGCCTGACAAGAAAAGAAGGACTATGACAAGCCAAAGAAGCGAGAACTGCGGGCTATGGTTGTACTTTGGTGCCAAAACCTGCCTACCTGCTCCTGTGCCAACAATTGCGACAACCCGACTTGTCCTGCAGCTATGCATCCTCCAAAAGTCTTGCAGGTCCTCCAACACTTCGCCATGCTGTCAGCATTTCCCTTGAAGTGGAGGAGCCACTTGCCTGCAGGCACCAACCACAATGTGCGGTTCACCATATTGCTGTTCATTGGGTCCACCGACGCAGTAGCCGCCCAGGAAGCGGTCATAGTGCTCTAAGCAGTCAGATCTGTCTCCCCACCAAGTGAGAAGATGACGGGGCCATCCAAATACCTGGGGTACCGGACCCCTAGCAGCAGCTAAAGCTTGTTTGCGTCCAGTCAAGACTCCTTTGACGCAGAGGCCGACCAGCCTCTTCTCAGTGCAACTGAAAATTGCTCACAGAATGATTCTGAACCAGTAGTGAAGGGGATGCTGAAGAAGTTACTTAATGAGGGAGCTTCAACTATGAACAATGATATCACTGCCACTGGCAAAGGAACATCCACAGTGAACAGATGACCATCAATAAAGATGAGAATCCTCTGGTAGTACGTCAACTGAAGTATAGCTAGTGGAAAAGACTTTTAGGGAAGAGATGGTGAACAGTTCACGTGTTGATAAATTAGATTGCTTATATGAACCCAATACACTAAATTTCTTAGCAAAACCTTACAATAAAACTGTGACCTTCATATGAAATTTGTTTACATGATTTAAAGAAATACTAAAACTTTTTTTACAACTTTTCCCTAAGCTAATTGGCTAGGTGAGGTCAAATCCAGTGGTGGGGATGGGGCTTAAAAGGCTATGTATGGAGTGGTAGTGTTTTCTCCTTGCCAATGCCTATCTGAATCCATTAGAGTCTCACCTTCCTTATGGATCAGGAACTGGTGCATTATTTGTACGAAATTTACTTGGGCAATATTGGTTTCTTTAACAGTCACCTAATACTGTGATACAAATACCTTCAGCTGCACGAGTAGATGGCTTGAGAATCAGGTAGTCACCAAGAATTCACCTTCTGCTTGTTAAATGTAGAGGGCTACTGGTGAATATTGAAACATGTAACATCCATT
Source organism: Triturus cristatus (assembly GCF_964204655.1). NCBI lineage: Eukaryota > Metazoa > Chordata > Amphibia > Caudata > Salamandridae > Triturus > Triturus cristatus. The sequence goes on along the minus strand of NC_140583.1, from coordinate 873,924,938 downwards.
CGACTTTTGTAGTAAAGTGATATTAATGTGCAATATCTTATTGTTGAAAAATTACATTTAAATTTAGATACACACCTTTTGGCTGTGCTTTCATTGGATTTGTGTTTTTCTTTCCTTTTAGAGGCGTTAACTGTGTTTTCTCTGCTTCTTTGTTTTAACCCTTTATTCTGATGGTACGAATAGAACAACCAAACCAACACCTCATTTAGATGGGTAAATATCGCATCCTTTTTTACTTACTGTGTTTAAGTGTGCATTTAGGTCTCTTTATGGGAGTGAATGTTAATCATTTTCTTTGTTTTTCACCCTCAGTCTACATGTTGTCTTCGGACAAGTAATTTCCGGACAGGAGATTGTGAGAGAAATTGAAAGCCAGAAAACTGACGCTTCCAGCAAGCCACAGGCAGAAGTACGGATACTTAATTGTGGAGAACTCATTCAGAAGCCCAAAGGTGTGTTTTATGTAATGTTTCTTCCCAAAGTAAACAATTATTGTTTTGTTGTTGAATGCCGCTACCCATAAATTCTTCAAACTAGGAAAACTATATGACTTTGACACAATTTTGGTGTAACCCTCTGCAGTTGTATCTTGCTTAATATTTGATGGCCTTTAGTTTTCATATAGCTTTTACCAATTGGTGGTATGATTTGGGAAGCACAAATTGAGAATGATTACCTTTGTCAGCATAAGTAAGTTCATGGGGTACTTGTCAAACCACATATTAGGACTGGGTCTATTTGGTTTTTAGTAATTCTGCTGTTTCTAAGCGTTCTGAAACAAACCCCCTATAGAAATTAACAGGCTGATGTACTCCTCGCCAGACTCATTCAGTACTGCCATGAATCCATATTGTGTTGCAGGTGCGGGGTGTATTCTGTGGATCTTGGCTGACGTGAGATAGGCCCTGTGGAGGATGTTATGCTGTATGAATCGGAAGGCCCTGTGGAGGATGTTATGCTGTATGTATCGGAATTTAGCATTTTGTGGGACCTTGCGCGAATAGATGGGGCCCTGTGCCACCCTTCGTGGCTCAGGGGCTGCCCCAAATCTCGCTCCCACTGCAGATGCAGGGTGGCCAGGGGAGCCGCGGTTCTACCCGGAATGGCCCTGACTATCAAAGATATGAGCTGACTCCCACTGTCAAATGTGCAAAGTGCTGTGCGAGTGGTGGATTCCGTGTCCAACTCCATTCTCTTTTATTAGACTACTTCTCCGCCTTTCAACACTTGATGTCCACGAGCTTTCCAATGCGTAACCCTGGCAAGATCATGTTAGTCTACCTTTTTCTTCATTTAATCTTTGATAGATTCATGTGCTTGAATAATTCCCTTTCATCCCCATTCTAAGACAAACACATTAAAAGAGCAGCCTTCCCAGAGCGGTTCGCAATCTTTATAGAATAATAAATCATCTCAGACTTCTAAACTAGACTGTGCCCCTTTCCATTGCACAAACATTTTCCTTAATAGTGGTCTGAATTGACCTCAAATCATCCTTACATTGGAGCGCAGTTTTAACAGTCCTACTACTGTGTATCTCTCTGCTTTTGACATTGTAGAGCACTCTTAATTATTAGGGGTATAGAGGGACATGTGTTCGTCTAAGCTCCATCTGCAGATCATTTCTAATCAACACTTTCTCAGCTTGCACCAGAGGATCATGAAATGCTTCAGCTGCCCTTGCTACATGTATAAAGGCAACATTCGGGTTAGTCACAGACTGGAAAAAGCCTTCTGACCTGGACTCCTGTATTGTAGGCTCCTGCCTCCTACGAGTGGACCAATGGATGTCATGACACGATCTAACTCTGTATTCAGAATTTGAAATGATCCCCTGCAGAAATTGTTCCATGTACCACACCACGTCTCCGCCTTTTCCTTGAGTTAAAACCTCTGACTGCCACCAGCATAGTGAGGTACTTGTGTTGTAGGCTACTGCCTCTTACAAGTGGATCAATGAATGTCATAACGTATATAAATGTATTGTTTGATTAATAAAAATCATTCCAATAGCGAACATGCAACAATGTAACATGTATCAAAAATAAATACAGCCTTTGATCCATTTTTAGCATAACATTTGAATAGCAAGTAGTTGGGGAAAGTTCATGCAACTTGAGTTTGGACTGCATTTGGGCCCTTTGATATAATCGTGGTTAAAACGCCGTAATAATTCATTTAGTTTTCATATCTTATTAAAATAAAAGATAAAACAGTAATCATTTCCTGGAAACCTACTGACAGGTCCATTAGCGATACATTTCAGTGTGTGAATGTCTAAACCCCAGTGCGGAATGATAAACTCTTAAAATCACACGGGGCACAGAGCCATAAAGGTCCAGAACTATCCCAATACCTGGCTCTGCCGCTATCGGAGAGTATGGTAAAATGAGCAGATTGGTGTCTCAATTGAATTAGAGCAGCCGTTTACTAGTGGGTCGTTGGTAACTCACTGGTCTCGCAGTGGGTGAGCCTTTATGCAACTCTTATAACAAACTTAGTGCACAGGATGTTAAGTATTGAATTATCCAGGTTCATAGTTATAAGAATGGCTTGTCGAGGGGTATGGACGCCAAGTTTGTTCCACTCGCCCCGTAACAAAGTCTTCCGGTCATTAAGAAATGCAGGGCAGAGACATACCACGTGCTCTATTGATTCCTTGCTGCTCCCACACCACCTACACATTGTGTTGTCATTTGTGCGGCGCCAGCCTGTTAAATGGTACAAAAAAGCCCATTCTCCCATTCTGAGGGCCAGAAATCTTTTTTTTCCAAAACACTGCGTAAGTACATGGCAGATAGGGTACTGCAGTCCCTGGCTTAGATCCTGATATAAATGTCCAGGCATGCTTGCATTGTGGCAATTGTGCTCTGTCCCAGTGGAAGGACCAGGAATGGACAATCCTTTTAATATATGTTTTGAAAGTCTGCTGGGATGGATTGGAGCTCCAGATTTCTTTTGGTTCCAGGAGTTGTAGAGAATCTTGTAAATAGCTTCTGTGTAGTCATCCCAGTTGACTAGTTGATATTTCCTGCCACAAGATAGCCTCCAGGCTTGCTTCTCTAGACATGTGTAGCTTATTGCAAAGCTTGATAAATGCTCTGGCCCCTACCGCCCTATGATCTTGGAGATCTCGTATCTGGGCAGGGGATGAGGTTTTTGGTAGACTCAGCACTTGCTTAAAAATTCTTGGTGTTATTTTAGTCACCAGGCTGTTATTTTTCCCCAGCATTATCTCCTGACCATACGAAAGGTCGTTAGAGATGTTTGCCTTCATAACAGTTATTAAAGGAATCTGGCTTGGGCCGGACAGCTGCCTTGCGAGTTTCGGAAGTGCTATGGTCAACTTAATCTGGCTTCAACCTCATCCTTTCAATGCTTTTGCTGTTATAATGCCAACTATCACTTTGATATTTCCTTGCCCCATAGGTGATGACCTTTGTCTTTAATAGATTTAATTCCAACACATTTTTAGTGGTATAAAAGGACAACCGGTCAAGTCATCGCTGTAAGCCGACCCTTGTATGGCTGAGCAGGACGAGATTGTCTGCGTACAATAAGTTGCTGATCCTTGTTCCGCCGAGTTTTGGGGGATGGTAATTGACATCTTCAAGTAGCTGCAATAGATCCGAAATAAAAAGGAGGGGCGCCAGCACACATCCTTGCTTTACTCCGCGTGATGTTTGTATTTTTCTAGAGAAGTGAGATCCATCTCCCAGTTTTATGCAGATCCATGTGTTTGTTTATAACTGGATTATAGCTTTTAAGAGTGCAGACGGAATCCCCCATTTCTGCAGCTTAGACCATAGATGTCCCCTGGGCACACGGTCGAAGGCAGCCTTGAAATCAACAAAGAAGCAATGAGTTATCACTGTCTGATTAAAAAGGTATGAGATGGTTTTTATGGCCCACGATGACAGACCTTAAAGCAACAAACTGGCGTAATATTTGGATTCAACTTCCAGAAGGGCAATCATCCTGTAGTTTTTGGGTCTGATCTCTTGCCACCTTTGTATATTGGATGTATGATTGCTCCACGCCAGGAATCCAGGATGAGCTGATTAGACCTGCAGTATCTAAATAAAGGTGCCATGGTGTTTAGCCCAGAGATCAGTATCCTGTTGATACAGAGCCTGGGGTAGACCATTTGGGCCGGGGGCCCCATCTGAGTGACCTTTGGTAATAATTTGTGCTGTTCGAGTCGTTACAGCTTCTAATGTTATTGATACCGGTTGGCGGGTGTCATATTTTTCAAGCGGCGATTTGGTTTCAGTTTCTGTTGATGGTATGATTACCAGATCTTCTATTTGCTCAGATATTCCGGCTTGGGCGATGCCTGGGGCAAACTGAATTTGACTTGAGTTGAACTGAATGGCCAATGTTGAAAATTTGGCCAATGGGCCTTCTTCGTTTTCTGATATTTCAAAATGAGCAGATAAGAAGGATATCCATTCATCTTCATGGATATTTGCGCTGCTTTGTCCTCCTTGATTATATGTTCTCCCATTCACGAGGGACCAAAATGTCTTTAGCTATGATTTTTACTTGCATGTACTAATTTTGTCCAAAACTATTCAGACCTTTTTTTTCCCTAGAAATATTGCTTGCCTAAATACTTTATTAGCTTGCTTGTAGATGTTAAGTAGCAAGCCGTCCATTAGGGACATCCGTACTTGTCTAAATGCGGAGTGACGTAAGGTTTTCAATTTCCTAATTTCAACGGTTGTGTTTGCTTGGTTACCTGCTTTGATTTTTGAGTTTATGAAAAAAAAAATTGAGCAACTGACTAGAACAATCCTGCCATGATGTAGTAAGCGGGGTATCATCAAGGCTCCTTGCATCGAGCTGCGCTCTACTTTTTGTCATTATTTTCAGTTTCGTAGAGTCTGACCATTTTAGCCTTTTAAGGTTCTCTGTGTGAATTCCTCTTGTTGTCCGGTTTGTCACCGCATGCCGTGCTACTTGGAAGCTCATGGTGATTACTTGAGGTCGATGGTCACTGTCTCCTCATGCAACAATGGTGTAGTTTTCATAAAATCAGTTAATGCTTACTATTGAGATATTGAAATCCTCATCTACAGAACTTGATCCATGTACCTCCCGGAGTGCCTCCCGGAGTTACTACCTCCACTGACTTCCACCAACAAACTGAGGAACTTTGGGGTGATCATGGACCCAGATCTCTCTCCGCTTCGTCAGGTTATCCTGTTAGTCAAAACATCTTTCCGATTAGGACTATGCTTTGCTTCTTCCCATACCTGGGGTCCCCACAGGGTACAGTCCATCATTGTCTTGTTCTTCTGTCATCTAGATTCCAACAATAGAATATACTTTGGTGCATTGGTTTGTGTCCTGCTTAGCCATTGGGGTCTTCAGAACACTGCCATCTCCACCTTACTACCCCCTCCTTTCAAGATAGTCCATGACTATCTTGAAAGGAGGGGGTAGACCCCAGTGTTCGTAGTGGCACATCCATTTTTAGTAGCTTAAACTCCACATCTTCCTCACTGACATGCCTAAACTCCACACTGTTATCCTCACATAAGACATTATAAACTTGCCATACAGGTGCAATATGAATACTTCTGACTAACATGCCTGAGTATGGTGCCAAGTCTGGAGTAACAAAACGGGTGTGCCCCTCAGGCAAGCTTCAAACACAGATCATACTATAAACCTACACTCCAATAATCTCCATAATCTCCAATAAACACAGCAATACCAACTGAGGCTCAGATGGAACCATGCAGTCAATCACTTCACCAAGTGCAGGGCTTATGGTACTCCAGTATCTCACCGCGATTGGGCATGTCCAGATCATGTGGAAAAAGTTTCCCTCTGCAGACTCGCATCTAATACAAGATTGGAGTTCGTGCTCTGCCCCTGCGCCAGAGGTGCTTCGGTGGGTAGTAGTATCTATGCAAATATTTAAACTTGATGAAGCACACCCGTGATGACTCCACCAAACACCACAGTCCATCATGACCTCCCTCCAGTCATCATTATCTAACTCACCCACACCTAATTACCTTCTACTATTTAGCACTAGTTTGTCTTCTAGGGAAATACGGTCTCAAACCGCCCTAATCTGTCTGCATGAACCGCTACGGCATGTCTCAGCTGAAGACATCGAAAAAACCGGAAGTTATTGTAGGAAGCTGGCTCTTTATGTGATATATAAAAAAATCTGATATACCATTTAAAGAGTCCAGTGGTTTCCTTACTAGTGGACAAGGACTTGCTATGCCATCCCAAAATGCTCTATCAGGTGGTAGCGTGTCCGATCAGCCTGAGGCTTAACACAGGATTGCATGACATTTGCTCACAATGATTAATAAATGATACACACGACTCAAGAAGGAGATCCACGCCAATTTATACAAATACCAAGTACCTTTATATATTTTTAGGCATCAATGACAAATGCACCTAATTCTTTTTTAAACATACATTCTTTTCACTTTAAAAAGTGGACACAGTGGAATTTCTGAGTTCTGCAATGTTATCATATGGAAGGTAGAACAAGTTCTGCAAGTAGGTATAGTGCAGCGACTTACACGACCAGTCTCCAGGAGTTAAGGTGAGTGATGGGCAAGGTTTAGAAAAGTGCCCCTTTTTGCATGATGTTTGATGCTTCTTGACTAAGTGTACCCTGGGTTCCTGCTAATGGTACCCAAGGCCTGTGTTCTTTCCCTAAAACTGTAACTTTGTTCCCACATTGGCACTCCTCTGGCCTACATACAAGTCCCATGCAAAAGGTGCCAGGGGCAACAAGGGCCTTGTAGCCAGAGAAAGTCTCTAAAGACTGAATCATATATTTTTCCACCCTCAGAGACTCCGACCCGTACACACTGCCACAGCAGTCTGGGTGCCAGGGGCAGACCCTACCACTACAAGTCGACATGGCACACATCCTGGTGTACCATGCCCACCAAAGCACTGCCAGTGGCATAGATCAGTCACTCCTCTAGCAGGCCTTACAGCCCTAAAGCAGGGTGCACTATCCCACAGGTGCGGGCACAGTGGCATGAGCCCTGGGCCCCTACAGTACCTGTGCCATTCACAGGTATTGTGAGTGTAGTGAAGTCATTGTAAACCATGGGCTGGGACTTTGGCACCCCAAACTTCACAGCTCCATGATGGGTTCACTGAAGACTGAGAAGTTTGATTCAAACTTCTCAGCCCATTAAACCCACACTGATGCCAGTGTTGGATTTAATACCAAATACGCTCAGAGGGCATCTTAGAGATGCCCCCTGAAAAACGACCTAACTCTAGTATCCTGGCTGAGTGGCTGCTCGCCAGCTGCCAGACCCAGACATGTTTTTGGACGCCTGGGTCGAGATCCTCCTACTCTCGGGGTCCTGAAACAAAGCTCAGCCTCCTCCCACAGGATGGGCAGGGTCCACGTAGGGGCAACTACAAAAGGTCTGCCACCTTTGTTAGCTGATCCTGCATTTGGCTGCTCCCAGCAACTGGCCCCCACTGGTTCTAGCCCCAACTTTTGGGAGGGAGTATTGGGGGCGGGGGGGGAACTAAGATAGGAGGAGAGGTGTGCCCACCTTTGCCAACTCCACCCCTCCGGCGAAGGAGGTGAGGCGAAGCACATCTCTTAGTCCCCGCCATCTTGAAGATGTGGGGGGGACCCAGTCAACCTGGGAGAGGCTTGAGCCCCCCTCCCACTGGAGGGTGGCATAATAGGGGGTGTACCCACACCAAGGAAGGGACCCATTGGTCCTGACCTGTGCCTCCTTGAAACACCGCTAAACTTAGTATTTAGAGGTGACCCCGAACCTTGCCTCCTCAGACAAGAAAGAAGAAGGGTCCAAGAGCCATGCTGAAGGAAGAAAAGGAGGACACCAACGGCCTTGGCCCCAACACTACTGGCCTGTCCTGACCTCGACCTGCTCCAACAGAACCCCACTGTGTCCAGATGCCAGCAGTCCCCCAGAACCCAGAGGACCTACCCTGCCTTCCCTACAAAGACTCTATCTCCCATGAGCACCGGACTTGCTCGAGAAACAAACTCTGACCTCCAGGAATCCTCCTTGCCCAAACCTGCAGTCTTTGTTCCAATTGGAAAGCTCCCTTTGAAAGTAACAGGGCACCCAACGCCAACTCAGCACCCCTCTGCCCCTGTGCCGCTGTGGATGCACCCTGTTTGCTAACTCGGATCCCCCTTTGCCCTGAGCTTAACATTAAGTGGCTTTGCTCACTTAACCCAGTGGCTTGCCCGAGAGCAGCCACCAACCGATGGCCCCTTAGCACCAAAGGCTAGCATTGGGCCTCAGCACTCTGCACCCGGCCGCCCTAGTGCTGCTGATGGTACTCTTTGAGTACATCCTTGACCCTGGGGAACCCTTGTTCTAACCCCAGAAACTCAACCCTTAAAACCAATTGCTTACCTGCAAACCGATAATCACATTTTATTCCATAAGATTGCATTGACTGTTTTTCCTCTGAAAAAGTTCTAAGTGGCGAGGTGTGTGTGCATGAAAACCCAAGCAACTGTGTTTTCATGCAAAAGTGTTTTACTTACCTTTGTCTAGGAACTGTCCGGGTGTGATATCTAGGAATACAACACTGAGCAGAAAAGGTAATCTCAAAGGTACTCTAGCAAAGTAGTTTCATCCAGTTTGCATATTATTATCAACCATTTTACTTACCTGTACCAAGTCCTGCTTGGTTCTAAAAAATAAAATACAACTAAAGAAATATTTTTTTATACAAACAATTGGTCTGAGTTCAGTCTTTGAGTGTGTGATATTATTTCTTGCCTGAGTGTGTACAATAAATGCTTAACACTACCCTTCTGACAAAGCCTTACTGATCGCTCACACTACCACAAAAAGAGAGTAAGGTGTTATTTACTTTTACCTCTGTAAGCCTTTGTGGGATCCACTGGACTCTGTGCACACTATGCCTTACTTTGGTATAGTATATACAGAGGCAGCTTCCTACACAAGGTCCAAGGCAGCACCAGCAGTACACCACCAGTGGGACGGGGGCGGCTGGGTACAGGGTGCAAAACAGCATCATGAGTTCAATGTATTTCAATGGAGTTCGGTGACTGCGGAAAGTGTCCAGTCGGACTAAACGAGCCAGGGGGCTCCGGCCTCACAATTCTCAGGGATGGGGGCACATTTGGTCCTCTTCTCCAAGGCCCAGGTGAGACAAATGCAGGGGTGTCCTTAGACTTCAGGTCTTTCCTTACCGTAACAGTCGCAGTTGAGGGGGCCTGTGTGCAGAGGCTGAAGGTGACACCGCGGAGTCCAGGAGGGGGGAAACCATGATGGACTTGAGCTCTGGAGGGTTGGGGGACCTTGTTGACACCAATCGCCCACTTCAACTCTGGCCGGAGCCAACAGTGCAGTGGTGACTTCAGGTGTCGGTTTTGGTGGTTCCAGGGGCCTCTGAGTCCTCCATTTTGTAGTTTCTTCAGAACAGGTCCGCTATTCACTGGAGGTCTTGAGGCTTTTTCAAAGTCAGGCAGTCTTCCCCTGTTTCTGGAGTCAACAGCTGCAGGATGAGTCAACTTTGGCATAGTTTTCGACAAGGAATGCAGACAGGCCGGCAGGGTTGGTACATGGCAGCTGCTTCTTCTCTTCTCACTGCTTTTGCTGCTCCTCTGTGTCCTCTTTCTTAGGTCATCAGGATCTGCTTCTCTGGTGCCAAGGGCTCCCCTAAATACTAAATGTACGGGTGTTGGGGGAATGTAGAGTAGTAGCCATGGGCTACTGACCCTTGTGAGCACGGTGCCGCCCATATGACCACTTTCTCTGAGAAGTGGTCATAACCCTGTCCCAAAAGTCCTAAGTATGTCATTACAAAGATGGCCACTTCTGAAACACCTTGTCCTCCTCACAGTAGCCCACCTATGGGGTGGTACTAGCCTGGAGGTGGCACTTTTACGTGAATAGCTAATTTTCCCACCTGTCCAGGTGCCAAAGGGGCTTTGGACAGGGAGGGTGGCTTCCTCTCCTGTGAGGGGAGCCAGATTCAAATTTCAAAGACAGCAGCTTCTTTGAAGCTTGCTGGCCCAAGGAGGCTAATTAGCAGGTCATCCCGTGGGAGGGGGTGTTATGCCCTCTTCCCGGGCAGTCTTTTGTTCTGGGCCTCCTGAGAGCAAAGGCTCTCACCCTCAGGTGGCAGGCTGACAGAAACCAGTCCGCAAGGACACCAGAGGCTGGTAGGTTTTCATAGGGCACCTCTTAGGTGCCCTCTGGGTGCATGTATTGGTAAATCCAACAGTGGCATCAGTGTAGGTTTACCAATACGAGATGTTTGATACAAAACATCCCTATTTTGAATTTGATTTATAAGGATCCCTCCCCCTGCGAGCCCTTAACTTTATCAAACCCCGTTGATTGAGTTATCTAGGAGTAGAGCACCAAGCATTCCATATAAACGTTGAAGATGAAAGGAGACTGTATGTAACGCTGGGGGACTCCGCAAATGATAGGGATCTTTTGTGACCAGGAGGTGCATTTTTATACAAACTGATATTGGTTGGAAAGGTGAAATAGTAGAGGAAGCGGATGGCATTGTTGGTGAATGCCATCTGAGACTCCAGGTTATGTATGTGGATGGGATAGTTGACTGTGCCAAAGTTAGATGAGAAATCTAGCAATATAAGGAGGCACCAGTCATCTTTATCTGTGGTCAAGAGGACATTGTCTACTATGTGTAAGTTATCAGCCTCCGTGCTGCACCTTGATCTAAAGCCAAGCTGGTAGTTATGCAGGAGATTGTCAGCATTCATGTGATAGTGGAGTTGCACATAAACAGTTTTTTCAGTTGTCTTGCTGAGGAATGCTGTGTGAGTAATGGGTTGGTAGTTGTAGAGGTCAACAGGGTATAGTGTAGGTTCCTGTTAGACTTGGGGGTCTCTAGTTGGCACAGGTATGCACTTGTGACAAATAGGGACCCTTGCCTCTAGTCAGGGTAAGGGGGTACACTCCCAAAATAACCCCTGCTCACCCCCTTAGTAGCTTGGCACGAGCAGACAGGCATATCTCTGAGGCAGTGTGTAAAGCATTTGTGAACACATACAGTAATCAAGTGACAACACCACAGATGGACACCACACAGGTTTTATATAAAAAATAAGTATTCTTTATATAGACTTACCACAAGACCATAAACGACAAAAATCCACAATACTTTTACTTTAAGATGGTAGAATTTAGCTTAGTTCTCTTTAGTTCTTAAATGCGACACTTTAAGTCAGTGTACCTTTAGATGCGACACGCAGGGCAAGGAAAGTGTTGCAACGATGTTGATGCGATGAAAGTTTGGTGCAAAGAAATAAAGACGTGAAGATCTTCCAGATGCGTTACAACAAGCAAAAAAACGATGGATTTAGGCCCAGATCTCTGTACTGGGGTGAATGTATGACATTGTTCTGCATTCTTTCCATCAATTGTTGTTTTTGCATTTGTCACCCCGAGTGGGACGGGTATGCTCAGACGTGAGTCCCGTGCTCTCCATGCCACTGGAATCAAGCTATCCTGGCTGAAGAGGGGTGAAACCCCGAAACCGGTCCTAGGATGCTTGTTTCCAGTCCAGGGAGGACCTGACTTGGCAGTTCGGGCTGGACTGTTCCCATGAGGCACAGGGTCAAGACTGATTTGCATATGGCTGGGTTCAAACTGGAATGGCATGGTGAGCAAAAAAACGATGGATTTAGGCCCAGATCTCTGTACTGGGGTGAATGTATGACATTGTTCTGCATTCTTTCCATCAATTGTTGTTTTTGCATTTGTCACCCCGAGTGGGGCGGGTATGCTCAGACGTGAGTCCCGTGCTCTCCATGCCACTGGAATCAAGCTATCCTGGCTGAAGAGGGGTGAAACCCCGAAACCGGTCCTAGGATGCTTGTTTCCAGTCCAGGGAGGACCTGACTTGGCAGTTCGGGCTGGACTGTTCCCATGAGGCACAGGGTCAAGACTGATTTGCATATGGCTGGGTTCAAACTGGAATGGCATGGTGAGCAAAAAAACGATGGATTTAGGCCCAGATCTCTGTACTGGGGTGAATGTATGACATTGTTCTGCATTCTTTCCATCAATTGTTGTTTTTGCATTTGTCACCCCGAGTGGGACGGGTATGCTCAGACGTGAGTCCCGTGCTCTCCATGCCACTGGAATCAAGCTATCCTGGCTGAAGAGGGGTGAAACCCCGAAACCGGTCCTAGGATGCTTGTTTCCAGTCCAGGGAGGACCTGACTTGGCAGTTCGGGCTGGACTGTTCCCATGAGGCACAGGGTCAAGACTGATTTGCATATGGCTGGGTTCAAACTGGAATGGCATGGTGAGCAAAAAAACGATGGATTTAGGGCCAGATCTCTGTACTGGGGTGAATGTATGACATTGTTCTGCATTCTTTCCATCAATTGTTGTTTTTGCATTTGTCACCCCGAGTGGGACGGGTATGCTCAGACGTGAGTCCCGTGCTCTCCATGCCACTGGAATCAAGCTATCCTGGCTGAAGAGGGGTGAAACCCCGAAACCGGTCCTAGGATGCTTGTTTCCAGTCCAGGGAGGACCTGACTTGGCAGTTCGGGCTGGACTGTTCCCATGAGGCACAGGGTCAAGACTGATTTGCATATGGCTGGGTTCAAACTGGAATGGCATGGTGAGCAAAAAAACGATGGATTTAGGCCCAGATCTCTGTACTGGGGTGAATGTATGACATTGTTCTGCATTCTTTCCATCAATTGTTGTTTTTGCATTTGTCACCCTGAGTGGGGCGGGTATGCTCAGACGTGAGTCCCGTGCTCTCCATGCCACTGGAATCAAGCTATCCTGGCTGAAGAGGGGTGAAACCCCGAAACCGGTCCTAGGATGCTTGTTTCCAGTCCAGGGAGGACCTGACTTGGCAGTTCGGGCTGGACTGTTCCCATGAGGCACAGGGTCAAGACTGATTTGCATATGGCTGGGTTCAAACTGGAATGGCATGGTGAGCAAAAAAACGATGGATTTAGGCCCAGATCACTGTACTGGGGTGAGTGTATGACATTGTTCTGCATTCTTTCCATCAATTGTTGTTTTTGCATTTGTCACCCCGAGTGGGACGGGTATGCTCAGACGTGAGTCCCGTGCTCTCCATGCCACTGGAATCAAGCTATCCTGGCTGAAGAGGGGTGAAACCCCGAAACCGGTCCTAGGATGCTTGTTTCCAGTCCAGGGAGGACCTGACTTGGCAGTTCGGGCTGGACTGTTCCCATGAGGCACAGGGTCAAGACTGATTTGCATATGGCTGGGTTCAAACTGGAATGGCATGGTGAGCAAAAAAACGATGGATTTAGGCCCAGATCTCTGTACTGGGGTGAATGTATGACATTGTTCTGCATTCTTTCCATCAATTGTTGTTTTTGCATTTGTCACCCCGAGTGGGACGGGTATGCTCAGACGTGAGTCCCGTGCTCTCCATGCCACTGGAATCAAGCTATCCTGGCTGAAGAGGGGTGAAACCCCGAAACCGGTCCTAGGATGCTTGTTTCCAGTCCAGGGAGGACCTGACTTGGCAGTTCGGGCTGGACTGTTCCCATGAGGCACAGGGTCAAGACTGATTTGCATATGGCTGGGTTCAAACTGGAATGGCATGGTGAGCAAAAAAACGATGGATTTAGGCCCAGATCTCTGTACTGGGGTGAATGTATGACATTGTTCTGCATTCTTTCCATCAATTGTTGTTTTTGCATTTGTCACCCCGAGTGGGACGGGTATGCTCAGACGTGAGTCCCGTGCTCTCCATGCCACTGGAATCAAGCTATCCTGGCTGAAGAGGGGTGAAACCCCGAAACCGGTCCTAGGATGCTTGTTTCCAGTCCAGGGAGGACCTGACTTGGCAGTTCGGGCTGGACTGTTCCCATGAGGCACAGGGTCAAGACTGATTTGCATATGGCTGGGTTCAAACTGGAATGGCATGGTGAGCAAAAAAACGATGGATTTAGGCCCAGATCTCTGTACTGGGGTGAATGTATGACATTGTTCTGCATTCTTTCCATCAATTGTTGTTTTTGCATTTGTCACCCCGAGTGGGACGGGTATGCTCAGACGTGAGTCCCGTGCTCTCCATGCCACTGGAATCAAGCTATCCTGGCTGAAGAGGGGTGAAACCCCGAAACCGGTCCTAGGATGCTTGTTTCCAGTCCAGGGAGGACCTGACTTGGCAGTTCGGGCTGGACTGTTCCCATGAGGCACAGGGTCAAGACTGATTTGCATATGGCTGGGTTCAAACTGGAATGGCATGGTGAGCAAAAAAACGATGGATTTAGGCCCAGATCTCTGTACTGGGGTGAATGTATGACATTGTTCTGCATTCTTTCCATCAATTGTTGTTTTTGCATTTGTCACCCCGAGTGGGACGGGTATGCTCAGACGTGAGTCCCGTGCTCTCCATGCCACTGGAATCAAGCTATCCTGGCTGAAGAGGGGTGAAACCCCGAAACCGGTCCTAGGATGCTTGTTTCCAGTCCAGGGAGGACCTGACTTGGCAGTTCGGGCTGGACTGTTCCCATGAGGCACAGGGTCAAGACTGATTTGCATATGGCTGGGTTCAAACTGGAATGGCATGGTGAGCAAAAAAACGATGGATTTAGGCCCAGATCTCTGTACTGGGGTGAATGTATGACATTGTTCTGCATTCTTTCCATCAATTGTTGTTTTTGCATTTGTCACCCCGAGTGGGGCGGGTATGCTCAGACGTGAGTCCCGTGCTCTCCATGCCACAGGAATCATGCTATTCTGGCTGAAGAGGGGTGAAACCCCGAAACCGGTCCTAGGATGCTTGTTTCCAGTCCAGGGAGGACCTGACTTGGCAGTTCGGGCTGGACTGTTCCCATGAGGCACAGGGTCAAGACTGATTTGCATATGGCTGGGTTCAAACTGGAATGGCATGGTGAGCAAAAAAACGATGGATTTAGGCCCAGATCTCTGTACTGGGGTGAGTGTATGACATTGTTCTGCATTCTTTCCATCAATTGTTGTTTTTGCATTTGTCACCCCGAGTGGGACGGGTATGCTCAGACGTGAGTCCCGTGCTCTCCATGCCACTGGAATCAAGCTATCCTGGCTGAAGAGGGGTGAAACCCCGAAACCGGTCCTAGGATGCTTGTTTCCAGTCCAGGGAGGACCTGACTTGGCAGTTCGGGCTGGACTGTTCCCATGAGGCACAGGGTCAAGACTGATTTGCATATGGCTGGGTTCAAACTGGAATGGCATGGTGAGCAAAAAAACGATGGATTTAGGCCCAGATCTCTGTACTGGGGTGAATGTATGACATTGTTCTGCATTCTTTCCATCAATTGTTGTTTTTGCATTTGTCACCCCGAGTGGGACGGGTATGCTCAGACGTGAGTCCCGTGCTCTCCATGCCACTGGAATCAAGCTATCCTGGCTGAAGAGGGGTGAAACCCCGAAACCGGTCCTAGGATGCTTGTTTCCAGTCCAGGGAGGACCTGACTTGGCAGTTCGGGCTGGACTGTTCCCATGAGGCACAGGGTCAAGACTGATTTGCATATGGCTGGGTTCAAACTGGAATGGCATGGTGAGCAAAAAAACGATGGATTTAGGCCCAGATCTCTGTACTGGGGTGAATGTATGACATTGTTCTGCATTCTTTCCATCAATTGTTGTTTTTGGATCTTCCAGATGCGGCATGCTTCTCAGATTGTTGCGAGAAGACCCGATTCGATGCGTCGGCTGCAGCGGCGACACCCCTTTACGCGATGCGACGACAACAGCTCCGACGGCGGCACGCTTTTCCGTGGATGCGAGGCGCTTTCCTTGATGCGGTGCAATGCGTCGGCTACGATGGCTGCGATGGCGACACGCTTCTACCTCGATGCGAGACTCTTCTCATGATGCGGTGCAATGTGTCAGCTACGACGGCTGCGATGGCGACACGCTTCTTCGGCGTTGCGAGACACTTCTTCGAAGATGCGAGACGCTTCCGCTCGATTCGACAACTGCAGCGGTGACACCCCTTTACGCGATGCGACGGCAACAGCTCCGACAGCGGCACGATTCTCCTTCTTGAGTCACGCTTCCAGCTCCTTGTGACACGCAGTTCCACAGAAGGCCCCAAAACAGCAGCAGGCACTTCCAGAGAACTCTAGGGAGCTGGGGGTTGAAGTCTGTTGTTCCTGAGACTTCAGCAGGAGGCAAGCTCTTTTCCAAGCCCTTGGAGGTCCTGCACAGGTTGAGCAAAAGTACACACACAGTTCCTTTTTCCTCCCTTTGGCAGTAAGGCAACCACTGCAGGCCAATCCCCCAGTTTCAGGGATAGTTTCTCCTCTTCTTCTTGGTTCCTCTCCTCAGCAGAGTTTTCTTTTTGTTTTTCCAAAGTGATCTATATTCTTGGGATCAGGCTCCCAATACTTATACCCCAAAATCCTTTGCCCGCTGAGGGCAGAGGGGCCTTTGCCTTGTTCAAACCGGTTCTGGTCCGTCCTGAAGCACTTTGTTTACCCGACTCCTCCTTTCCTTTCAGAGTTCAGGGCAAAGACATCAGACGCACCACAGGAGGTGGAGCCAGCATTGTGGAGGGAAGGCACAGCCCTATTCAGGTCCCAGGTGCAACTCCTCCCTCCCATCTAGATGCAGATCTCTCTATTCACCATTGGGTCACCTCACCCTGTCTCCTGGAATTCCCCAGCCCTGTTACTCAAACTCCAGACAAGGAATACACAGCCTAGCAGAGGCAGGTTTGAATGGTTGGACAAGAAAATGCCTACTTTCTAAAAGTATGAAAAAAGCAGCTGCGATGCACTCAAAGAATCTAGTTTAAACATGAATATACAAAACTTTTCATATAAATCAACTTATAATCATGCTGTGTGCACCAGGTTAAGGGGCTCTGCAGGCCTCTGAATACTGAAAGTGAAAATAAATACCCAGATAAATATCTGGGGATGCCCAGTGCACTACGAGAATATACAATCCAGTGTGAGTGACAACTTATGTGGATGTACAATTTTACTCCACTTGTAGAAAAAAACGCAATTAAACAATGGTCAATACAACAAGAGTTCACTGAATCAAAAAGTCAAAAAGAGAGTCCAATCAATGTTTCTTGATGATCCCAAACGATTCTTCTTTATTACTGAAGAATATCGATGAGAGGAAATCGGCAACATATACAATTAGTAATTCAAACAACCGTCTTGATTTCGGATTTCCCAATGCATTTCGGGCTATGTAGAGAAAGCCCTTCGTCAGGGGAATCTGTAGGGAATGAACAATAATAGTCTATGTACACTCGAGATCATAGCATGGACATACTGACTCATAAGAGGACAAGGAAAGAACTAGACTGAGTTCTCAATCTAGAAAAAACTAAACAGAGTTCTTAATCTTAAAAAACGAAAATTAAAAAATGAACAGATCCCCATGTGCGGTGCTAGATAATGAAAAGACACACATAACGAAAGTGCAAAACACCAGAGACCATAGTGCCAAAAAATAAGTGAAAAAAACCAGTGTGATACCTGGAGCGGTTGTAATACAAGTATCGAGGAAGCGATAACGATACACCAACGTCTCCTGGGATGCATACCCTGAGGAAATTAACAATAACATTGGTGAACCGCATGGGTGGTGAATTACTCGGGAAACCGAGTGAATAGATACTCCCTAGTTTTCAACGTTATCCATTGCATTTCAATGGCATGTGACAAAATGGAATCCAAAGTCATTGAGAATTCCTCGGTGGGGTCTTTGGCTAATGGCAAATAGGTGGAGCGATCTTGTTGCATCTGATCAATCTTTTGCTCATATTTCATGCGGTCCATGACCACTAATGAACCACCTTTGTCCTCTTTTGTGAAATGTAAAGTATCATTAAGTTGCAAAGATTTCAAAGCAAATCTTTCGCTTTTAGATAAATTGGGGATGCCTGAAGAGCCAGATGGAAAGTTGGCAATGTCTTGTTTGACCAGAGTTTCAAATAGATCAATGGCCTTGTGCGTGATGGGGGATAAGAAAGTACTGCATGGTTTAAACTCAAGGTATTCAGTGTCAATGCCTAGTTGAGACTCAGTGTCTACAGTGGAAAAGAAATATCTGAGACGCAGTTTTCTGGTGAACTTATACAAGGCAACAAAGGAGTCTAACCCTCTCGACTGGTGTGTAGGTACAAACGAACAACCTTTGTTTAGAACAGCAATCTGTTTATTCGTCAATTTCTTGGACGAAATGTTAACCACAAGTGTTTCTTCGTCCGACGGCCTGTGCCTGTTTTTGCTGAATCGATGGCCTCTGCGGGTTTGGCTAATTCTGTTGTTGGCTGCATAGGTGGTTGATTTGCAGCCGGGCTGGTGGCCAAAAAAGAAACCTTAGAAGTACTAGAAGCTGTCGAAATGGGTTCACTCACAGATGGTTGAACCAACGAGGATACAGGTGGACGAGATAACGGAGTATCGCTTGTCGAGGCTACACTTTCTTCAGAAGAAGTGGTAGATGGCTTATGCCAACTACGTCTCTGGGCATAAACTTCAGCCCACGAGTACACTTCATCAAGCTTATAGTCTATTGTGTCACGGCGGAATTTTCTCACTTTCCGCTCGTGGATTTCTTTGGCATATGAATCTAGTTTTAAATTGATGTCAATAAGAGTACTAGACCATGCTTCAGTTTCCATTCGTGACATAAGACTAGCCTGCAAGTCTTTAATCTCAGACTCTAAACCCGTTAACCACCCTTTTTGTTTCGTTTAGATAGTCCGTTTTTCCTTTTTTCTTTCTTGTCCTTAAACTCACTGGCTCACCCTGCATGCATGCGTGAGCCATCTTCTGTTTCCTCAGCGTCCGCGTCCGTTACACGGGTAAGCGGCCAGCATGTATGCCACACTATTTTTGTAAACTAGACTCTGTTTCTTTGATTCATTGTTCACCCGTGTTATGTTTTCACAGAAGTCCTTTGACATCCTTTCCATTTCGGCTACGTTGTCGTTTTGCATATTTTATCGTGGTAAGATTCGTTCCGTTTGGTCACTCACGTTTCTCGAGTAATTCACCACCCATGCGGTTCACCAATGTTATTGTTAATTTCCTCAAGGTACGCATCCCAGGAGACGTTGGTGTATCGTTATCGCTTCCTCGATACTTGTATTAGAACCGCTCAAGGTATCACACTGGTTTTTTTCCCTTATTTTTTGGCACTATGGTCTCTGGTGTTTTGCACTTTCGTTATGTGTGTCCTTTCATTATCTAGCACCGCACATGGGGATCTGTTCATTTTTTAATTTTCGTTTTTTAAGATTAAGAACTCTGTTTATTTTTTTCTAGATTGAGAACTCTGTCTAGTTCTTTCCTTGTCCTCTTATGAGTCAGTATGTCCATGCTATGATCTCGAGTGTACATAGACTATTATTGTTCATTCCCTACAGATTCTCCTGACGAAGGGCTTTCTCTACATAGCCCGAAATGCATTGGGAAATCCAAAATCAAGACGGTTGTTTGAATTACTAATTGTATATGTTGCTGATTTCCTCTCATCGATATTTTTCAGTAATAAAGAAGAATCGTTTGGGATCATCAAGAAACATTGATTGGACTCTCTTTTTGACTTTTTGATTCAGTGAACTCTTGTTGTATTGACCATTGTTTAATTGCGTTTTTTTCTACAAGTGGAGTAAAATTGTACATCCACATAAGTTGTCACTCACACTGGATTGTGTATTCTCGTAGTGCACTGGGCATCCCCAGATATTTATCTGGGTATTTATTTTTACTTTCTAAAAGTGGCATTTTCAAACACAGAATGTTAAAACCAACTTCACTAAAAGATGTATTTTATCATTCTGAGTTCAGGCATACTAAATTCGAATTTCTACCAGGTTCCCTGAGTCAGTTAGGATTATAAAATGTAATAATCAAACTGCCCATTCTTGCCTATGGAGAACAGGTAGCCTTGCAATAGTGAAAAACGAAAATGGCTATAATTCACTATTAGAACATGCCACACACACCAGGGCATGTCCTACCTTATCCTTACAATGCACCTTGCCCTTGGGCCTACCATAGGGGTGTCTGATATGAAGAAAAGGGAAGGTTTAAGGACTGGCAAGTGGGTGCACTTGCCAAGTCAGCATGACAGTACCAGACTGCATCCAGGCTCTGCAATGGCAGACCTTGGAGACACTTTTACAGGCTGCTTCTGTGGGTGGCACAACCAGTGCTGCAAGCCCACCAGCAGTATTTGGATTTACAAGCCCTGGCTGGTGCACTGTACTAGGGTCTGACAGGTAAACCAAACCAACCAATCATGGAATCACAAATCCATACATTAATTTACAATGGGGAGAGCATATGCACTTTAGCACTGATCAGCAGTGGTAAAGTGCCCAGAGTCAAAAAACAGCTAACAACTGGTCAGAAAAAATATAGGAGGAAAGCAAAAAGTTCAGGGATGACCCTACAAAAGGGGCCAAGTCCAACAGTTCCTTTTAGATGTGGGAAGATCTGCCCTTTTTTAAGAGCTTCTGGAAGCTACCCTGAGTGAGGGAGGCATTCTCAATGATAGAGCGCGTCTTCCAAGAAAGTTTTGATGAAGAATAATGGTAAGATATCTTCAGAAGAAATGGCTTTGAGGTAGTTGATTATGTCAGCGAGATCTGGAAGAAATAGGGCTTTGGAAGCTGGCCCATTGATGGATTGTACAGAAAGAGGTGATTGTAAGAATTTAAGCAGGCTTGGTGTTGCTAGTTTGCTGTTGGATCATCTGTATTTTTGTTTACTGAAGAAGAGGTTGATGGCATTGCACTGTGGAGTGAGGAAACGGTGGCCGAGCAAGGGATACATGCAGTGCTGTATTATCTTGAACAGCGTTCTGCTTCTGTTGGGGTCTTCATTGATGGTGTTTGTATAGTACTTTGTTTTGACTGATGTGATGAGATGTCTGTGTTGCGCCGAAGGACTTCAGTATTAAGAGGTCCTCTGGACTTCTGTTTTCTTCCATTTTCTTTCCTGTATGCAGATTAATTGTTTGTCAGCAGAGGCTTTAGAGTACCAGGATGCTGCAGGCTGTGGCTTGTATTTACGTGTTGTAAGGGTGTGGATGATTACATAGTTTTCCAGAAAAATGTGTAAGTTGTTTAAAAGAGTGTTAGCATCGGACGGGGAGTTGATAGGGTGAGAAATTAGCTCAAACCTTAGGTTGTCTATTGGAAGTCTTTGGAGGATCTGAAAGTTTGGTCTTCTCTTTTGGATTTATCAGGGCTTGTTGGTAGGATGCAAGTAGATGGGGAAAACAGTGATCCTTTGTTATAGTGCTAACAATTTAAACAATAAATGTATGAGAGATAATTTTTTCATGGCTTTATAAATGTAACCTCATTATAATCTTGAAACAGGAAGCACACTTCATCAATGGGAAAGATAAATTTAGGTATTCCTGGATTGACATTTCACTTTTCATCAGCTAGTGATGTAAATCGGGGTACAGCAATATTAATTAACAAAAAGTGTCAAATTCAATTCAGAATGCCTATTTGGAAAGAAGGCTTTTGGATAATTCTCCCCGTAACAATTGAGAGAGAATTGCCTTATACCTGACAACCCCCAACCTCTACAAGATATCAAGTACTAGCATTGCTCTTTTTGCGAGAAATAACATTTTAATTTCATGTCTGAAGTTAGATTAGACTCCTTGAATCTCAGTCCGAACCAAACTTGAAGAAAGACAGCAAAAAATCTTTCATGATTTTGTATGAGTGCTTCAGCAGCTGTGAAATATGAAGACACTAGAATTTGAATAGTAAAGCCTATACCCGTTTTTCAAAACAGTATAAATCAACATCAAGAATATGCTTTTTATCTTACCCCTCACTTTCTGGTCTAATGATTAATCGCTATGCCAGCAGTTTCTCAGATCACTGGGCAGGTGCCATAGAATTCTCTGCCATGCTAGCAAGGAAATTCAACAGATGGGTTATGGATAAAAGACTATTTCTATCTGACAATATTAAAATAATAAATACTGAGATAATGTATCACTTTTTTCATAACCGCTCAACTGTTGATAAAGCAGTTGAATGGGAAGCCTTTAAGGCAACTCTTCAAGGGGTCTCAACATCATTAACAGCAAATTTGGGGAAAAAGATAGAGACTATGAACAGTATTCAGCTAGAAACAGGCAGACTTTATGCTTCTGCAGTTTTAGACAAATCTAAAGCTCTTTACAAACCTGGTGGGCTAAAAAGGAGGGATTTTTTCAAAAAGATATTGTTAACAGTCAAACTTTTGAGTGCCTATTGTATGAAGCAGAAGAAAAAACCTGTGCGTTATTGCGTGTGCTCCAAAGCAGAAAAAAGAAAACCTTTTTACCAGTGTGAAAGACCCTACATTGAGTCAACTGACCTTGGATAATAAAAGTATAACATAAATATTTTTAGATTATTATACAACATTATATAAAGAGCCCCGAAGGATCCGTGTCTCAGTGAACTTAAAATTAAGAAATTGCTTAATGAAATAAGTATATCGGTTGTGATCCCCTCATGGAGCTAACCTTATTAATAGCAAAGGAAGTTAGCGAGATAATTAAACAATTTCACTGTTCTAAGAACCCTGTAGAAGATGGCCTTGGAGTGAAGTTCTATAAGACTGTTGCACCAAACGTAGTGAACCCCATACAGAGCTGCTGAATTTGGTACTTGAAATTTTCAGAAAGGAGTTTTTATAAACCTTGGAGTAAGCCACATTTTCTACCCTCTTATTCATAAAGACCAAAATTTATTTTTGAAGGGTTATAATTTTACTGCTAATCCTCATTACATGTCTGAACTAATATATTTAGAAACAGCAGATCCATTTCCTGCGGCCATAATTTTGCTTGACATGGAAAATGCTTTCAATCTGGTAAACTGAAAGTTTCTGTGTAAAATTTTTGAAAAATTGAAATTTCCAGATCGCAAGATCAATAGCAGCACTTTATCAGATTACAGCACCTCAGGTCATAACTAATAATCAACCCGCAGGCTTATTTTTTTCTAATCAAAATAACCACTAGGGTTGCCTTCTTCCCCAATTTTTTCCCTCTTTTTATCGAATCCCTGGTCCGTATATTTGCTCCCACATAGAAAGCTATGCCACTTTTCCCAAAGTCCTCCAAATTCAAACTATATGCAGACAATATAGCTCTGTTTTTGGCCCCAAATAGACGAGCTACTAATACCATGTTCGAGGCTATAATAAACAAAGCGATACCAAAGGGGATGATGGGCGGAGCGTTTGAGCAAATCAAACACTCACCCCCAGTCAACTGATCTGGGTTTAATCCATCATCATTCTTTAGCTCACTCCACCACCCCAGTTCAGACATGGCCATATGCAAATCGGTCGGACCCTGTGCCTCATGGGAACAGTCCAGCCCGAACTGCCAAGCCATGTCTTCCCTGGACCGGAAACAAGCATCCTGGGACCGGTTTCGGGTTCATAACCCTCATCAGCCAGGCTATCTTGAATCCAGTGGCAAAGTGAGCAAGGGACCCACGTCTGGGCATACCCTGCCAACTTGGGGCGAACAAAGCGATACCAAAGGGGATGATGGGCGGAGCGTTTGAGCAAATCAAACACTCACCCCCAGTCAACTGATCTGGGTTTGAGCCATCATCATTCTTTAGCTCACTCCACCACACCAGTTCAGACATGGCCATATGCATTCTGTCCATCAATAGTTCTTTTTGCATTTGTCACCCCGAGTGGGACGGGTATGCTCAGACGTGAGTCCCGTGCTCTCCATGCCACTGGAATCAAGCTATCGTGGCTGAAGAGGGCTGAAACCCCGAAACCGGTCCTAGGATGCTTGTTTCCAGTCCAGGGAGGACCTGGCTTGGCAGTTCGGGCTGGACTGTTCCCATGAGGCACAGGGTCAAGACTGATTTGCATATGGCTGGGTTCAAACTGGAATGGCATGGTGAGCAAAAAAACAATGGATTTAGGCCCAGATCTCTGTACTGGGGTGAATGTATGACATTGTTCTGCATTCTGTCCATCAACTGTTGTTTTTGCATTTGTCACCCCGAGTGGGACGGGTATGCTCAGACGTGAGTCCCGTGCTCTCCATGCCACTGGAATCAAGCTATCCTGGCTGAAGAGGGGTGAAACTCCGAAACCGGTCCTAGGATGCTTGTTTCCAGTCCAGGGAGGACCTGGCTTGGCAGTTCGGGCTGGACTGTTCCCATGAGGCACAGGGTCAAGACTGATTTGCATATGGCTGGGTGCAAACTGGAATGGCATTGTGAGCAAAAAAACGATGGATTTAGGCCCAGATCTCTGTACTGGGGTGAATGTATGACTTTGTTCTGCATTCTGTCCATCAATAGTTCTTTTGGCTATAATAAACATACAACTTTGGGAGATTACAAAATTAACAAATTTGAAAATTGAATCTTTGCTATTTCATCTTCTCCCTGATAGTTTGTCAATAAGCTTAAGGGCAAATTATTTGAATCTGAAGTTTTTTTCTTCTCAGAACAACGTGGGAATATATTTACATCAAGTTTAGTCAATGAAGCAAAAATGTATCCGTTCAAAATTCAGATAGGTCATGTGAGACATCTTTATTATATTGGAAGAATCTTTCCCGCTTTACATATGAGACAATTCAAAGATGGTCGCGTTTGGGCATAAAAACAGTAAGCAATTATTAGAGTGTGCTATGTGTCCTCCAGATACTCTTAACAGGCACCTGTATTATTTATCCTTTTTACATATAAATTTAGAGTTAAATACTCTCTCTAAAGATTATTTAACGGCATCAGCCAATGTAATAAAAAAACCTTCTCTGTGAAAGAAAACGGAATACCTTCTTTTAACTACTGGTACAAAGACCTGACCAAATTTCTCTCACAACGGAAATAAAGGCCACGTGGGGAAAACAAACAGAAATCCACTTGGAAGTTAGCAGTTGGAAATGTTATTTTTAGTTTGGCTACTCACTTCTAAGAAGATATAACTTCAATCAAATGATGTATCTGATAGAGACTACTAGCCGCAGATTCCTTAACGTAGAATAATCCCCAGGCGTGAGATGAGACTGGACCCGGAAAACTTTCTTGCCCAGCATCTCTGCGCGCCGGGGGGCGGCACCACGCGACTCCGCCTGACGTCCTCCGCGGGCGTGACGTCAGCAAGGTCACATAAGCCCCACCCCAGCGCGCTGACGTCAGTTTCCTTCTTTTCTGCATGCAATGCGGATCCGGATCTTGTCCCTGGCCTGTTTCAGGCCTTCTTTTCCACTTTTAGGCTATTTTGTTGAGAACAGTGTGCGCATGCCTTTGGACTTTAAGACGTGCTCGTCTTGCGCACGCCAGATGTCGCCGACGGATCCTCACCCCATCTGCATGTGGTGTTTGGGGGAGCACCATGACTCCACGGACTGCGAGGTGTGTCAGCAAATGAAGCAGAAGTCCCGACGGGAGCGCCGGATAAAACTCCTTTCGGCACGCATGTCCAGGTCGGCGTCGGAGCCGCGTCCGTCCCCTGCGGATGGCTTCAAGAACCGCCGCTTCCGTCTTCGACATCGTCCTTCCCCCAGGCCGCAAGTGCGTCGCTCACCTGTTGGTAAGTGTCGCCGTTTGTCCTCGAGGCCCGGTCCCCAGCCTGTTGGGGACGTGGGTTCTCTGCGGTGTCGCCACCCTACCCGCCGTTCCCCGGCGCGGGGGCAACCAGAGCCCAGATGGAGGCCGATGCGGTGGCCTTGCAGGCCTCTTTGGCTCTTCCTCCTTCTCCGTCTCTACCTGGGCCGTCTGCGGATCCCTTGCCGCGTGTGGGGACTTCTGCGACGTCGCTGGTGGCTCCGGCGCCGACAGGTTCGGATCCAGGTTTGGAGGATGTGGTGCCATCGGGGTGCGGCCCTTCGGGGTTCCCTCCTTCAGACCACGGCGCCTCTGCCTCGCCGCAAACCGCCGCGGGGTCCCTGTGGTGTCGCGGGAGGTTGCGGGGGCTTGAGGCGTGTCCTCGAGTCCCCCTCGGTCCTCTGGGCAGGCTGCGGCCTTATCCGAGGCGACACCGCTCAGGCGCCAGCGGCTGCTGGCCCTGGCGGTGCCGCAGGGGCCTGCTAGGGGTCTGGGTGTGTCCCCGGGACCCCCTTGTCCCTCCACGCCGGTGGCTGCCGCGTCGGAGGTCGAGTCGATGCCTTTTTGATGCCGTTCTTTAGCTGCTCCGACCCAGCGCCGGTCTCCTGCGCCGCGTGTTGTGGCAGAGGTCGTTCCGGCGTCCCCTTCGGAGTCAGCCGACGTTGACCTGACTCCAGTCATAAACTCTACGGCGCTGGGCCAGGTGTCGGGTCGTTGATTCGTCTTCGGACGCCCCCTCTTCGCCAGAGGTTCGGCGGTTGATGGTTTCTACGTCTCCGGAGACGGGTCGCCACGTTGTGGCTTTTTCACCGGCGTCTTCTAAGGACGGCTGTTCGCCGTCGCCGCGCACGCAGTCTTTGCTGGAGGCGCCTCAGGTTCCCCATTCATCGCTCCACCCTTCCCGGCTTGGCCTTTCCTTCCTCCTGTTGGGCTGGGGGACGGCCGCCTTAGTTTGCAGCCGTCGCCCACAAAGGAACTGCTTTCCCCACCGCGGGGCCCTTCGGAGGCGAGTGCTGCCTTCGCTCGGACTGTTTCAACGGCTGCGGGAATCTTGCGCATGGGCGATCCAGCTGCCCATTCCCCACGGATCATCTTCTGAAGGTCCTCCATCAGGGTTCAGGTGGTCGGGAGATTCTTCTTCCCTTCGAGGCTTCGATCCACACTTCTCTTTTGGGACCCGGTGCCTCAGCCACTTCTGCACCGCCACCGTCCTGCGCTGCATCATCCCGTCTGTCTCTCCCTCCACCCCTCTACCAGGGGACCTCTTTTGCAGACTGTTTTTCCCTCCCTGCCATCGGCTGGGGTGTGTACAGCTCTTTCTGTCGCTGTGTATTTGTTCTTCACATGGGCCCTGCCTCTAGTTCTACCTCTTCTCCCTGAGGTTTGAGGTGGTCCTTATGTTCTTTGCGGCTTTTCGGGCGCTGCCTGCCCCTGTGGGGTGTTGGGCGGTTCTCCCTTGGTGGGGCTCAGGATTTCCTGGCCTTTCCCTTCTTGGGCCCGTGACGGGTTCCCTGCTGGGGCCCTGTGTCTCTCCTGGTGGGGAGGCTCTCTCGCCGGCCCTCCTCCCTTCTGGGTATGGCTAGGGTATCTATTCTACGTTAAGTAATCTGCGGCTAGTAGTCTCTATCAGATGTACAAGATTACCGAAGGTAAGTAACTTGTACTTTAATGGGTGAATGCAGTATTATACACCCCAAACAGATGTTCACTACAGCTGGCAACGAATGTGCCAGATGTGAGGAGAATGGCAACGGGATTCACATGTTTTGCTTATGCCAGGCTGTCACAGCATTTTGGGAATTAATCTTTGCCGAGGTACACCTGAAAAGTGAAGAGACTATTACACTGGCACCTATTGCTGCTTTATTCCGTATAAATTACTTTAGGTAAGCGCAGTCAGTTCCATCTTTTCATATTTATGACAATTGCACTGCCTTTAATTACCAGACAAAGGAAATCGGCCCCCAGTCCTAATTTATTTGTATGGAAAGCACAAATAAAAAAGAAACAGTCCGCACTAATTTTGGTACCATGTTAGAAGAATCATCTAACACATTACAAGAAAATATAGAGAATTCTACCGTATTTTGAATAAATAACATAATAGGAAAATTACATCTTTGTAACTTATTACGGGTGTCTGGTGTATCGCATAGGATAGCTAGATTGTATACCGACCTCATAATTAAGAATCAGAGAAATTTATATTATACAGATGAAGGAATTTGATGATGAATTTGTACTGCTACACTGTTTCAGAATTGTTACTTGAATTTGAGAGTATCATTTTGCAAAGCACATTTTAGATGGTGCAAACAAAGGAACTCGCTAGGCAATGACAAAAGCAAACCGTATTTCTATTGGATATTGTTTTACTGAGTAAGCACAGACACTTTCTGAATCCAATGCATGAAATGGTTTATCAATTGATTAAATGAACTTTCACCGCCATACTGATTCAGTTCTGCCACTTTTTTAAAATTGAAAGTGCCATTTGGTGAAGTACATTTCACATGCGGTAGATAAAGAAAATCCCTAAACAAAGCTAAAAGCAAAACATTTTCTATAGGATGAATTCATATTGCTACAGTGTAAGCACAGTAATTTTCTGAAGCTGGTTTGCTAAGAATTTAAAAAAAGATATTTGTAAATACATTTGGTTCTTTCAAATAAAAAAAAAAGTTGTCACCATACGTTTTGCATGTCAACTCTAGAAATTGCCTAACCCATAGATTAGAATGAAGTAGAGTATGAATGAATGAATGAATTTTTATTGCGCAGTTACTTAAAACCATTCGCAACATTGGTTTAAGCAGCTTCTGCCGACACTGTAACAGCCCGGGACAACTGCACACCAAATGTAGCTGGGATTCCTTTTTGTACTTGCAGATTCTACACCTGGTTATTTCCAAGTGAAACCAGTCAATGTTACCCTAAGGTAGTCAGGTCCTCCGGGGTTTTCGAGGTTGCTGACCACTGGAGACGCCGGGGTTTAGCAGGAGCAGGTTTGAGTGTCGACAGGCCTGTAGGGCTGGGGCCAAGTCAGTTGGTGTCATCCTCTTGTTAGCAGCTGCACGGCAGGTCTTCTTTCTTCTTGTTCTTCTTCTTGTTTCTGAATCGGAATCTGAGGAAGGTTGGTTCAGGGTGCCCCTATATACTAAATCTAGGGGTGTTACAGGTAGGGAAAGGTCAGGGACCAATAGGTCCCTTCCCTGGGGTGGGTACACCCCCTAAGCAGCCACTCTCCAGTGGGAGCGGGCAGTGCCTCCCATCCTCAAGATGGCAAGAGCCCGAAGTTGTGCTTCACCTCGCCTACCCCACCTCAGGGGTGTGGATGGCAGAGGCTGGCACTCCCCCTTTCCTCACTTGAGTTTTCCCGCCGATCCTACCGCCAGAGTGGGGGTCATAACCGGTGGGGGCTAGTTGCTGAGTACAGCAAGTGGCGTGGAGAAGCTCACAAAGGCAGCATGCCTTTGAAGTTTCCCCAGCCCATCCTGGGGGAGGAGACCTAGCACCTCGCCCAGGATGTGCATTGTTGCAGGCCCACGAGAGCGGATGGCTCTCTACCCAGGGGTCCAGCAACATGTCTGCTGGGTGGCAGCCTAGGCAGCCTCTCAGTCAGGACGCTGGTTGTTGGTCAGTTTCAGAGGGCATCTCTAAGATGCCCTCTGTCATGCATTTTACATTAAATCCCACACTGGCATCAGTGTGGGTTTAATGTGCTGAGAAGTTTGATACCAAACTTCAGTATCAGTGCAGCCATCATGGTGCCGTGGAGTTTGAAATGACGACCTCCCAGCACCATATACTCTTAATGGCAACACTGCACTTACAGGGCCCAGGAATGGACTTGGGCACTGTGGGGGTACAGGGCTCATGCACCTGTACCCTCACCACTGGCATCGGGCACCCAGCTAGGGGGGGTGACTGATGTATGCCAGGGCAGTGGTTTGTGGGCATGGCACAACGGATGTGTGCCATGTCGTCTCTTTGTTTTGTTCTGCACCCAGACACTCAGCCTGCAAAGGCAGTGTGTGTGTCAGGGTACAGGGCCTCTCGGGGTGGCACAATAAGTGCTGCAGCCCTTAGGGGCCTTCTCTGGTCACAGTGCCCTGGGTACCTATGGTACCATTTACCAGGGACTGACATGTGGCCAGAGATGCCAATTGGGTTTAGGCTTCAATGCAGTTTTAGGGAAGAGACACAGGCCCTGGGCACCTGATTGGCAGGAACCTAGGGCACGCTCAGTCAAAGTACATCAGCAATACGTGGGGGCATACCATGCAAGAAAGATGGCACTTTCTCACAAAGCCCTCTTGTCCCCAGTTCTGTGTTGTTATACCTAATATTTCCACTGCTTTCTGCATGAAAATATGCCATGGGTTGGCCGTCCCTTCATAGATGGGCGTGAGCATATTCTTTACACTTCCTATTGGAGCTTTCGAGACTTGGTAATAATATTTCACCTGCATTCCCAGGTATTCTAGGTTTTGTTGCACCAGACCAAATTCTAGGCGAATCAAGCTGTTGCGGGTGTGTTTAGGTAGCTTGAATATAAGTTTGTACGCCTGGCATTGTGCTGTCTCTAATGTACTGTCCATTTTGCCTGGTAATGCCTGCTGAGTGTACCCCGCTATTGACCTTATTTTGGATTGTATGATTTTTCTTATTGCAACTGTCATTGGATTCTGCAGTTTCTCGTGGAGTTTGAACAAAGGATAAATTGTCGACTGCGCTTTTGAATTAATTTTGTGTAAGTGTAAAGTCGCTTTCCCAGAGACGCTAAGCCATGCTCCAAGATAGTTATATGTTTTTGTAGTGGAGATTATCTCTCTGCCCACTTTCCATTTATGCAGAGCTTTTTTTGCACAACGCCCAAAAATCATTACTTTGGTCTTGTGTGAATTTAGGACTAGTTCATTGGTCTCGTTATAGATGTTAAGAGCATTTAGACCCCTTTGTAGGCCGATTTTGGTGTGTTCCATAACTACCAGATCGTCTGCATATTGCAGTATTTGGAACTTGTTAAAGCAAATTTTGGGACTTGCAAGGTTGGCATTTTGAAGCGTCTTCCCTAAGTCTGCTGTGTATAGATTGAAGAGAGTGGGGGCAAGAACGCAGCCCTGTTTTAGGCCCTGGCCTGTAAAGCACTTTTTTGTTATTGTGTTATCTGCTAGTTTAACTTTGATCCATATTTTGCTATATAGGGAGATGATGGTGTTTAAGAGGCCTGCTTGGATGAAGTATTTCTTTGTCATTGATCCACCTATTCAGCTCTGCCAGTGATGTGCTAGCGTAGGCTTTACCTTCAATTTCCAGAAGGGCAATCAATCTGTAATTTGTTGGTTCTGTTTTATCTCCTTTCTTAAGTATAGGTTGTAACATTGAGCCACGCCATGATTCCAGAACATTGGCTTGCAGTTGACATTCTGTGAATAGGCTGGATAGGACTCCTCCCCAGTATGCCGGGTCTTCTCTGAACATTCCTCCCGTAGCCCATTGGGACTGGGTGCCCCGTCCTTTCTCTTCTTTTTTTATTATCTTCTCAACGGCCTGCCCGTCTTGATCTTTACCTCCAGCTTCTGAGCTGGGCTCATCGTCATAAACTATACACTCGACTAGGCATTCCTCTATACGTTTCTGCTGAACATTGTCCTTGTTTTCTACGTAGATTGTAGCTTTGTGACTAAACCATACATCGGCGGGGACAGAGTTGCGTCGATCCACTTTGTTTTCCTACAGGGCATTGTATTGCCAGAACTGCCAAGGTTTGTGGTGCATGGATAGCTTGTGGATTTAAATCCATTGTTTCTCTAGGTTCTTCTGTTTGACGGTCCATATCAGATATTTGCGCTCTATATTGAGTTCTCTACACTTCTGCCTGGAAGTTTGTGTGCCAGCAATACGGTGATTCCTTTTTGGCGTTTTTAAATTACAAGTTAATTTGCTTAGTTTTACATTGTCTTGCCACATTTGCGTAGCTGGTGAAAGGTTTCCTTTGCTCCTCTGCAAAGGGTCTTGCCACATTTGCGTAGCTGGTGAAAGGTTTCCTTTGCTCCTCTGCAAAGGGTTGTATTCTGGGCAGATATCCATGTTCCCCAGTTGTCAATGGTATGTTCGGTGCTAGGGTGGTTACTTTTGTGTTATTATGCGTGTTTCCATGATGTTAGTGTGTCAGCCTTCTGCTCTTTCCATCTGATCCTCCTGATTGAGTGTTCCTCAATGCCTCTAGAATATGCTAGAGTGGAGGCTTGTTTCAGTTGTTTAATTGGAATACTTAGTTCCACCTGAAGAATTGTGTGATCGCTCGTTTCGTGTGTCGCCATTGCAAAGTGAACTATTTTTTGACTGAGATGTTACCACAGGAAGATGGAATCAATTGTAGTACAATTGTTATTATAAGTAGCCATTTCAGGTGTATTTGGGTTTAGGTTTTTGTATAATCCCTCAGTTGATTTGAAGTTGTAAGTTTGTAGAAAATTGTTAAATCTTTTATGAGCTTGTTAAGTACATTGTTTCGTTTTTCTTCATTCCTAAGTAGTGGAGATTGAAGTCAATCCATGATTACCTTGGTGGGTAGTGGATGTGTGCTTAAGACTTCCTCTATTGTGGCGATCGTGGATCTTGTTGCTTCTAGTTTTGCCTGACCATGGGCATTGAGCTATGAGTTTCTTACTAGCAATGAAGATCTTCCTTCTTTTTCCTCTTTACATCCCACTATGAACGCCTGCACCATTTCTGACTCTGTTTTTATTTTCCTTGTTGTGAATTCTTTTGCATGCTTAATGTAGGTCAAAATCCCCTCAGACGGTCTACCATACTGTTGATGTTTAGTTGCTGGTTTGTGAAAGCCAGAAAAACCTTCCATATGCATGTGCTCTGTTGCCCAGGGTTCTTGTATGCATACAATGTCGCCTTCTTGCAGTTTCTTCCTTGCCGATTCATGTTTGAGGGCTCTATGAATGCCAGCAACATTCCAGGAGACCATATTGGTACCAGTTTGATGGTCTTGGTTGATGCTCTGAATTCCAGTTGCTTTTGCCCTGTGTTTTGAATTGCACTGTACTTGTGGGACTACCCTGATATCCGGAATGATGAGTGGCGTACTCTGTCTCACTGTTTGTCCTGCTGTATTGCTCCCTCCTTTCAGGTTTTTGAAATATTTTGTCTGTTACTGATCTGTTTTTTTTCAGTATTTTCCTGGGTTGTTACTGTTATGCTCAAGTTCTTATAATTCTGAAATGATTGTTTTTTCGTAGTTCCTCTCAATGCATTCTTCAAGTTTTCCTTGGCTTTCTTTGAGTGTTTTATGGAGTTTATTGGCTGAAGTAACGTATGAGGGTATTTTTTGTGCTTTAGCTCATCTATTGCTATACCACTGTCTTCGAACCATACTTTTTCCCTGAGAATTGCGTCTGCTGTGCGATGACTCTTCCATGTAACTATGGTGTCTTCTTGGCCGTTGTTTTTCACTTTCGATGTAAATTGTACACTGACCATATCTTCACTTGTTATTTCTGTCAATGATGATGTATTTTGAAAGAGTCTCAATAGGTTTCCCCGGTTGAGTATGTCGTGCCTACCCTTTGATTTGTATAAAGGCTGAAATATGGTCTTCCATGGCCTGCTTTTGTGGGCACTATTTGATGTGTTATCCCTCACAGTCTGTGAGTGTATTGTTACTTGTGGAATTTCTCTTTGGGTAATTCACAAGCGGTACTTTTCATTCGAATTTCTGTTGTAGTTTGTGGGGCACTCTTAGCTGGCTCCTCCTGGTGATTGAAGTAGAGTAGTCTGTTCTCATTGTACTAACTCACTGGTGCTCTATATCAATTCTTGTAAGTCCGATGCCAGTGAAAGTATAGTATTCTTCATGGATGCAAACAAACGTAAAGTACCTCAGCAGAATACATACACCCTGTTGATTGATGGCACCTCAAAGAGGTTGTAATGATCTTTGCTAGCACTATTAGTTTTATTGGCAGTATCTCATGCTGCCTCTCATATCTATAATGTTAGTGGGGCTAGGTGAGCTTTTGTGAACCTGTTAGGATGCCTTCCCGTAGTCCAGTTTAGAAAGGACTAGGGATTGTCCAATTGCCTTGAGATCATCCTGGGGAATGAAAGGTTTAATTTTCTTGAGGTGTTTTAGAGAGTAAAGCGCACCTTTTGCAGAGTTCTTGATGTGGTCTTTCATTAACAGGTTCTTATCCAGGGTAATGCCTAGTGACTTTACCGAGTCGGATAGGATGGAGGGAGCAGTTTAGAGCATCAAGATTTATGAGCCAGTCTTGAATAGGTCGGTGGTTACTTTTCGGAGAGAACCGTATCAATTTCGTTTTGTCCGGGTTCAGCTTTATGTGGATTTCGTTAAACCAGGCTTGGATCTTGGTTAGCGTGACATTGAGGTGTTGGACATCACTGGGTGATTTGATTTTGTAGTATATTTGTGTGTCATCTGCATAAAGGTGGTATTGAATCCCTGTTTGTTTCAGAATAATTACAAGGGGCTCCATGAAGAGATTGAAGAGGGATGGTGAGAGGATCGATCCTTGCGGGACTCCAAGTTTGACTCGTGTTGGTACAGCGAGGCAGAAGTTGATTTTAATTTGTTGTGAACAGTGCTGAAGGAAGAAAGTGAACCATTCTAGTACTGTGCCATTAATGCCAGAGCGCCTCTTCAAAGTCTCAAGTAGAGCTGTATGGTTTATTTTGTCAAATGCCGCAAATTAGTCAATAAAGATGAGGAGACAGGCCTCACCTTCATCTAAGGCTCTGTGAATATCATCTGAAATATTGAGCATCGCTGTTTCAGTGCTACAACCTTTCCTGAAACCCGACTGAAAGGTGTCAAGGAGGTTGAAGTCATCAATATGTTTGTTGAGTTGTTGGAGAACGCACATCTCTAATGCTTTAGCTAGGAACGGAAGGTTGGAGATAGGTCTGAGGTTGTTGAGCTCGTTTGGGTCGGCTCCTGGTCTCTTGAGTATAGGGGTGATTTGTCCTAGTTGTAGGGAGTCTGGGACACAACCTGATGTGAGGGAGGCGTTGATTTTTGTCCAGAAAGGGGCAATGATGTGGTTGAGTTTTTTTTACTATTGTGGATGGGAGGGGGTCCGTAGTGTGGGAAGTAGGCTTTAAGCTGGCAATTATATTTAAGATTTCGATTTCTGACGTGAGTTCGAAGTTCGACCAATTAGCGCCATTTTTCAGTTGGAAGCGGGCCTGGATGTCTGTGGTATGATTTCGATCTG
Source organism: Triturus cristatus (assembly GCF_964204655.1). Taxonomy (NCBI): domain Eukaryota; kingdom Metazoa; phylum Chordata; class Amphibia; order Caudata; family Salamandridae; genus Triturus; species Triturus cristatus. The sequence goes on along the minus strand of NC_140583.1, from coordinate 873,890,100 downwards.
TTTGGTCAGGAGTAGTTAAAGGGGGGCAGGTTGCGAGGGAGGGAGGATTAGAGGTTTGGATGAAGGATTGCTCAATTTTTGTGACTTTATCTGTGAAGAAGCTGGCGATTTCTTCGCATCGATCCTTGGTGTCTATTATTTCTTGTGAGGGTGTGCCGTTTGTTTCACTTTAAACAATGTTGAAGAGTTCTCTAGGTCTATTGTTCACCTGGTCTAGTTGGCTACGGAAGAACCGTGTTCTTTTCTCTAAAAATGTGTTTTTTATATGCCAGTCGGGTTGACCTAAGTTGCGCTAGGTGGATAGTCGAAGGGTTTAGTCTCCAAGCCCTTTCCGATTGTCTGAGTTGTCGTCTTTCGTTATTAAGATCTACGTTGAACCAGGATTTAGATTTGGTAGATGTCAGATTTTTGAGTTTGAGTGGTGCTACTTGATCCAACACCTTTGTCATTGTGGAATTAAAGTGGGCTGTGAGGTCATTGGCCGTCATATTGTAATGCTGGGGTTGTAGGTGGGCATGTATCCTGGATTCCAATTTGGTTATAGGGACTCCTGGTTATCTGACTGTTTCAACCTCCCGCGTTTTCTCCCCTTCACTGTATTCGTAAGTATGATGTATTTTCTTATATCTTTATGCATCCTCATGTCCTGCAATGTAGTGCAATTGTTTATTTTCCTTTGTGTATGTAAAGCGCTCTGATACCCACGGGTCTAGCTAGCGCTATATAAAAATTTATAAATAAATAATTGGTGGCGGTGACAGCAGGACTATAGACCAGGGTGGCGGGCCATGTTACCAGTAAGCTTCCGGAGACTACCTACTGACTCTACCCAGTAAGCGGTTCATCCGGTCTCCCTATCTCGTGTTTCCTTTCTCGTGTTCCCTTTCTTTTGTGATGTCTAACACACATGAAGGATGTATGCTATATGTATGTGGGATATATGGTTAATGGTTGACTGGTGAATAGTGGGTTGTATTTGAACCCATTCTGCATGCTGCGCAATGTGGTGCTGTCCTTGGGTGGAGTAGGTTAGTTCCATTTCTGGCAGCCCAGCGTGCACATACATCCTTCCTGTCCCAAAAACATGTAGTACTTGATGTTTTTCCCATCCCCTTTGACCCAGTCAGGGGAAACTTTTACTGGGCAAACTTGTCCTAGCCCCATCTCTTAGGCCAACTCCATTTGATCGTGAACATATGCAGTCTCAAGGCTAAGGCCAGTACTGTAAGAAGCTGGGTTTCTGTTGCAGTAACCCCCACACACACACACACACTTTTTGCCAAACTACTGATGCATTTTGACTTGATGTGCCCTGGGTCCCTGCCAATCAGCTTCCCAGGGCCTGTGTTCTTTCCCAAAACGGTACCTTTGTACCCCCAATTGACACCTCTCTGGCCACATGTCAGTCCCTTGTAAAAGGTACCATGGGTACCAAGGGCACTGTGGCCAGGGAAGGCCTCTAAGGGCTGCAGCACTTATTGTGCCACCCTTAGAGGCCCTGTACATTTACACACACACACACACTGCCATTGCAGGCTGCGTGTTTTGGTGCAGAACAAAGGGAAGAGTCAACATGGCACACATCCCTGTGTGCCATGTCTACAACCCATTGCCCCGGCATAGGTCAGCCACTTCTCTAGTTGGGTGCACTATACCATTGGTGAGGGTACAGGTTCATGAGCCCTTTACCCCTACAGTGTCTCGACCAATTCATAGACATTGTAAGTGCAGTAATGCCATTAAGAGTATATGATGCTGGGAGTTTATCATTACGAACTCCACAGCACCATAATGGCTTTACTGAAAACTGGGAAGTTTGGTATCAAACTTCTCAGCACATTAAACACACACTGATGCCAGTGCGGGATTTAATGAAAATCTTGGAGAAAAAATTTGGGAGATCCCCCCCCCCTGAAAAACGACCAGCCTCTGGTGGGTTCCCTGACTGGTACACACCAGCCTGCCACCACGAGACATGTTTCTGGACCCCTGGGGTGGGAACTTTCGCACCCTAAGCCCAGAAACAAAGCCTTTCCTGGATGGAGGTGTTGAGGCCAGGAAGAGCCATCAGTGGCAGGGGAGCTTCAAAGGCATTGCCGCCTTTGTAATGCGACCCCCAGCCTCTCCTGCTATCTGGAGCAGGCCCCTTCCTGGCTCCCCTCCTTTTCGGCAGGAAGACAGGCGGGAAAAATTAGCCAGCCCAGAAGGTGTGTCCACCTCTGCCAACCACACCCCTCAGTTGGGGAAGGCGAGGTGAAGCCCACTCTTCAGTGCCCCCCATCTTGCAGATGGCAGGCACTCCCCAATCGGGATTAGGGATTGTGCCTTCTCCCACACCAAGGGTGTAGTCACCCTAAGGTCAGTAGCCCATTGGCTACTGACCTCGAGACTCCTAAAACGCCCCCTAAATACAGTATTTAGGGGGCAGCCTTGAACCAAGAAGTCAGATTCTCGCAACCTAAGAAGAATAAGAACGAAAGGCGACACCCAGCAGAGGATGCTGCAGAGAAGAACTGACTTGGCCCCAGCTCTACCTGCCCATCTGCAGTTTCCAGAGATCCTGCATCAAAAGTTGCCTGGTCCTGCAGCCAGCAACCTCCAGAACCCCTGGGAGCTCTGACTGCCTTCAACAAAGACCGGATCTCCTGTGAATAGCAGCTCTGTTCAAAAGAATCCTCAAAACAGACTGAGCCTGCTGAGGACAAAGAAACCAGATGCCTGGAAAAACCACTGCACCCATCGCCTACGGCCCGGGTCCGAGTGGCCCACTGGTCCCAGCGAGGTCCCCCAGCGCTCCAGAGTCTACCATGGGTGGAGCCCTCCAGGACTCCTTGACGTCGCCTGCAGCCTCTGCACGGAGACCTCCCGACCGCGAGTGGCCCGGTAAGGTGAAATCTGACCTCAAAAGACACCCCTGCATCCAGCTGCCCTGCGCCCTGGAGGAAAGAACCAGAGGTGCACCTATGTCCCTGAGCCCTCCAACTTACCTGCCCAGCTGTTGGTTCCTCCTGGAAGTCTTTGTGAACCGATCCTGCAGCTAAAAACCAAAACCGAGAATCCCCGTTGAAAAGAACAGGGTACCTGACGCCGAAACGGCACCCTGCACACAGCCGCCGCTGCGGGTGCACTTTGTGTGCTAAACCAGATCCCCCTTTGCCCTGAGCCTAACACCAGGAGCTTTGCTCCCACAACCTTGTGGTCTGCTCGTGAGCAACCACCCACCGGAGGCCCCCTATCCCCCATTCGATAACATTGGGCCTCAGCACCCTGCACCCGGCTGCCCTACTGCCGCTGAGGGTGTTTCAAGAGTGCATGCTTGACCCTGGGGGAACCTTTGTTCTAACCCCAGAAACTCCACTCCAAAGACCGAGTACTTCTGTTCACCGATAATTTCATTTCTCGCCATAGGAATACATCGACTATTTTCCTTTAATTGATTTGTATGAAAACTTGAAAAACTACAACTCTGCAAAACTGATTTTACTTACCTTTTCTCTAGAAATGTCCCAGTGTGATATCTAGTCATATCACACGGTGTAGAAAAAGTAACTTAAAAAGTAATCTGAAACGTAATTTCAATATTTTGACTTGCCTGTATTTCAATGAACTGCATTTAAACCTGCATTCAATTGTAAAACACTGCATAATATTTTGCAAAGCATTTATTTCACTTACCTGTGCCAGGCTTTACTTGGTTCTAGAAATAAAATAACTACATAATATTTTTATGCAAAAGAATTGGTCTGAATTCAGTCTTTGAGTGTGTGACATCATTTGCTGATTGAGTGTGTACAACAAATGCTTAACACTACCCTCTGATAAAGCCTTACTGCTCGCCCACGCTACCACAAATAGAGAGTAAGGTGCTATCTACTTGTACCTCTGCCTATCTTTGGGGTTCCACTGGACTCTGCGCACACTATACCTCATTTTGGTATAGTATATACAGAGCCAGCTTCCTACAAGTACCCATCGGGTGTAGAGTGTGAGAAAGTGGCTCTGTATATACTGTTCCTTAATAGGTACAGGGTGTACAGAGTCCACAGTCCCAAAGGGTTTGACAGAGGCTAAAGTTCGATATAACCTTACTCTCTAAATTGGTAGCTTGGTCGAGCAGTAAGGCAGTATCAGAGGACAGTGTAAAGCATTTGTGGTACACACTCAGTCAGCAAATGGTCTCACACACTCAATAACTGAACTCTAGGCCAATGGTTTATATATAAAAAAAATATATGCTTGTTTTATTTTAGAACCAACACTTGGCATTAAAATATACTTTCTCAGAATGAGATGCTTTATATAAATACTTTTGCAATATGCAATTGACTTTTGTAAACAGTTACAAGTGGTTGCAATAGGCAACACTATTTTAAACACAACAATGCATTGAGCTCAATGGAAATTTCAAGTTATTTGCAACAGATTACTTTTAGGATTACTTCTGGAATTCCAGGACTGGATCCTAGATTCAGTCCTGGGTCAGTACTTAGAATCAAGTGATGAAAGTCGACTTAATTACTGTGATTTTTAAACAATATTTAGCTATTTTAAAAGTTGACACTTATTTCAAAGAAAACAGTCAATGATTCCCTATGGAAGAAAATTCAAGTTGCAGGTACAGTATGTTCTCGTTACTTTTGTAATCCAGTACTGGGTACCTAGACTCAGTACTTGGACCTTTATCCAAAACAGGTAAGTAATTACGTTTTCAGATATTATACGATTTTTAAAGAATATTTAAAGATTGCAGAAATGGACACTTAAAAGAAATTTCACAGAAAAACAGTTGATGATTTCCTATGGGAGAAAATTGGGGTTACTGGTAAGTACAGTTGTAAGTATTTTTCAGAGTCAATGCTGGGCACCAAGGTCCAGCACTGGGAGCTCACCTATGAGCAGGTGAGTATTTTCGTTACTCGGCTGATTTTTGGTGAATATTTTAAGATTTGAAAAGTCCACACTTGGAAGAAATTTCAGGGAAAAGACAGTCAATGTTACCCTATGAAGAAAATAGAGTTATCGGTTTAAAGGTAAGTACTCGACTGGCAGAGTTGAGGTTCTGGGCATAGACTCAAGGGTCCCCCAGGGTCAGGTAGGTACAGTTGGTTCACCCTCAGCGACTCTAGGGCGGCCGGGTGCAGAGAGAGTTAGGCCCAATGTATCCTATGAGGGATAGGGGGACCTTGGTTGGTGGCTGCTGACTAGCAAGCCACGCGGCTGTGGGAGCTGGGCTCCTGGTCACTTACTCGGGGCAAGTGGGGAAGTAGGTAGGTGTAGAGGTTGCACTGTCAGGGCCACTCGGGCGGCTGGGTGCAGGGTGCTTTTGAGCCTTCGGGCGCTCAATTGATTTCAATGGGAAATCTCTGGTTTAGAAAAAGACTGCAAGCTCGGGACGGGGATTCTTCAGGTGCCACCACCACTTCGAGAGGTAAGTTGGGTAGTTGGAGGATAGGTAGGTACCCCGGGATTGGGCACAGGGGACCGTGGGGCGCCACGTGCAGGGGTGCCTTTTGGTGTCGGGAAATCTTACCCTCTGTTGATCGCGGTAGGGGGGCACCTTGTTCTGAGGCTGCAGGCTTCTTCAGGAGTGTCGAGGGAGGTCCTTGGGTGCCGGACTCGGGGTCACAGTCGCCGTGGGGTCGTCCTCGTGGTCTTTGTTCATTCCAGCACTGGCCAGGCTTGGCTGGTGCGGAGTGTGCTGGGTTCGCGGTTCCGAGCTGCTGCCAGGGATTAGAGGTAGGTTTTGAGTAGAGCCTCTACTCATGGGAGTCCCAGGGGCTTAGAGCCAAAAGGTAGCCAGGTCCTCCCGGGTTTGTGAGGTTGCTGGCCACAAGAGATGCCGGTTTGGAGCAGGAGCAGGTTCAAGGGTCGACAGGCCGGTAGGGCTGGGGCCAAAGCAGTTGGTGTCTTCCTCTTCTTAGCAGCTGCATGGCAGGTCTTCTTTCTTCTTGCTATTCTTTGTATTTCGGAATCTGGGGAAGGAAGGTTCAGGGTGCCTTTAAATACTAGATTTAGGGACGCTACAGGTAGGTGAAAGGCAGGGGCCAATGGGTCCCTGTCCTGGGGTGGGTACACCCCCTATCCTGCCTCTCTCCTGTGGGAGGAGGGCAGTAGCCTAGTCCTGATAGGGTAGGGCTTCCCATCTTCAAGATGGCGAGAGCCCGGAGATGTGCTTCACCTCGCCTCCCCCACCTGAGGGGTGGGATTGGCAGGCTGGCACATCCCCTGTCCTTATTTGGGGTTTCCGGCCAAGCTTCCCGCCAGAGTGGGGGGTTGCAGTGGCCTGGGGAAGCTCACAGAGGCGGCATGCCTTTGAAGCTTCCCCCTGCCCATCCTGGGGGAGGAGATTTAGCGCCTCGCCCAGGATGTGCATTGTTGCAGGCCCCGGAGAGCAGTGGCTCTCCCACCCAGGGGTCCAGCAACATGTCTGCTGTGTGGCAGCCTAGGCAGCCTCAGAGCAGACGTGGATTGTAGGTTAGGTTTAAGGGGGCATCTCTAAGATGCCCTCTGGGGTGCTTAGTACATTAAATCCCACACTGGCATCAGTGTGGGTTTAATGTGCTGAGAAGTTTGATACCAAACTTCTCAGTCTTCAGTGTTGCCATCATGGTGCTGTGGAGTTCTTGTTTGACAAGCTCTCAGTACCATGTACTCTTAAATGGCAGCACTGCACTTACAGTGCTCAGGAATTGACCTGGGTACTGTAGGGGCACAGGGCTCCTGCTACTTTGCCCACACCATTGGCATAAGGCACCCAGCTAGAGGGGTGGCTGATGTATGCCATGGCAGTGTAGGTGATGGGCATGGCACACAGGGATGTGTGCCATGTCGACTTTGTTTCGTCTTGCACCCAGACACCCAGCCTGCAAAGGCAGCGTGTGTGTGTGTGTGTAAGGGTACAGGGCCTCTAAGGGTGGCACAATGAGTGTTGCAGCCCTTGGAGGCCTTCCCTGGTCACAAGGCCCTGGGTACCTAGGGTACCATTTACCAGGGGCTGACATGTGGCCAGGGTTTGCCAATTTGGGTTTAGTGTGTTTTAGGGAAGGCACATAGGCCCTGGGCACCTGATTGGCAGGAGTCCAGGGCACACGCAGTCAAAGTACATTCAGCAATTCAGCAAAAAGTGGGGGCATACCATGCAAGAAAGATGGCACTTTCTCACATAGAGCCAGTCAGAACTAGTTGTATTGTGGACTCCGGACTCAGGACTCGCAGGACTGAAACAAGGATAGAATGCTCCTCCAGGATGGAGAAGTTATTAAACCTCTGAATTAGGCATACATTCTGGTTGATTCCACATCTCCACCTTTACCACAAGAAGAGTATAAGGACAGCACCCCAGAGACAGTACTTGATTTATTACGTTGGGCACTTAGAAGACCTGCACATCATATTTAGGGATCGAAAGACACTGGTTCAGGATTGGAACCTCTGTATGTCTTCTGTTCTGCCTCCAAACTGAGCCTTAGCCAGGAAAGCCTATGCAGTTACCCATCCGCTGGATTCACTATCTGTTGTGACCTGTGGGAAAACAAGAGCTATACTGCCAGTGGATTTCCTGGAACAGACCAAATCTGAATGTAGGACCTCTACAAGGACAGCTCACTGGACTGTGCCTTCCTAAACAAAACAAGGTTACCTGAGCCCTTCTGTCTAGGAGGTCCGCAAGCATCTATAAGAACATCATGAGGGTCACGGAGCTGCTCCACCTCTTACAGTTATCCAGAAGAGCCATCTTCCACTTTTTCTGATCTATACCATACAAGAGTGTGCTTGTACCCTCCTGCAGCCCCACAAAGACCACAAGGCAATTGGCATTCACACCCTCCTGTGCGGTTTTCATGGCTGGAAGAGTTCACTGATTCCAAAACCTGTTGCTATTCCTAGCCCATATTGACCTGACAGTATCTTAGATTTAATTTGCAGTTACTATTGTATCCTAAGAAATAAACTCCCACTTAGTCCTAGATGAACCATTATGTGCCCATGGTCCTATGACTGCCTCATCATCAGGCAAACCTAACATTGATTGTGGTTTTGAAGTCACTTAAAGAGAAAAGCACCAAACCTATTGAGTACTGGCTCTCTGCTCCAGTTGAATCACCATAAACCAGGATTACCAGTTGGGTCCTGAACTAATAGATTGACTCCAGTGAATGAACCTTTAAGCACCGATTCTCCAACAGGGTACTGATCAGCAGACACTGAGTAACTAGGACATAATCACCACAAGCACCAAAGCCCTTTTTGTGCTGATTGGTGTCTTAGTTATTTGGTGGCAGATTGTCGGGGGGGGGTATTTTTTAATTAAATGGAGTGGCTTCTGTTTTTCTCAGCCTTCACACCGGAATTGAGTTAAGGGTCCATGTATCTGCTTCCTTGAGACAGTTATGAACCCCAGTGTGAGAGAAAGCTGTTGCTAATTCCAAAAACCAAAGCCCTTCCTTAGTTTTATGAGCTCATCTAAATTATTCTGAATTAAACATATCAGTATAACGTTGGCTATACAACTGGCAAGTGTTATCATAGCGTTAATTCCTAGCACTAAGATAGTATAATAACTTTTTGGGCCGTGCCTCTGCACCCAGAAGGTGCCACATTTGTGTGTGTATTCTTTTTAACTGAACAGTTTACTTGACACTTAAACGTTAACTCTGTCTATTTCTAAAACCTGAGTAAGTAAGCCTTGCCTGCTCTGCCTCACTACTGTGAAAAAGGCAGGGGCACAAGGAAGCAACTTGGGTAGCCCGTTGAAGTCCACGGTTAAGTGGTACTTGGGATTGTCTGTTACCACTGAAATTGCACTGTCTGTCCTAGGATCACCAGAAAATTTCTCATAGTACTGTATTTTCTTATTGTTTAAAAGCCAATAACTATTCTCGAATTGATGCCACCTCATCACTGACTAATTTCATTTGTGACAGACCACATTACTGCGAGACAATGATGCTAGTACCTCAGATTGGCTCTAATATTGGTATCTTTCAGTGGGCTCTAATTCTGGTGCATTGTTTTAGTAACAAATAAAAATGGAGCAAACACAAACAAGCCTCAGGTAGTACCAGTGTGAACCACAGTACACTTAAATATCACTCGTAGGCTGTCAGGCGGCTCTTTGTTGTGTCCACGTCATAGCAGTGATCCCAGATGGTGGCAGCACCTAGATCACAAACTTTGCTGCTAGCAGTATTTCAGTGAAACACATTATTGCTTGTGGACCTGTAAAGATGTAGAGAGTTGGTGGCTATAGCTGAGTGACCATTTATAAGTGCTAATTTTTTCACAGTCGCCCACAGTAAGAATCCCAATAGCTCAGATGAAAGAATATATTATTTAATTTCTTGTTGGACTTTTGTAGCAGAAGAAAGTGGAATATATCTGTATTGTTTTCTTCATCATTGAGTCCAGGATGGACATGATGCTACCAAAATCGTATTGACCACTGTGATTTTGATTTTGATCCTAAAGCTAAAAAGGAAGAGAAGAAAAGACATAAATCTTCCTCGGCCACAGACTCTGATAATTTTGATTCTGACTCTTCTGCGGAGTCCTCTTCCGATTCAAAGAGTGAAACAGAAGAAAAATCTAAAAAGAAAAAAAAGAAACATAAGAAAATTTCAAAGAAGCAGAAAAAGGAAAAGAAACGACGAAAGAAAAGCAAAAAAAGGTATGTTTTATATTTTTACACATTTCTACGTGTGATATAAAAATATTACACTATGTAGGATGCCTAACTGTGTGGAATTACGTTCGCACACATATAACACCCTTAAGAATTATTTATTTTGTGTAACTTGAAACGTTTCACCAATTTTAGTTGACCTCTAAGTTCACTAATGATTATCTTTATCATGGCCAGCTCCAGAGTAGACTTTGCTAACCTTCTCAGTGAAGCCCAGATTGAACGCATATCATGGATGTGTGGCCTTGGCTTTCTTGAAACCTTTCGACATGTTCTGGGACCAAACGCCTTTAGAAACAAGAAGCTTCTCAATCTTTTTCTGAATTACAGTAGATGTTATTCAAATCGGAGGTGAAAGGGGAAGGGTACCAATCTTAATTTGTAATATTTGGTATGTTGGATAGCGAACCTGCTCAGCCAAGCACATTTATTTGCTGATACTTATGGAAAGTCCTTATTTTTATGGATTGAAGCACTGTATGAAGCCCTTATGGACAATTTTGAAAGATAGGGAGTCTAACATCTGCTGTGGTGGGTTGATATGCTGGTATTGGATTAACTACCCAGTGGGAGTTTGGCAGCATGATTTTAAGCCTATTGCAAATTGCTGATAGCATGGCAGACTGGAGTGGATGGTGGGGCAGTAATCAAGCCTAAATAGTGCCACCGAGAGGACAAGGATAGTAGGATGTAGGAGTGTCAGAAGGGGCAGAATTCCCTCAATAACCATAAGAGATGAAAAATGCTTTTTATGAACATGCTAACTTGGAGGTATAAAATGGGTCAGACACAGGTTTGAGCCCACTGTTTGGAGTTTCCTCCTTAAGTAAGAGGATATATTATCCCTGAGGACTTCATTCATGTTTTTAATTGATGGTATTATATATAGTATTAGGAATTGGTAGCACATCATTAGTGAAGAAAATAGAAAAAAGTTGAGTGCAGTACAAAAAACATTATCATTTACATATGAACGATTGTTCACCAAGCGCACAATGGTGCCCCCACCAACTTTTGGAATGTAGAGGATGTGGTAAGTATTTGCAGACCGACATGACCCCATTCCCATGCAGATTTATCATTTCACAATCGGTATACATCCAAACTCTCATTGTGAAAGAATTTGTTTTTTGTTCAAAAACATTTATTGGCATTTTTAGTATTGCGAAAACTATACAGAGAATAAAACAGGGAGAAGAAAAAACCATTTAGCTGGAATCATTGTCATGTTGCGACATATACACAACTTTAGTATTTGTGAGTATCATCAGCCGGTGTAGCCTGTTGTTGTTTGGTAGAATGTTGGACAAGGGATAGTGGTTTGAGGCTGCAGCGTTGATGTGAGGGTGAAATGTGAGACAAAAGGCGGTAGAGGATATGTTTAGCCTCATGGGGTGCGACAGTAACATGTGAGTATCGTGTACATTATTGTAGGTGTGGACTAGTGGCAGAACTAAGAATGGGACAGGGGAAGGAGCGGGGAGGAAGGTCAGTGTCATCTGATTTGTTGTGAGGTTACTGGGGAACCTTTGTTACTAGAATGAGTTGTGTGTGCTTCTTAGGTAGGTGATCAACACCCACCAGGTGTGGTATGATACGTTGTTACCAGATTTCCAATCGATCAATATCACTTTGATGGCAATGGTGAGTAACAGATCAAAAAAGGAAAGATATGTGTCAGAGAGATCGCTTGGGGGATCTGCAAAATGTGGTCCTGGTAGAATAAGTGGGAACGATGGTGTGATGGGTGTTGATTTGTGGAAGAATTTGTTTTTATAAAACTGTATATCGCAGTGATTCACATTCTCCCAGCCGCTAGCTGTCACCAAAACAACTTTATTCCAAGCTGGTGATATTGAACATCTCTTCCGTGCATTTGAGTAAAAAAGTATCTGTTTTTATTACTCGGTCTAATTCTTCGTATAATTTCTGTCAAACTTATGCCAGTTTGAAATTATGGCTTAATCGCTTTCAGAGCAAACTGTCCTGCTTTGTTTATTTTGTGCAATGTGAGGTTTACAGAGTTTTATGTGGGTTGTCTGACAGTACAGTCCAGGCACAAATTAGTTTGGAATTTATCTTGTATAATCCAAACTGGATACATGAGGCAATTTCATTTTGTCAGTATTTACGTGGAGCTCAGAAGTGCTCCGCCAGATACTTTAAAAATCTTTGGCATGAATTGTTTTACTCTGTTAAGCCTCTTGAATCTTCCTGAAAGAAATATTTGGATAAAGCAGTTTGTGAGTTACAGCTTGATAACATTTGGCATGCTCAGCTCCCTTTAGAATAGGTTTAACAGCTATTCATGAATCCAGCTAAGCACATTTTTTTCAGGAGCACGATTTGCGGTACAGAAGAAAAAAATGAGTGCATGACAATAGCTTCTTACAAACACGTACAGATTCAGAAGTATTTGTTTTCAAATGTCTCCAACATAAATGTAAGAATATTAGTCGTAATGTTTGTTTATCCACACTGCTATGTTTTAGGTCCACTTGGAAAGATGTAGGTAAAGACTGTAAAATATGTTTAGACTGAAATAATCATTAAATCTTAAAGGCTGCATTAGGGCCTACTACTGCTTGTAGGAAGCTATTCAACCCAATTTTGTTTGCAATTAGTGGAATCCGTAATAGCATGTCTCGGTGTCTTGGATCCTCCCCAACGCCCACAACACCAAAGAACTCTTCTCCATCATCAAGGAATTTACAAAATCCTGCAGCGGCAACAGACATCCCACCCTCCCAAGACCTCTGCAACAGACTCCTCACCTTCTTAAACGTTAAGATTAAGATGATCTGCGACAACTTTGACAACCATGACCTCCGCACCACTCCAACTCACACCCCCAGCGACGCCACCCAACAGACCTTCTCACTTGGACCCCACTTACGACCGAAGACACCTTAAAGACCATGAAGAGCATCCACTTCGGAGCACCCTCTGACACCTTCCGACCCCTGGTCTTCAACGCAGCCTCCACAGCCATCGCACCCGAACTACACCGGACGATCGACTGCTCCCTCGAAATCGCCACATTCCACTTAGCTGGATTTGCTAATTGCTCACAGGCAGAGCTCAGCGAGTCAGACTCCTGCCCTACCTCTCAGAACCAACAGAGACCAGATGCGGAGTGCCCCAAGGATCCTTCCTCAGCCTCACCCTCTTCAACATCTACATGGCCCCCCTCGCAACCATTGTCCGAAACCACGGACTCAACATAGTCTCCTACGGCGATGACACCCAGCTCTCACCAAAGAACCCAACATCACCAGGCATAACCTCCAAGAAGGGATGAAAGACATCGCCACTTGGATGAAAAAGAGCTGCCTGTGACTCAACTCAAAGAAAACAGAAGTCCTCATCCTTGCGTCCACCCCCTTGGCATGAGACGAAACCTGGTGGCCCCCGGCCCTCAGAACCCAGCCCCACCCTCCCCCACAGACTACGCACAAATCCTCTGCATCATATTAGATTCCTCGCTCATGATATACCGTTAGATCACCGCAATGTCCTCGGCCTGCTTCAACACCCTCCTCATACTCCGAAAGACTTTCAGATGGATCTCACCCGAATCTAGAAAAGCGGTCTTGCACGCCCTCATCAGTAGCAGACTGGACTACAGCAACTGTCTCAACGACGGTATCAACAAGAAACTACTTCGCAAACTCCAGACCATCCATAACGCTGCAGCCAGACTGATCCTTAACATCCCCCTTCACAACCATATCACATAACACCTCCGCGATCTCCAATGGCTCCCCATCCAAAGAAGAATAATCTTCAAGCTCCTCACTCACGCATACAAGGCCCTTCTCAATGTCGGGTCAGCATACCTAAACACCAGCTCTACCTCCACGCACCCAATAGACACCTCTGATCAGCTGACCTCTTGCTGGCCACCGTCCCACACATCTACAAGACCAGAACAGGAGGAAAATTCTTCTCCTACATCGCAGCCAGGGCCTGGAATGACCTCCCCTCCACCAAGTTCCCACACTGCTCCAATTCATGAAGGACCTCAAGATTTGGCATTTCAGATAACCCCAGCACTCAACAGAGCTGACCCCCTCCCCCCCCCCCCCCCCAGGTCCCCGTGCCTTGAGACCCTCGCGGGTTAGTAGCTGTGCTTACCCCTGATTGATTCATTGGATCTGCAACAGATGGGAAGATTATTAAAGTTTATGGCCTTGGTGCATTAATATATTTTATTTTCTTGCATCAATTATATGAATAGGTTTTAGGGTGTAGTAGTATATTTTTTATTTTGAGGGTATGGTTTTCAAAACAAATATTATGTTTTTGTAAATATAGTCGATTGACCGTTGTAAGAAATTGGAATATTATTTGGGATGGGTGCAAGCTACTTCAATGAATAATCACAACCCTTGTCAGGGTGAACTCAAGTCACTAAATTAATCTGAGCTCACACCCTAGTAGCTATGGCACAGAGCAGACCGGCTTAAATTTGGGCAAAGTGCCAAGTAATTATACAGTACCAAATCAGTCATAAAGTCAAAGGACAAAAGCAAAACAATTAAAACCCCAAACCGAATTAGAAAAATAGAGTAATATTTAATAAACAAAATGACAGAAGTTCAGTAAAGGAACTGGAGATGTGAATTTCAAACGTTTTTAGTAGAAATTGCGCCAAGAAAAAGTGCCAATGACACTCAATGCAAATACAAGAAGATGATGGACTGAGTGCTGAAACTTTTCAGACATTCGCCCCCAGTCACAGATCTAGGTTGAATCCATCATCATTTTTTAGCTAACTTTGCAACCCCAGTTCAGACCCAGCCATATGGAAATCAGTCTTGACCCTGTTCTTCATGGTAACAGTCCAGCCTGAACTGCCAAGCCAGGTCTTTTCCTGGACCGGAAACAAGCATCCTGGGACCAGTTGTGGTAGACTGGGACCAAGGTGCAATTTCAGGTCAACCACGATAAAGCCTTAGTTGCATACACCAAGTATATTGATCCCAGTGAAAGTCTGGAAGTCAGAAAGTTTGAAAAGTTTTTTTTAAGTCTCAGTGGCTTAGAGAAAATGTTTTCAAAAGTTTCTAAACTTTAGTACCCAAACAACCACAGGAGTACACTTCTAACGCCGGCAGGACCTCAAGGTAGACACTTAAAGGCTCACTGGATGTCGGGCAGAGGCCAACAGCAGGGTCCAGTCCAGATGTAGTTGCCACTGGGCAGCTGGGCCCTTCCAGGAAAAGGGCTCTTGCAGCTTGTCTCCCTATAGCTTATATAGGTGGTCAGCTAACTGACCCTTGAAGTCCACTTTTTATCTTTGGTGCCAAGGGAAGCAGGTCCAGTCCTTCAGGCCTATTCGCAGGTTACAGACAGCAGGTTCAGTCGTCTTTTGTTCTTCATCTGGGCCCCAAAAAAATCTGAAGTGTCTTCCTGCAGATGCCATTTTTATATCTGGCATAAACTAGTGGGTGTGAATGACTCCAGGGCACATCTTAACCAGTGGTGTAAAAGTTACCGGGGCCAACCCCATACAATTTGGGCATTTTTAAGGTGGCAGAAGTCTTCAGTCACACTAAACTTGGGCTCTGGTGGGGGATTGGGTGGGTTGGCGTGTGTGTGTTTGTGTGTAAAATGTAATCTAGTGGCATCCCACATCTACACTAAAATTCAGTTTGAGGCAGACACTGTAAACCCAGAGACATAGCGAGGTTTTCTGGCAACCACAGAGTGGAAACCGAAGAATATTTTTTGCATCCTGTTTTCCTTCCTTTCAAGTGTGCCTTCACTGTTCTATGTAAAACCCTGCAAGCCTGTCGAGCAGGATTTGACATTCAAGCAGGATTTGACATTCAAGCAGGATTTGACACTGCAATGTCAAAAATGATGCTCCCAGACCTCTCCCTGAAAATTCTGTCATTTTCAGAATAGTTATCTCTGCCTCTTCAGGTGAGCGTATTGTTTGCTCCTGGTAAGCATTTCATACCTATTCAAATGCTAATCAGTGACTGGCAGAAGGGAAGAGCAAGTGTATATTATGCCTCTGGAAATATCAAGGCAAAGAAAAGTTAACTTTCTAAAGTTTTTTTTTTTTTTTTTTAATACTTATTAAAAATCAGACTTCACTGTTGAATTGGATTTTTAAATTGTTGTGCCTGCTCCTGGGTTCTTCGTAATTATGGCCATCCAGTCGTGACTTTTAGGGTGAATGGATACTAATCCAGCCCTTTCTTCATCTGTAGAGGCACGTGTCAAGGGTGCCCTTTGTCACCCCTATTTGCGTTATGGAGCACCTAGCCCTGAGAATATGCGATAACCCTGACATTAAAGGGATTCCATTTGCTGGGGAGGCACATACTATTAGTCTCTATGCAGATGACGTCTTGATGGCCTTGGAAGATCCATCCACTTCCCTTCCAGCCTTCCTCACTGAATTAGTGACTTTCAGACAGACAGCCGGTGTCCGAGTGAACATGCATAAATCCCAGGCCCTCTACCTCACGCCTGCCGGAGACTCAGAAGGCCTTGCACATAGCTACCCGATACAGTGGACGACAACCTCTATCCCATACCTGGGAGTGTAGTTGACCTCCACGGCCCTGACAACTGCTTCCCTTAATTATAAGCTTCTCAGCCAACAGGTCACAATGGACTTAAATAGATGGAGACCATATCGCCTCTCCTAGCTTAGCCGAGCGGCGGCCCTGAAAATGTCCCTCAAGTAACGTGGATTGGGGCTTGTACACACTTGTGAAATATACAAGCCACCCTTTCGGACAGTTTTTGAGGATTAAACGCAACTGTACCAAAAGGGAAGATTATTTCAAGGAGGCAAAAATCCTCCAGTCCAAATTGGTTATGAGGAGTTATCCATATCGCCTTGTGAAACGTTCACTAAAATGAGCTTGGTACTACGATCTTGATGCCTTGTTGAAATTAAAAGAACATCAAGGATCTGATCAGAAGAGACTGACTTGTGTAACGGCTTTTGGAACAGAATCCAATAGGATAAAAAAGACCATATTAAAAAAATTGGCATTTACTACAGAATGTTGATACTCAGTGGGATAAGCCATTATTTGCGTTCAAACAAGGTAAAAATCTAAGAGACCATCTGGTCAGCACTTACAATGATTGTGAATGTAATTCAGTACATCTTTGGTTCTTGCCACCTGGAGTGGGTCATTATCCTTGTGGGCACTGTGCAATTTGTGCTGCTACATCAGTAGTTAAAATGGGTACTCTCAATCATAAAGTGTGGGTTTTGAAAACGCATTCAAACTGTCTTTCAAAATTTTTTATTGTATTGAATGCCCTTGCTCACTGTACTATATAGGAAAAAGAACACAAGAAGTAAAAAAAACTATAATTCAACAACAGTCACGTATACGTTGTAAAGTAGCATCTGCACCTTTGGTTGACAACTATATGAATATGGGCCATGCTCCGAATGAAATGGTTTGTACTAGAGGTAGTCAAATGCTCTAGACGTAGACATGAGGTAGAACACCTGCTCACAATAAAAGAGAACAAGTGGATCTGGTTAGCCAGAACGGTTTAGAAAGGACTCAATCAATATGTTGAATGGCAGACACTAGCAACCCTGTAACTTTTCCGTGGCGCTGTTGAGGAGTCCTTATAAGGCTTGGTGAATGTCCTATTTCTATGGTTAACTTTAATGAACCGTTTTATGTCCTTTTGCCTCCTTTTGGCATCTATATTTATATCGTAGATGATTGCCATTGAGGGTAGAATATTTTCCCTATTTTGAATGCATAGTTCTTGTGTGTATTGTACTCAAACTTTGGTTGTTTGGCTCTGTTACCTATCCGGGGTTGATGTTTTATGGAGTTCTGAATAATTCAGCTATTGTTGATCAGGATGCTCGAATTTTTCTAATGATTTATTTTGAGGGTTGTACCAACATTACTGGGGTTACCATTTCAAAATGGCCTCCACTTCCGTTCCGTTTTGTTCGTGAGGGACTCCGACGGTTCTTATAACTTATGCTGTACATAACAAGAAGCATTTAATATCTATAAAATTTTCTTAGTTAAGCGTGAGTCTGGTCTGGCTGGTGGTCATTGTTGATTCGTTGTTACACTAGTTTTGGTAACACTAAGATGGCGGGTCCTTCTGAGCCGCCGGTGCAGGTGACCTGTTATCCGTGCACATTGCCAAATATATTTAGTTCAGGCGTACAGATGAGCTGCGAGTGCGGATCAAACTGTGCTGTTGGACACCTTACTGGATTGAAGTAAATTAAGTAAGTTTATATGTCGTGGAACCGACCTGTTTGTCACCTCTGCCTTTTATCGAAGAACCATTTATTATTGTTTTACATCTAACGTTCAAAGTGTGGCTATTTTGTTATTATTTTTTAGAAGAGATGACTCCAATTTGTTTGAAGTCTGGTAAGGACACAGAGCAAATACATTTCTTCTGGTTCTTTCGCCACTTTTTGTTGCAGTCCGTTTTTAGTGGCATCACTGTAATTGATAGTTGTTTTTTTTCCCTTTATTATTCTTTCAGTATTGGATATATAGAGTCTTTGGAATTGCTTTGAAGTCTAGTGAGAAGGGAGCAAGGTACATTGTTTTGGATTATTTTTGGGTGTAAGGTTTTAAGTACTAGGTTATACTTGGTGTTATATACGAATGGGCACTTATGGTGTTTCTTTTTGATTTCTTAATATGGTGGCAGTATCACTGGTGCATGGCTTGGTTTGCTGGTCACTGGCTGTTTTTTGTGAGCAGGCGATACATGTGGTCACGAGATGTATTGATTCGTTTGTTTTGTTAGTATCTAAAGGAGTCATCATCCTTTGTGCAACGCTTAGGATGGTCTGGCTGCCCAATTTGTCCATAAACGACCGAAACATCGACAACGCACCCTTATTTCCTTTTATTAATGTGAACCAAAACATTTTTTCCCATTTATGCTGCCCATATTGTTTTAGGCAAAAAGGGTGATTATAGCCCCGTCAATCTTGATAAAATTGAGAAAGCTGAAGGGATTGTTTTGGTAGTGTCAGTGTTGCTATTTGTACATACAGTTTCTATCTAAAATTGTGGATGTTTTGTATAATGAATTAAATATAATCTAAATGAAGTAAAAACATTTGTATTTGAATACATCCGTGAATGTAACTTTCCTTTTTTTGGAATTAACTGATTGGCTCACACCTGTGACTGTGAATAAGTGTCAAACTTATTTTGGATAGAAATAATTCCTCAAGGGATATTTTGTGTATAGATATTTAATAGAGGCTTCACAAAATATTATTTTTACTACTTACCACTAACAATAATCTATGGCCAGGTTATCAAGGTACAAAATTCTCTTCTTATCCGTTCTCTCATCTCCCTAGTCCGTTCCCTTTTGAACCCAACATTCATACCTAGGGCCCACGTTGGGGTATCCTATGACTTTGGTAGTCCGTTCCCACCTGAGTAAGTCTCTTATTGATCTCTGTGATGTATCTGTTAATTTCATATATTTTGCTGATGGTTCTTGTCTCAGGATAGATCATGGTTTCCTGGAAGCAATTATGAAATATGTGCATTATGCAAACTTGTATACTTCCGTCCGAAGAGTTGTTGTCATATTTACGGACTCAGAATACTTTTTTGGAGAGGCTCATGATTTTAGACTTCTCTAGGTACAATGGGGTGACCTCACAAGAGCTCCAATTGCGAACAGTGTGTATGTCAAAGGCTTACCTGATTCACTTATTTTGTTTCCTAAAATCATGGTTGATATTAACCCTGGGCGTAGTTCGCGAAGTAGCACTTCGCGAAGCTACGCAAAGTGCAGTTCGCACTACGCGAGCTACGCGTAGCACTTCGCGAACTGCGTAGTACCTTGTTCGCACTGTGCCAGATGTTGTTTTCAATGATTGCACAGTGCGGACAAGCAACCAGCACTGTGCAATCATTGAAAATGGCATCTTGCACAGTGCGAGCTGTAGTTTTCTGCTGCTCGAGTAGATTTTTACTCGAGCGGCAGCTTTCTCAACGCGAACTGGTAGTTTCTCATCGCGAGCGGTCGCGAGCATACGCGACCACTCGCAATGAGAAACCTGACCTCCTCGTGTTGGGAATCTCGCCGGGAGGTTTATTTTCCATGCTCGCGATCGCCAACTTGATGTTGCTGATCGCGAACAAGGAAAAAGTCTCGCCGGGATGTCATTTTGCTTGCTCGCGGTCGCCAACTTGACGTTGAGGACCGCGAGCAAGCAAAAAATGACCGCAGCACTACGCTACGCGTGTTCGCACTGTGCTACGTGCAGTTCGCGTAGTGCGAAGTAGCGCGAACTTCGCAAACTACGCGAGCGTAGCGTAGTGCTTTGCCCAGGCTTAGTTGATATATTTGCTCCCCATCAATCTTCTCAGGATGAAGTGCTTTGGGATAATGCTTTTGCTGACTAGACTGCTAGGGAAGCTGCTTTATCCTAAAATTCTTTGTCTCTCAACCATTAAGTCTCTCATAACAATGCTAAAATTGCAGGACGAAGCGGAGAAACAGGCGTTTCTATTGTAAATGAAATACTGATGTAGTATGGCAGGGTGGCATTAGAGGATGGTTTCCCTAAATTTCTCCTCCCTAGCCTCAACCATCTGTATCACAGTATCACCGACATCCGCAGATGTGGCAGGATTTGTGTTGCAAATATTCATTTGTTTTCTCCTTTGTTTCGCAGTATTGTAGCTTCTGTGCCAGCTGGCAAGCCCACAATATTGGAAACTGGAAGAAGGATCAAAACCACCTCCGCTGCCCAGCCACCTCTATGGAGGCTGTTCTTCCACATATAGATGGATGTCATCCAACTGCTTTAATGCTGGCAGTTTTGTATTTTTTGGTAATAGTGTGTATGTTTTCAGGATGGAATAAGATGTATCCCTCTATGACTATCTAGTGGCTGAGATTCCTATTTTGTTTCTCCTATTTCAAGAGCTATGCAAGGATTTACAAACTAAACACTTCCATTGCACATACCACCTCAAATCCTCTGCGAATGTTGAGCATTTTACCTTTACCTTAAATAACAAACTGGAAAAAATATGGCCTGAAACCAGCCTCCTATCGCCTGGAACCTTACCCTAGGCTTTCAGTTCAGATTGAGCCATTCCTACCCAGAAAGCTTAGCAAGGACTCTGAGAATATGGGGCAGTCTATGTTCCTTTTGTTCATCCCTCTAGTATTTGCAGCCTTACCTGACATTCACTTAACCATTGATGTAGTTCTCCAGCACTGCGAACAAACGATTTGCTGTCTCTAATAGCTTCTGTTCCCTGGTCAGAGCTGCCTAACTTGTCTGTCCAACAGAGACTTGTTACGATCTGCAGCCAGGGGACTAGTTTCACATACAAGTCAATCAGCAGAAATTTGTACTCCAGCCTCAGTAGAATGGTCCTTTCCAAGTCCTGCTCACCATGAACACTGCTATAAAGTGCCACTGAATACCAGCCAGGGCCCATGCATGCTGCTGCGAAAGGGTCACCAGCCCAGGATATTCCAACCTTGCTGGTGCCCTTGCACCTGTGAACCAGGTTAACCCATGCATCATCTTCCAGCTAATCACCCTAACATTAAATGTGAAGCAACCTCTGCTGATGAGTATTTTTGAACGAGAAAAAGCAAGTAGATATGGGGAGGGGGAATGTCATCAGTTTCTGTGATCCGGCATATCATGATGTGCAGTTATATTAGTATTGTCAAAACTATTTCATGTATTGTACAAGTGCTAGTAAAAACCCATACACTTAAAAAAAAAAAAATCTTACACCTGAGAGTTTGATGGTCCAAGCTTCCACTAGCAATCTGATCTGAATTCATTCCCCATGATCCCCCCCCCCCCCGCAAGCAACGCAGAGGTCATCATGGGCATCAGTGTCCTTGTCCCTTTCCCCTCTGGCATCAATTTCCACAGCACTTTAGTTTGCCTTTAGCATCATACAGCCTGTCTGCGGGAGGCAGTATCCAACATTTTTTCCCATGGTGGCAGTCCATCACATCCGATAGATGATCCTCCAGATCGTTCAGCATGGTTATGCCCTTCTGTTTCTTTGTGACCCTCTGCAGCGGTCTCCCATTTCAAAGTGGCTGTCATAGGAGTAGCGATCCATCTTAATGCAAGAGGAGTGCGCTCTACTCTTCTAAGCAGCTGTTCAGAGAGTTCCAGAATCGGAAATCGGGACAGATTTTTGCTCTCACTATTTCTTCATGCCAAAGAAGGGTGGAGGCCTTCAACCTATTTAAACCTTCACTCCTTGAATGTATTCCTATGGAAGGAAAAATTCAAAATGTTTACGCTGGCTCAGGTTCTGTCTGCTCTGTATCTGAGTGACTGGATAGTAGCCTTTGACCTGCAGGACATTTTCCTATATACCGATCCTGAGGCCCCACAGGTTCAAGGTAGGCCAAGAGCATTTTTGCCCCTTGGAGTGCAAGAAAGTGATTGCGGTGGTCGCTGCTCATCTTCAGAGGATGAGGATACCAGTTTACCTCTACATGGGCCACTGGCTGGGCTCACCACAGTCAGTCAGTCAGGGACTACTTCAAGAAAGCGTGAATCTCCTGACATCATTGGGGTTCTCAATTAACAAGCCAAAGTTGCACCGGGCTGAAAGCTTACGTTTATAGAAGGTATCTTAGACACAGTGCAGTCCAGGGTCTTCCCTCCGTTTCAACAAGTCCACAACACTGGGGCTATGATCCTGATGTTTCAGCTTTGGTCCTGGATCTCAGTGAGACCAGCTCTGAGGCTACTTTGCCTGCTAGCCTCCTGCATCCTGATTGTAGGCTTTAGCTAAGTTGACTGCATGGGCTCTGCACTGAAGTCTGAGATCTCTGTGGGCCTAGCACCAAGGAAACTTGTAAGATGCTGTCCAGGTTTCAGAGGAGACTGCACAAGACATGCAGTGGTGGCTACTTGTCTGCAGTTTGACCAGCGGCAAGCCCCTCTACCTTCCCCACCCAGAACTGATAGCAGGGACGGATTCACCACTGCTGGGCTGGGGGGAGTCATCTGGAAGAGGTGAATACCTGGCTCCAAATCAGTCTGTTGACCTCTCGGGTGTTTCGACTAGCTTTGAAGGCCTTCCTGCCGTCCATCAAGGGGTGGCTGGTGCAGATTCTCACAGACAGCGCCACCGCAATGTGGTACTGTAACAGGCAGGGTGGAGTGGAGTCCTGGATCTTGTGCCAGGAGGCTGTGCGTCTTTTGAGGTGGTTGGATTGTCGGAGAATCTCTCTGATCGCGAACCACCTGGTAGGATCCTTGAATGCCTTAGCAAATGTACTCAGTTGGCAGTACCTGGCAGATCACAACTGGCGTCTGCACCCTGAGATGTCATAGGGTGTCTTCTGAGAATGGGGAGAACCCTGGCTAGATCTCTTCACCATCCTTGAATGCACAGTGTACAGATTTTTGCACGCTGGAGTACCAGGGAAGGCTCCCACTAGGAGATGCATTTCAGCTGAAGTGTAACACAGGAGTACTGTACCCTTGTCCACCTCTCCTGTCCAGAGTTATGAAGAAGAACGACGACTGGGCCCACGTCATTGTAGTGCGCGTGGTACCGTGAACATCTGGCCATAAACATCTGTCCTCTGATCAGGCTACTGCTTCTGAAGGATCTTCTGTTGCAGCAGTAGGGCAGAGTTCTCCACCCGAACAACTGCACATTGTACCTCCATGCTTGGAGATTGAGCAGTGGCAATTGACTCCATTTGATTTGCTACCCAAAGTTGTACTTGTCATCCTGACTGTTAGGCGATCTTCCACAAAGTGTATTTATACTGGATGCAGGGACAAATTCTGGGCTTGGTATTGGGTCTACAAGACAGATCCTTTGCATGCCAAATTTTTGGATAGTTTATTTGTTTTGTCTTTGGCCTGGAAATTTCTTGCAGTGGGCAGTTTTAAGGATAATTTGTTGGCCATTGCAGTCTTTCTGCCTTTATTAGCACAACTGCCCTTGTATAAATCACCTGTTGTGATTAATTTTCTTTCACCCATATGTTTCCTCCCAAACTCTTTGTGATTCTACAGTGGGACCCTAATTTAATTTGCATTTAATGTAATTTAATTAATTTGATTTGTCCTTGACATTTCTCTTTTGTACTTCTTTCAATCTGATAATAGCAGTTTGGTGCATCTTCTGACCCTAAAGACTGTTTTCGTCATTGCTATCCCATCAGCTTGTCGCACGAGTGACCTCCAGTCACACTCTGTGCAGGTGCCCCACAACTCCTTTTTTTCTAGACAAACTGATGCTGAGGCCCCAGGTAGCCTTCTTGCTGAAAGTTGTGACTTCTTTTCCCATTGGGCACTCTATCACTCTCCCATCATTCTTTGCCCTGCCTCACCCCTCGAAAGTTAAGGAGATACTCCATTGGCTGGATACCAAAAGTGCTTTTACCTTTTATATTGATCGCATCAAAGACCATTAGATAGACTATCATCATATTGTGGGGTTCTCCGGGGGAAAAAAGGAAAGGTGCTGCAGAAAAGGACTCTATTGAGGTGGATAGTCCTCTGGATTAAGATGAGATATGCAGCCTCTGGAAGGGCTAAACACCAATTCCACCAGCTCTAAAGCTGCCAACACTGTGTTGGCACATGGAGTGCCTGTTGTTGACATTTCTGAGGCCATGACATGGGCATCAGTGCACACGTTTACAAAGCACTACTATCTTAACAGCCAGGTCCGAATGGAAGGACAATTTTTTCCGTTTGGTCCTGCAAAACTTCTTGGTCTAAGCTCACTCCTCAGACTTTCCACCTTAGGGTGGTACTGTTTAAATAACTATTCTATAGGTGCAGAATCTGAGGTTAATATTCATCGTAAGAACGAGTTGCTTACCTATGGTTATGCTCTTTCTCCCACCTTCTTATTCTGCAGAGTGGTCTCTTTTTACCATCTAAAAAGTTCCCAAATAAGAGATCTACGCCCTAGGTACCTCCCAATTGTTTTGTGCTCCGCATACTTTGACTCGTAAAGACTCAAGCAAGAAA
The DNA here is from genome assembly GCF_964204655.1 of Triturus cristatus. Classification (NCBI taxonomy): domain Eukaryota; kingdom Metazoa; phylum Chordata; class Amphibia; order Caudata; family Salamandridae; genus Triturus; species Triturus cristatus. The sequence continues at coordinate 873,865,417 of NC_140583.1, read as the reverse complement.
CTGACATTGACATGCAGGGATGGCACTAAAATGCAGCTTTGCTTCGTATCTTCTGGATTGAATGAAGTCAACATGGAGCTACACTGGGCTACCTAGGAGCGTGTGAGAGGACTGCTAAGAAAAGTTTCTGTATCCAGTCTGGCGTCTGCAAAATATTCTAAAAGTAAGGAAACTGCAGTTAGCTAGAATATCCACCAGAGTGAGTGTTACTAAAGGTAAGAAAAGTGTTTTGAACACTGTCACTGTTCTCAGTCTGTTACTGATGTTCTGCATCTAAGGGCACAGAATGCTCTGTTGTAAACTACCGTCAGCATGTAGAGGGGTGCCTATATACAGCTCAGTGCTGTCACTTCTGGAGACGGGACCAAAACACAACATGCAATGCGTGGGAGTAACTGCTGGGAAAAGGTAAGTAACTTGTTCGTCTCTGGCACACAATTTCCACGTGAAGCCAGCACAAACTTCCAGCTATGGATCTGTGGCCCCACCTCCAAATGACCCTGCCAATCATGTTCCATCAATGTCTTGAAACCTATTATACCATCACTGAGCAAACACAAGAAGATGATGGAGTTAGCGCTGAAACTTTTCAGGCACACTCCCCCAGTCACTATTAGATCTGGGTTGAATCCATCCTCGTTCTTTAGCTCACTTCACCATCCCAGTTCATACCCAGCCATATGCAACTCAGTCTTGACTGTGTTCTTCATGGGAACAGTCCAGCCTGAACTGCCAAGCCAGGTCTTCCCTGGACCGGAAATGAGCATCCTGGGACTAGTTTCGGGGAGACACCCCATATCAGTCAGGCTAACTTAAATCCAGTGGCAAAGTGAGCAAGTGACCCACGTCAGTGCATGCCCTGCCAACATTAAGGCAAACAAAGCAAACACAAGGAGATGATGGACATAGCACTGAAACTTTTCAGACACTCACCCCCAGTCACTATTCGCTCTGGATTGAATCCACCTTCGTTCTTTAGCTTACTTCACCACCCCAGTTCAGATCACCACTTGACCCAGGGCTCTGAAACAGTCCTAGGTAAAGAAGCTTTTTCAGTGATGGGTTGGTCAGAGATTTCAACAAGCGAATGTCCCTCAATGTGCTTTTGGTGTCCTTCTCTTTTGAATTTCACGACACAATGGTCTCTTTAAACAGAAGTACTCTTTTTCCAGACAGGCCGCTCACTGCTTCTATGTGCTCATGTGACTACCATCCTTGGCCCAGTCATCATCATCTCTGCATCTCCATATAGCAACTTGCTGGTTAAATTGCTCTTTACTGAGTTACGTTTGTGCTGTTCATTACACCCTCACACTGTTGGAACTTCGTCCTCACACCCCTGTGGGCCATTCTTACTGTTCCTGGGTGAAATGCCAACACCTTAGGGCGCCTGGCATTTCGTGGTCTCACACTGAGCACCCCCAGCCCTTCTTCAGCATGCATTTTCAAGGGGAAAGCTTCAGCTCTCATCATGCAATGAATCATGAGCTTTAATGCAAACCTTGATATAAAAACATTACTTGATGGTCTGTTACCTGTGGTTGAGAATGTGAAGTAGCTTAGAAGGCTGAGAAAAGAAGCATTATTTAACATATTATTACAAGTGCTTATTGTCTCTGGACTTCTCTGTAGAACTAAACATATTAATAAAGGAGGTGGTTTGAGGGTGCTCAGGTCATGTGACTGACTTTTATCAGTTCAAGTTAGACTATATTTGGTCATCTCACCACTGAAGGAATATCAGGTTGCGCATGAAAGAGAACCTAATGACACTTAGTAACAAATGTAAAATAGTGACAAATGTATTTAGTTATTGGGCATCATCATTTTAGGATGACAGCATTGAATGTTGTTATAAAACAAATGTTTTTTTGTTTGGTTTAAGTGTGTCCAATGAACAGGATGCAGAAAAAAATGAAGAACATCCTGAACAAGAACCTACATCAACAGTGCGCCCAGAAGAAATACCTGCTATTCCTGAAAACAGGTTTTTGATGAGAAAAAGTCCTCCAAGAGCAGAAGATGTTGACCGGAAGACCAGGGAGAAGGAGAGGGAAAGGTGATTATTACTTTGCTTGACAGTGAATGTGACAGTGATGTTATTTCAAGACACGCATGATTGAACATTGTATCAATATACACTACCAAAAATTAAGTTCTAAAATGTGCACACACTTTGCTACTCATGAACACTCTCCAGATGACATGCAGCGGAACATACTTGAGGCGCACCCCAGTATTAGTAAAAGTGCACTGTTTTGAAAAGTCCAAAATTGGATCTTTAGTCTTTCCACCCATGTGAGTGGATTGAAGGAGGCTATCCTGTGGAGCGAATTAAAGCGATAAGCCCAACTCCCCCCACACCACCCTCCCAAGATTCAGTCACTTACTGTCCTGCATTCCCTTGGTGACACTAATGTACTATTTGTGTGAGTACGGTGCGATTATGCCACATCTAATGTACACCATCTGGCATTTACCATCTTCAATACTCCGAATAAACCATGCAGGGAACACCCCTCCCCCGTTCCCCCCCCCCCCCCCTTCCGTTTCTCTCCCTTTCAAACCAGAAACACAGGATATTAAGTGTTTTGTGGGCTGCTTTCTCCACTTTATTTCTGTGTGTTTTTGTTTGACCCTACACTTTGAGTTGTTTTGCAGATTTTTTTCCTCCTTTGTGTAGGGATCCCTGTTCACCAGGAACCTATACACCACCTTTCAAGTGCAGTACTTTGACCATTCTAATATGGTGCCCGTTAATTTGAAAAGCTGCCCTGAGCGCTTGCGGGTTGATCGAGCAACCACTCACTACATGCCTGTAAATGGGTGCATGCACGGTTTGCTCTACACCAGGCCAACTACGCTGATACTCGTTTCCGGCACTACCGGGCCACCAGGATTTGACTCTTCATACTCCCCATTACTATCTAACCCCTGTTGCATGCCATACTATTGAGCTGTGTGTGACATCAGACGATGCCCAGCTCATGATACACTACCAAGATGGCAGCCTCCACCCATAAGCACTCCAGATGATTTTACATTACCCTGACGACCATCTCTCCCGAATCGGCAGAGTATGGGTAGGTTGACTGGAACTGTTGCGGCTGCAATGCTGTAAGTATCGTTCCTGCACTTAAGACCTTTAACCTTAACTCATGTCCTGGGGCGTCCCCCTGTATATTACTTTTGCCTGTTTTTTTATTTTTTCAGCATGCTTAATTAAGCGCTCACTCTGTTCTCATGCGAGGAGGCAACACCTTCCGCCCTAATTGGGTGAGTTATATGGTCTCCTTACATAATGGGTGAAATCCCAGTACTTGTCTTCACTTTTAAGTGTGTTACGTGGTTTTGATTGTGTTTGTGTACTTCACAGTGCTATTTGCACTATCACCCCAGCAGCTTGTCGTTTATTCAGCGCAATGCTACTCTAAAAATAAATTATGCCTTTAGCTGTGACGTTGCCTATTTATGTTTTGTACCTTTGTTTCAATTCAATAAGCTTTATTCGATTAAAATGTGGCAACCATAAAAGCAAATGTACATATACAGATACAATGTCCAAATTCATTAAGAACAGCCGGCAATCAATTAGAGTTTCAAAACAACGTACAATTCCCAGCAAATTAAACTTAAAATAGATGTCACAACATAAAAACTAATCAACTATTTTTGTGTAAACAATAGACTCATAGCAGCATTTCATAAACGATTGTTAAAATAGACGATTCTAAGGTTCAAGAACAAGTCACATAGATGTAGGAAGTGCAAAGTGCTCTATTAGTATGCCCATCCCATGGTCATGGGGGTACTGGTCACACTTCCAAATTCATTAAAAGCAGCAAAAAAATTCAATTACAGTACAAAATTTCATTAAAACCTCATACTTTTCTTGGCATTAATTGAACTTAAAATAAATGTCGCAGCATAAAAACAAATCTCAGGTTCTCTTAACGTGAACAATAGGCTCATAGCAGCATTAGTGGTTTTAGTGTTATATTTCTTGAACAGTGGTTTAAGATAGGCGATTCTAAAATTCAGGTACAGATCACATAGAAGTAAGAAGTGCAAGGTGCTCTGTTTAGTATGGCCATCACATGGGCATGGGGAGGTTGGTCGCTGTTTCATTGTGGGGAACGCTGCTAAATGGTGAACAAGGCCTAGCCTCATTCTTGTTAAAACATATCGGTGGGAGGGTCTCGTGACAAGTGTTAGATAGCTTTGAAAGCCATCGGTATCTATATGTAGATGGTAAAGCTGGTATGTGGTTTGCTTCCCTACTGTTCTCAGCCTGCATTCTTTCTTATGGTACAGGAAAGTATTTTTTATCTCCTGTTTAGACAATCCAACATCATCATTTGGGTTTTCCATGCTCATCAGATTGAATAAGTCTCTATAGGTATTAACTAAATATTTAAGCCAGGGAATACTTAAAACAGTTATCCAATCGCGGGCAGTCATTAATAATAGATTTAGTGAATATGGTCTCCTCTTTTGACCATATTGATCTCGACAACAGTAGGGGTCTCAGTGCAATCAAGTCTGACAAATAATTGAGCCCCACTTCGCAATGGATTAGTTCAGAGGAGGCTGAGTCCGACAGACATGAAAGTTTTTTTAAAAATGAGTTTTCCTCGGTGGCCCCACACACCTGCACCATATAATGCAACAGAGGTGCATCCAGCTTTATAGATATAGGCCATGTCTTTAATGCGGCGATCCTCCAGTTTAGAAGCAAACTTGAAGACCCCGTACACACTTTTGGTCATTTTAGCCCGAACATTAAACATTTCACGGTTCCATTTCCCGTCACAGGAAAAAAATAACCCTAGATAACAAAAATTATCTACATTTTGCACTAAGGATTTCATATTCCTGGGTTTCGAACCACCGATCATTGTGTATGTTTTGGCCTTGTTAATCAACAGCTTCCTCCTGCTAATAAAATCTGCGAACCCATCAATTAACCTCAGAAGACCTACCGATGTTGTGGATAAGAGCGCAGCGTCGTCCGGATAAAGCAGGACTGGAACATCCTGGCCCTCAGCGTGCCTTTGTTTCATTTGTATTCTAGGTCGGTCCTTTTACATAGCATTGTATCAAGTTATACCACAATTAGGTTTTCTGTGGTTGGAAATCCTGGACAAGGATTGGATTCTATCCATTGTGTAGATTAGATTTGTTCTGTTCCTGATGAATTGCCACCTGAAATTTTTAGACTACACGGCAAGAAAAATGTATACCTCATTTTTTAGCTAGGATATATGATTACATCTATCGTTGGACACCGCGTTTAACCAGAGGAGTAGGCTAATTTATTAAAATTCACATTAGAGATGTACCTGGTCTAATTTAACATCACTACGTTTCTATAAACTTAATTACATCACCAATCTACACTTGCTGGCCCTTCTCCTCACTTCACATACGACATTTGGGACTAAAAGTTCTCTGAAAGAGTCCCTTCATTGCAGCACCAGACCAGCCCGACGGGAAGTAGTGCCCTATGATGAAGCAGGACACCCATTTGGATGTGTGAGGGCTTTAGTTCCAAAAGAAACGGACCCTGTGTCCGTTCACTTGAACATTGACCGACCTTTGAATCTTTTTGTTTGCCCTTCACATTTCTTTAAAGGAACTGCATACAGATTTTGAGAAAATTGTTTTTTTTTAGTGGTGTGTATGCTGGACCTACACGCGCCCCTAGTCCCTCTCTTTTGTGATCGTTTGAACAACACTGCAATCAATTGATACAGTAACAATTTTAGTAACAAAAATATACCTGTATACTATTCTTTTTACATTAGCTCCCCTCTCACCAAATCACACATCTCCTGCAATTTGGAGTTGCAGTGAATAAACATAAAAGAGCAATAAACATGTTGTGGGCAGTTTTTTGTAAATTATTGGATCTTGGATTCCAGTTAACAGAGGTTTATAGTATTCCATTAATGGGGTCCACTAGCTGAGGATGCGTGTCCTAACATTGTGCCCAATTTGTATGTACAGCAGATGAGAAGCAACCTGTTCCTTTGGTAATATATTGAGGTTGTTATTGCTTTAACATAGACTCAACAGAAATCACGCACTGGCAAGTAGGATCTTCCAGGGTATCAAATAGCTGCTGCTGCTTACATTCTTTTTTGCTGATCAATTTCACAGAAATCTTTTAGCCACTTCCTTAGTCTAAGGTTAGGCCCTTACTGGTTTGTGTCAGTTTCTTTGGGATCTGAGTGATCAATAACTGCTTTTGTACTTGAATGCCACCAAAGCTGGGTGGCAATTCATTTGGTTTCTGCTGAAACATTGGGACCTGCCCCCGAGAGAAGTGGAAGCTAGCTTTACTTGTTGCTCATGAAGTAATTTTTGTTTCTAGCTAGGTGCTTGAATATGGTGAGGCAGTTCTTGCCCACCCCCATCCATTTTGAATCATACCCGACCTAAAAGCTAGTTCAGGCTCTCCTCTTCTACTATTCATTTGCAACTGCTCCATAAATCCACCTATTCAGAATTATCACTTTATTTGGGCTTTCTTGCCACTATTATGCTTAGGTGTATTATTAAGTGTCAGCAAGTGCTTGGCTTTTGTGGCTTCCTGGAAACTCATCCTGGACATGAGAGAGATGGTCACTGTTGAATCTTTTGATGAGTGTTTTTGTGTAGTCATACGGGGTGTCATGAATCCTACTCCCCTTACTGTCTGGCCAAAAGAAAATCTCAGTTTAGGAAAAAAAAAGTGAAAAATATTTCAGGATTGGGTACATAATTCTTATGCTGCGGATCTCCAACACAGTGAAGAACTGCTTTTGGCAAATGTTTTGTCCAGAAATCTTCTGCCATCCTTTATTTGTCTTAAGGACTGTACTCTAAACATTGGCTTTCTAATACACTAAAAGATGACCATCTGCAATGTATCAAACACCTTTCTTCCACATTCCTAGTCAGTGGCTCCAGATGGCTCAGTGTTTTGAGGCCATGGAGAAGGGACCGCAAATACTGAAGCTGACTGATCTCTGCAGTGGGTTCTGATGCCTAGGGTAATTTGTTTTCAGTAGTTTAGTATTTAAATACTTAAATCTGAAGATACAGTAGTGTGATGTAATTAAAGTTTCCCAACATGGTGTTGAGATAATGAGCTATCAGCCTCATAGACTGTTTGGTAGTCGATAGTAGAGTGGATGATATTGTAATATGCTTTTGCAGTTGCTAGACTCTGCATATGCACTTGAGAAAACAATGTCTTCCAGTCCATTCATATCAATAGTTTCTTATGTTGGGAGTCTTCACCTGAGCTAGAAGACATCCCCTTTGTTCTTTTCCTCGCTCTCTCTCCAGTCTTGAGCTTCTCCAGCCGCTCCCATCCATAATCTTCCCGGTCCACTTTCTTACCACCAATATCAAATAGAAAATGTGATGAAGGTAATAATGACAGTGAAGTCTTTGATAATTATCCAGCATGATGTACAATGGCAATGGAGATGTCCCTGGATTACATGATGGACGGCCTGACTGATGCACTCTGCCATACTCCTTTAAATGAAAAACAGTGTCTTTCTGTTTATGGGTGAATTTTCGTGGAGACTACTCATCATACAAATATCCCCAAGCAGCAGAACAGTTGTTTACAAAATCAGCCAATAGCTGGTGATTTGGTGAAGAGGAAAAAGCCTCTGTTCAACCCTGGGGTTCTCTGCACTGCCACACTTGGGTGCCATAGCCTTACAGTCTAACATTTAACATTTAACCAAGGTCATGAGCAGATGAATGGCAACCCTCATCCCCGGTATTATGTGGGCATCAGTGATATTTCTAACCTCAAAACTTTGATAATTCATTGTCTACTTCATCCTAAAAAGTCTGCATCATGGTGTGTCTCCATAATGTTTGCGGGAAGATTCACAGTTATTTAATACATTCAAACTAAAACCATGGGAAAAAAATTATATTTTGGCCTATGTCCCTTTAATATCAAATACGGTAAAAGCTCCATAGTGTGGTTTCATGTGATCAGGTTCCCAATGCAGTGAGTTATGACACATACATAATATTTTAATTAAAAACACATCTCTAGCTCACGATCAAACCATGGATTTCCTTGATGTAGCCTAGCGGTGTATGTTCAAGCTCCCCAAAACATTAAAAGTAGTAGCAGGAATCATCTGTGAACTCACTAAGGTGCAATTAGCCAGGAAATCCTGTCAAAAGGTATCTCTTTAAAGGCCCCTCTCACATTAGTAAGTAGTGTTACTACCCTGTGGAAGATGATCCTGTGACAGCAAGCATGAAGCGGCGTGCAGCAACTCTAGAGTCAGTTGATTTAAGTTTGGCTTGAGTCCTTTAAAGACGAAGAAGCAGCAGGGTAAGTGATGACCGCTTGGGGCCTGCAGTCAGAGAAAAAACAAGTTGCCTTGGTGCTGAGACCCACGGTAGAGCCAATGACTCATTTACATTGCATTATAGGCAATACTTAGGCCCAGCAGGGCGAGATTATAAGATCCTGGACACAGCTGCACAGAGATAGAGCCCTATCGTGGCATCTGTGAAAACAACCAATACAAACTTTTGAAGTAGTTCAGGATCCTGCTGCTTGACAAGAACTGTCTACGTATTAATTGCAACAAGTTTAGTTCCGTCTCCACCACGACTGCCTTGAACTAGATGCTATCCCATAAAGTTAGGAGTGATGTCTCTGCCTTAAGATGTGGTTGGGGATGGGATGAGAGGCAGGGCCGGAATGTGCAACTTGGGATCATATTTGTATCAATAATGTGTTTGCTGTCAGTCAACACATTTTGCATCAGTCACTTGGTGTCATCTTTTCTTTCTTTGCAGAAACGCATCCAATTCCCAGTCCTCTTTATATCCACGACGACTTTTAGTAACCCGATCAGGAAGGAAAATAAAAGGAAGAGGACCAAGGGTAAGAGCAAATTAGCTATTTCTTTTAATCATTCCACTACATTTTTAACCCGTGGTAAATGGATCCAGCTGTTTGTGCTCAGTTTGAAACCGAAAGGTAAATTATTATTTTGTTTTTCATTTTTATATAAAGCTCTGATTTCCCAAACACCCAAGTGCTTTGAGTATCCGGTCAGCAGACAACAATTGTTGGATTTGTGGACGTGCAAGAACCATGTGTGGTGGCATTAGTGGCTCTCCTATTTACTTTTTAAAGGAGATACTCCCTACAGATTGTATTATTTAGATTGCGAACCAGTAAATCCCTTACTGTGCATCAGTTGGCCCTTCCTTTTGACCAAGTGCAGTGGTTAACAATTTTTAAAACTGATTATTCAGTTTCATCTGCCAAGGGATGGTCCTATGGCTCAATGATTGGTCTTAGTGACACCCTGCGAGAGAGCCAATTTGAAACTAAACTCTCCCACCATCTAAAGCCATCTCTGCTGTGACTGCAACCTCTTCCATGAACTCCCAATATGTGAATGTTAAAGTCTTTATTGGGGAGCTAGAGCACTATGACCACCAGACTGCAAAAGGAAGCTATGAAAGTAGCCTCTCCAGTAAGGTCCCTTGGTCTGGAAAGATAGAATTATGCCTAGAGTTGTAAATAGGTCAGACCAAACTTAAGATGTAAATGTTTTACCTCTCGCCTCCACCCTCATGTGTCATAATGAGGTAATCTGTGTGATCTGATTTTTTCTTTTAAATAACAGTAGCTAAATCTGTGGCAGAGGGTAATGGGCTATAACATGCCCCTTCCTGGTAAACGAGTCTGATTGTGGCCGTCGGAGGTCAATAAATCAAAAATAAAATCAATGGATAGCATGGACCAGGGTTGACGTGGTGTAATTAAAGGGTGCAATAGGCCTTAAAACATGGAGTTTTAACTTGCAGGCATAATCTAAGAGACTGTACTTACTGCCTTACATGTTGATGTAAGTGGAGCACCAAAAGGACCCGAAATGTAAGTACTGTGTACGACAGATTCCTGGATGGACTGCTTTGGAGGTATCCTGGTCCCAACTCAATACATAAATTAAATTAAATAATTCTATAGAGCGCGCAATACCTGAAGGTGTCTTGGCGCTAGACGGAGCAAAACCTGAAGAAACATCTGCCTGAACAAAGACAGATCTAAGGGGAGCAATTGATCTATTGAGTAAATTGCCAGGTCTTCAACTGCTTCCTAAATTTCTGCGATGTAGCCTGAGAACGTAGAGCAAGCGGCAAAGTGTTTCAGAGTGTCCCTCCACAGTAGGAAAACATTCTTCCACCCCATTTTGCTTTGTTTATTCTCAGGACCTTGACCTTTCGTGCTAAGCTCGACCTGAGGTTCCTACTTGGGGAATACCAGGAAAACTGTTCCTGGAAGTATGTAGGGCTGGTCCAGTAGAGGGCCTAATGAGCTTTGCACAAGGCCTTAAAGGAAATCCTTTTTTCCACCAGAAGCCAGTGTAGACCGTGCATTAGTTGAGATATCTATGCAAACGTAGGAACATTCAGCAGCACTCTCGCTGCCGCCCTCTGCAGCGACTGCAGTTTCCCTATCAGATGTTCATGGGTACTTAGATATAGGGCATTGCAGTAATCCATCTTAGAAAAGATGAGTGCCGTCATCACTCTCTTTTGTAGATCAAAAGGAATAAATGGGAGTACTTCTTTTTTTTTTGTTAAGATCTTTCAGCATTAAAAACCTGATCAAGTAACAGCATTGATTTGTTCTAAAAAAACATAACTTGGTGTCAAAGATGTCTCCCAGATTTCTTGCTTTCTGGGTTGGCCTCGGTAGCGCACCTATGTCCGAAGGCCACCATGATGCATCCCAAAAGGTGGTCTCATTTCCAAAGAGCATTACCTCAGTTTTTTCTGAATTCAGCTTAAGACAGTTTCTCTGCATCCAGCTCGCAATACTTGTATTTGCAATGAAGAGATCGGTATGCAATGTCTGCTTTTCTACCACAAAAATAATTTCTTTTTCTGTCTGTAGTTTGGTTCGTGATTTTTTTATCCCGTTTTAAGCATCTAGTTTCTGTTGTACCGTAGCAGCTTGATTAATAAAGGGATTCATGATTGTATAGAGTACCTGCCAATGGAAGAATACAGTTTGCTGGAAATTTTGGTTCTCCTGCTCTCTCATGCTTGGAAAGAGTGTATGTTGTTCCATGTAGTTTGCTGGGCCAATAATCGGTATCGAAATAGAAGCAAGATAGGTACAGCATTCATAGTGCATGTCTGTGGGTTTTGCAAAACATTGATGGCAAGAAGGCTAGAGTTTTATGGCCAGTTCACCTTTATGCTAATGACACCAGTGTGCAAAGGCATTTTTGATGGCCATAAGTTTTCAGACATACATGTTATAATGTTCATTCGTATGCTAGTAAGTGTTTTGAAGTAATAAACAACTGGATGACTTGACTGGTTGCCATTGAAAGGATGGCTCTGATAGCTATAAGGAAAAATATGTTTCTACAGTTAACAGTAATGTGACAGCTGGCTGTCTGGAAATTGATGCTAATGTAAAAGCAGTTATTGATAATGGCCATGCTACAAGATGTGCGGGGCGTAATGAAGTGTATAATGACAAAGGTGTCCTTAATGGAGGGAAACCTGAAGGCTCTCTTGAATCATGTAGCCCAAACAGTGCATGCAGTGGGGCACCGTGACGCCAGAGTTGCTGCAGTAGAGAATGAACAGAGATCCCACAGGAGCCATCGTTTTGGGAAATGTACCATTACCACACTCTTTCTTTGAAACTAAAGTAGAGTGCTTGGAAATCAATACGAGGGAATCTAGGCTTTACATCTTGGGGATTTCGAATTCAACTACAGAGCGGACTTTGGTACCATATGGGTAGATCTGGGTGACCCGCAATATCGAGAGCATCTGACAAAGCCAAGAAAGCAAAAGGGGGCCACAAGGAGGTCCAGGGCTTACGCTTTCTGACCTGAACCACACAACATCGATGATGAGATAAAAATTTGAAGGCATCAAAATTGAATAGGCTTCCCTTGCGGTGTGAAGAGACTCCCTGGTTTACAGAAAGATTCAGGTTGAGGGGAACCTTTTTGTTGCCTACTGCAAGATCTGTTAGAGACTTTCTGTCGCCAAGAAATTGTCACATGGTGGTATGAATGCAGTTATAAAGGCGGAACTTAATGATGTGAGTTATGTTGCTGTTAATGCCCAGAATCGATCAAGTCCGAGTCCCTTTATGTTCAGGCCTTAAATTGCATATTTATGCTGTGCCCCCTAATATTTGAACCATAAATAACCAAACAGATGGTTCATACTATGCTCTCTCTAAATCAGATATTTACATTTATGCATCCTACATTGATTAGGGAAAGGCGGTGAAGGGGTTGGAGAATGTGCTGGTGGGGACTATGATGAATCTATGGTGTGATTAACTAAAACACTGCTTTAAGGGGTCCACTGTAAACGGGTCGCTGCAGCCCCCAGACATTTGCATTTGAGCTGGAAATATGAAAGCCATGGCCCGTGTATCTTCTGGAACTTAAAGGGGAATCTCCTGTGTTTGTAACCCACTTTTTCTGCACTGTGCATTGGTCCATGCCTGTGTACGATTTGTCCTACTTTGGACAGTGTTTTCTCCCCTATTTGCATTCTAAATCTCTCTTGGCCGTTGTATTTCTGCATTTCTGTGAGTGAACCACTGTAATGCAGTTCTGATCTTATTTTTATCCATACTCATACCTGGTGCAAAAATGATGTGCCACAAAAAAAGACACTTGGTTGAACTCAAATTAACACTTCTCCAATTTAGCATATACATAATTTGAGTAAAAATAAGCCATTGACACGCTCAAAGGTGTCTAGATTCAAGTAGAGTATTGGAAAAAATTAAAATGACAGCTTAATAAACCACATCGTATTAATCTAGGATGTCTCTGAGAATATCATTAACCTAGGTGCTGGATGACTTCTGGAGTGCTGCCTAAAATAAGACAGAAAATATTCGAAATGTCTAAATTTAGTGTTGTGAGCTATCTTCCATTTATTTCCTTTTTGTATTCCAACCAGGTTTTAAGTACCTCAAAGGACTAATTGGTGAACCAGTGGGAGGAACGGAACTAATTAAGAAGAGCATAGATAACTAGTCTGACCCAATACAGGGTCTGAAGTACCCATGTTTTTTTGGATGCTAAAAAGATGAGCAATGCTTGCATGAATGTTTCTGAAGTTCTGCTTCTTCTAATTCAGTGCAATCATATATACCGTCATGTGGTTCTTCAGTTCCAAGTATGAGATCAGTAGGGCAGCCATTCTCTTTGGTGTCGTAGAAAATTAGTCCTTTTATACTCAAGATGTCTGCAAATACCGGATACTTCTAAAGCAGTGACTCTTGTCCCTTATCACCTGATTGTATTGCCACCACTGCAGTCTTAGACTCTTGAGTGAAACAATGGGACTGACAGTAACCTACTTTATATTGTATTTTGTGTTGTCTCGATTGAAGGGGTTACGTTTCCTTATCCAGGTGGTTGCAGATCTCGGAAAAAACAAAAATGTCTTAGATATCAAATGCAGCAGTTTCAGTGTGGTCAACAAGTGAGACCATAAAGAAGGTCTCTGTTTCCTTTGAAATTAAAGAAATGGTCAGCTGCACAGATAGATTCTGCATTTTGTTTGAGGCATAGCTGTGTATTATTTGTCATAGAAAATTATGCACGTCTAAAAATTCCAGAAGCATTTTGCAGAGCAGAAACACACCTTACCTTGAGGTAAGGTCACTTATATGTCTATGGGCATAGTGGCTAAGACAGCTTTTACATTCAGTTTGCGGCAGCTATTCAGAATTGCGTAGTAACATTTTTCCAGAAGTGAGGGCAATTCCATTATGTTATGTTACACGGACTTATAAAGCGCATAGCTGCCCCAGAACGAAGATTCCCAGTGCTCACCTACTACTCAAGGTGATACATCACAGAGCCCACACAAAAAGACTTATGCGGCAAGCAACCAGGTCTTCAGCTGCTTTCTAACGCAAAAGTGGCTCTATTACGAAAATTTAAAGGCAGGTTTTTCCATAATATTGGAGTCATCGCTCGAAAAGAGTGATCTCCCAGCCTGACCCTATTGGTGCAAGGTATCGAAAACAAATTCAAGTCAGCAGATCGGATGGCCCTAATGGGTATATACAAAAACAACAGTTGATGGGCAGAATGCAGAACAATGTCATACATTCACCCCAGTACAGAGATCTGGGCCTAAATCCATCGTTTTTTTGCCCACCATGCCATTCCAGTTTAAACCCAGCCATATGCAAATCAGTCTTGACCCTGTGCCTCATGGGAACGGTCCAGCCCGAACTGCCAAGCCAGGTCCTTCCTGGACTGGAAACAAGCATCCTAGGACCGGTTTTGGGGTTTCACCCCTCTTCAGCCAGGATAGCTTGATTCCAGTGGCATGGAGAGCACGGGACTCACGTCTGAGCATACCCGTCCCACTCGGGGTGACAAATGCAAAAACAACAGTTGATGGACTGAAAATGGGTATATACAGCCTTCACCATGGATGCCAAGCTAGGTGCCCCCTGCTCGGTCATAATCAGTTGCGCTAAATGTAAGACCTTAAAATGAATACGTTTCTCTATCGGGAGCCAATGAAGTTTACAAAGCAACTTAGAAACAGTGCTGAATTTAGGCTGAAGAAAAAGTATTCTGGCTGCTGCATTCTAAACAATCTGCAGCCTATTTTTTACATGCCTGGTGGCGACCAAGTACACAATATTACAATAGTCTAGACGCAAAATGATTAAAGACTGTATATCAAACATTCGCCGAATCTGAGGATGGCCAATAATCGATTTGAGACTTCTTAGAGTTTCAAAACAAGTTCCCAACAGTGCTCAAACGACAGTGCATCATCGAGCCAGACACCCAAACTTTTAGGTCTTGCCTAGGCAGTGCTTGTGCTGTCTCTTCGAGACATTCTGTATTCAGGATCAGGGCATGAAGCCCCACCCTCTTACCGCCAATCTTTTTAATTGCCTCCTGCCCCTGTTTTTTTGTAAATGGTGGCACAATAGGCTTCATAGTCCCTCCTTGGTACCACCTTTTCTCTTCTTGTAACCTCCCATAAGGACACCCCCCTGTTACATGTGTTGTTACTCAGTAGGCTTTAATTACAGCCTCCGAACACTATTTTCTTAAATAGCTTTGCCTGCCTGCTTTTGCAGGCAGGACACAGTCCCTCAATGCATATATTTTTTTTTTTCCATTTATCCAGCGCGGCACACCTTGGCATGCATAATGGTGGCTATGCTTTTCTGTTCTTATTTGCTGGCAAAACACGGCCGCATGACTTTCTTTTTAATTACTTTTTTAACATCTTAAGCTAAAGCGCAGGTGCCACGATTCCTTTATAAGTAAACAAATAGTGAAAAAAAATGCTAATTTGTTTTTCTATTGGTTTACTTTTGAAGCAATCGTGGCACCCGCGCTTTAGCTTTAAATGGTCAAAGCTAAAGCGCGGGTGCCTCCATAATAAACAAATGTGAGCAAATCGAAGGAGCTGCATGTGTTTTTTTTTTTTCTATTTGCTTACTTTTGTTTACTATGGAGGCTCCTGCGCTTCACAATGTTGAAAGTTAAAGTGCAGGTGCCACAAAGGTCTCACATTTGAGAGAGTTTGAGCTATTGGCATTGTAAATGACAATGGCTTCCATTTGTGTGTTAACAAAACCTGCAAGCGATGTTTTTGCACCGTTTGCAGGTTTTGTAAACACATAGATAAAAGGCATTATCATTTACAATGGCAATAGCTCAAACTCACGCAAATGCAAGACCTGTTGCATTGCAAAGGCTTGTTTACAATCCTATTTGGGCTTTGGAGGAGACCCTAACATCCTCGGCCTCCAGTTATCTCCCAAACCTGAGAATGGTTCCCTAACAAGAGAATTTCTGTCTTGTTGGTATTAAACGTCAGGCAATTTGGATGCATCCAATCCGCAATGGTGGTCATAACGTTTTGAAAATTGACAACGCCCTCCGTAGACCCCACCGACATAGAGACGATAAGCTGAGTATCATCTGCGTAGGATACCAAAGGATTTCACCACATCTGCTAGTGACCTAACGTAGATATTAAAGAGGGTGGAACTTAAGAATGAGCCTTGCGGGACACCATGTTCTAGATTTCTCTTTTAACCCCTTCCATGCTCATGACGGAACGGTTCCGTCATGAGCCACGGTTGAGCTGTGCTCATGACGGAACCGTTCCGTCATGGCCCCGCCCGCGCTCGAACCCTTCAGCACCGCGGCGGAATTCGCCCAGCGCTGAAGGGGTTAAGATGAAAGAGGGGGGGGGTGGTATCAATTTAAGGAATCAAACTCTTTAGAAAGAGACTGCCCAAGCCTTGCCCCGAACCCCAATCTCATAGAGTCGCTGTAGTAGCATCTCATTAAACACCATATCAAAAGCTGCGCCTAAATCTAGAAAAGTGCAGTCGAGCAACCTTCATCCGCAGCTAGATGTAAAGCCTCAGTCACCATAAGAAGAGCGGATTCCATACTGTAGGAGGTTACAAACCCATTCTGCAAGGATTCTAGCACTTGGTTCTTCTCTAGAACTGCTGTCGGAAGATTATTCACGTTTCTCCACTACCTTTGCCAAGAACATTAGGAGTGAAATCAGTCAATAGTTTTCCGGCTGGGCTTGGTCAAGCGAGGGTTTTTTCAAAAGAAGGTTTCCACGCACTGGGCACCACCGCCGTGGACATAGAGAGATTGACTAAACTTAAAAATATTGGGTTAAAGACCGCCTGCATTTTCAATATAAGTTCAGCGCATACATTTAGAACCCTACTTAGATTTTTATTCAGATGCCACGAGACAGGGCACTTTATATTCAGTTTAGGTTAGGCACACTCCCGATACGAGAGCTAACTGTAAAGTGGAGTGCTTCACAGCGGACTACCCCTACTGTAAAGCACCAACTGAAAGCGTGGCTCACTTCATGTTTGCCTGCCCCGCCTATAAGAAGACTAGAATAAGATGGCTAAAACCAATCTGTAGCCTATTGGGCACCTTTGAGCACAGAGTCGCTTTGCTTATTTTGAAGAAGGACGCACGGACCCTCTTTGCTTGTGGCGCGGCCAAGTATTTTGGCCGTGCTTGGATAGTAAGGTTTAAATTCCTACGTCTGAAACTCTAAATGAATTCTAGTGTTTTTTTATATTTTTAAACTGCTCTGATCATTTTTATTGCACTGTCATTTTATAATCATATATAAATTGGAACCGAGTTAATTCTATGGTTGTGTAAAGTGTTTACCTGAAACAGCTTGTTATTATCTACTCCCTGGAAATTTGAACTTATGGTTTTTATTTATTGCATATTTTTAAACTGTGGTCCACCTGATAACTTGTATTTTTATCGAGGATTGTATGTATATTACCGCTTTTAAGATACTTGTTATCGAATAAAGCTATCTTTGAATTGAATATAAGTTCATGTTTAATCGGTTCATCCTGAGAACCCGACTTATCTTTCCTAATCAGGAAGATGAGGGACACCTTGTCCAGCAGTTCCAACTCTCTCAGCTCATCCTCCTTCACCATGCTGCCCATCTTTAATTCAGTCATACACCTCAGTACTTCGAGTGTCAGCTGAAAAATGTAGATAAACATTATTGCCCTTTTTTTAAGAAATAGTCTACAAGCTTGTCATATTTTTTGTTGGATGCCTCAGCCAAACGTGAGTTATCTGCCAGTTTAATCAAACTGTGGACTATGATATAAATTTATTTTGGGAATTACTACTTTTTGTTTGTCAGCAAAGAAAACTGTGCGGCCCTTTTTAACCAATTTGTGATAGACTTTGATGGCTCTCACATACGTTATTCTTAGCCAAGGCATCATATGATTTCCTCCAGGTGTGTTTAAGCACTTTACAGTGCTTTTTTTTGACAATCAATTCTTAATACTGGAGCGCACATGTATAAAAGCATCCAAAGCTGTGGTTAACCAAACCTTGGTCTTCAAAACAGCTGCTTTATAAAAGGTCGAAGAGCTCCATAATACATGCATAAAATATCTTTGCACCATCTTTTTTATTCAGTAATGAATACATTTTTTCGTACACTCACCTTCTGTAAAAATGATTCTGTTCTATCCATGGTATTTTGGTTTTCTGCTGCAGCATAGGATACATAAGTTGCATTGTGATTTTCATATAAACTTGTTTTTACCCATGATCTTGCTTCTGGTCAGTCTGGAGCACTAGATCATTCCGCCCAAAGCATCTATGCTAGATGAAGCCACAGTTAACAAAGCATTCAAAGACATTTGGAAGAAGCAGTTGACTGCTTTGTAGAAGGTTAACTCGATCAAGAAAAATTGCTCATTTGACCTTTGCTAATTTTATTTTGGTTTGCAAAGCCTCAATCACTTGTGTTAAAGAAGAGGAAAGCGCCTCAGTTTGCATGATGTGTCCTGCCAAACAGTGACGACCATCAATGAAAATAGGCTAAATGTCTAACTGCTATCAGGTGGAACAAGCTTTGGTGATGAGATAACAACATAAAGACAAAGGAAATTTAGATAGAGGGAATTAGCCACACTGGACGCACCAAACCTGTAACTACAATATGAGAAGTTACTACTGAGCTGTATTATTGCAGAAGCAAGGCGTACCTGTATTTTAACAGGTATACATGATTACCTTCATTTGAAACTTGGGCTGCGGGTCCACGAGTTGGAAGTCAGTTGATACAGAGCGGTGGAAGATAAATCTGAAAAATTGCAGAGAGATGTAGGAAGCAAATACTGTGACTAAATAGAGAACCGACAAATGGTTAAGGTGCTCATGCAAGGCGGGAAAGCTGGGTGCAAATTAGGTGCTTGCAAAAGAACCCAACAAATCGTGAGTTTGCCGGGTAACATGCGGAAGCAAGTGGGCTCCACCATCTATGACACTGAAACATACAGGCGCATTTACATGATACCCACACTCTTTCATGAGCCCTGAATTTGCGAAGTTAAGAATCTTTGTTGGGCAGCCATAGTGCTACAAACCTCTGATTGAAGCCGGAAATGGCAAGTGTAGCACCAGGAGCTTAACGCCTACCATCAGTTTCTTTGATCATCTTGATTAGCAGCTGTGCTATGGTTGTTCATGATGTTGTAACTGCACATAGCCCATTATCACTGTGGTTAGGAAGGGGGAAGAATGGTTCTCAAAAACCTATATGTAAACAGATGCTAATGACAACCTATCTGAAATATGAACAAATTAACAACATAAAAGCTCTTAATAGGCCGCCAAAACATTTAACAACAATATCACAAGAAAGGGGAAAATCGATAAATGTATGCCTTGGATGGTATTTCAATATCCAGATTGTCTTTCAATGTAATTTAAAACTTGTTTTAATAGTTCAAGTTCTTTATTCTCTATTACCAAAAGACTCTACTTGGTAAAATAGGCTAGGAGCTAGGAAGTGTTAAAAATCAGCTGCAGGTGAATCCATATCCAAAGGTAGTTTCAGTTTTGCAGCGTGAATCTTTCTGGATTCACTATGCTGTGCATTATTCCGCGGTCTGGTGGATGGGTCCGGAATCGTAGTCTTTCTTTTGTCTTTTTTTTTTTTTTTGTTTTTTTTTTTTGTAGCCCAGGTGGGCGTCGACGTCCCACCATTTGGTGTACTTCTCGTGACGTCTGCATGCTTCCTGCGGAAGTCCCACCTTGTTGCTCCATCTTCAGATTCTTTTTTCTGCCGTTGGGTCTGGATCGTCACCGAGAAGCTCCAGAGTTTTTTAACGAAGAAAGAAGAAGAGCACGAGTTTCATTGAAGGAAAATTAAAGGAGACTACAGACAGGAAGAACATCGAGCCGGGACGACGGACAAGGAGGAGAACCTCGAGATCTTCGACGTCCAACGGAGAATGCACACTCAGGGACACTGAGCGCAGGAATGGACAAAACACCTATTAAATTCTGCCGTAACTGCCACCACAAACTCGTGCAGAAGGACCAACATCCGGTCTGCAACCTTTGCCTGCCAGTCGACCACGAGAGCAAAGACTGCAACGCCTGCTCCGCCTTCACACCGAAGACACTCGGGGTGAGAGAGAGGCAGAGGAGAGCCAACTACAACATGGAAGGCAAGGGTAAGGCCCCGTCTCTGTACGACCTGGGGCTCTCCACCGACGATGAAGACAACGTCGCCGAGGAACCTGATGACTTCAGAGACCGATAAGAAGACGTCTGACAAGGTAGGAGAGACGTCTAGCACAAAAACCCCGAAAGGGCCCCGAAAAACAGAGACTGACTCTCGAAAACCAGAGTCTAAGTCCTCGAAAGGAACACCGGCGCCGAAAATTTCAACGACCGCGAGTGGATCCAAGGACGAAAGGTCCAGCGGGTCCTTCGAGAAGGACTCCCAGGTGCCGAAGGCCGCCGAAAAGCAAAGTTCGTCGAAACAGGCCCACGAGGTTGGGCGTTCGACGACGAAGGACAAGGTCGCGTCGACGCAAGCTCCGTTGAAAAGGCCAGCGCTCGACGCCGAACATGCCTCCGAAATGGAGAAGAAAAAGAGAAGGCTCGAGGCGGAGATGGAGAGCATCCTTCAAAGGAAGAAGGAGTTCGACGAGAAGATGAAGAAATTCACAATCCCAACGAAACCACCGACGGTTATCGTCGAGGTCAAAGAGCAGGACGAGTTCGACGCCGAAGAGCAGTCGAAAACTCCTGAAGAAGAGGAAGATGATCTCTACTATGAGGGAGAAGAAGAGGAGGAAAAGCAATCGAACTACGGCTCGGCGCCGTCGACGACGCAAGACCTGGAATGGCAGGTCCTCGACGCCAAAATCCTTCGAGGCCTTCGCCGCCAGATTATATTGGGGCTTACAACATGGTCGTAAAGAGTGCGGCTGCAGCTTTTGGCGTGAAACTAGAGGAGGAAAAACCGAAAGCGGACTTTATACTCGAGACACTGCTCCCCATCCAAACTAGGAGCCAGTTCCTCCCCATGCTTCAGAGTGTCATGAACCAGGGGGAGGAGGCGTTCAAGGACCCTGCAACATGCAGATCCATCACACCCAGAACAGAGAAAAAATATAAACATTCCTCTCAGGACCCTCCATACAGTAAGGGATCTGTCACAGCAGACTCCATTATCACATCTACAGCCAGAAAAAGGGCCAATGTTCCGGCAACCTCTGGACCACCTCCTGACAAAGAGAGCAGAAGGATGGACCTCACTGGCAGAAAAATAGAGAGAAACGCGGCAATGCACTGGCGCATGGCGAACTCCAATGCACCACTGAACAGGCACCAGTACCAACATTGGGACGAAATTGGGGACCTAATCAAGCATCTCCCCGAGCAATACCAACAAAGAGCTTCGCATCTAGTGGAAGAGGGGAAGAATATAGCATGCCTTAAAACAGCGTTGGACGGGGCAGAGACATCAAGCAGACTGATGGCAATAGGAATCACTGAAAGGAGACAGGCCTGGCTCAGAATTTCAGGATTCAAGCAAGAGGTACAGAATAACATCCTGAACACCCCTTTCAACGGAGAAACGCTGTTCGGGGCACCAGTCGATGAGAAACTCACTCAACTCAAAAAAGAGAATGAGACGGCGAGGTCCATGGGGGCCCTGCAATTCAGAGGGATGAGAAGAGGTACCCCGACACAGAGACCTTACAGAAGGGGAGGAAACCAGCCAGGAACGTCACATCAAACATTCCAGCAAGGCCAGCAAGGCGAGGGTCACGGGCAACAGGGGCAGCAGAAACAGAACTGGCAGTAGCAGCCTCGGGGCCAGTCCTTTCGCAGTAGGGGAAACGGACGAGGCCAAAGAAGAAGAGGGGGAGACCAACCCGCCTCAAAGTGACTTCGCACGGAGGAGAGTGCTCACCCACAGCATCCCTCCAAGGGTAGAGCACAAAGGAACCAACAAAAGAGGGTTACACGAACCAAATGCCTACGAGCATGCAACACCGGTGGGCGGCAGACTCAGATTTTTCCTCCAAGAATGGAGAAAAATAACAACAGACAAATGGATACTCAAAATCATACAGTACGGATACTGCATAGAGTTGGAAAGGAGACCTCCAAACAAAAAACCAAAGAGAAGGGAACACTCAGGACAAGAGCTAGCACAACTCGTAGAGTAAGCACTACAGCTACTCCAATAGGAGGCCATAGAACCAGTACCATTCAAAGAAAGGAACAAGGAAGTGTACTCAAACTACTTCCTGGTACCAAAGGTGGACGAAACACTAAGACCCATCCTTGATCTATGATTCCTAAACAAGTGCGTAAGGACGCAAACATTCAAAATGACATCCCTACAAGAATTACTCCCACAAATGAGAGACGGAGACTTCATGTCCACCGTGGATCTCAAAGATGCCTACCTGCACATCCCAATGAACAGGCAGCACAAGATTCTGTTAAGGTTCACCATCAACAAGGATCACTACCAATTCACAACCTTGGCATTCGGTCTAAAGTCCGCACCAAGGGTTTTCACCAAATGCCTTGCAGCAGTAGCAGCGTACCTGCGGAGGGAAGGGATTCACGTGTATCCTTACCTCGACGACTGGCTAATAAAGGAAAGTTCACGCGAAAAATGCGAGTAACACGCACAGCGTGTCACAAGAACACTAACAAAGCTGGGGTTCTCAATACACTGGGGGAAATCATCAATGGAACCAGAACAAGTGAAGATCTTCCTGGGGGGACAGATCAACACCGTAAAGAGAACGGTGATGCCCAGCGAGAAAAGGACACTAGCCCTGCTGAAGGAGACGCGCCTCTACCAGAAGGGGCGGGCTCTGACTGTGAGAACAGCGAGCAAGATCATGGGGATGATGGCGTCATGCATTCACCTAGTTCCCAATGTGCGCCTACACATGAGACCACTGCAGGAATGGCTGCAACAGCAATGGTCACAAGCAAACGGAAGTTGGGAGGATCTAGTGGTTGTAACGCACGCAGTGCAAGAAGAGATAGCATGGTGGAACAGGGAGAACATAACAATAGGGAAGCCCTTAACACCACAAAGCCCAACAGTGACCATCACCACAGACGCATCCCAGATAGGATGGGGAGCACATATGAACAAGCTCAGATTGAGGGGTCTGAGGACTCCAGCAGATGCGGTCAGACACATCAACTATCTGGAATTAAAGACCGTACTGCTAGCACTGAAGGCCTTCCAGAAAAAACTGTACAACCAAAGAGTGTTGATACAAACGGACAATACTACAACTATGTTCTACATAAACAAGTAGGGAGGGACACAATCGTTCCCCCTGTCCAACCTGGGACAGGAAATTTGGAGATGGGCCATCACGCTCAAAATAGACCTGCTGGTCATACACCTACCGGGGAAGGACAACGTAGAAGCAGACTGGCTCAGCAGGCAGACTTCAGCATCCCACAAGTGGGAACTCAATGGGCAGGAAACGCAAAAACTTTTCAAGAGGTGGGGCACACCGACAATAGACCTGTTTGCAACACACCTGAATGCAAAATGCCAAAACTTCGCATCCAGACAACCAGGAAAACTATCCCAGGGGAATGCCCTATGGATAAGTTGGTCAAGAACATTTGCCTACGCTTTTCCACCGATACCACTGATACACAGTACTCAACAAGTGCAGGACCAGCAACATGACGCTGATCCTAGTGGCACCACTGTGGGCAAGACAGACCTGGTACTCGCAAATAGTGGAAATGGCACAGGGGCCACCACACAAGTTCACCAAAAGAAAAGACTTACTCTCCATGCAGAACGGAGAAGTTCTACTCCCAGAGAGCCTCTGCCTAGCGGCATGGCTCCTAAAGACATAAAGTTTGCACACCTTAAGCTACCTCAAAGCACTATGCGAGTGCTCCGGGAGGCAAGGAGACCGACCACACGGAAATACTATGGGGAAAAATGGAAGAGGTTCACACTGTGGTGCAGAAAAAATAAACTGCAAAATAAGTTGACAAGGGAGTCAACGGTGCTTAGATACCTCACGCATCTACTAAAAGCCAAACTATGTTCGTCTTCGCTAAGAGTCCACCTAGCGGCGATTGTGGCCTACACACGAGGTGAGACGGGAGAAAGTTTCTTTACGTCACGAGTAGTAAAGAGATTCCTGGAGGGGGCAAAAAGGATAGCGCCACCAAAGAGGATTCCGCCGCCGGCATGGAACCTCAACAGAGTCCTGACGGAACTTATGAAGGCGCCCTTTGAGCCCATCCACAAGGCCTCACTACAAATGCTGACAATGAAAACAGCCTTTCTGGTAGCAATAACCTCGCTGCGCAGAGTGAGCGAACTGCAAGCGTTAACGCTGCAAGAGCCCTACATCCAAATACACAAGGACCGAGTCGTAATGAGGACTGACCCACACTTCATGCCTAAGGTCGTGTCAGCATTCCATATGAACCAAACTATACAAATACCTAGTTTCTTTCAAAACCCAGTCACTAGCGCAGAGAGGGCACTACACACTCTAGACGCTAGAAGAGCGGTGATGCACTACATCGAGAGAACAAAGGAGCACAGGAAAACCAAGCAGTTTTTTGTGTCCTTCGCAACCAGCTTCCTGGGTAGACCAGTAACGAAAAGCACCATCGCCCGATGGATCGCACTAACGATACAATTCTGCCACAAACAGGCAGGGCAAGAGCTAACGGAGGGGGCACGGGCCCACTCCAAAAGAAAGAAGGGAGCAACGATTGCCTTTCTAGCAAACACACCCATTCAAGACATATGCCTGGTGGCAACATGGGCTTCAGTGCATACGTTCACTAAGCACTACTGCGTGGATATACAAATGAACAAGAAAGCACAAGTAGGGCAAAGGGTGCTTCAACATGTATTCAACGACCAACGCTCATCTTCCACCCAGCCGCCACAATGATGACAAACGGCTACAAAGTCTATGCACAGCATAGTAGATCCAGAAAGATTCACGCTGCAAAACTAATAGTTTCTTACCTGTCGGTGTAGTTTTGCAGCTTGAAAATCTTTCTGGATTCACTAGCGAACCTACCCACCTTCGCCAGAAAGATGAGGCAGGAGAGGAAGGTGGAAGGACAGAGAGTAAAAGAACAAAAGAATACTGAAAGTGGATACATTGAAAAAGGAAAATACTAAAGAACGCCTAGGGTTAAAAAAAAAAATAAAAAAAAAAAAAGGTCAAAACGAACCCGAAGATGGCGCAACAAGATGGGACTTCCACAGGAAGCATGCCGACGTCATGAGAAGTACACCAAATGGTGGGACGTCGACGCCCACCTGGGCTACAAAAAACAAAAAAACAAAAATACGATTCCGGACCCAACCACCAGACCGCGGAATAATGCACAGCATAGTGAATCCAGAAAGATCTTCAAGCTGCAAAACTACACCGACAGGTAAACTATTTGTTCTCCTTTAGGCCCTTCATTACGAGATATGTTGACTTAAAAACATCACAGCTAGAGCATTCATCCTTCTTTAGATCCTTTTTTAATTCCATGGATACCTCCACCTCAAAACATTTGTCGATACTAATATGGCTCTCTCTGCAATGCGGTGTTACTTCTTTCGGATTTGCCAGCATAACTGGCATCAGAAAGTTCTTGTCACAATATTTCAACTATTTTTTTCAAAGCCTTTTTCTTCAGTGTTTGCTCTTTGTTTCCAGCTCTTCTTAAGTGTCTGCATTATTTTCTGTTTCCATTATTTTCTGTGACACTAATTGAGCTTGAATAAATTCCAGTATGTCTTTTTTTAAATAATTTCAT
The DNA here is from genome assembly GCF_964204655.1 of Triturus cristatus. Classification (NCBI taxonomy): domain Eukaryota; kingdom Metazoa; phylum Chordata; class Amphibia; order Caudata; family Salamandridae; genus Triturus; species Triturus cristatus. The sequence continues at coordinate 873,839,696 of NC_140583.1, read as the reverse complement.
GGAGCCCCCTCGCAATTTTGTTTGCTCTTACTTTAGTTCCCTTTTACTCTGGTTCTGTAGCTGCAGTTTTAAACTTCCATGATCTAGCTCTTCAAGTTTCTCTAACTGATTTTCTCTGCTGTTGCAAATTTTTCTACTCTATCAAGATTTCTTAGGACTGTATGTAAAGTGGTCAACTTCTTTTCTTTCCAATTTGGCCTTTCCACTTGCTATATCCAAGGGCAAAGAGTAGCAGTCACCTGGGTTAAGCTCAACATGTATAATCCTTTCAGCCTCTTGAGTCTTCAGTCCGGCTACCTTCATTGTGAGGCTGGGCAATGATTGTATCCTGATGACCACTGCTGCAATGTTCATGGGTTCTCTACTAGTTTACTGCATATCTCAGCAGTGAAGATACCATCTCTGAGCTATTCTGCAGGCCTTGAGAGGAGTCAGTATTCTCTGGACAGTAGGGTTCCTCCTTATAATCAGCCCATATGGGTAGCTTCCTAGAACCAGGTTAGTTTGTTGGATTTCAAATTATCACACTGACCTTACACTAGCTACAAGACAGTTTTATCGGCTTGCTTACCATTAGATGAAGCTGCTCAGAAACTCTTCTCTTTACATCAATTGCGTTGCTCTAATTCTGAAGGTAAAAGCACATTGGATTCCATCACATTTGAAGTGGGGACCGTATTGGCTACCAGTGCTGCAACATACACAGTTTAAATTCTCTGTGTGGCCTGTCATAACGCTTGGTGCTCTATCTCGAAGTTTGCTGAAAATAAAATAACTCCTATCTGCCCCACTTGCACCTTGTAATCTCCTGAGCTCCACTTTAAAAATAAATGCAAAAGAAGGGTTCGACTCCGGAGTACCCTTGCTGTATGTCCCCGATAGAGCCAGTTGGTTACTTCAGAAGTAATTTCCTACTCTGCTTCAGAAATACTTTCAGAAACATTGCTTGTTTAGAGTGCATCTCCAGCTCCACTCCACAGCCTCCAAATTGTTTCTCCATCACAACACTTCTGAACCTCGCCTTGTGACTCCTGAGCCCGTAGAGTTCCGAAATTTCAACACTGCAATATACATGAGGGTTCATGTAGTCATTTGAAAAACATCTTTTTTTAGTGGCCAGGACTTTTGGGGAGGAGAGTTGACTTCTAACCGGTTTTGCAAAAAGTGACTCTGTAGACTCAACTTCTATTCCCTCTAATCACTTCTATTTGTTGTGTGATTTCCATCTGAATCATACTGTGAACTTGTCTGACTGATTTTAGCAATGATGATCTCAGTGTAAAGAAGACCCTCTGCTTTTCCATTAATAGGATTGATTGTTCGATAGACTAGTCATCTCTGGTTTGACTATCGAGTTGCCTATCGTTAGCCATTGTACTACCTGTGTATACCAGAAAGCTTATAGACTTGTGGGAGGGTGGCTGACCAATCCGCGCAAGAAAGTCACAACAGCTGCCTTCATCACCAGCAAACCATTGACAGAAACTTGGAAAGTGGCCATGTTCAAATCCTCAATGCGGGAGGAGACACTCTAGTTGGACAGGCAGTTCTCAAGAACTTGTTAGATAACGTTTTTCTTATTTGACGAGTGTAAGAAGCTGGCTCTTTATATATTAAATACAAGGAGATGATGGACGGAGCGCTGAAACTTTTCAGACACTCACCCCAGTAACAGATCTGGGTTGAATCCATCATCATTCTTTAGGGGCGAACAAAGCAAACACAAGGAGATGATGAACGGAGCACTGAAACTTTTCAGACACTCACCCCCAGTCACAGTCTTTATATAGAGGACCAAAATGTGGTACATTATATAAAGAGCCCAGGCAAACCCCATAGGAATTACAGAGGCACAAAGCGGACCCAAAAGCTCACTTTTGTGGAAGTGCGGGCGAGCAGTTCGGTGTATCAGAGGGCAGTGCTAAGCATTTATTGCACACACAAAGGCAATTAGTGAGACCACACTCTCTAAAGAAATCTGACTCCAATTTATAAAAATAACACTTTTATATGAATTTAAATACTAAGATCATCGGAATCAGGTAAGTACTTTTCGAGATATGAATTTTTACAGTTTAACAAATGGACAATTAGTTAAATTTCTGAATCTGTAATATTATCCTATTGAAGAAAGACACTCTGCATGCAGGTACTTCACAGCGACTAACGGTACCAATCTCCTGGACTTAAGGTAAGTACGGTGCACGGTCCAAGGCAGCACCAACAGGTCACCTCGGGCAGCACTGTGGCAGCCAGGTGCAGAGGTGCTTTTCAGCGTCAGGTGGCCAATGTTAATCTATGGGGGAAAAACATGTACGGCATTGGAGCACTTAAACGGAGTATAGGGCAAGGTCCAAGGCCACGCCAAGCGATCACCTCGGGAGGCTCTGAGCAAAGGTGTGTTACAGAATTGGGTGTCTCATTCACTTTCTGGGGACCGGTCCAGTTGCGAAGAGGTTGCAAGCTGGGACTGGGAGATCAGGTAGGCTGAACCAAGAAGGGGGCTCAGGTTTCATTATGCCTTTTGGTCCTCTTCTCCTTGAGCCAGGGCCGCCGGGTACAGAGGTGTTCTGAGGCATCTGGATTTTCGTCACCAGAGACACTCGCAGTATAGGGGGCCTGTACAAAGAGGCTGTAGGCGGCAGTGAGTCCACTGTGGGCAAACCCAAGGTGGGCTTTGTCTCTGGAGAGTCGGGAGATTATGCTGGCACCGCTAGCCCACTTCAACTGGGCTAAGGGACACTGGTGCTTTCTGGTGTCGGGTTTGCAGTGGTCCTAAGTCCTCACAATTCTTTTGGAGTCCCTCCAGGATGCAGGGAAGCAGCTCCACTACTACACAGGAGTTCCTGGGTCTTTGTTGAAGGCAGGCAGTCCTTCCAGGCTTCTGGAGGCATAGCAGCTGCAGAACGAGAGGATTTTAGCGCAATCTGGGAGGAACAGCAGACAGGCCGGCAGGCACCAAGTCAGTTGCTTCTCCAAAGTCCTTGCTTCTCACAACTCTTTGGTGTCTTCCTTCTTAGGTTGACAGGAATCTGATTTCATGGTGCCAGATCTCCCCTAATTACCAGATTTAGGGGAGTGTAGGGTATGAGCCAATGGGCTACTTAACCCTGGGGTCACTATGGCTACTTTATGACCACTTCCTGTGGGAAGTGGGCATAACCCTGTCCTAGAGTTCCTAATTCTGCCATCACCAAGATGGCAGACTTTTACATTTCGTATCCACATCAGGTAGTCCACCTTAGGGGTAGAACTAGCTTGGGGTTGGACACGCCTCTCTGACTGCTAATTTACTCATCTGTCCTGGCCCCAAATGGTCCCTGGTCAGGGGGATTGGCGTCCCCTCGTCTCTGACTGAAGCCAGATTTACATACCAAAGGCGGTGGGCTCTTTGAAGCTCCCTGCCCTGGAATTCTAATTTACCAGTGTTAGAAATGGGGTTTCTGGTTGGCTAAGGTACACACCTAAGCCAGGCAGAAGCCACCACTCTAATCAGGGCAAGTAAGTTACACACCAAAGATAACCTGTGCCTCAAACCCTGGTAGTTTGGCTCAGAGCAGGCAGGGTTATCCCCAGAGGCAATGTGTAAAGCATTTGCGCAACACACTCACACTAGTAACACAATAGAGACTCCACACGAGATTTAGAAAAATATATGTATAGTATAGTATATTGTACATAAAACATAGACCAGAAAGACGTGAGCCATAAATACTGTGCATACTATGCAAATCTTGAGGTCATACTCCTTATTCTGACAATGCAAGGCAGAACAACATATGTGATCGTATAAGAGCAATACTTCACTGTACTACATAAATTGCCAAATATCACTAGTAATGTACAACTAGCGACAATAAGCCCGTGTGGGCACAGAAACCCCTGTGCCCCTATTAGCGGGGTCACTGTAATTTTTGCAAGCACTGGGGCATTGGTCATGTGGAGGCATAAAACAGAGGCCGCGGGAGAACTGCATGCCTACTACAAGTATTATGGTAATTTGGGAGATCACTGGGAGAAGCACAGTGTAGCACATTGAAACCGCTTGGGTTCGTAGTAAGGGTACAAGTGATCTGTCCCAAAGTATTGTAGCAATTCAAGCTAGCAGCACTAGCACTTACAGTGGTGTCTGACAGTAAACAACATGCCCTTAAAGTTAGTAGTGTTCAGGAAAACCAATCGCAGACGCTCACTTTAAGTGAGATATGCTAATTTGTACTGTGGCCACCTCCGCTTCAGAAGCAGGACACCAGAATGTCAGCAAAGTAATTTCCCCCCGAACTGCCCTCAGTGTCGTAGGAGCAATGCTCGGATGACTCTTGTCTGATTCATGTAACTTGGGAGTACCAAGTATATTTAAGAAAAAGGTGCTGGGCGATGCGGGCCTTTTGGCATATTTGTTGCTTCTAGCGAAACAGTTAGCCCCAGTCTAGAGGTGCTGGCTAGTGTTCACTGGAGTTGCTTCGCACAAGAAACTCCCCAGCACATTTTCCCGAAGGGAGCCGGTTGATCGCCCAGGCACTGGGGTCAGGTTTGAATGCAGTGCGGGACCGGGAAGTCAAATACAAAAGCGGAAGCACGTATTGGCTGCCAGACACAATGCCCGCAAAGAAAGAGTGTGCCCCTCAAGTTGGGCACGGCCACACGAGGTTGGGAGCCTCCACAGGGCACACAGCTGGTGCACTCGGGCCGTGAGGCACAGGAAGCGTCTCCTAGTTTCTTGCTGAGACCCCTCTGTCCCTCCTACCTGTTGTGAACAGCTGGGCCATTGTGCTCACAAGTTTCCCAGGCACACTTCCTCGCTGGCCGGCTCTCTTCAGCACTGCGGCGCCTCCTTAAACGGGGCACAGATCTTGCTGCGGGGCATAAGTTGCGGCACATGCTGCTAACCTTGATCTAGAAAGCAGCAAAATAGCGCTAACCACATACTGGCAGAGCTAAAGCGCTCTCTACGCACTAGTGACACAGATATAGTGAATCTCCTAGTCCCAAGAGCGCTCTGGGGAGGGTCACAAAGCAGTCCGTAATAGGGAGGCAGACCAGCGCAACATTCATGCTTCTCTTGTCACACCCAGCCCATCCTGTTTTACGGCTATCTGAAAAGTATGCACAAAGTGTAGCTGTCAACCAGGCCCAGACATGGATTGGAGTCAGGCTGCAAACCACATAGTTATAAGCACAGAGAAATGCCCATTTTCTAAAAGTGGCATTTCTAAAATAGTAATAAAAATCCACATAAACCCTTATGCATGATTTATCACTACCATTCTAACCATACCAAACATGGCAGCACTACTCCTTTGAGATCAGGTATTACCACTTCAACATATATAAGGGAATTACCAGTGCTAGACTATGAGAGGAGTAGGCCTCGTAGTAGAGAAAGACAAAATAGGGTGTTTGCCTTTAACAGGACATGTCACACAATAAAGGCACATGTCCTACCTTTTACCTACACAGCATCTTTCCAATAGGGCTAACCAGAGCTTACCATAGGGGTGACTTGTATTTAGTAAAAGGGGAGGTTAAGGCTTGGCAAGTAGTTTTAAATGCCAAGTCAATGTGATAGTAAACTACGCACGCAGGCTCTGCAGTAGCAGGCCTGAGACAGGTTTGAAAGGCTACTTCTGTAGGTGGCGCAATCTGCGCTGCAGGCCCACTTTTAGCATTTTATTTACATACCCTGGGTACATGGGATACCACTGTACAAGGGACTTGCAGATAAATTAAATATGCCAAACGGGTGTTAAGTCAATCATACCATGTTTAAAAGTAGAGAGCATGTGCACTTGAGCACTGTTTAGCAGTGGTAAAGTGCCCAGAGTCCTAAAGCCAACAAAAAGAGGGTCAGAAAATAGGAGGAAGAAGGTAATCGGTTTGGGGATAACCCTGCCAAAAGGGCCAGGTCCAAAAACCAGCCTTCCTGGAGGAGGTGTAAAACACCTCCCTCCAGAGAATGTATTGTTCATGACCTCCTGAGAGTGTGGACTCTCACCCCTAGGGGTCAGAAACTAGTCTGGTTTCAGTGCAGCCGTCATGTAGCTGGGGAACACGTTTTTACCAGTGCCCAGTACATACCTTAAGATGGCTTAGCTGCTCACTTGAAATATCTAGTGATTGAACTAGACATCATAGGGGCATATCTGCTCATGCAGATATGTCTTCACATACAATATTATGTGTCCTGCCTTAGGGCTCAAAAGCCTGCGGTAGGGGTGACGTATCTTAGATGCAGTGAGTTTGGCATGGCACACTGAAGTGTGCTATGTCATGTTTTCACTCTGGTATTGCACCATGTCACACAGCCTGCAATGGCAGTCTGTGTGGAATTGTGTGTGGGAATAAGATATGCTGCAGCCCTTTGGGACCCTCTTTAGCACTCATGCCCTAAGTACCTGGGGTACCATTTACTAAGGACTTACAGGGGTGCTAAGGTCCTTAGCCAGTTGTAGCACAATTAGACAACACCTTGTTTTGGGGAAGGAGCACTGGCACTGCTGTCTTGTTAGCAGGCCTCAGTGCACTGTCACAGTCGAAAAACAGCATCTAGTACCTAAAAAGGGGGCAAAATGTAGGGATACCTGCAACAGAAGCCCAGTTTCCTACAACAAGCTATTTGATACAGAATGTGAATTCATAAGACAGTGCTAGAGCGCAAAAAGTAATTTACATGTCAAAGTGGTTGCCATTATAGTTCGCTTAAATAAATTCATATGCTAACCTATCTAAGTGCGTGTAGAGGTGTTAGTTGCTAAAGTTGCATTGCTAAAGTGGTGCCTATGAGTGGAAACCTGCTGAAGCAGAGGAGGGGGGTGTGTGTGTGTGTGTTTTTGTTTTGTTTGTTTGGTCAGCTGAATGCAGAAAATAGCCTAATTGCTTGACATGTGTTTAGTACCACGATTACCAGCTTTGAAATATAGGAAAAATATAAGTAGCATCAACGTCCATAAAATACATCGATAAAGTGGATTGTTATTTGTGGTGGGTGGGCCACCACCCCAAGGAGTGGTAACACTAACTTGTCATGGTGCTCGCCAAAGTTCCTAACACTAGGACACCCTTCAGGGTAATCGTTGCCTCCTACAAATGGGTTAACATACCATAAGTTAACCTGAGCTCAACGCCCTGGTAGCTAGGGCACAGAGCAGGCGGACTTAACTTAGGGCAATATCTACAGTATTTATGCAGAACCATAAAAATAATAAAATCAAAACGCCAAACAATAAAAAGCCCAAAACAGAGTAAATTTTAATAAATAAAATAACACAAAAACGGCAAACGACCAATAAGGTGAAACTGAGATATGCATTTTTAAATAGAAATAGTGCTAAAAAGTATTAAACACAAATGATCGTCTATGGAAAAGGTAGATTGGACCTAGGTGTGATTTCAGGCCGACACAATGTGGCGCAGGTCTGATACACTGAGTGGGTTCGCCCCGATCAATGCTTCTACCTTCTTATGTAGTCTTGTTTATGGAGGTCAGAATCCTCCAGCAGGGCAAGCCTGAAGCTGTATCAGAGGAATGTGCATCAAAATCAGACAAGGTCTCCCTGACTGCTTCGGAGATCGTAAAGTTCCAAACATTTTCTAATTCCCATCTTTTCTGGACCAGCTCCTCTGGAAAAGCCAGGTCTCACTCCAGAAAAGGCCACCTGCAATGTCCAATCCCAGTTGAATTGGTAAAGGTCTCTTCATGAAGAAGGTTATTTGCAGCTTGTTGTGTCCGGCTAGCCACACAGGCATTGAACTATCAGACCCTTGGAGTCACACTTCCTTGTCCTGGGTTCAAGAGGGAACAGGTCAAGTCCTTCAGGGCTCCTCACAGGTTACTCACAGCAGGTCCAGTCCTCTTCTGATCTTACGCAGGTCTAGAAGGTGTTCTGAAGGGGCTTCCTTGTGGTGCTACATTTATGATTTGTGCTAGCCAGTAGGTAGCGGTGACTCCGTGACACTAACTAGTCAATGAGTAAAGGGTTCCTGGGAGCTGCCTGCCCTACCCACTTTTTCCGGCAGTTCCCAATTACCTTAGTGGGAACAATCCTACAGTGCCTCTTCACTCCTAAAATCCAAGCTAGAGAAACTTTTTCCCTTGTGCAGAACTCTTGTTTCAACCCAGAGATGTAGCCAGGAAAGTGAGCAGCCTCTCCCTTGTGTCCACTCCAAACAGGTTCTGGGGGTAACTTCCTGCCCGCTGGCTGTGATGCCAGCCTAGCTGGCTGGTGGGGTTTGGGATAAAGGGTTGCCTTCTCCAGGTCTCACCTTACATTTACTTGTGAAATGCAGGCTCTTTTCAAGTCAATGAAGTTCCTAGATCCACCCTAACTGGCCTTCTTGCAAGGGGGAGCAAAACACCTCCCCACACCAAGGCCCTTTTTCCTGCCCTGGGAGCAGTTTTCCCACCATATTAAGGCCAAGCACTGGCTGGGCAGCTGCTGGAGAGCTAATGCAAATTTGGAGAGTCTCCTAAATATGTATTAAATAGATCACTTCAATGAATTGGTTGTTTAATAAATGATGAAAATTAGCCATTGAATGACCATTCTAGCATTTTCCTATAAAAATCTACCTATTAACTTTTAAAATCTGTACTTTGACTTTTTGTGGGATTCAGATCCAGCCCTGCCAGTGAAAATCATTTTGAGGGCTAATCACTGGAGGAACATTCCAATTTATATTTTGCACATGTTCCACTTTGCACCTTGTGGTCAGCGAAGTGTACTTAGATGTGACATTAATGTTTAAAAACAGAGTTTACCGCCTGTAAAAATGGGTTATTATGACCGGTTTTGAAGCAGCTTATTAAGCTGCTGCAGTCAGGCTACACATGGTAGGCCTGAAGCCATGTTTTACAGGCCCACTTTGTGGATGGCAGAATAGGTGCTGCAGTCCACAGGTAGCATTTAAATTACAGGCCCTGGGTGCATTTTAAACACCATATACTAGGGACTAGCAAGTTAAATATGTCAATCAGGTATAAGCTCATTTAACCATGTTTAGAGGAGGAGCACAGGCTGTTTAGCAGGAAGAACTGTGCACATCGTTCTAAGTCCAGATAAAATAGGCTTCAGAAAAACATTAATAATCTAGAATGACCATGCAGAAAAGACAGATTTCCTACAGCGCCCATGCTGAAAATTATATTCACTAGAAATATGTGATCTTTATAATGCAGCTTCTCTATACTCTGAAATGCATTATTTAAGCAGACATTATTGCAGAATAATTGTTGCTTCTGGAGAAGTAGGTGGTTTCAGTGACCTTGTTTCTTTTTACTTCTCAAGCGCTATCGGACACCTTCCAGATCCAGGTCACGAGACCGCTTCAGGCGAAGTGAAACTCCTCCACATTGGAGGCAAGAAATGCAGAGAGCTCAAAGGATGCGTGCTCCAAGTGGAGAGCGTTGGATAAAGGGTGACAAGTAAGGAATTGCTGTCAGACAATTTTGATTTTAGTCTGTTACTTTGAACACGTGTCTTTAGGCATGCAACACTTTTTGTATTATCTTTGTTCCTTTTTTATTCTAATGTCATTGGGCACCTGTCTATCACCAGGCTCATTGAGTGTCCTGGCTGCTGCTCAGGGTACCCCCATATCTCTTGCTTAACAAAGGTTAAATACCTTATGATTACCTTCATGTTCCATGTCCATCTCTTGTCCTTTTCGCCTCATTCATGAGGACTGGTGTCTCTTGGACATCTTTTGTGGTTCTAGAGCATGACAATCATATTCACCTACTGTTCTAATCAGCTCACCTGGCTTCTTGTGTGGATGCCGTTTTCTACCTATGCCAATGGAACAATAACTTTTGTTTCAGCTTCCTTCCAGTCGAAACTGGAGTGAGGGCATGTATACTACCTTGGAAACCCCATATGAGCCCCATACTTCCCATTGCATTCTTGAAGATAACTACTCTTGAGTAGTCTCGATACACTGGATAAACACCACATACCTGAGACATGCTATGCATATTTCTGGAATCTAGTGTTGCACTAGGTCGTTTGCAAGTTGTTTTTGTTTGAAGAAGTCTTTCTACTCAGAAAGTCTCAGTGACTTCTCACCTGGTCTTCGATGTGCATGTGCACTGACTCCATTGTTAGATTGTTTTTCTTCGCCATCGGGTTAAAACAGAATTGCTCCCAGTCTCAACAAACTTGTTGGTTCCCATAATCGACTCAGAGTTCGTTGCCTTCCATACCGTGGCGGGACGTCTCTTTGATCTACTTCATACAGTGCCTGTTCTGTTCCTCGAGCCCATCATCGTAGAGCGGCAGGGCAACCACGTGCTCCAGTCTACCTTCAGAGAATGACCACGCTCTCGACATGATGGAACAGACACCCTCCAGAAAGTGCCCACAGTGCCATTCTAAATACCCCATGTCTGATCTCCACGTTGTCTGCAATCTTGGTCTCTCGCCAGTCCACGATGAGAGCAGGTGCAACTCCGGTTTGGCTTTCCACAGCAAGAAATCTCTGCTTTAACCACGGGACAGGTGGTGGGCCCACAGCAGAATCTTCAAATTGTCTTTGGAAACATTAGACATATTCAGTGAGGTGATCTTCTCGAGGAATTGGGTGAGTCACAGACCACACTGCATGCCAGCCCAGTTCAGAAATCGTTGACTCCAACGTATCTGAGTCAAAGCAGGAAGAAATTTTGGAAGAAGATGAGGCACCAGAGGACGATTCGTCAACCTCGGTCAGCTCCGGTCCTTGTTTGAAGACCACACCTCATGTGAGTACTATTGATACTCAAGCCCTTCTCAAAGCCCAGAAACGGCTGAATGTTAGAGCTGAACAAGGCCCCTCTGGGGCATGAACGTCGAACCCTCTTCCGAAGCCGCCTCTACCTGTTGGTGTGCCACCGTCTCAGAGCGCTGGTCAAAGCCCAAGCAAAGCTTCAAAACCTAGGAAAAACCCTTCCAGGGGCCTCAACTCTTGTCCAGCCTAGAGTCTGAGGATGCCCGACTGTGCCAAACTCTTGAAGCGTTTCGAGGCCGAAAGTGCCACTGGCACTGAAGCTTCTGCTGTCTGCGCTACAACCACTGTCCGCTCTGAAGCTGTCCGCTCCTGACACTGAGCAGAGCCCAATCCTCGAGAAGCTGGGGCTGGGCGAAATACAGAGGAGGATTGTCATGCATCCGCATAACTGCAAGGTCGCTGCTCAGAGAAGACCCTGCCAAAGAAACGCAGGCTTGCTTTTAAGGAACTCCATCCCCCTCTTCGTGTCATGGGTTAACAGTCTTAACTCCTATCTACGATTCACCGCCAGTTCATCAGTCCATGAACTTTCCTTTTTGGATCTGCTCATTTCCAATACTCCGACAGGCCTGAATACTAAAACCTACAAAAAACCCACAGATAGCCATAGTCCACTACTTTTTAGTAGTTTCCATCCTAAGGCTTTACGTGATAATTTGCCATACGGACAATACCTCAGACTTCGACGCAACTGCAGTACGTTGGAGGATTTCAAAACACAGGCACATGATCTCACAGGCCATTTAACAAGGAGAGAATACCCGACGGCTATCACTCAAACGGCCTACAAGAGAGCATGAAATACCAGCAGGGACACCCTTCTGACTTCTACGGAAAAAACCAAAACTGATCAAATCACGTGTGTAACCACTTTCACACCAGAATCCAATTCTATCCAAAGAATCCTCAAAAAACATTGGAATTTGCTGTCGTTAGGAGACTGGCAAACCCCCAAGTCCCAATTTGCATTCAAAAGGACTAACAATTTGAAAAGCCTTCTTATCAGTACCAGACCTAGACAACCACCACCGTCTAACCAGCGACTGTGGGGCCTACCACCTGTGTTAGGCCATTACTCATGTGGGCAATGTACCGCATGCTATCTCACAAAAGCAAGTAGGAACATCACATTTTCGGTTTCTCTAACTTGGCAACAAAAAATCCATACGAACTGCAATACACGTAACTGCATCTACTTAATTCAATGCCCATGTGACCTTATGTACGTGGGCATGACGACACGTCCAGTCAAGATCAGAATCTCCGAACACCGGAGCAACATCAGGTGCAAAAAAGTTAACACCAAAATGTGCACACATTTTTTGGAGAAGAACCACACGGCCAATGACCTGACGTGGACAATTTTGCAAGCCTTTCCTGTGATCAGTAAGGATGCCCTTTTCAGAAAAGAACAACAATGGATCTTCAAAATCTCGAGCCATACAATCGGCCTCAACGATGATATACCATGAGCAACACTGAATAATACATGATCCACCCCACGAACACTCTTTATACCAGATGGTGACAACAGCGTTGTTGTGTGCCCCTGGACCGCTCACAGGTGGTGCTCTTCATCCCATCAGATGACACCTTACAAGTTACAATGACAGACATTGACATCGTCACTTCCAACTTATGTGGCCATACCTACTGGTCTTATGCACCTGTATCTGGAGTAATTTTCTAAATTTGCCTTGTCCTACAATAATTAGGACTTCGATTTACTCAACTGCATTGCATTCTTACACATCCCGGGTTACACTACTATCGCGTCACCTCAATAGACGCTCGCCTGAATCCTTTAATTCAATACCTCGTAAAATCACACCACCTTACATATAATCATGCAATCTGATACTCGTCCTTGAACAACCCCTCTGTGGTAACATCAGTAATTTTTGCTCCCGTTACCGCGTTGACCTAGCAATAAAGTTTTTTTCATCTCCAAGATGGCCGTCCAAGCATACGGTCTAGTCGTTCTACCTTTTTGCGTGCGAGCACTTCCTTTATCTTGAACACACCATCGTTTCCTCACTACGGAAGCCAAAGCCTCAGTAGGAGTACGGCTGCATGCACGCCCAACTTTCGTGAGTACAGTCCTCTAAATGCCGGCATTTGACATGCCGCCTACGGTATTTGAAGGTAAATTAACGCTTTCTTGTACGTTTTTTAGGGCGAGCTAATTCCGGCTTTATTGGCGAACCCGTACAGCAATATCTGTATCCCAGGGGGTGAGTCTTCCCCTTATGGAGTCCCTCTCATTCGTAGCCATTGGCACTGGGAGCATTAGGCTTTCCATGTCACCCTCACAACTTGAGAAGCCATCCGCGACCTGAGATTTGGAGGCGGCGGCATTGTACGCAAATTGCCACTTTTGCATCCCACGTTACCCCGCTAACGAATTAGCACATAAACTTGGGGACGGCAGTTTTTCAATGCACTCTGCCCGCCACTTGCTCTGCCACTAATCGCGGTCTCACGCCACTCATTACTTCATGAAGTAGTCCACAGCATTTGACACGTATGGTGTTGTATTTTGTAGTTGTTAGTCTATTTTTTCCATCACGAACTCCACCCGAGTAGTCTTCTAGATGGATAGCCATGGTGGCACCTATTTAGTCATGATAGCATGAGTCTCACCATTGGACGGTTGCCCACCTTAGCCACCCAGTAAGCACCGATGACGAACGCTGAATTTGTTCCTTGTGTTGTCCTGTTTTCGTTTCTTTTTTCTTCCAGGTCTCGCAACAGTGGGTCCACTCCCCTTTGGGACCCAATGGACTCTCTTTGGTGATGTACTAAGTTTACTATCACCCACTATGTAGTAGAGATTATTTTTTTTGAGCACTCTCTCACTTGGTCCTGAAGAATTGCCACCGACCCGTATTGGGCACAGGGCAAGAAACATGTCGACCTTTCTACTTCCCTGGGGAGCATCATAATCCCCTTGGGGGTCACCTATTTTAATTAGGCTGGTATACCACCAGAATAAAATTGTTCCTTGATTGGCAATACCATACCTAATTTTAACCCACCACACCACCACTCACTACACTTGTTGCACCTACCCCCCCGCACCCATACGGCTGTCTCTAAAAAGATCTCCGAAAAAGAGCCCCTTCGCGGGAGCCCGTCGGGCATTGCAGCGCCGGCCCGATGAGGAGCACAGCCCTATGATGAAGCACGATACCTTGCTAGGTGTGTGAGGGCATTCTATAGAGACTAATCGCTCTCCCTCCTCCCCCCCCCCCCCCTCTCTCCCAGAGGAACTGCACTCCTGGTTGTGTTGCTTTTAAGGAAGTCATGCCACAGAATTCCAAATAGCTTAAGAACAAAGCTTCTGCTCCTCTACCTCTACCTCCACTTTCTCTACCACCACCTCTGCCCTTACCTCCTATGAGTTCTCCTGACAGGTCACCGGAGTCATACTCAGACACAGGCACCTCTAACCTTTATTTCCTGGCTGAGTCCTTCGCCCAGTCCACTCTTTAGGAGGATTATGATCTGGACCCTCAGACTGACCCAGATCTAGAACACATACCAGTCAGTGCCTCCACACTCAATAACACCACTGCATATCACCGCGTTATTTAATGTGTGGCTGCCTGCCATAAGGTAGAGCACTATGTTATCCCTGAGGATGAAGAAATGCGCTTAAAGACAGTCCGTTCTGTTCAATACCTTCCTATGCTAAAGGGCATGATACAATCTGCCTATGAGGTTTTCACGGATCTTGTCAATTCTTCACATGTTGTATAGAGAAGTACAAGGCCGCTTCCTCTGACCCGCTTTACATCAGGGGTCAAGTCCCCCCCCCCCCCCAAACTCCCTTGTTGTCCCCACTGCATGAAAGAGGGAAGCGGCCTAGGCCACGGGCAACGCTCCACCTCCTGGCAAGAAGAGCAAGAGTATTTATGCTACAGGAAAGAGAGTAGCAGTGGCTGTGACTATACATTAGCATTATTCTGTGGGTCTCTTCTGTTACAATAGGGCTCACTGGGAGGAGATGGAGGGGCTCCTTCAGCACATCCCTGAACAATAACGTAACCGGGGTTGGTAACTCGCTGATGAAGGCAAACCCATCTCCAATGCAACTACTAGGTGTGCCCTAGATTGAACTGATACAGCATCCAGAGGAATGAACACCTCTATCATCCTCAAGCACCACTCCTGGATCTATGTGTCTGGCTTTAAGCCAGAGGTGTAACACCACCTTGTTAACTTGCCGTTCTACGGGGAGCACCTGTTCGGACCTCAGGTAGACCTTATGCTTGAGAATATCAAGGACGACACAGATACTGTTAAAGCAGTTGGGGCCCTCCAGGTTCCTTCTGGAAGGGGCTATTTTTGGAAGTAGCTGGCTAGAAGTGGGTTCAAAGCCACTTTCCCAGAACCGCCCAATTCCTACCAAAAGGGTGGCAGAGGTTTCTCACGGGGCTCTTTCACAGGGAATAGTTCCAAAGGCCGAGCCAGAGGTACTCCCAGTGAGGGAGCCTCTACCTCTAAGAACGGATTTGCCCACTTTTCCCCGGATCACACAGCATGTATCCAGGGTAAGAGGGAGACACCACTCCTTCAGCCCAGAACATCTCACATTACAATAACAGGAGTTTCCGGCACTCTTACTCAAAGGAGCATAGATCTGCTGCCCTATCAGCACCGGGGCAAAGGCATCTACTCCCCGGAACTTACTCATTTCCAAGAAGGACCGATTTCTGAGACCAATCCTCGACCTCCACCCTCTCAACAGATCCATCTTGTCAGAACATTTCCACATGGTCGTTCTACAGGATTCATTCCCCTATTGCAACAAGGCAACTTCATGGTCACTGTGGACCTGAAAGATGCCTACTTTCACATCCCAATTCATCCACCTATTCAGTGCTACCTCCACTTCACAGTAAGCGATCAACACTACCAGTTCAAGGTGCTGCCCTTTGACATTACCACAGCTCTAAGGGTCTTCATCAAGTGTTAAGCAGTGGCAGCCGCTCACCTCAGCAATTCTTCTGTAAAACCCAACAACTATTTGTACTCTTTTCACAGCCTCATAAAGGCCTTGCTGTTTCTAAAGCAGGGATCGCCAAGTGGATATTTGAAAATATGCCACATGGTCCACTCCACACACATTTACAAAACATGTGGCCATCCTTGCAAAACAGCAAGGCAGAGCTAGTCAAACTCTGCACCATCCAGTGGTTAGCCACCGTGTAGGAGAGTACTGCTTTACAGTCGATTCAGAGTATGGGTGGCCACAGCCACATATGCTACAAACAGATTATGTTACTTACCCTTTAAGTATCTTTTTATTGCGTGTAGTGCTTTGAATTCACATGTTTCCACCTTCCTTCCTGGAAGCCTGTGTTTTCTTCAGATATCTTTCACTTCAATATTAGTCTTTTTCAACACGCATGGCCATTATTCTTTTCCTACTCACTATTCCATTCCTAATGTGACCCGTTGGGCGAAAAACAATCAAACAATGGAGTCCATGCCCATTACATCCAAGACTAGAGTAAGGATCACAAGACCTTGTGATTTGAAAGACGACTTTAAAGAAAAAATGGTTGCACCGGAGGAATTTCTTGATTTGCATGTGGTTGGACATTTGAATAAGGATGGGATGGGGGTTCGGTCACCTTTACACCTTCATGCTCGGTGAGCACAGTTACCCAATCTCCATAAAGGTTTTTTTTGAAAGATTAAAATACACCCAGATCCTAAATGACTGTTGTAAAAGGGATGGTTTCATTTTTGCAGCATAAATCTTTTCTGGATTCACATGTGGTGCATCATTCCGCCATCTAGTCGTTGGGTCTGGAATTCTCCACTCTTTTTTTAGTCCATCTTCTCTTTTTTCTGCTGGTGGGCGTCAACGGACCTCCATTTGGTGCCATTTAGATGTTGCAAGTGTTTCAATCTTTTAATGACTATTAAAAAAAAGTGCGACCATGATGAATTACTTGTAGTTACAGGTAGGTCAAATTACCGTTGCACCATAAGCATGGGTTGATTGAAAGCATGACCTTCTTAGTTGTAGAAGTGGTGCTCCTATTTTTGTGCTACGCACATTGGTTTTGGTGCTCAAGGATACATCCAGGATCTCTACCTATGTTGCTGTGCAAGGTAGATGTGGTACCCTCGTCGGCTTAGGTCACCGCTTTGCCAGATGAAGGAGATTCAGCTGCACTCATCCCATAAGCCATGAAGAGTCCTGGGTTTGTTTACAGGAAATGAAAAAATTATGGTGACCATTGGAAAAACAAGGTGGGGGGGGGGAATAATCGTAGCAGTGTAAGGTATCATGCTTCAATGCCGTATTAGTTTCCGGGGTGTAGCCTGCTATGGTGTGTAGGTGGTAAACCATGTCATAGAAGGGAAAAGGGGAGGGTTCAGCCTTTCTTCTAGGTATAAAGTTGCCTCAGGGCTGGTCGCCTCAGCCACTAATGTATGCTGGAGTATTACTAGAGAAAATGTGAGGCCTTTGGTAATGAGAGAAGACTACCTATATCCCCTCATAACCCCAGCAGGGGATCCACAGTGCAGCTCTAGTTTTATTTGAGCTTGTCAAGATCGAAACAGATGGAAACCGCAGACCTCGATGTCTATCCAGTATCAACCTGTGATATTTGTAATTAGCAAGGTCAGACAGAAATAGATTTACAAGAGTTACCCATGTAAGAAGGTTGCTTAAAATAACGTGATATCATCTTGTGGGCCGCTGCCAGGCAGAAAGAAACGTGGCACTTTTTGAGATGTGATTGAAGAGAAGATGCCAGGGGGAATAATTTTGCACTTCTCTGAGGTGGATTTTCCCTCATGCTATAAGGTATATGAGTGTGGCTGCACTGCATATTTCCTTCAGGGAGATTGCTGTGATTTTGAAAAAGGTTGTAGAACTGGTGGAATAAGTAAAACCAAGCAAGTAATGACTAGGCAGATGTTGAATAGCCAAGAGAGAATGGGTAAGAATCACAAGACTCTGGAAATAGGCCTCTAGCGAATACAGCAAAATCAAGGGAAGAAGTTAGAGGAACATCGGTAACACAGCAAGGGGAGCATCCGCACTGAAAGCAACAATTGTGAAGCCATTACGTGAGAAGGGATCACTCCTCAAATAATGCCTACAGGCAGAAAATGCACAATAACTCCAGTTGATATGAACGATGTCCACGAAAAAAAAGAAAATACTGCTCATTTGACCATGTGCCCACCAAAATTAGCACACCGTTATGAGACCTCCATCACCATTATCCATGCAGTTAGCTTGTTCATTTTGGATTGCTTGGCATTTTTGAGGGACTTTGATAACTTTTTTAGGTAAGTGCAGTGTCGAGCACCTGACACTGGTCTCTACATTCATATATGTACACCTAAACATCTGCTCACACCCTGGCACAGATGTAAACTGTAATGCCAGGAGACCATAGAGCAGGGGTACACCTAGTACGGCCCGCGGGCCGCCAGCGGTCCGGCAAGCCTTTCTTGGAGGCCCGCGGACCTTTCAGACATCGTACCGGTGTTTTGGGGTTTTTTTAACAGTGTCCGCAAACACAGACTCTGCTCTGTGGGGGCCCGGGGATTCAAGCGATAGTCCGAGTGGAGCTGCTGGGGCGCTAAGAGGTGAAATACAACAAAGCCTTGTTATCATGCAAATGGTCTCTTAAAGACCTGTGAAGTACTTGGGTGGGGCTGTGTGTGTTCCCTGGAAGGGAAGCTGCCTCACAAGCAGAGGGAGGGGGGCGGGGGGGGAGGTGACAAAGAATGACAAGAGAACATCAGGGTGTGAGAGTCGGGTAAGGGGACAGAGGGTGACAGAGGGCAGTAGGGAGAGACAGAAACAGACAGAGATAGAGACTAACAGATACAGGGACAGACAGAGACAGATAGGCAGAGACAGGGACAGACAGAGGCAGAGACAGACGGAGAGGGAGAGCGACAGACAGAGAGAGAGAGAGGTAGACGGGGAGAGAGAGAGGGAGACGGGGGGAGAGAGAGGGAGACGGGGGGAGAGAGAGGGAGACGGGGGGAGAGAGAGGGAGACGGGGGGAGAGAGAGGGAGACGGGGGGAGAGAGAGGGAGACGGGGGGAGAGAGAGGGAGACGGGGGGAGAGAGAGGGAGACGGGGGGAGAGAGGGAGACGGGGGGGAGAGAGGGAGACGGGGGGGAGAGAGGGAGACGGGGGGGAGGGAGGGAGACGGGGAGAGGGAGGGAGACGGGGAGAGGGAGGGAGACGGGGAGAGGGAGGGAGACGGATAGAAGGAGAGAGGGACGGATAGAAGGAGAGAGGGGGGAGACGGAGGAGGGAGGGAGACGTAGGATAGAGGGAGGAGGGAGGGAGAGGGAGGAGGGAGAGGAGGGAGGGAGGGAGACGGAGGGAGAGGGAGGGAGACGGAGGGAGAGGGAGGGAGACGGAGAAGGCAGGGAGGCGGAGGGAGAGGGAGGGAGACGGAGGAGGGAGGGAGACGGAGGAGGGAGGGAGACGGAGGAGGGAGGGAGGGAGATAGAGAGAGGGAGAGAGAGAGATATGTGTATGCCGGGTCCGGTGGCTCAGTGGACGAAGGCGTCCGCTGCGGGGACCTGTGTTCCACCTCATGGTCACAGGTTTTTTTTGTTGCTCTAGTCCCGCCCCCACCCCCAATGACTCCGCCCCCAAGGTGCGGCCCTCTGCCACAAACCACACTGTAAATTTGGCCCCCAAGAGAAAGTTTGTGAGTACCCCTGCCATAGAGTGTCCCAAGGTTCTTGTGCTTAAATCTGGGTCCACTGGGTGGGGCCAATCCTGACCTCAGTTAGCGCCTATCCTGCAAGTGGCCCAAGGAGCTTACAATGGTCACTGCAGCTTACGCTTGGGCAAACCTAAAGATTTTCATGCCCACTTTTACTCTCCAAGAAACAATAACAGAAGTAAGGCCCGTTAACCCAGGTGAGACCGGGCGTAGTATGCAACAAGCAACAATGTCTCAATTGGAAAATATTTACAAACAGGACAAATGGAAGCAGTGATATAAATCACAATCGGGAAGGGGAGCAAAGGGAGGGAGACCACAACGTGACTGTAGGGTGATAAAATAGATTATAATTTTTGTAAGTAGTTAAGAAGCACTACAGTACACATGAATATACAATAACCATGACACACAAAGTGAGCACTGTGCGTGCTAGTGGGTGGCGCAGTGACACAGGGGTGCGGAGAACAGCGTGAACGGCGATAACAGGTAAAGATAAAGTGGTCAAAATTGCTAAATATATACGGTGTTTATGTACAAAAATTTCAGATAAATAGATTGACCACAATGACGCCCGAGTTCTAGGCTGGGTAGTCCACGGCGTTTCAACCTGAATTATTGCAGGTCATCATCAGGACAATGGTCATAAGTTTGAGGGTAGTGCTCTATAGGAAAAGGAGAGGGAGAATGGATCAACACCTAAGTAGCCCAAGGAGAAGGGGAACAATAGATAAGGTAAGTAGAAAATACCTAACAAAGAGTGTCCAAGGTAAGGATCTGAGTAATCCAGGAATGATCAAATCAATGAGACATCAGGGATCCATGTTGGTGCTGTATGTGGAAATAGACAGGGTAAGGGGACATCAGGACGGCCGTATTTTCTACTTACCTTATCTATTGTTCCTCTTTTCCTTCTCGCCCTTCCGCATACGTTCGGCTCCTCGTCGATGGAACAGACTTCATTTAAATTCTGTCCCCTTTGCCATGTGAAATAACCTACGGACTCTCACCCGTGTGTAATTTGTGCTTGTCCCCCGAGTACAAAGAGCAAGACTGTGACGCATGATGCTTCTTCAGGTCAAAGAAAACTCTCCGTGATAGTCCGGCTCGACGTCGAGAGATGCAGTGGTTGATGTCACACCGGACCTCTTCGGCG
Organism: Triturus cristatus; assembly: GCF_964204655.1. Taxonomy (NCBI): domain Eukaryota; kingdom Metazoa; phylum Chordata; class Amphibia; order Caudata; family Salamandridae; genus Triturus; species Triturus cristatus. The sequence goes on along the minus strand of NC_140583.1, from coordinate 873,819,047 downwards.
AAGCCTCCGAACAAGAAGAGGTATCAGCAGCAGAGGAGGAAATGGCTTTAGCGTCGTCTGAGTCTGGATCAGACTTACAGACCAACCTCGAGGATGATGATGTGCCGCAGGGACTAAGGGACGTGAAGACCGAAGATACCTTCCTTCCCCCCCCCCCCCCCCCCACCCCCCACCCCGCCTCCTCTTCGGTACCACCTCCACCTCAAGGGCAAGGTAGTTACCGAGTAGAGGTTTACAACGCTCTGCCTCATGGCTCGGCACTGAAACTCTCTGAAAAGCCTTCCAGCTCGGGACCGAGTCGGACAAAGCCCACTTCTGAGCCAAAATCTACCAGCTCGAAATCCAAGATGGGTTCCGAACCGAAACCTTCAACACTGAAAATTAAGAAACATCCCTCGGAGACGAAACCATCGGCACTGAAAGGACATTCCGGCTCCACTCCAAAAGCTTTGGTGCCGAAAAGCAAAAACTTGCCTACAACACAGCCGGATCCAAACTTAGACACTGTACCTCCCAAATTTGATCCAAAACAGAAAAAGCTGTACATTCACCCTGACACAGGGCGTATCCATGCTAAAACACCATCGAAGCACAAGCTTTCTGAGGATGATAGTCCATGCAAAATTCCTCTCAAGAAAAATAGTGTAGGCATTGGTCTTTTCATACACTTCCATCTCCTCCTTCTCCTCCCTCTCCACCACAACTTGATCCATTACAGATTACACAAGTCAGTTTCCTCTACCTCATTTTCACACAAGTGACACTGACGATGCACAATTACCAGATCCTTGGACCAACCACACAACTGATCCTCCACAGGGCACAGACCCAGATCTTTATCCTGCCAGGCCATCTCCACCTGATAACAATTTGTCTTGCCAACAGCTTATTGCTAGAGCAGCAGAATACCATGGAGAGGAGCTACATAAAGAGTTGTTAGAGGAGGATTTCCTCTTTGACACTCTAGGATCCCATAGGTCTAGTCAGACATTGCCTTTGCTTAAGGATATGTCAAGGCACACAGACGATATTTTTTAAAAATCCTATCCGTGCCATAATCCTTACTCCTAGAGTAGGCAAAAAATATAAATGTTCCCCCACAGATCCTATTTTTATTAAGCGTCAGTTACCACTTGATTCTTTAGTGGTATCAAATGCTAGAAAGAGGGCTACCTCTCAAGCATCTGGGGGGGTGCCCTTTCCCCCAGATAAAGAATCGAAGCTTATCGATGCACAGGCAGCTAACCAATGGCGTATCGCTAATACATAGGGCTTACTAGCTAGATACAATAGAGCCCACTGGAACAAAATGAAACAATTACTTCAGTTTCTCCCAAAGGTGCATAGGACAAAGGCTCAGTATTTAGTCCAGGAGGGCAAACTAATTTCTAGTGCCTCTATCAGATGTGCTCTAGATGCTACTGACACCACAGCTAGAGAAGTAAATATTAGCATCTTACTACAGCGACACGCATGGTTGCAGATATCAGGGTTCAAACCTGAAGTCCAACAATCTATCCTGGCTATACCCTTTGATAAAAAACATCTCTTTGGCCCTCAAGTTGATCTAGCGCTTGAAAAAATGAAAAAGGACACAGATGTAGCAAAATCGATGGGAGCTCTACAATCCCCTTCCAATAGAGGTTCCTTTCGGCGCTCTTTTTATAGGGAAGGGTGCAATTCCACAGGCACTGACCAGAACACTTCCTCCTACAAAGGCAATCCCCAATCCTCTTTTACAAGAGGATTTTTCAGAGGAGGTTATAGAGGAAACAGTCCCATGGGTAGAGGTAAATACAACCCACCAAGCACTTCCCCTTCCTCAAGCAAACAGTGACTTCCCAACAATTCCCTCCGACTATTCCACACCTTTCAGAGCAAGACTTCAAAACTTTCTCCCCATTTGGAAATCAATAACAACCGACAAATGGGTGCTTGGAATTATTCATCATGATTATTGCCTGGAGCTTATCAACAATCCTCCAAACATTCCTCCTCGATCTCACAAAATATCACCAAACCACCACTTCCTTAAACAAGAAGTGCAATCTTCATTACTCAAAGGGGCTGTGGAACCAGCTCCACTTCAGTACCAAGAGTCAGGGGTTTATTCCCTTTACTTTCTCATGCCCATGGTAACTCTTCAACAAGTACTTCCTCTCTTGCAGCAGGGTGACTTTGTCTACTCTAGATCTAAAGGACGCCTACTTTCATATTCCGCTTGATCCAGCTCATCGCAAGTACCTCAGGTTTCTGATGGCAGGCAAACAATACAATGTCAAGGTACTTCCATTTGGCGTCACCCGTCACCACAGCCCCCAGAGTGTTCATCAAATGTCTTGCAGTAGTAGCTGCTCATCTCAGAAGACAAATGTATACAGGTCTTCCCTTACCTGGACGACTGGCTTGTCAAAGCAGGCACTTACCAGAACTGTATTCTACACACTCAGACAACAGTGCACCTACTTCACCAGTTAGGTTTTACAATAAATGCACAAAAGTCTTACCTGTGCCCGGCACAAGTGCAATCTTATCTGGGAGCTTCCCTCAACACCCTCAAAGCTCTAGCTACTTCCAATGTAGCCCGAATTCACAATATTCAGGCCACACTATTACAATTCCAACCCAACTAATCATTACCAGCGAGAGTCTTCATGCACCTGCTGGGAATTATGGCCTCCTGCATTGCAATCGTACCTAATGCAAGGCTTCACATGTGTCCTCTGCAGGAATGTCAAGCGAGTCACTGGAATCAGTCACAGGGTCTGTTACCCAATCTAGTGTTGGTAGACAGCCGCACTCATCTCTCTCTGCAGTGGTGGAACCCTCAAAACTTAGCAGAAGGACGGCCTTTCATAGACCCGATTCCACAGACTATACTTACAACAGACGCATCCATAACAGGTTGGGGTGACCATCTTCAACATTACACAGTACAGGGACTGCGGTTGGACAATCACAAACGTCTCCACATCAACTACCTGGAACTTCTAGCAGTGTTCCTAGCTTTTCTCACCCAACTTGTAGGCAAGACTGTCTCAGTTCACACAGACAACATGACTGCAATGGAATACCTCCAGAAACAGGGAGGGACTCACTCTCTCCAACTGTCGCGCCTTGCACAAAGCATTTGGAATTGGGCAATTGACCACAAAATCTATCACCTAGCAGAACACCTTCCAGAAGTAGACAATCAGATTGCAGACCTGCTCAACAGACGCAGGCAGCAAGTACACAAGTGGGATCTTCACCCCCAAGTTCTTCTTCCCTACTTTCGAAAATGGGGTTTTCTACAGATAGATCTGTTTGCCACAGTACACAACACAAAATGCCCAAGCTTCGCAACCAGGTTCCCACACCCAGCATCCAAGGGCAATGCTCTATGGATGAATTGGTCAGGGATATTTGCTTACGCTTTTCTGCCTCTCCCACTAATTCCATTACTGGTTTGGAGGCTCAGACAAACGTCCCTCACACTGATCTTAATAGCCCCCACATGGGCTTGTCAACCTTGGTACACCACTCTCTTAGAACTCTGTGGTTCCACATCAAAAGCTACATCTCACACCTTGTCTCCTCACTCTGACATCCAAATCCCAGAGAAAAGAACCTAACGATTTGGCTCCTGAAGTCATAGAGTTTGGTTATTTACAACTGCCACCAGACTGTATGAATATTCTCAAAGAGGCTAGAAGACCTACTACTAGAGCATGTTGGGCAGCAAAATATAAACGGTTTGTTGTCTATTGTAACAACAACAATATCAATCCACTTGATGCTTCTGTACAGAACATCATCTGTTATCTGTTGCATTTACAGCAATGTGGACTAGCTTACACATCCATTTGTTTACATCTAGCAGGCATTAACTATACAAGAGCCTTTCTTTCAACTTCACAAAGATAGTGGTTCTTTGCACCAATCCTAAATTTCTCTCTAAAGTAGTTTCTGGTTTTCATATCAATCAATCAGTTGAGTTACCTGTGTTCTTTCCTCAACCTTATTCTGTAGCAGAATGAACCCCACACACACTTAGTGTTAGACGTGCTATACTTTACTGCATAGAAAGAACCAAAGATTTTAGGAAAACAAAGCAACAATTTTTTGCTTTTTCTCCACCTCACAAGGGCAATCCTATATCAAAGTTGGGTATTGCAAGATGGATTGTAAAATGTATCCAAACATGTTATGTTCAAGCAAAGAGAACTTTGTTAGTACCCCCTAGAGTGCATTTTACTCACAAAATAGGGGCTACTATGGCCTTCTTGGGAAATATTCCCTTAGCTGATAATTGTATGGCAGCAACATGATCTACACCGCACACATTCACCAAACACTTTTGTGTAGATGTGTTAGCAAGTCAACAGGCAAATGTAGGCCAAGCAGGACTTACAACTCTATTTCAAACAACTACAACTGCTATAGGTTAGCCACCGCTTTGGCAGTTTACTGCTATATAGCCTATGCAAAGCATGTGATGTACAGCTCACATGCCTCAAAAGGATAATGTTACTTACCCAGTAAGCATCGGTTTTTGGTCTGTAGAGCTGTAGATTCACATGCGCACACCCACCTCCCCGGTCTCCTGTAGTAGTTGTAGTTCTTAATTCACATTCATACGCATGGATATCTCTATTCTACACATACTACTCCATTCTCACCTTCTACGGGAAAACAATCTAACAATGGAGTCGATCCCCATGCGCACTATCACCGAATGGAGGAGTCACCTACCTCATGACTGGAAAGACTTCTTTGAACAAAAACTTGCAAACATCCAGACCCAACACTAGATGGCAGGAGCATGCAAATCATGTGAATCTACAGCTGTACATGCCAAGAACAGATGCTTACTAGGTAAGTAACATTATCCTTCTTTATCCTTTTTTTGATGGTATGACATTTGTCCTTCCAGTGCTAACATTCATGAATTATTATTTTTATTTTGCTCTCTTCCCCTCCATTTAGATTCACATCATTCTTCCAACCCCACCCTCTCTGTTGCTGCCCCACACCTTAGCTTGTCCATTGATTACCACACCATATCGCTTTTTTTTTCTCTCTCCTACACTCTTCCATTGCATATCTGACCCAAACTGCTTAACACCACTCGTCAGTAGTGTTGACTTGCTTTGTCCAATACCCAATTCCCCCCTTGCTCTCCCACTGCTTTTTAGGAGGTCTAACAGTTGAAATTTGGACTGGGTTGCTCTATAGACACATTTTATTTTTTTTGATGGGTGGCTGCCATCTTGGAACAATAAATTTGAAACAGCCAAAATGGCTGCATTACGACATTATCTTGTGGGGGTGACATGCACAGAAGTCATCATGCTGGTGCCATAATGGCTTCTTCGTCATAGTGCTATGTGCGAATTTTGAGGGCTTTTTGCCAATGCTGTTCTACATTGCATACTGCTTTATAAATGCCGGCAGTGATGGCTCATTAAAATTATTGCCTGGCACTAGGTTTTTTGGGCTGTGGGGGTTATTGTGTGCATACAGGAAAGTAGGCGGGTAGTTTCTGCAAATTATTAAATCTCCCCCATCCTTAAGAGTATTAATGAAGAGGCTGGTTGTAATCCTGACTTTAGAACTTGACCAAATATATAATCATTTTATATCCCCTTTCCTCAAATTTAAAAGACTTGAATGTAGTCAATTTGCAATTGTCTAAACAATTGTGATGTTCAAAAATCAGGACTTGGTTAGAATGTCCCTTTTGTGTGTCATGTATTAATTGCACCAACGCCTTGCACAATACTGTTAAGCACCTCATGTTTGAGATGCTTCATCTGTAATCCCAATATTTTCTGTAAACGCTGTGCTGCTTTATGTGACTACATTTGCGGCTGGAAAAAAAATGTTGCATTGCCAGTGGCAATGCCAAGTAAATCCCTAGCCGTTCTTTGTTCTTTCTTTTCTGCCTCTCGCTCACACAAACACACACTCTTTAACATTCTCTTCTTTCTTCCCTCTGCATCCCTGTTCCTTGTTTTTACTTTCCGTTCCCTCTTTTTTCCCCTCCCTTGCCCCCTTTCTCCCTCCCTTTGACTCTCACACTCGTAGACTGAGACATGCAAGTATATTTTTGAGATGGGTTTTCAGCAGTACCGTGACCAGGCAGAATGTTTTTAATGTATGCCAATCCAAGACACCTTTGCTCATTTGATATATACAGGACAATCACTGTTGGAGGTTAAGATATGACCTCTGCATCTTGAAGTAAAAGGTTCATAACATTGTGCCAGTACATTTTGTGTCACTGCAGATCCTCCATTACTCGATTGCTAAACATAGTTTTAAAAAATTGAATACCATTGACCTACAGTGCAGATATAGTCATATGTGTCTCATGAACTAAACATCAGGGAATATTGCTTCATGTATGTTAAAGGTATTTTAGTGTGGTTGTACTATTGATGACTTGCACAGCTCTATGTAATTTTGCAGAATAAAAAAACCTTTGCATAATAAATGTATAGATCGTATATCCTAATACGAGGTACTGAAAGACATTCAAGCCCATTTTCCCTAATCTATTTTTTAGAGGTGAAGTTAATGAGAACAAGGCCGAAAATGAAAAAAGTCCAGTCCAAAGTAAAGAAATTAAAACATCAGAGCAGAAGCAAATATCTGCAAGCCCAAACCGAAGAGCTGAAAAGGTAAAGAAACCTAAGGAACATAAATCGATCAGTAAAGACCGAGAACACAGGAGGCAAACAGAAAAGGAAGAGCTGCATAACAAAAGCAAAGTGAAGAAAAGAGCCAGGTCAAAAAGCCGAAGTAATAGCCAAGAAAATATGAAAAGTAAGGCTAGCGAATCCAAGCATAGCCGACATGAGGACAAGAGAATGAAATCAAAAAGTAAAGACCGAGATCACGAAAGAGGTAAAGAAAAAGAAAAGCACTCTGATGGCAAAGTGAGAGAAAGGGAAAGCAGTAAAAGTAAGGAGAGGTCAAAACGAGCTAGCTCTAAAAGCAATGAGCGGAATTGTAAAAAGAACAGGGAACCAGAGAAGGAAAAACGTGGTAGGTCGAGAAGCAAGGAGAGAGAATCAACAAAAGTAAAGCATAGTTCCAACAGCAGAGTCACTGAGCCCAGCAAAAGCAGTGACAAAGGGAAAAGAGCCAGATCCAGGAGCAAAGAACAAGACAAAAGTAAGGATCAGCCAAAAAATAGAGAGAGGTTTAGGTCAAGAAGTAAGGAAAGGCATCACAGCAGAGACCAGGCAAAAAACAAGGAATCTGTTCAGCTGAAAAGTAAGGAACGGGGAAGAAGTAGAAGCAAGGAACATTCAAATAAGACAAAAGCCCGGTCAAAAAGCAAGGAGCACGAACCAAGCAAAAGTAAAGGCCAGCCAAAAAACAAAGAAAAGAACTATTCAGAAAGTAAAGAACGAGAACGCAGTAGAAGTAAAGATCAGGTGACAAGCAAGGAGAGTACCCATACAAGTAGAAGTAAAGACCACACAAACAAAAAGGATGGGGCTAGGCCAAGAAGTAAAGAACGAAGAAGTAAAGAACGAGAAAAAAGTAGGAGTAAGGATCATCAAAAAATCAAAGAGAGGGCAAAGTCGAAAAGTAAGGAACGAGGACGAAGCAGAAGTAAAGAACTACGAAAAAGCAAGGAGAAAGCCAAATCTAAAAGTAAGGAACGAGCACGGAGTATAAGCAAGGATGACCTAAAAAATGGTAAAAGGACCCGATCCAAAAGTAAGGACCGAGAGCGAAGTAAAAGTAAAGATCAGCAAAAACACAAAGATACTGAAACAAAAAGAAAAGATCGGTCAAGAAGCAGGAACAGGAAAATATCACCAGAAAAGTGCACCATTAAAGAGAATAGAAGAAGGTTTCACTCTGAAAGCCCGGAAAGTCAAAAACGTAGCAAAGAAAGTAGTCAAAAAAAAGACACTGTATGTCCTCCTGAAAAAAATGACACAGAAAGTCAAACGTTACAGCCTTCTATAGGCTTGGATAGTATTGACCCTGTAAATACAGAGAAAAACCACATACAGGGCGCATGTTTAGACTCTCAAAATAAGCAAAGTAGCATTGAGAGAGACATCCAATCATCTTCACAGTGGAATATGGAGAGAGATGAAACCAGGTCACCGGACAAAGATATGTACATAATATCCAAGAGCCATGAGAGCGAGCAGAGCCAAGATCTTCCGAAGGATTGTGCAGCTAGTCCTACATCAGATGGTGAAGGAAGTGGTTGAGCTAATTTTACAGACTTATGTGCTCTCCATGTCTCTCCATAGGTTAGAGGTTTGGGAACACAATTGAAGAACATTCATTTTGTATGTGGACTTTTGTTTCATTTCTTTTCGATAATTTTCAGTCTGGATGGAGCATTTGTACTGCTGCGGTTTTAATAAACTTGATCTGAGAAATTATTTACATGTTAAGCGTGTTAAAGACTTGGTCGTTTCTGTGTGTTGCACAGTCAAAGGGTTACTGTTGAGGCTGTATTTTAATTTTCAGGCTCTTTTGCCCTTTGAAGCAAATGCCATGTATAAAAGATACTTTTTTGTGGAAATATCAGAGTATCTTTCTTAAATTGAAAATATATTTTCTTAAGCATTCTTGTTTGAAGGTCTCTCCTGTTTTTGTGGTGTTCCAATCGTGTTTACGATCACAGGGTGCATAGAGTTATTATTAAATTTTTGAAAGTTTTTATTCAAAATTTTAATTTCCCATAAGGCTTTGATTATTTTGTTTTTATACAAATCGGGTAGTTGTTCAGGGTCATCATTTTGAATGTTAATAAAGTCGGAGGCGTGGCTGAAAAAAGGATTGGTGCATTAGAGGGCAGTTAAACATGAAAGTTTGTTGGCAATTATTGAGCAAGTGCTTCGGATTTGATAAGTATTTTCGCCTTTAACTCTAAATAGAAGAAAACATAAAAGTTATCTTCCCAAATAGTAATCCCAGTTTAGAGGGTGAACAGTTCTATATTATCCAGGAAAGTAATGCACTATCTTGTACATAGTCTGCCACGTAGATAAAAAGCATGCCAATAGTTTGCACCAGTGCACAGAGCCATACGGGTCATTATGGTTTAGTCAGTTTTACGATATGTATTTGGTAGGGTGGAAAGTCCTGGTTTTCCAATGGCAAATATGCATTAACCTGAGACCTATACTGTAGTTTATTGCCTAGGGTATGGTGTTTTCCTTAAACAGGAAAGGGCGCCGAGCTGAAAATGACTTGAGTGGTTACTAACCAAATATCACAGGACCCAATTCATATAGATATCTGCTCTCCCACATTTCCCCTAGGTACGCACATAACCTAATGTATGAATGTAAATCCACTGTATTTGTACGTTAATGTGAATGGATTTGCTCACATAGAAAATGTTTTCTGTATATTGCACATGGGGTTTTGATTTGTGGGCTTTTCAGGGTGTGGTGAAATTCTCCAAACCACAAGTTTGTGGGTATTCACAAACTAGTACATTTACTCCTAATTTGTAGGAGTAGATCTATTTTAAGGATGAAAATGGCTGGTGAACTGCTCCCAAACTGGTCAGTCTGAACAAGGAATTTCTTCATAAGGCAAACATATTGAAATCAAAAAAATTCCAGAAAAGCTAAAGCACTTGATCGTGACATTTCGTCTGAAAATAATTAAGCATGCTACTACTCCTGGGAATTCCTCAACAGTCAGAGGTCAACATGAATAGTTTTGGATCCTTTCACAACCTCAAAACAGACGTAAATCTACAGGTGTACATTTCCAACTATTTTTGTGATTTAACCTGGCGGTGTTAAATGCCCTTCACGTGCAAACACAAAGTCACCTCCAATTTACCAGTCGCAGCTGCTCGCTAAACATTTCCTCTTAACTCCAGTGAGAACAACTGTACCATAATGGGTAGCAATTTGCTGATGCTCTGAATTAATGTTGACAGAATATGTAGCTGATCTTTCAATATCACCCTGAAGGTGACAAGGTCTTTGTTAATATATTGGGTATTGTTAATTATTCCACTGATTGAGCATAACATTTGACTCCGTAAATGAGAGAAGTAGTGATTATGTTGGACATGCAGAGGCATAAAGTATTTAAACAGCCCAGTAAATGTAATTGAAGTTTAAGCTATCCACACGTCCATGAGGCTGTACAATGTTGGTGCACTGGGTAAAGCTTTCTGGAAAAATTGAAGCCCAAATGTCACTGGTGTGTGCTAATGTGGCCACATTTTCTTCAATTAATGTATTTTTTAACGATAGCTAGGGCGTTTAAGGTGTGTGCAGCCTATTTGATACCCAGCTATTTGCTTGGCTGTCCTGTTGCTTTTTTGTTGTAACAATATTTATGGGGCTGACAGTTTTTAGATAACAATTGTCCCTGGGTGAACTTTTGTGTTATGCTAAAATATGCTATTATGCTCTCCTTTGTCCTCAAACTAGTTCTTTGCATCCACCATTAGGCTAGCTCAACGATTGTTCATCCATTTGGTGGAGTTGCACTAATGTTTGATTTCTCAGTATGTTACCCGACAGATTGTAAACTTAACCTCCAGAACTGTCAACCTGCTTTGAGATTCTGCTTGTGTCCATTGAGGCACTTCACTAGCATGGAACTATGGGCCCTTTCCGTGGATGTTGATTTTGAGTACCTCTTCAAATTGTGCCCTCTGGGGTACTATTTAAAAAAGCACGCTGATTGTTCTTTCTACGTGGAACAGAGTAGACATACAATCGGATTGTGTTGCAGTAATAAAAATGTATACATTTTATAACAAGCACATATCGCATGATTTCAATTCACAAACATTTAGCAGCAAGTAGGTGGGATTTACTGTTGAAGTACTCCTGAATTCAGGAGTCCACCAGGATTACGCAATGAGTAAGTCACAGCACAATTGCTTGTGAATGGTCCCACTATTGCTATGTTTATATATTGATGGTTCCATTTCACAGGTACACATAGCATACACCTTCAAATCTCTAAAAACTATAAATGGGTGGTGTGGCTGGGTGAGTTACTTAAACAGTTATATATTACACATGCATTAAATCGGTTAATTGTAGTTGTTACATAATCCTGAGTGGAATGTCCCTAAGGTAATTAATTTGTCTGTTCCTCATGAAGAACTATAATAGTTATGCAAAACAGGATGTATTTTCATGCAGGATGGGTTTGATGTATAGCTTTGTTCTCGTATGCAAACCAGTTAATATTCTACCAAGCATTTTGTTGTATTAATGTTCAATACAGTAAGGCTATTGAGTAGCTTTTAGATTCCCAGATGTGGAGTTTTAAAATCAGCAGTATGTTCTGAACAACACCGCTTCAATGTGTGATCTCGGATTAGCCCCAAGGACTCCTTTTCAATCTGCCTACATTTTTGTCCCTGATTGCACTGTTCATCCCTATCTGAAGACTTTGCAGCTCGCACCTGCCTGCTCTTGGTGATTGTGAATTGATCTCCTAAATCTGACTTCACTAGGTTTGTCCTGTTGCATGGCTGTGTCTCCTGTCGTATTCAAGTAATCAAATCTAAACGTGCTGAATTGTGGCAAGTAAGATATTGATACATTTTTTTTCCTTTAAATATTGGTTCCCACTTTCAAAAATGTTATGAAAACTCTAAAACCTTTTTCGGGATTTATTCTTCAAATGTATTCTCAGACCTTCCAGATGTTGTGTATGTTGTTCCTTCAATACATCACTTGATACAATTTAATCTCTGTGCCAGTCCCATGGAGGAATGTTACATCCTCAAATACCCACTTGGGAAAAATTTGTGGTCCAGTGGCAAAATGAATTTGTATTAGCTTACTTTGACAGATCGCCATATCTCCAAAATGATCTCTGATGGTGAAGAGGTATGTTTTAAAACTTCCAGTATTATGTGTTTAAACAACTTTCCCTAAAGAAAATCTTTATTGTAACTGATGTGTACTTTTGCCTTTGACTTTTAAGGAACAGTCATTTATTGCCTGTGTTCTCCCTTGACCATAGCCAAGAATATATTAGCTTCAATGTATGGGTGCCCCTTATATTTTGTAGCTGCATATTTTACCGTTTGTTACAGGTGTATGTCTACAATTGTTGTCTAATCAATTAACATGTAGTTTTCGTTGCCTCTATCTGCTACAAATATTTCCCATATAATTGTTAAACTAACTCCATGATGTTTTATATTTTGACATCTACATTTCCTTAAGAGAATCTGACAAGTGACGAAATATATTTTCCCCAAAAAATAAAGGGCCTGATTACAAGGCACTTGTTAAATTGTGTTTTTCCTCATGAATCACAATTACAAATGATACCATTTTTGTCACACTTGGTAATTACCAGGTGTGATAAAGATGTTGTTTTTGTTAAATTTCAGCAGGTAAAACCATAAGGTGTTTTAGAAGGGGAGAAGGCCTAGTGATTACCTGGGCATCGGAATTTTGGTGCACCAAGCACTAAACTCCACAAGATATTCCCCAGAAATGTAGAATATGCGTCTATTGTTGTATCTGACAAATTCCAAACACCTTGGTGTCTGATCTTCATGAGATGTGACGATTATCGCATATGACAGAGACTACTTGTAATCATGCTGAGTGACATCTTTTTTCACGTGTTTGTGGAAATAGCAGTTTTTCTAAATGGTACCCACTCTGCTGCATTTAAGCTCTATATGACCAGGTCAGCAGCAGCAGCCAGCAAAGCAATCCAAACCTAAAAAATATAGCAAAATGGCTGTTCTTGTGTTTAATATAGCAGATTTTTCTTAACATTGTGTATTTTTTTAATCCTACAATTGATTGCGATACACATTTGTATAGCCAGGCTTTCTGGTACTCGTAACTGGAACGTCTCTAAAATGGTTTAGGTAGTCTTGCATGTTGTCCGATTATTCTTGTAGGAAGGCAAAATCTTATTACTTTATCATAATCCTTGTAATGAAAAGCTCAAACAAGACACTATCATATAATAAGTGTTTTGTTGTTTACTTTAAACTTCCCTGCTAGCCTTGTAAGTTTTACAACATGCTGCTCAATTTTAGCCAGGCTACTTTCTAGTAATAATATTTGTATGATCTGAGGCACTGCAATGGTGCAAATTCTTTATTTTGTGTTCCCTAACTTGTTGTTGATACAAATTTCTATTATATCCCTCGATGCTAGTCACCTTTGTGTTTGCTCACAGTTGAAGGGATCTATAGCTTGTGTTTCAAAGTTTAAGAGGTTAAATTTAAGTTGTCTGTAGCTGATAAAGTAAAATTTAAATATTCCTGAAAAAGCGAAACCATTTTATCATCACTCATTCTGCAACACGATATGCATTGTAACCCACCAAATAAAAATATTCCTATTATAGCTTGTTTTTTGTTTATTTTATTACTACCTGATATACCTTATTGTGGAATACATTTGTATTTTTACCCTAGAAAATTCCAGTGAGTAGATTGTTCAATTACTGGTGCTTGTGTTTGCTGATAAAACTAACATTTCAGAGAATGAATAATTAAGAAACTTGAACTTGATTAACTAGCTGCCCATCTCTTGCTATGCTTATTTCTAGTCTAGTGTAGCCTACATGTATGAGTAAATCTATGATTACTGGTTTAAACTGTAGAATCGGGTCTACCCTCTTTAATTCTTTGTTTTAAGGGGCTTTTTTACGGAGTCAAAACGTTTGCTCACACACTCACTCTGAACAAATTCCCAACTTGAAGCTAGACCCGTCTGAATATTTCCATTAAAGACAATATAGAATTCTGCAAATAGCAGCCATTACTTAATCTAGTGTTTTGAATACCCAAGGTGTAAAGAGACCTGCTAGCAGATACATTAAAACCATAAGTATATATGGATACAGAAGAGGAGGAGATACAACTAAACCCACCAGAATTATTCTGTGACCAATTAATTGAATCAAATATTTTTCTTAAGAATTACTTGATATGGTTATCCTAGTCTCCATACATATTGTTTTATTAATTTCATATATTGCATACACAGCCAACACGTGAATCGAAATTTGCCTAGCATAGTAACGGTAAGTTTCAATTCTTTTAAGGACACAGAGGCGAGGATTATGCTTTTCTTTCTTCACTTTATTGTCTATTCCAATTTTTCAGCAGCCACAAAAGTAGTAAAAAAGATTTTATCCCAACAACATGGGGAGAAAAGATCATTTAAAGCCAAGAAAAAAGCAACAAGTCTGCATCCAGACTACAAATCCCATGAGTCCATAGGGCATAACACAACACTAGTCCTTTCACAGTGTCCATATCATATAGAAGGTTCCTCCATCTTAGGTGTCCTTTCCTCTTTCTTCGCGGGAGTATCCCACATCGTCACTGGTCCTGTTTGGAACCATCATTCTCTGAAACAGAGAGACAACGTAAGATTCTCCGAGATTAAACCTTCTGGTAAACTCTCAAACATAGCCTTGCTTAAGGAGAAACATAGACACTCCCAAAAGACCAAAGATAGCATACAACAGGAATGAAAACTGGTTACGTACACCCATACGGGTGGGTTTACACAAGATTGTGCCCTGGGAGGGATAATCCTCGTCTCCGTGTCCTTAATAGAATTTAAACTTACCGTTACTATGCTAGGCAAATTTCAATTCTATGTCAGGACCGGAGGCTCCGATTATGCTAGTTCAAGGCTTACTTACCACCAACTGGGCAACATCCACAACTGGTTTGAAATATAACCGCTTAAAGGTGGATTCCGAAGACCAATCCGCAGCGTGCATTAAGTCCTCCAAACGGGCTCCCAGGGAAAAAGCTTTAGAAGCCATTGCACCCCTGGCTGAATGAGCTCCGAATTGCTTTGTGTCAATACCCGACTCTTGCATGACCCAACGCACCCACCTGGCTATGGTGGGGGAAGAGACTGCCTTGTGCGGTTTTCTTAAGGCAATAAGGAGTTGGCGCAAATTGCAGTGCACTACACAGCTTGGGGACATCCGAAAAGGCTGGATACGAGATCTTTCTCGAAGAAGACTTAGTACGGCGCCCCACCGTAAACGTAACCCCTTCAGGGGAAAAAACTTGCCGAGATATCCAATGCGCGCACATCAGAGACCTGGCGACAGGAAATCAGGCATAAAACCATGGCCAACTTGGCCGAAAGTTCTTTCAAAGAAAGTAATTATTGGGATGCCAAGAAAGGAAGAGATTCAAGACCATATTGACATCCCATAGGACAGAATAGCGCGGCTCCGGGGGTAAAGAAAGCCAAATACCCCTCAGAAGTCTCCTGACAGAGTCCCAACAGGAGCTCCGTCCACCGGACAACGAGCCACCGAAATTGCAGAATGTACCGCGTTAATGGTACGATACGCCAGGCCGTCCGTCGCCAATTCTGCCAGAAAGTATTGAATGAGAACGACACCTGCGACCATGGGATCCAAGTCCCTTCAAAAACACCAACGCATCCACTTAGTCCAGTCGGAACGATAGCTCTTTGAGGTACTGCTAGCCCAGGCTTTTGATAAGAGGGCCTCACCCGGTCCCGAAAGGCCCGGGAGCGACCAACGTCGCCTGAAATCCGCCATACCATGAAGCGGAGAGAACCCTGGGCGATGAGGTGATGCTGCTCCTCGTCCGGATTGAGAAGATGATGAGGAAACGGGGGGAGTAGGATTGGAAAATCCCAAGAAAGTTCCAGCAGAACTGGAAACAAAACTTGGTACCTTCAAAATGGTGTCACCACCACCACCTCTGCCTTCTGTCGGCGGATCTGTGCTGCCGCCCGCACGATCATGGAAAAAGGAGGGAAGGCATAACTCCGCTCCTGACCCCACTCATGGAGGAACGCATCCGTGGCCTCCGCGAGGGGATCTGGCCTCCAGCTGAAGAAGCATGGGATCAGGTGATCCAGGCGGGAAGCAAAAAGATTCAGCGAGAACAGCCCCCATAGGTTGTTCAACCACTGGAAGACCTGTGCATCCAGCTTCCACTGGCTGGAGTCCTGCAGATGCCTAGAGTGCCAATCTGCCACCTGGTTGGCTTGGCCTGGTAGATACTCGGCCGACACGGATATGTGAAGAGTCAGGAAGAAGTCCCAAAAGTCCTTTGCTAGGTTCGCTAGCGAACGAGGACCTCCCAAGTGGTTGATGTAACGGACCGCTGAGACGTTGTCCATCTTTAACAGGACACAGGAATAAACCTTGTCTCTCGTCCAGTATTGAACTGCTAGGCGCTCCAAGCAATTGATGTGTAATGCCTGTTCGTCTAATGACCAGGCGCCGCCGCCAGTGAATTCCCCGCAACGGGCGCCCCATCCCGACCTGCTGGCGTTGGATTCTATAACTAGGTCCGGGACCGACCCGGAGATCGCCCGGCCGTTCCAGGCTTTCATGTCAGTGAGCCACCATGACCTTTCCCCCTTCACTTTCGTTGAGAGGGGAACCGTCTGATCGTATGACAGATCCTTCCTGAGATGGTGCGCCTTCAGGCGTTGTAGGGCACGATAGTGCAGGGGCCCCAGAAAGATTGCCTGGATGGACGAAGAAAGAAGGCCCACCAGCCGGGCAATGTGACGGAGCGAGGTATGAGTTTTGCAGATGGTCTGCCTCAACTCATGCCGAATCATGGCCATCTTTCGAGTGGGCACGCTCAAGGAAGAGCAAATTGAATCCACGACAAACCCCAGGAACACTATACTCTGGGTAGGAGCGAGGACTGACTTGTTGTCGTTGATGACGAAGCCCAACCATTGCAAGAGCGAAACCGTCCGTTGTAATTGAAGAGCCAACTTCCTGGGACATTGAGCCATGAGTATGATGTCGTCCAGGTACAATCATCCGTATGCCCTGGCTCCGAATGAACTCCACTGCTGGATGGAGCACCTTTGTGAAGCACCGAGGTGCAGAGGCAAGCCCGAACGGAAGGGCGGTGACATTTGGAATCTGGTTGTTGCATTGAAACTGCAAGAATCGCCGGTGCAGAGGATCGATGGGTACCATCAGATAGGCATCTTTGAGGTTCAGCCGTACCATCCAATCGCCTGGGAGAAAGATGTTTCGAAGGAGGTGGATCCCCTCCATTTTGAAGTACAAGTTACTTACCTTCGGTAATGATGTATCTGGTAGAGACTATGCTAACCGCAGATTCCTTCATGTAGAATTATCCCCTGGCGTGAGACTGGATCCGGAATTTTTTTTCTCCCACAGCATCTCTGCGCGCCGGGGGGCGTCCCCTTGTGACTCCGCCCTGACGTCGTCCGCGGACATGACGTCAGCGAGGTCACATAAGTCCCACCCCAGGGCGCTGACGTCCGTTTTCTTTAGAGAACTTTTCCACGCCACAACGCGGAGCCATCACAAACAAAACTGTGAGAGTATGGGAACAGTGTTCAAAAAAGTTAGTGAAACAGAAAGGGAAGAAGCGAATGGTGAGGAACAGCACCATTAGGGACAGTGCCAAGCACTGCGTTACGGAAGTCATGGAAAGGAAAGACCAGAGCACCGCTCCGAGGAGCAACCCGGCACAGCGAAGGCGATTTCCCCCTTGGAGACAGAAAAACATGTGAAAAATGTCGGGCATAAGTCTGCAACTCCAATCTATAACAGTGAAGGGCAACCAGTCCAGAACAGAGGAGGAATGACAATTTATCCCAAGATAACACCATCAAGGAGTGTCGTATCCCCTGTAAAGAACTAAAGGCCGAGGCACAGCCAAGGCACCCCAACCCAGAGGACTGCAAAGGAGTCAGAAACCCCAAGCAATGAAAAAGGGAGGGGATTATAAGGATAGGATAACCATTTATAAAGCGCAACGAATGCCGAAGCGTCTTGGCGCTGGTGAGTAGAGAGAGAAAAACCCCATCTTAGCACCGGATCTCATCAAAAAGCCGTGTTTTTTTTAGCAATTTTCTGAAAGCTTGATGACTATCTATTAGTTTCAGAGAACAAAGAAGCTTGTTCCAGAGACTAGCAGCATGAAAAGAGAAGGCTCTGCCGCCCCATCTGGCTTTCCTGACACGTTTTAACTTAATAAGGCTTTGAGTGGAGGACCTAAGTGCCCGACCCTGGGAGTAAGGAATGAAAAGCTTCTGAACATCCTTAGCTCCCCCCCCAAACACAGCCTTGTGTACTAGGCATAAAGCCTTAAAATCTATACGCTGCTGAACTGGGAGCCAGTGAAGTGCTTTGATTCCCTCAGCAATAGACTGATCTCTGGGCACGTCTAACAGGAGTCTGGCTGCTGCGTTCTGCAGAATCTGCAATCTCCTCATCAAAGTCTTGTTTATTCCTAATAGCAATGCATTACAGTAATCCATTCTAGATAGCACTAAGGCCACTACCACATTCCTGCGAAGATCAGGTTCAATAAAAGGGAAGATCTTCCGCAACGTCCTTATTAAATAGGAGCAGGAGGACGCAAGATTACTGACATGCGCTGAGAAATTGAGCTGATTGTCGAACAACACTCCCAAGTTTCTGACCTTGGGCACGGGACAGGGGCATTCGCCAGCCTCTGCCGGCCACCAAGAACCATTCCACACGGGATTGCCCAGGCCAAACTCTATAATCTCTGTTTTCTCCGTATTGATTTTGAGGAAGTTCTCTCGCATCCAACTCTCAATTTCTGACAGGCAACTATGGAACTTAATAGCCGTGTCATTAGCTTGTTCACCAGCTGACACAATGAACCCCATAAGGGGGCCCCACACTGGAAAACCAGGGTGTACGGATTCAGAAGTACACATGAACCTACCATCCGATCACCAGAAAGGAAGGAGTGGAACAAATAAACAGAACTAAGCATCCTGCCAGGGAGGAAGTGAAAGAGGGCACCCGCAAAAGACAAAGCCACCCGGAGGGCGAGTGCCGAAGACCAGCTGAAAGGTCCTTGCAGAACGGGGAGGAAGGGCGGGTCTCTACCAGATACATCGTAACCGAAGGTAAGTAATTTGCACATCTGATAGACTACTAGCCGCAGATTCCTTAACGTAGAATAGATACCCCAGCCATACCCAGAGGGGAGGAGGGTCTGCGAGAGAACCTCACCAGCTTGGAAGAACACAGAGCCCCAACTGGGCATGTGTCATGGGGACAGGAAGGACAGCCCAGCCCCCACCAAGCAGAACAAGGAGAAGGAAAGGCCAGGATACCACAAGCCTATTCGGGGGGCAAAGGGCGTCCGTTAGAAAACCCGGAGGGACAGACGACACCAAGAGAGTACCAGAGG
Organism: Triturus cristatus; assembly: GCF_964204655.1. Lineage (NCBI taxonomy): Eukaryota > Metazoa > Chordata > Amphibia > Caudata > Salamandridae > Triturus > Triturus cristatus. The sequence goes on along the minus strand of NC_140583.1, from coordinate 873,799,873 downwards.
AAGAAAAGAATCTCCCACAAAATCCAAGGAGAAGAGGTGGAACGGAGGCAGAGCCCGCCTCAGGAGAACACACACACACAGCAAAGCGGACAGCCGAACAGGCATCAGCCCCGAGACAGGGGACAAGGCAGGAACGGCTCCACAGCCAATAAGCGCATACGTGAGAAGGAAGACACAGTTGCGCAAAGCTCCAGCAAAGCACCGGACAGGCGCACACGAGTACACACCGGGGCCCATGGAGGTGGACCGTAACGACCAGGCGTGCGCAGCAGACCGCTGGTAAATACTATGAAGTAGTGTGCCCAGAACAGCAGAGCGCCAAACTAAGACAGAGGCAAGGGAACCCCAGAACAAGCCCCAGAGAAGGACCGTCCCAAAGGCACAACCCGGCCCACAAAGAGAAGTGGGACCGGCAAGGAGATAAAGAGGAGAAGAACCAGAACACTAGGAAACAAAACCTATCTCCCTGGAACACAAGGCAGAGGGCCAGACCGAAACGTCGGAAAATAAGGTGGAGACACCAAGACACGACGCCGTAGACGGCACAACAAAAGTCGGGCTGTCGACCCAGCAGCTGAAGGCGCAACGCACAGAAGCAGACATCCTGCTGGAACAAGGGCAAAACGTACGACAGGCAATCCCTGCAGAAGAAGGGTAGAAGCACCCTCGGATACTGAGCGGGACAGAACCCGGAGCAGCACAAGCTGTTCCAAGGCAAAAGAGACCGCACCAAGAGGCATACAGTGACACCAGGAAATGCGAGGAACCCGAGAGGGTAACCACACCCGCTCAGCGGAGGATAGAGCCATACAATAGCCAACAAGTACCCCTAGGGTATGACACATCCCGAAACAAACCGGGGGAACACCTCTTAGGGAAACCCGCAGCAGAGGCCAAGAACAGAAAAGACCTGTAGGTATCACCACAGGCAGCTTATCAATCAGCCAAAAATACACAGATGGTCCAACCTGAGGACCTATACGAGTTCTCTAACAGCCAAAAATCACACAAAAGTCAAAGTGCTGTACCAGCAGCCAAAGTACAGAGGGGCCAACGTAAGGACCCCGAAGGCATTCCAAGCCACACACAGCACACAGACGGGCCAACCGAACACTAGGCCCAACGAGAAAGGTGGGAGAAACACCTCCCATAAGACTCCTGAGGACTGACAAGCTGAAGCTTACGGAGGGGAAGAGGACGGAGCCCCGCAAGAAGGCGCTGAATAGCGGAGTCCGCATGGGTGTTAAACAAAAGAACTCCATCAAAGGGCAGATCAACAAGACACTCCCGAATATTCTCCGGGAAGACACTATCCCGCAACCAAGCATGGCAGCGGAGGGCCACAGAACTCGCCATAGCGCGGGCGAGAGGATCAGAGACATCCAAGGCTGAACAGAGAATAAATGCAGCTAACTCCCGACCATCCAGCACACGGTGCCACAGATCAGCACGGGCACCTTCGAGTGAAGTAAGAGACAAAAGGGACTCCACGGAATCCCATAGGTCGGAGGTAGCCCTGGCCAACACACAAAGCGTGTTGAGCGCATGCAGAGCAGCACTAGTGGAAGCGAAAATGTTACGCCGCACGCAGAGCAGCACTAGTGGAAGCGAAAATGTTACGCCCCCAGAAGTCCAACCACCGGGACTCCCGTGACGGAGGGAGCACCACTGAAGGCAAGGAAGGAAAAGCAGTCTGCAGGACAGGGCCCTGGGCAGAGGGGTGGGAAAGAAGGCAGACTAGGCTGTGCGGAGCAGGACGATGGCGGTGGAGGAGCGACTGAGGCACCGGATCCCCTGTAGCAGGACGCCCCCAGAAGAGTCGTGGAGCGAAGCTTCAAATGGAAGAAGCGGCTCCCCTCCACCAGAGCCCTGGTGGAGAACCTCCAACATGTGGTCTGTCAGGAGTGGAGTGATCGGGTTGCCCATCTGCAAAATGCCGGCGGCCGTGGTGATGGCCCGGGCAAAGGGCGCACTCGCCTCGGTAGGGCGTCGTGGGGAAGAGAGCAACTCTTCCGTGGGCGAAGGCTGCAAACTAAGCCACCCATCCCCGTGCCCTGCTGGAGGAAGTAACGGCCAGCCCCTGTGGTATGGAAGACCCATGAACGTGTGAGGGGCTTGAGGGGTCTCCGGAGAAGGTGAAGCCGGCGGGGCAACCAACAGCAAGGAGTGGGAGAGTGGTTCTGGGGGACACGGAGACGGAATAGAACATGCCCCGGAGGCCGCAGGGGCAAAGGCCACAATGCGGCGTCCAGTCTCCAGTGAAGAGGAGACAAGGAGACGACAATCCTCCGGAGAGGAAGGTACATCCGGAGAAGAGTCGATGATCTGACATCGGAACGGCGCCGGGGAGTCCGCTATGGGCACCGGCGTGGCCTCGATGGGCGCCGAAGTGTCCACCAAGGGTGCCGAGTCGACCTCCAACACCACGTGCCTCAGAGGAGAAAGCGGCGGGGTCGGCACCGAAGCAGCCAATGAACGGCACCGAAAAGGCTCTGGCTTGACCTCTGACGAGGCAGCCACCTGCACAGAGGACTGAGAGGGACTCAGGGAGTTGCCCCGAGTCTCAGCCTCCACCTTCAGCGCCGCCAGGGCCGGGGAGGAAAGCTATCGGCGCCGGAAGGGCGTCGGCTCGGCCTCTGCTAAGACAGCCACCTGCCCAGAGGACCGAGGGGGACTCTGGGACGAGCTGGGAGTCCCGGCTACCTCCTGCGACACCACAGGGAACCCCACGGGGTTTTGCGGCGAGGTGGGGACGCCGTGGGTCGAAGAGAGGAACCCCGTAGGGCCGCACCTCGATGACACCACACCTCCAAAACCTGAAGCCGAACTATTCGACGCCATGCCCGAAGCCGCCGGCGAGTCGGCAGAAGGCCCCACGCATGGCGAGAGATCCGCAGACGTCCCAGGGAGAGGAGGGGAGCCCTAAGAAGCCTGCAGAGCCGTAGCGTAGTCCCTCATTTGGGCCCGTGTTGCCCCAAGGCCAGGCAACTGCGGATAGGGTGGCGACGGGCGAGGGCGCACGTCCTGAGAGGAACCCGCACCCTCCGTCGATTGAGGACAGGGCCACGGCGGCAAGCTGCCGGACTTACCGACGGGCGAACGACGCCCATGGGGCCTCAGCGAAAGATGACACCGCAGCCGGAATCGGCAACTTCTGGACCCTTCCGGGGACGGGCGCTGTGACGAAACAGATCTGGACAAGCGGGCTGAAAGCAATTTCATCCGGCGCTCCCACTGGGACTTCGGCTTGAGATGCTGACAAGCTTTGCAGTCCGTCGAATCATGGTGCTCGTTCAAACACCACATACAACCAGAGTGAGGGTCCGTCACCGACATCTGACGCGAACAGGAAGCACACATCTTGAAACCCGAAGGTGTTGAACACTGTTCCCCAACGCAAAGGCGTTAAAAGAGGCCAGAGACACTCTGGATCCGCATAGCACGTGGAAATGAAGGAAACTGACATCAGCGCGCCGGAGTGGGATTATGTGACCTTGCCGACGTCACGTCCGCATACAACATCAGGGCAGAGTCACGAGGTGATGCCCCCCGGCGAGCAGAGATGCTGTGGGTCCTCAACGCAAAGGCGTTAAAAGAGGCCTGACAACAGGCCAAGGGAACACACTCCGGATCCGCGTTGCACGCGGAAAAGAAGGAAACTAAGGTTAGCGCGCGGGGGTGGGACTTATGTGACCTTGCTGACATCACGTCCACGGACGATGTCAGGGCGGTGTCACGAGGTGACTCCCCCCGGCACGCAGAGATGATGTGGCCGAATTTTTTTTCCAGAATCAGTCTCACGCCTGGGGATAATTCCATGTGAAGGAATCTGCGGCTAGTAGTCTCTATCAGATATGTTGGTATACCAACCACCCGTTGAAGTTTTTGAGGTTGATTACCGGACAGCGGCCTCCATCGGCTTTGTCCACCAAAAAGAGGTTGCTTAAGAATCCGTTGGGATTGCAGAGCTGAGCGACAAATGTCCCCTTTGCGAAGCAGTTCGGAAACCTCCTCGTCGACCAGCTGTGCATTGGCAGCGGAAAATATGTTTGGATGCAGAAAGCCTTCTAGGCGGGGAAGATGGTAAAATTCGATATGAAACCCCTGGATGGTTTGCAGGACCCAAGCGTCCTTTGTAATGGCTGTCCAAGCATCCTGGAAGGCGGCTAGCCGGCCCCGATATGAACCTGAGTAGCCGGAAGGACACTTACCGTTGACACCACTGCCTGTGTTGGTCTTAAAGCTGCCTCAGCCTCGGAGTCGTTGCTCCCTGGTGGGGTAGAAATTTGTGTAATTCGGGGTGAAGTTGTACTGCCACCGTCCGGAGCCTTATCCCCTACTGGGAGTCTGCTGTCTGCCACGACCGATCGCACGGCCCCTGCCACAACCGGCCCCTTGGGAAAAACAGGGCTGAAAGACCCTCTTGATGTTGGATTGGGCCTTGTCCAGCGAGGTGAATGTGGTCACAAACTTGGCCAGTTCCTTGACAAAGGGGTCTCCGAAGAGACCCCCTTGTGCCACTGCCCCTGCCTCCGAGGAGGCCAAATCACCCAATTTGGGGTCTAGTTTAATCAGGAGTGATTGCCGCCGCTCTGTCGAAAGGACGCAATTGGCGTTGCCTAAAAAGATATTCGCCCGCTGGGCCCAATTCGACAAAACGTCGGGGGATATGGTGGAACCAGTCACCTTTGCCTCCTCTGCCATATCCAAAATTTATGTTAGGGGTCCTACCGCGTCCAAAAGCTTGTCTTGGCAGGAGCGCCAAGAACGATCAATGCCCTTGTGGGGATCCTTCATGTATTTGGCCAGGAAGGTGGCCATCTTTGTGTCAAGCGCCGGTGTAAAGGCCGCCTTCCCGTCCAACGTGGTCCATGGACACTCTGCCCTCAGACACCCCCTAGCCTCCTTCTCCAGGGGTTTGCAGAGGCGGCCTGCCACAAACTCAGCCACCTTGTCCCCAGGCGTCCAGGCCGCTGACCACGGATGAATTATCACATCCGGGTCTAGCATGCCTGTACTATCCTGTGGCAACGTGGAGGAAGAACTGGCCGGGTGTCAAGACCGCGAGGACCCCTCATCATCTGTATCTGCTGGAGAACCCCATCATGAGATGGCGACTCTGTCACAGGAGATTCAGAAGGTGCCGGGGCAGGAAGAGGCGCAGGAGGGGGGACAACCGTTTTTGCCAGGAAAGCACTTCTGAGGTGCTCAAAAGCATATTTGTCCACACCCTGCGCCCATTCCGGTCCACCCTCACTTCGCTCTTTTTAGGTAATGGGAGACCCTCCCCAAGATTTGAGTTATTAGAGGGGACCGTGCCCCCTAAGTGGGCGTATGCCAGCTTGGCGCATTCCACCATAATGCGTTTGGACAAGCGTTCCTCCATAGGCCCCACAAGCTCATTTACACATCTGTAAATGGAGGTGTGCACCGCCTCAAAAAAATCGTCTTCGTATGGAAGGTATTGCTGGACTTCCTCCTCCTCATAAAAATCTCCCTGATCCATTATGCCCAGTCATAGGAGTAAACACCCTGAATATGTGTGATACATTTAGGGAGGGAAGACAACTTGCAGGATGCCTCGAGGCTAAAAAAAACTCAATTCAATAATAGGCTGGTGAAGACCAGAATTCTGTGTGGGCAGACCAAATGACTGCGAGTATATGGCGCGGGACAAAACCGCAATAGGGGCTGCACTCGCCCCAAAGCGTGCCGGCCCTCAGAATACTGCCAGGGCCCAACCGCCACCCAGCGTGCAATATGTTTATTAAATTGAGTGCATGAACTTTCCTGCAGGTGATTTACGCGGTCGAGCCGCAGTACGGACCCCCGTCGGGCGTAAAGAATGAAATACGGGATAAATCCAGATACCGTAGGGCGTTTTGGGTGTAGCGGCAGGGGGACAGGGCTCACGGTGCTTGTGGCTCTCGCAGTGCGGCTTCTCATGTGAGGAGACCGAGCCGCGGGGGCAACGAGATGCACGAGCTCCCCCTAGCGGGCCCGAGAGGCACCACCTGGCAAAAGGAGAACACCGCGTAATGTTCGAAAACACTCCCACGGCCACAAGGGATCTGTGGAGGCTAAGATCAGCCAAATAACAATGCAGTCTCCCCCGGCACAGTCCGAAAAAGAACTCGTGCTGCGGGGCGCTTAAGAACAAGATATAGGGCAACACAATGCAAGAAAAAAGGGCACCTAAGATGGAGGAACCTTCTATATGAAATGGACACTGTGAAAGGACTAGTATTGTGTCATGCCCTATGGACTCATGGGATTTGTAGTCTGGATGCAGACTTGTTCCTTTTTTCTTGTCTTTAAATGATCTTTTCTCCCTATGTTGTTGGGATAAAATCTTATTTTTTACTGCATTTCTGGCTGCTGAAAAATTGGTATAGCGAATAAAGTGAAGAAAAAAAAGCATAATCGGAGCCTCCTGTCCTGACGTAGAATCTCAAAATAGTCACATCCTCAGGGCTTATGTGGAAAATTCATATTTTAGTTACCACGGTTGACATAGAATATTACATTTTCCCAGCTACCAAAGATCAATAGCCCCTGGCCAAATGGCACATTTGAAATTAATCTTGTAAAGAATGTTTCTGGAAAATGATAGAGAAATAGGCACTTGTTAATGAATATATATGTTTCAAACTCTCTCTGCAAAGTATTCTTCACTGTTATGGATATGTAACTGAGCATGAGGAACATGATACTCCTCCTGCAGTATTGTGGTTCAATACTTCATCTCATATCTGCGATCTCTTCTCAACAATATGAGATGACTTTTCCAACCGCAACGTTGCAGGAACCTTCTCATGAGCCAGGAAGTGTTGGCTTTGTATTGAAGATGATATGAATAAAATTATACAGGTGGAGAATATCTCAATTGTACATAACGATTCTTCACTTAATTGATCATTTAATAAATCTGACAAATGTATTGGTGGCTCTTTTTCTTCTGCATTTGGATACATGGACAACTCCAGAGGAGAGACACTGTAAGTTTGGGGTTCACTATGAGGAGTGGCCCAAGTCACTGTTCTTTGCAAGTGTATGAGATATAAGGTAGGTGACTGGTTTCATTCATGCTCAATCTAAAATATGAACGATACAAGTAATAGAAGCAACATGCAACTCCTTTTCCATATTACTTCGCATTGGATGTTATGGAAACTGTATTTATTACCACAAGGCATGCACTTAATCATTGCTTCATATTTTAATAAATACATGATTGAAATTTGATGAAAATATTTTCCAGTTTTAATAATATTTGCTTGATGCGTGCTTTTTTTTGTACTATATTTCTCAAATTGCAAGTCATAGTCCTGTTTGCCTTCTGTTCAATGGCCTTAAAATGATGAACCAATTAAAGACATTGATTAAATCAAATTTCAAGTTGGAGATAGCAAAAGGTTATACGTCTCCTCTTACAGTAGTACATACGTACTGTATAAAAAGTAAACAATAGCAAATGTGTTACATCTGTCCAACTATAACAAGGTGACCTGTATGAAAACAGTCACAATCAGCTACCTCTATAGCTCATAAACAAAGGATAAATAACAAATTGTAAATAGCATAACACATAAATTACTAAGCTTATCATACTGATCCAAAGGAAATATATACAGCAACGTTGTTAAAAAAACAAGCCAGTATAGCATAACAAAACAATTCAAAATAAATAAATTTATAGGGGTGTGTGTATGTATGTATGTTTGTGTGTGTGTGTGTGTGTGTGTGTGTGTGTATATATATATATATATATATATATTCACTTAAAAAACCATAGGTTTCACACATGTTATAGTTAGCTGGACATTTCCCTCGTAAAAAACTAATGAAATTCCCCCGTTGTAGTTAGTGCAGGCAACTATAACTCACGCGACCACAATCCTCTGCTGATGACGTCAGATATTACATCACTGTATTTAGACACCTATTTACCCATGTCTTCTTCCATTAATCTTTAGCTATACATATATTACAAATATTTATTTTTCAGAAAGACACATATGTAATCAGTGATGTAATATCTGACGTCATCAGCAGAGGATTGCGGTCGCGTGAGTTATAGTTGCCTGCACTAACTATAATGGGGGAATTTCATTGGTTTTTTACGAGGGAAATGTCCAGCTAACTATAACATGTGTGAAACCTATGGTTTTTTAAGTGAATTTGCAAGGTTTTTTAAATGCTAAGTTATGTATTTATTAATATTTTTTTTTCAGGTTTTTCACCGTGCGCACGGTGAAAAACCGCCAGTAGATAATATATATGCATATATATATGTGTGTCTGTATATATATATATTTATATATATATACATATGTATATTAATAAATCACTTTTTAAAGGTTAATTAGTGTCCCTGCAATCTCAGCACAATAAACACATACAAGCAATATTCTACTTATTCAACAAGCAGACACAATCTCAAAGCAAAAAGGGGAAAAAATTATCTGAGAGCTTGCACACCCACAAGGCGGGGGTTGTAGCCTGACCACGGAGATCAGGTGTCACAACCATTCAAGAGGAAGAAAAAAAAAAGCAAAGTACTTTCCGACTCCAACCATTACATGGCGGAATATGCAAAGTATGTGAATCTAGAAGAGTCTCTGCTGCAAAACAATTTTATTACAAGTAAGTAACTAGTTGTGTTTTCCGGTGCAATATCAGCAGACGCTGTTTGTGCCATTTATGCAGATGACCCAGGTATCCTAGCCTCCGGCACTGCAGAAGGAGATTCCGCCAGTCAAAGTTCAACAGGAGGCACCGGTTGCGCCCTTTCCGAAGTCGGATGGATCCGCTCCGGTGTCATATCACTTGACTCCAGTTCCGTTAGCTTCGTCTATGCAGGTGTTGAAGTCACCAATGCCGTTACCGACATCACTGATGCCGGTACTCGCTTCACTGATGCCATTGTTGAAGTCGAAACATAGATCGCAGAGGGAAGCTCAGAGGCTTCTTGAAGAGGAACAGTATTCCTTTGGAGAAAGAGAACTGGCAGACGGAGAAATAGTATCACTGGATCCAGAATTCGAAGGTTTAGGAGTACTAAGTGGGTTGTATACTTCCCCAGAATGGGAACTGTTGTCTCCAAAAGGTATTCCTCCCCTGGAGGTTACATCATGTCATTCAGTGATAAGGAAGGCAGCTGATATGTTGGAACTGCCTCTGCCATCAACTGAACTCAGTCTAATTTTCTAACAGAAGTGCTTCATTCTACTTCTTCCACATCAGAGCCTTTGTTACCTTTTAATTAGGCATTGACTGAGCCAATTCTAGAAATTTGGCAGACACCTCTGTCATTCTCTGCGGTATGCAGACCATTTGAGAGGAGATTCAAGCCTGCTCTAAGAGATCCTCTAATTTTATCCACTTATCCTTCACCTGAGTTTGGTGGTAGAAGCTTCCTGTTTGTCCACTTTATCCCTGGGTCTTTTCTGACATCCACAGCAGATAGGGAGTCAAAAAAGATGGAACAGTTGATGAAAAAGGTGTTTTCTTCTGGTAGCCTAGCTTAGAAGTCAACCAACGCAACTTGGTTGTTGGGATGCTATATTCATGCTTTCATGGACACGGCTAGAACAGTTCATCCGAAATTGCTTGAGGATGTTCAGGATTACTTTTCTCAGCTGCTGAACGACAGCCAGGCTGCTGCCAGACAGGTCATTCAGTCGGGCCAGGATACCACTTATTCGATTACAAGAGTTATGGGGACATAAGTCGCTACAGGGAAGCATGCATGGCTGAAGGTGTCTGGGTTCATACCGGACATACAAAATAACTTGATAGATTTGCCTTTGGATGGGTCGCGACTATTTGGGGCCAAAACGTACTCTACCTTGGAGAGGTTCAAGGATAGAAAGGCAACGGCAAGATCTTTGGGCCTTCAATAAAATGCCAGAAATTACAGATTCAAAGGTTCCATAGGTTTGGCAGGAACTTCTCCTTTCAAGGAAGGCAGCAATAGCAGTTGTCCAATCCCCTCTGTGCAATGCTAGAAGGCAGGCAAAGGTAGACAACGAGGAGCCGCCCAAAAGCCATCCTCCTCCTCCTCCTCTTCATCCTCCTTGGCCAACATCACAGGAAAGTAGCCCTAGTTTTACGGTTTTGGAGCACCCTTTGCTAGGGGGAGGATGGGTGTCCTAATTTCTACCACAATGAAGATCCATAGCGGATTTAAATATTGTTGAAAATGGGTACGCACTGCCCTTTTCTCCCTAACAAGGTATTTGTTCAGAAGACAGCCTTCTACTCCAACAGGAGGTCCAATGCCTACTTCAAAAGGGTGCAGTAGAGTTGGTTCTAGCACAGGAACAGTGTTAGGAATGCTATTCCTGGTAATTCCTGATTCCCAAAAAGAACAGTCCTTTGCGGCCGATCCTATACCTCAGGATTTTGAACTGGTTCCTCAAGCAGAAAAAGTTAAGAAATGCTGACCCTGCCACAGGTTTTTCTTGCGCTAGAGAAAGAGGACTGGATGGACTTTATCAATTTGCAGGATGCGTATTTTCATATCCCCATTCGATCGCACAGGAAGTATCTCCGCTTCATAGTGGGGTCTCAACATAATCAGTTCAAAGTCCTTCAGTTTGGTCTTATTTTTGCTGGATTCATGCTAGCCTAGCTGATGTGGGTGTTACCCGGGATGATAGTTTCTGGTACAGGGAAGACCTGGCTTGGCATTTCAGGCTGGACTGTTTCCATGAGGCACAGGGTCAAGACTGATTTGCATATGGCTGGGTCTCAACTGGGGTGGTGAAGTGAGCTAAAGAACGATGATGGATTCAACCCAGATCTGTGACTAGGGCTGAGTGTCTGAAAAGTTTCAGCGCTCCGTCCATCATCTCCTAATTTCTTTGTTCGCCCTAATTTGGCAGGATGTTCCCAGGCGTAGGTCCCTTGCTCACTTTGCCACTGTATTCAAGCTAGGCTGGCTGTTGAGGGGTGTTAACCCGAAACAGGCCCCAGGATGCTTGTTTCCGTTCCAGGGAAGATCTGGCTTGGCAGTTCAAGCTGGACTGTTCACATGAGGAACAGGGTCAAGACTGATTTGCATATGCTGGGTCTGAACTGTGGAGGTGAAGTGAGCTAAAGAACTATAATGGATGGATTCTGCCCAGATTTGTGACTGGGGGTGAGTTCTGAAAAGTTTCCACGCTCCGTCCATCATCTCCTTGCATTTTCTTTGGTCTTACTTCCGCACCTCGAGTCTTCATGAAGGTGATGGCAGTGGTCACAGCACATCTCAGAAGGATCGACGATTGGCTCCAGAGTTGGTGTTGCATCACTTGCAGTTGACTACTCAGGGCTTTTCTATCAACAAGCCTAAGTTCAACCTAGAGCCCTCTCAGCGCACCCTGTTCATGATGGTAGATGAGGGCCCTCCAGGGCGCCTCCACAGGCAGTGGTTTCAACACAATGGTAATCTCAAGGAGTCAGTCAGAATCTCCAGAAACACTGCAGCTGATCTTTGATGGTGCGGTGTGTCTGGCAATCTGTCTCAAGGAGAGCCCTTTTGCCCTCCACTTCCGGTGGCCACAGTGATAACAGATTCTTCTACTCGAGGGTGGGGAGCTCTTCTGGAGGTTCTGGAGATCAAAGGTCTTTGCTATCCAGAGGAACGATTGTTTCATAGCAATCTGTTGGGTTTGCAGGCCATACGACTGGCTCTCAAGGCCTTCCTCCCTTCCATTTGCGGTCAGTCAGTGCAGTTCTTAATAGAAAATCTTACCGAAATGTGGTATATAACCAAACGGGGAGGAGTAGGCTTGTATCTTCTATGGATAGAAGCGCTACAACTCTGGTCTTGGGTCATCAAATTTGTATCCTAGCAAATCACTTGGCCGGAGTTCTAAACGTGCATGCAGACAGTCTAAGCCAGCATTTTTCAGCTGACCACGACTGGTGTCTTCATCTTGAAGTGGTTTGTCACATTTTCTGGCTCTGGGGGACCCTTCAGATAGACTTATTTTCCACTCACAAGAACCCACACTGCCCGTCAGTCTACACCCTCCAGTATCCAATGCATTTTTAGGACACGTTTCAATTGGAACGGGGGCTCTCAGCTGTTTTTGTGTTCCCCCCCCCATACACTTGATTGCTCGGGTTCTGAGGAAGATTCACCCAGACCGGGCCCAAGACATATTAACAGCTTCGGACTCATCTCGAAGGGTGTGATACGGTACACAGACCTTCTTAACTCTCACTGTGCCCTCCACTCCCTCACCGGGCAAACCTTCTCTCACAATCACAGAGGCAAGTTCTACACCCCCATCTCCAGAGTCTGCACCTACATGCCTGGAGATTAAATGGTGCAACCAGAGTTCTTTCTCACTCCCCCTTGATGTGGTGGATATTATTTTATCAGGCAAAAGATACTCCACCAAGTCAGTTTCTGCTGGCAGATGGGCTAAGTTTGTAAAGTGGTGTGGTGAGATTTCTATAGACCTTTAAAGGCCCATTTGTCCAATATTTTACATTTTACACTGTCCTTGGCGCAGATAGGCTGCATAGTTGCAACAGTTAAGGGATATTTGTGTGCCCTTTCAGCATTCCTTAATTTACCTGATCAACCTTCTCTGTTTAAGTCTACTATAGTGTTAAGGTTTATTAAGGGAGTTACTAACAAATACCCTCCAATGCCGTTTATCATGTCTCAGTGGGATCTTACTTTAGTACCAACTTCCCTTATGTGTTCTCCTTTTAAACTTTTACGTAGTTGTCCTTTAAGGCTACTTACTTTAAAGACCATTTTTCTAGTTGCTGTATCGTATGCTAGACAAGTAAGTGAGTTGCAGGCCCTAAGTGTGAATTCTCCCTTCACGACTTTCTATGCAGATAAGTTAGTTTTAAGAACGAGGGCTGCCAAAAGGTGGTTATTCCCTTCCATTTGGGCCAGTCTATCGCCCTTCCTAGTTTACATCCTCCTCCACACTTATCTAAGGATGAGGAAAAGGCTTCATCATTTAGACCCTAAAAGGGTAGTTAACTTTTATGTGGACAGTACACGTGATATCCGGCTGGATTATCAGCTGTTTTTTGGCTATGTGAGCAAGATGAAAGGAAGAGCTGTGCACAAAAAAAAATTATCGAGATGGATCGTCCTTTGCATTAGTATCTGCTACACCATGGCTCACAAAGAACCTCCAGAAGGTATTGAAGCTGATTCCACTAGAGCGAAGAATCATCTACTTTTGCTTTAGCTAGAGGTGTTCCTATAGTTGGCATCTGTAAAGCTCCAACTTGGGCCTCCCCCCACACTTTTGCGAAGCGCTATTTCTTAGACTCTGCAGTTGGACGATCACTTTGCCCATTCTGGTTTACAAGATTTTTTTGTATAGACAGACAGGCATCGGCTTCTGAGTGCGGAACTGCTTGGGGATTCTATTCAGTAGGCGAGGAATCCACTGGTAGATGTATTCATCAGAAGAACAAATTACTTAACTTCGGTAACACTATTTCTAGTGGATACAAGATCTACCTGTGGATTCCTCACTGACGCACCCGCCTCCCCGTTGCAATGGGCACTTGTTTTGCCCCCAGCTTGGCAAACCTTTTCCTAGGCTGGTGGGAAGATTAGGTAGTGTGGGTGGAGGAAAATTAGAAGTACACAAAACATATCCAATCTGGATGGACCCAAAGCTTTGGCACAAGAATTTATAAATAAATTAGACATTAATGAGCTGAATCTAAGCTTTACACACAAACTTTGTGCCAGTTACTGTGAATTCCTTAATGTAGCCAACAACATTGAGAATAATCAAATGGTCACCAGTCTTTTCAGAAAGGACACAGCGGGCAATACTCTCCTACACGCCCACAGTAACCATCCTACTCCACTCATAAACAGCATTCCTTATGGGGAGTTTTTAAGGGCTTGTCGGAATTGTAGCTCAGAAGTGGGGTATAGAAAAGAGCAAAAAATCATGGAAGAGAGGTTTGCTCAGCGCAGCTACAGCAAGAAAGTGGTGTCTGAAGCCATAGAGAAAGTTGGTTGCTCCACACAAAATGATGTATTGTTTTGCCTCAAAAAAGACATGAAAGACAAGGTCATTATCCCTAGAATGATCACTACTTATAACATCAGGCCCAATCCCATTAAAAGAATCATGGAACGTCATTGGGGCTTGCTGGAAACGGATCCCGTAATAGGGAAACACATTGGCAAATCGCCCCAGGTAACCTACGGAAAATCCAAATCACTAACGGACCGTTTGGTCCATAGTTATCAAGGGACACCAGCAATCAATACCTGGCTAGGTTCACCCAAAGGCTTTGTCAGGTGCAGCACATGCAAAGCATGCAGGAACAGCAAAAGCAGAGATAAGTATAATATCTATGGTGATAGAACGAAACAGATTACTAAGCTCATAACATGCACAAGTGATTACGTTGTATACGTGCTGGAGTGTCCGTAGATATATTTGAAGCACCAAGTTACAACTAAAGACCAGAATTTTTCAACATATGAGAGCTGTTACTAATCTGGATTTCAGCTATCCCGTGGCCAGGCACTTCTATGAAAAACATCAGAGTAACAGCAAACTGTTTTTAGGAATTGACAGAACCCTGACACACCCAAGGGGCGGGGACAGGGAAAAGCAATTGGGTATCATGGAATCCAGATAAATAATTGAGCACAATACGAAAATTCCCTATGGGCTCAACAGTGGGGAAGCCACACATATAGGACATGGTTAACCTGTCTGCTAATCTGTATCTTCCTTTCAAAATAAGTATGCAGTATACTCACAGCCATAGGTTAGTTTTATTCTCACCTTCACTTTTATTAGGGATATGGAAGTAGCAAAGTAAAATCTGATCCGGATCTAATTTTATTGATCAGATATGAGCACGATTAATTTGCATATTGGAGATGCCAGCTCAATGGATGTGTCAGCTATATTTTGTCCATCTACTTTGCGTCTGAGTTAACGATTGATCTCTGGTAACCAGGGGGTAAATATTGATTAAATCACTCCCCCCTCGATCCCCTTTTATCACTTTTGTTTACTATTGTAAATACAAAGCATTGCATTCCGTGAGAGCGCACACACGTGATCCTGTCTCTGTACCACACATAGAGGTAGACATGGTTCAGGTGAGGGCAGAAATATCCTTGCTGCATAGAGATTTTTGAGGCACACTAGTGTACGTGCAACTAGATTATTGTGTGAGTACATTACCCATAATCACTTTCACAAATTGTTATCACTTTCACAAATTGTTATTCCTATTTGTGCTAATGGTTTAGGTGGCCATGATATCAATTGCTTTATTGCAAGTACGTTCTAGTCTTTTTTACTGCCTATGATTTTTTGTAGCGCAGTACTGCACTGAAGAATGTATTAATGTTGATTATAAATTCCCATTGTAATTAAGACTGTATATTTTTTCAGTCGATAAGATTATGGCATAAATAGTTTTGTTGCAAATTAAATCAGCGTGTGATGACAACGAAGTATTTCTTCACTGCCTATAATCGATTAATACGACAATGTAATAGATGATTGTATTTATATGGACATGATGAATTGACACTCATTTCTGCCACGTTTATTTACAAACATACAGATATACATGTTTGTTTATTTATATCTAGTTCCACAATTGTATGATTTGACTTCACAGTATGTCTTCCCTTTCCATGAACCCTGAATTGCATTTTTAGATGAGATGGAGCACAGGTTTTTCATTTGAGAAAGGCTTCGCTGAAACGCTTCGTTCGTTGTGTGTGCACAATAAGGTTGATTGTGCTGTCCTCAGTTGTGCCGCTGTATTTCTTCTGGATTCCCCAGAATTACTTGTACCGTGAATATTGGACGCAGCTGCCACCGTCGCAGGCACCGGCATAGCAGAAAGCGGAACGTCTGAGTGCAGCAGCTGTTGGGAGATATATATCGTCTTTCGGTGTTCTCTTTCACCGAAACCTCGCGCAGTGGCACAATCCAGGAAGGACAACGACCTATGAGTTTTCCATTCAATTTTATTTTCCCATTAATTCATGTGCAAGACTAATACACAATGTTCTGCTACATAGTTTCATCTCACACCGACGCTTTTCGGCTGACTCCTTCTACTATATATATATATATATATATATATATATATATATATATATATATATATGATTTAAAGTTATTGCATCCGTGTTTTGTTTCACCTAGAAGGCACGAGGGCCTCTTATTGACCTCACGCAGAGCTGCGTGTGGAGCCATGGGCCTTTTGACATCAAGAAAAGTTTCCAGGTATGCTGGCGCATTGGGATATTCAAAAGGTGAGGAATCCAGAGGTAGATACTGTATCCACTAGAAAAAGTGTTACCAAAGGTAAATAAGTTCTTTACTAGTAATGAGAATGGGGATTTTCTGCAACAATATCATTTATAACTTAAGAGTACTCTGGACACATTTTTGATCTTTCAAGTGCTTTTTTACAGATTGAAGGGCAGTGATCAGAAATGACAGCTTTTTGGCAAAAAGATGAGCATCTTCTTTAGTGAAATATTAAATGCATTTTTCATATACCCTGGTGACCTGCATTTATGTCTTGCATTCATTGTTGTTTAAGTTCATGCTCATACAATTAATACTGAAATCATTGCAAATGCCATGATTTTGGTTATTTTCCAATCAAGAGGTATAGATTGTGTGAACTTTACTTCCTAAGTTTTTAGGATTCCACCATGTTGCTTGAAGGATTTTTATAAAATGTACATAGTAATTTTAATATATGTTTCTAGTAATTCTAATACATTATTCTACCTACTTCATCTGGCAAAGCAACCTATTACCAACCAGGGTTGCTCAAAAGTTGGACAGTATTTTACGAAACCGGCATTGCTATAATTTAGGAGAAATAAATGGACCATAACATTTCCCCCATGTTTGGTTCCTGATTAAGGAATATCGAATACTCATCTGCCTATCTCCGGATAACACATGTTTGCATTAGTTGTCTAAATCAAAGTAGAAGTATAGGGGGGAACACCGTGACTGGTCTGACAGCATCATTTTTAATCTTGGAAGAGGATTCTCAAGCCTTAAATATATGCAGGTCAAACACTCAAACTTAAAACAATTATGGAATTTTGAAAAAGGCTTTAAAACCTGTAGCATTTCTGCGTTTTCAGATTTATTCACCTGATGGGACCCTTTATGCTGCAGATAAGCTGTTAGAGTGTAGTGTCCCCACAGTGAGATAGCCAAGTTTTTTCCTGTGATGCAACAGACATTTCAGTTTTCTTATTCTTGGGTCCAGTGTGATGCATGATTTACCTTCTCTTCAGTGATTTTATTTTGCACCAATGGCCTTTAGTACTTGCATGTAGCCCACTCTTTTACCCTTTTGTAAAATGGAACATAGCGGTAAGGCTCCTTCACCGAAAAGGAGTTTAGGTGATGTGGATTCTGATCCATAAAAAGAATGTTCTGAGGTGCTTATGAAGTGAAATTACCTAGTTATTGTTGCAGTTAACTATCAAAGTTGGTTTACTTTGATATATTCTGGCCTAGGCTGTTTTTCCCTAGTGGACTCAAGAATCTTTGAGCGCTGTGTTTTGCATTTGCCGATATGTTTGCCAGTTGTACATACGGTAGCTCTGAAAGTTACAACGTCCCAAAATTCTGGGTTGAAACCAGAATATGGCAGGCCTGACCTGACTTCTGGTGGCAGCTGATCGCAGTTCATGGACACCTTTTACCTGTACCCCTGGAGGGAAGATATCCTGCCTAACTCTTCCCAGAAAATTCAAAGCAATCTCCAATAACCGGATCTTTCTGTTCCCACGTGGTATGTGGCGAGACCTGTGACAAGGCTTGTTGCATGTGTGTTATACAATATAGATAGCGAAAGTACAAATAGGGCCCGATTAAAATGTACAGTAAGTACCTGGACAAAATGTTGGGTCCTTTCCATATTGCCTTTGTCCTTCCCCCTATGGATGTGACCGTCAGCATGGACAATGTCTTAGCGACCCTAGTGTGAAATTCTGTTGATGTCCTGGGAACTCTACCTGTGCTTCCCGCCTCCCAGTTTCTAACTAATTGGAAGCACAGTACTGCTGTGTTTTATCTCCTTATGGGTAATGTTCCCCAAGGGGACATATAGCTTGAAGAGGAGTAGCAGGAGATCCTCTTAAAATTGTTCATACTTCCCAGACTGACCAACTGGGAAGGCAGGGTTCTCAAAGAAAGAGCTCATCTCGGTGACAGAATGGTCTCAGACTTCCTTTATGTTTTTTTTCTGTGGGACACGTGCTTTAACTATCAGTACTATGCAGGACATTTTAGTTTAAGGGTCTGCCTGCCATGAGGGGTGGGGACAGGAGAAAACCCGGGCATCTGACCTGGATGCTTCCCAAAAGCGAGAGCCCGTATTTGTTTATCTACACCATTGTGCACAGCCGTGTATGTCTTGGTCATAGAATTTTTCTCTCGAAGCCCCACCCCATCTCAAAGCCCCTCCCCAAGTGCACTTCTCTGTCTTCGCTTGCACTAATTCTATTATCTATGCCCTCTTCCCCTTGATTGTCTGCTGCATATACTATCTATATACCCTGTCTGCACACTCCCTATGCCATCATCGCTCTGTCTGTTCCTGCCTCCTCTTACCCTCCCTCCGTTTATGTATATTCCCTGTGTCTCCTCTTCCATTCTGTCCACTGCCTGTCTTCAACATTGCTTGTGCTCCATCACTTCTCTTGTAGGGGATTTCCATGTATAGTCATAAGTGATGAATTGTCCCGCCCAACTGCGGGGACCCCAGAGCACTTTGTTCAGTATAAGTTCTTAAGTGATGAATTGAATTTCGCCTTTCTTCAGGAAGGCCTTGAAAAGTCACTTAAGAAGTCATAATGCAGCCTAGGGGTAGGCTACAGTGGTCAGAGTTCTTCATCTTCGAATGGCAAAAGAAGAGATTGTAATTATATAAGCTCTCAGAAGATCTATTTTTTGTAATGGCACAGAAAAAGAACCTTCACAAACCCTTTTGCTATGAGAACACTGATATGAAGAAGTGCAGGGCCATGTAGCCCATAAGCTGCCATTATAAGTGAAGAAAAAGAAAGCTGTGCCTTTAAGAGCAGAGAGACCAATATCTCATCATGCTCAGCTAGAGGCAGTTACCTCGGTTCTTTTTTCCAGCTCCTTCGGACAGGATCCTTGGAGCACTGAACTCGACCTTTTTAGTTTTTTTTCTTCAAATTTTGTCCTCTGTGGGGCAAAGTATTTCTCTCATAGAAAAGAGCTTTTTCCGGTTTAAAATGCCATCTCTTTTCGACAGATGTCCTAGATGTGGCAGAAAGAAAGCTAAAACAGACCCACACGCGGTCTGCTTTCTTTGTTCTTCCTCTCATCTTCCTGCCTTCTCTGTCATCTGTAAAACCTTCTCCAGATGTACCCTGCGTGACAGGGAGAAGATTCGCCTGCAGAGACGAGGAGAGGAGAAAACAGCAAGTAGCCGGTGGAACCTTTGAGCGAAGGAGACGTATATCTTCCACCAGAGCTCTTCCCTCAACCTCAAGTGGAAGTGGGAGGTCTGAGAGGCGTTCTTCACCCAGAAAACGCTTTCGCTCCCGGTCGACGTCAATTGTCACAAAATAACAGAGACATAAGGATATGATTTTATTTGAAGCTTATTGATATGATCTAAGCATCAATGAATGTATTCATTCATATGTTTTCAACCTTGATAAAGTGGCTTTCCATGACCCACTTGTTGGTTGTTGCTTGGATTGTGTTCCTCTGGACTGTTTGTGACTCGTGTCAGAAGGCTCCATGAGTGTTTTACTCTTGGCGGTTAAGCAGTTAAAAGAAGAAACAAGAAAAAGAAGACATAATAAAGTATATATGCAACAATGAATGTATATTTAAAATTGTTCACTTTTGTATATCCATTCTCATAAAATGTTTTAAAAATGTAGGGCAAATTGTGTTGGTGAGAGCATCTTATAAAAACAGTGGACCTCGTCACTTTACCCTTATAATCGCTGTATATAGTGGCGGCATTGATTGCATCCATGGCTGATGAACAAGGTATGGAAACCCTAGGACTTTGACAGATAATCTATTTCGGGTTTCTCACAAATGCCTTTTTTTTCAGATTTGCTTAAACGTCGACGCTCGATGTCCAGATCCACTCGAGCGACGTCGAGAGCTGCTTCGCACCTGCGACCAACGCCGAAACATGGATACGACTCACCGTCACCGAGAGTTAGAAGATTGAAATCAACAGCGTAGTTGACGACTGGATTGGTCGACGTCAAGAAGTCGGTCTTCGTCAAGTGGGCTACGTCGAGGAGCAGGTCGTAGTGGAAGGCCAGTCGACGACTGAGATAGATATCGAGGAGAGGAAAAGCCTCCAAGAGAAGATTAATTTACTCCTCATCTGACTGATTCCAGATCTCCATTATTGGTTGAGATACCTGGGTCTCCCACCCCGGTTTCTCCTGCACTGGACCCAACTGTCCCAACAGCACCACTTCCTCTGGCGCAACCAGCTCCTCCTTCTCCACTACCTCAGTTTCCGGTACTTCCAACATTACCAGAACCGGTCCTGCCTGCTCCGGGGTGCCTCAGATCACACCGGCTCCTAGGAGATCACGTTCCAGGACACACCATTGATCTCGACATGGATGCTCTCACTTCTCCACGAGATCACGACACTCACGTCGCCACTCCTACTGCAGGTCTAGATCACGCTCACAACGTCGGCACCATAGAGATATGTCTTTGTCTACTAGAGACTATTCTCCTACATTGTCCGATTCGCCGCCAACCTCGGTCCTCCCCGATTGATGACATCTATACGTTTCAGGAGGTCCTGGTTCGTGGTGCAACAAAACTAAACATACCTATAGAGACACCTACTCCATCAACATATGTCGTTTTTCAGACACTCCACCAACACACGGCCTCTAGACCATTGCTTCCGCTAGTGCCAGGCCTGCTGGACCCAGCCATGGAATTATTCCTTACACCTGCGGCACCAAAATCAGCACCATCAAGATTCCAAAAGAAATACCGACCACCGGAGCAGGATCCGCTGTCCCCCCTCCTGATTCAGTGGTGATTCTAGCGGCACAAAAATCATACGCCACTTCTCCATCTGCTTCTACTCCTCCGGATAAAGAGAGTAGGAAGGTGAATTCAGCACGGCTGCTACGTCCATGAAAGCGGCAAGTACCAAAGCCCTCTTAGGACGGTACGACTGTGCCTTGTGGGATTCCATCCTTCACTTTGCAGACCACCTCCCCAAACAACACCAACAAGACTTTCAAGAAATCGTCCAGGAGGGAAGGGGGCTATGGTCTCGAACCAAGTCATTAGCGCGCAAGCAGATTCTTCGCTTCTAGCTGCCCACGACTTCTGCCATGGAATCTCGCTACATCGGCACACATGGCTGCATTTAACATCTCTGAAGCCAAATGACCAGTTACGGCTGCAAAACGTACCCTTTTCTGGCTCCACCATCTTCGGCTCACACGCTGATGACAAAATGGCGCGAATGAAAACAGAAATGGATACCTTAAAAGCGGTAGGACAAGAGAAATCCAAAGAACGACGTTCATTCAGCCCTTACCACCGACGTTTCTCCGCACAAACCCCTCAAAGGCAGTCAAGCAGGTTGCAACAATATCAGCGGCCTTACCAGTCACAGCGCAAACCCCAGAATAACTAGCTGGGGAGGACGTCAACCCGCGGCAGCAAAACCCTAAATCCTCTCTTCCCCCCCTCTTCTGTTACCCACTCCAGTAGGGGGAAGCATTGTACATTATCTGGCCGAGTGGCAAAACATTACAACAGATGTCTGGGTCTTGAATATTGTCAGACGTGGCTTTCGTCTCATATTTACTGCCCGCCACCATCCATTCCTCCGAAGGCATCCATGTCTTGCCTCAAGCTCTTACAGGAAGAAGTCAACACTCTGTGACTCCAGATACTTCCTAGTCCAAAAGAAAGGCAGAAACAAGTTCAGGCCGATTCTCGACCTTTGCATTGCAAACAAGTGGATCCAGAGGGAAAAATTCAGGATGCTGGCTTTACACCAAACTTACCATCCGCTTCAAAGGGACGACTGGCTGTGTTCAATAGATCTCCCCAATGCCTATTTTCATGTTCTGATCACAAAGTGCCATCGGAAGTTTCTCAGGTTTGTCGTGGGACAGAACCACTGCCAATACCCGGTTCTCCCATTCGGCCTCAAGTCAGCGCCCAGGACATTCTCCAAATGCATTACAGTGGTGGCAGTGCACCTTTGGAAACAAAAAATCTTTGTATATCCCTATCTGGATGATTGGCTGATCAAAGCATCTGCATTCACAGAAGCACAAGAGCATTTCCTAGGGACGTGCAATCTGTTTCATCGCTTGGGTCTACACGTCAATGTCCAAAAGTCCACATTCTCTATCTTCAGCAGATAACCCATCTGTCAGTACGCATAGTCTCCTCCCTTCTCGGCTCGATGGCCTCCTGCATATTCCTGGCTTCCAATGCTCTCCTCCACATGCGTCCTCTCCAGGAGTGCTTGGAGGACAAGTGGAACCAGTTCTCAAGGAACTGGGAGGATAAGATCACCCTCTCAATTCATGCTGTGAAATCTCTCCAATGGTGGTGATCCCAGAAGAGTCTCCTGAGCGGAATGCCTTTCCACTAACACAGAACTTGGTCACAGACGCTTCACTGCTCGGTTGGGGAGCCCACATGGATCACTTACAGATACAGGGGACATGGTCCTTGAGAGAACAGATGTATCATATCAATCTTCTGGAACTCCGAGCAGTACACCTGGCACTCAAGGCGTTTCACCCTTCATTCATGACCAACCTGCTTCTTCAAACGGACAATGCAACCACCATGTACTAACTGAACAAGCAGGGGGGAACGAGGTCCAGAGCCATGTCGCAAGAAGCCCAATCGATTTCGTACTGGCTCATCGCCAGGTATCTAACGCTGGTAGCTGCGCATCTTCCAATGGAACAGAATATACACGCAGACGTGCTCAGCAGGGTTCTCGATGAAAACCACAAGTGGATACTGAACGAAGAAGTTGCACAAAGTATTTTCACTTTATGGGGCACACCTTTTATAGATCTGTTCGCCATAGATGAAAACAAAAAATTCCACAACTTCGCCTCCAGATTTTACCATCAAAGGTCTCTAGGAAATGCCCATTGGATCGACTGGTCAAACAAATTTCTTTACGCTTTTCCCCAATACCATTAATACCGACCATCTTAGAGAAACTGGTGTCCACAACAGCCCAAATGATACTCATCGCCCCAGAATGGCCGAGACAGCTGTGGTTTCCAGAGCTCCTTCACCGGTCCATCCGTCCACATCTCAGACTGCCTTGTAGACTGGAACGAAGTTCAGAGAAGTCAACTACTACACCCCAACATTTCATCTTTGAATTTGGCAGCATATCTCCTGAGATAGTGCAGTATGGTCATCTAAACCTGTTTCAGGACTGTATGGACATTCTAAAGGAAGCAAAGTGACCGTCTACACGAAGAGCTTATGCTTTTAAATGGAAGCAATTTTGTACGTGGTGCTCTTCCAACCAACTTGATCCTACATCTTGTCAGAAATACGTAATTCTCCCTTATTTATTACACCTTGCCAAGTCTGGCCTTCAATACTCTTCAGGCAGAGTCCACCTGTCGGCTCTCATGGCATACAGGAAAAGTCGTTCACAAATCTCTTTCTTTAGGATTCAAGTTATTAAAGATTTCCTAGAGGGGTTAAAGAAGGTCTTTCCTCCCATTAGATGCCCTTCTCCTCCATGGGAGCTGAATGTAGTACTGTCTGGACTCATGCTTCCTCCCTTTAAACCCATTCACAAAGCTTCATTACAGCATCTCCCATGGAAAACTGCTTTCCTGGTGGCCATTACTTCAGCGAGGAGAGTTAGTGAGATTCAGGCCCTTTGCGCATATGAACCTTACACCGTATTTCATTCCCCTAAAGTAGTGTTGCGCACACATCCTAAGTTTCTCCCTAAAGTAGTCTCAGATTTCCATGTAAACCAAACTATCGCTTTTCCCACGTTCTTTCCAAACCCTTCATGTCCAGCAGAGAAGGCTCTCCATTTGCTCGATGTTAGAAGGGTGTTAACATTTTATTTGGACAAGACCAAGGCAATTCGTAATTCACAACAGTTATTTATCAATTAAAGTCCAGTCCGCACAGGTTTACCTACTTGTAAACAGTCAATCTCTAGGTGGATTGTCTCTTGCGTTCTCTGCTGCTATCAGCTAGCCACCAAACATCTTTCTGGTAGGCCAAGAGCTCACTCCACCAGGGGCAAGGCAGCTACTACTGCTCTAATGAGGAATATTCCAGTAGCTGATATTTGCAAGGCAGCTACATGGAGGTCAGTTCATACATTCACTAGGCACTGTTGCCTGGACACAGATGCTAGAGCGGATGTGCAAGTAGGACAGGCATCCCTCCGAAATCTGTTTTCTTAACGGGGTTCATTTCTGGTATTTTTCTGTCTACTCCACCGCCTCGGGGGGGGGGGGATGAGCTTACCATTCTATTAATCGTTTATGACTATACATGGAAATCCCCTACGATAAAAGGTATAGTTGCTTACCTGTAAATCTGAAAGAAACACGTTAGTTAGATTCCTCACCTTAGAATATCCCCAGGCGTCAGACTGGATCCGGAAGATTTTTCGTCAGCAATACCCCTTGCGCGTCGCTAGGCGTCGTCTGCGGCTCCGCGTCCGTCGTCGGCGTCGTGCGCCGGAATGACGTCGTCGGAGTACTTAGACGCCGCCCTCGCGCGCTGACGTCAGTTCTTCTTTTTTCCGCGCCAGTAAGCGCAGATCCGGGAGAGCTACCCCTTTTAGTCTTTTTTGACTAAATCTTTTTTGATCACTTTTGATCCTTGTCTGTCGACATCTGGTGCCGGTAGGATGCCTGGGTTCAAGGCTTGCGAGGATTGCCATCGACTGATGTCGGTGACCGATCACCACCGCCGGTGCCTCTACTGTTTAGGCCCCGACCACGACGCGGAGTCGTGCTCCGATTGCCAGGCCCTGATTTCGAAGGCTCGGCGGGAGCGGTCCCGCAAGCTTCTCGAGCTTTGCCACTCGGCTCCGCGTCGTGCGCGATCCCGGTCCAGGAGGAGGTCCAAGGATCGCTCGCGGAGCCCTAGCCGACGCCACCATCGATCGTCTGGCTCCAAGTCGTCGGGTAAGTCCAAACGCTCTAAGAAGTCCAAGAGGCGACATCGCTCTTCGGACTCCCCTCGCGCGACTCGGCCGAGGGTCCGGGTGGTTCCACCCCCGCGGCTCCGGCGGTGCCGCAGGCGCCGCGCCCGTCCCCATACCCTCCGGTCCCTGGGACTAACGCGACGCCGGCGGAGGTCAGTGCCTTCCTCTCGGCCATGAGGAGCCTGGCCCCGCCGTCGACGCCCGCTGGCGCGCCTTCGGGCCCCGCGGACTCGACTGGGCAACCTTGCCTGCCGGCGGCTTCGGCCCCGGCGCCGTCGACGACTCCGGTCTCGACGCCGCAGGTCCCGCGGGGCCCATGCCTGGGCCCCCGTCGACGCCGGTTGACCTAACCACTCCTGCGCCGGCGAATGAACCACCGACGCCGCCACCGGTGCCGCTGGCGCAGACGCCTACACCTCCGGCGCCGCCGACGCCTTCGGTGCCGACTCCGGACGGCGTCCAACCCCAGTTTAGCCCTATTCCGGACCCGGCGCCGCAACTGCGTCGACCGACGCCGCGTCCGGCGCCGCTTGAGACCTATCATCTCTACAGTCCGGCTCCGATCATTTCTCCTGTTTATCAGGAATCGGAAGACGGGGGCGACTGGGAGGGGTTCGAGGACCCTATGGCTGTTCAGTCGCAGCTTTCACAGGACTGGGCAGATGAACTGGGGGAGGCCAGTGGTCTGGATACCTCGCCAGACACTGGATTCACTTCTCCTCCGACTGTGGCTTCGGAGGAGGGTGCAGCATTTTCTGTGGTGCTGCGCAAGGCGGCCGAAGCCCTTGGGCTCGAGCTGCCTGCCGTGGCTGTGAGGACTAACATCCTCACTGAGGTGCTTCAAACCGCAGCAAGCTCCACTGAGCCTCTGCTGCCGTTCAATGAGGCCCTCACTGACGTTCTGCAGGGCACCTGGTCCAAGCCCTCCACAGTTCCTCCTGTGGATAGGAACGTTGCCAGGCGCCACCGCCCTGCTCCGGGCGACCCCAGTTTCCTGTCCCAACACCCCACCCCCGAGAGTCTGGTTATCCAGGCCTCTACCTCCCAATCCTCCTTCCCGACCGCTCCGCCGGACCGGGATTCCAAGAGACTCGAGCAGTTTGGCAAGAAACTGTTCTCGTCCCTTAGTTTGGGCCTGCGGTCTTTGAACACCGCCTGTCTCTTGGACCGTTATTCCCATTCTCTGTGGGATACGGTGGAGGACGTGCTGCCCCTGTGTCCGGAGGAGGTCCGGACACGTCTTACCCAGGCTTTGGCCGATGGGAGGGATGCAGCGCGGCACGCCATGCGATGTGGGCTTGACACCACGGACTCGCTGGGTAGGGCGATTTCCACCACGGTGGCGCTCCGCCGCCACGCCTGGATGCGGTCCACATCATTTTCCGGGGATGTCCAGAACACCCTCATGGACATGCCCTTTGATGGCACTCGCCTGTTTGGTGAGAAGGCGGACAGTGCGCTGAACCGCTTTAAGGACTCCCGGGCTACGGCCCAGTCCTTGGGCCTCTCGGCTCCGCGGGCGCACACCTCCGCTTTTCGCCCCTTTCGTGGCCAAGGAAGGGGCGCCTCCTCACGTCCGCCAAGCCACCAGCCGCAGAACCAACCTGGTCGTGGACGTGGTTTCCGCCGTGGCGGATCTGGAGGACGACGTGGTCAGCCCACATCCACCCCGGCAGCATCCGCCTCAAAGCCTTCCTAGTCCGAGCTTTCAGGCCCATTCCACGCCAGTGGGCGGCAGAGTTCGCCATCACCTGCTCCACTGGCGGTCCATTTACATCGGACAGGTGGGTGCTGCAAATCGTCCGAAGGGGCTACTCCCTCCCCTTCGAGACGACCCCTCCAGCCATGCCACCGCAGCACCACCGTATCTCGGGGGATCATTTGAATCTTCTCCGCGAGGAAGTTTCGGCCCTCTTGGCCAAGGGGGCCGTCGAGCGCGTTCCGAGTCCAGAAGTAGGTCGTGGTTGTTATTCCCACTACTTTCTGGTTTCCAAGAAGGGCAAAGGGGGCCTACGCCCCATCTTGCACCTCCGGAACGTCAATGCCTTCCTCCGAAAGGAAAGGTTCAAGATGTTAACCTTGGCTCAGGTTCTAGCTGCCCTAGACCCCGGAGACTGGATGGTAGCGTTGGACTTGCAGGACGCATATTTCCATATCCCCGTCCTGCCGGCCCACCGGCGTTACCTGCGGTTCACGGTGGGCCAAGAGCATTTTCAGTTTACCGTGCTCCCCTTCGGCCTCACCAGTGCCCCTCGGGTGTTCACGAAAGTGATGGCAGTGGTCGCAGCTCATCTGCGCAGATCAGGGGTTCCAGTCTTCCCCTATCTCGACGACTGGTTGTTGAAGGCGGGCTCGCCCCAGGCAGTCGTCTCCCACCTCCAGACTACGGCGGATCTCCTGCATTTGCTGGGATTTTCCATCAACGTGCCGAAGTCACACCTGAGTCCCTCTCAGAAGCTCCTCTTCATCGGAGCAGTTCTCGATTCGGCGCAGTTCCGGGTCTATCCACCGGAACAGCGGGTCCGGGATATACAGGCCCTGATTCACATCTTTCGGCCTCTATCCTGGGTTTCGGTCAGGCTAGTGTTGCGGCTTCTGGGGCTGATGGCCTCCTGCATCCTACTAGTGCATCACGCCAGGCGGCGCATGCGGGCTCTGCAGTGGGACCTGAAGTTTCAGTGGGCCCAGCATCACGGCAACCTGTCCGACCATGTCTTGATCTCGGAGGGCACTGCACAACAGTTGCAGTGGTGGCTCACGGACCGCGATTGGGTCATGGGCAGGAGCCTCTCCCTTCCCCAACCGGAGCATGTCGTAGTGACGGATGCGTCCCTCCTGGGCTGGGGTGGCCATATGGGAGAGGCGGAGATCAGAGGCCTCTGGTCTCCAGCGGAGTCTCGTCTCCACATCAACCTGTTGGAGTTGAGAGCGATCCGACTTGCACTGAACGCCTTCCTTCCCTCTGTCAGGGGCAGTGTCGTGCAGGTGTTCACGGACAACACCACCGCCATGTGGTATTGCAACAAACAGGGCGGGGTGGGGTCGTGGACCCTTTGTCAGGAGGCTCTGCGCCTCTGGACGTGGCTGGAACCCCAGGTCGTCACCCTAGTGGTTCAACATCTGGCGGGCTCTCTGAACGCCAGAGCGGACGAACTCAGCCGCCGGTGCATGATGGATCACGAATGGCGTCTGAACTCCGACGTGGCGCAAGGTCTCTTTCAGCAGTGGGGAGAGCCTTCGTTAGATCTATTCGCCACCGAAGAGAACGCGCAATGTCAGCAGTTCTGCGCGTTGGAATTTCCAAGGCGGCACTCGCTCGGCGACGCTTTTCGTCACGAGTGGAGTTGCGGTCTGTTGTACGCCTTTCCGCCTATACCACTTCTGCCCAGAGTGCTGAAGAAGATCAGGCACGACCGAGCCCAAGTCATCTTGGTGGCTCCGGATTGGGCTCGAAGATACTGGTATCCCGAGCTACTCAGTATGTTGACCGATCCCCCGATACGTCTGCCCCTTCGGGAGGATCTTCTGTCGCAGCAGCAGGGGACGGTCCTCCACCCGAACCTGTCCAGCCTCCACCTCCATGCGTGGAGATTGAGCGGCGGCAGTTGATGCCATTTGACTTGCCTCCTGAAGTCTGTGATATCATTCTGGCAGCCAGGCGTCCCTCCACAAAGACGGTATACGCCTGCCGGTGGAACAAATTTGTGGCATGGTGCACAGCAAAGGCTGTGGATCCCCTTTCCGCCCCTCTTTCTGAGGTTCTCCTCTTTCTTCTTTCTCTGGCCCGGCTGCCATCTCCGCCTTCTTGCGGCTTCCTGATCAGCCTTCTCTTTTCAAGTCCCCTGTGGTTACACGCTTTCTAAAAGGCATTGCTCACACGTTCCCTCCTGTCCCTTTTGTAATGCCTCAGTGGGACTTGAATTTGGTCTTGACATTCCTGATGTGCGCTCCCTTCGAGCCTCTTCACAATTGTCCTCTTCGTCTTCTGACCCTTAAGACTGCTTTTCTGGTAGCCATCACCTCGGCTAGACGGGTGAGTGAGCTCCAGGCTTTATCTTCAAAGCCTCCTTTTCTCTCTGTTCATCCGGACAAGGTTATCCTTCGGCCTCGTCCTTCCTTTCTTCCGAAAGTGGTGACTCCATTTCATCTTGGGCAGTCTGTCACCTTGCCCACCTTCTTTCCGCCTCCGCATCCTTCCAAAGAGGAAGAGAGGCTCCACCGTCTGGACCCAAAACGTGCGCTCTCCTTTCATCTGGACCGCACAAAACAGTTCCGGGTGGACGACCAGCTTTTTGTTGGGTACGTGGGCGCTAAGAAGGGGAAAGCTGTGCACAAACGGACCATCTCTCGGTGGGTCGTTTTGTGTATCAAAATTTGCTATTCTTTGGCAAAAAAGGACCCTCCTGTTGGGCTGCGCGCCCATTCTACTCGGGCCACAGCGGCTACTACTGCTTTGGGACGAGGAGTCCCTTTGCAGGACATCTGTCAGGCGGCGACGTGGGCTTCGTTACACACGTTTGCCATGCATTATTGCCTTGACAGCCAAGTCCGGAGGGATGGCTTCTTTGGCCGTTCTGTCCTCCAGGACTTTCTGGTGTGATCTTGGTTCGCAGACCCACCACCGGGGATGGTATTGCTTTGGTATCTATTCTAAGGTGAGGAATCTAACTAACGTGTTTCTTTCAGATGAACAAGTTACTTACCTTCGGTAACGATGTATCTGTAAGAAACATTAGTTAGTTAGATTCCTCACCGACCCACCCATCCTCCCCGTTCTGCGAACTGACATCTAGGGTTAAGGTTGTCCTTTTCAGGCCCCTATATTTTATTTTTGGCACCAGTGTCGGTCTTTGCATGGCTCTGCGTTCCTGGCGCGGAAAGCTATGTACAAGAACTGACGTCAGCGCGCCGGAATGACGTCGTCGGAGTACTTAGACGCCGCCCTCGCGCGCTGACGTCAGTTCTTGTACATAGCTTAACCTTAACCCTAGATGTCAGTTCGCAGAACGGGGAGGATGGGTGGGTCGGTGAGGAATCTAACTAACTAATGTTTCTTACAGATACATTGTTACCGAAGGTAAGTAACTTGTTCTTCTAGTTCTCTCATAGGGGTATTTCCATGATAGTCATAAGCAGCCCTTCCTCCTCCCCGGTGGAGTGGACAATTAACCTCCCCCTTTGTTATTATCTGTTTAGTGTATCCTTCAAAAAGAACGGAGGTAACTGCCTCTAGCTGAGCATGATGGGATATTGGTGATCTCCCTGCTCTTAAAGGCACAGCTTTCTTTTTCTTCACTTATAATGGCAGCCTATGGGCAACATGGCCCTGCACTTCTTCATATTTGTCTTATCATAGCAAAAGGGTTTGTGAAGGTTTTTTTTCTGTGCCATTACAAAAAATATTCGGAGAGCATATATAATTAGTCTTTTCCTTTGTCATTCCAAAATGAAGAACTCTGACCACTGTAGCCACACCGAGGCTGCATTATGACTTCTTAAGTGACTTCAAGTCTTTCCCAAAAAAGGCGAACTTCATCACTTAAAAAGTATATTGGATAAAGTGCTCCGGGGTCCCCGCAGATGGGCACGACTTTTCATTGCATATGACCATCATGGATGTACCCCTATGAAAGAACTAGAATTACAGGTAAGAAACTATACCTTCTTCATGTCCTTTGCCATTCTCTCCATGTCTGTCTTTTTTTTTTCTGAACAAATTTTACCTCCTGCCTCTCCAACTTAGTGGGATTCCCTCAACTCCCCCTCCCCCTTCTATACATGTCTATCTGTCAATTGGCATAAAAGAGTGCACTGAATGGTCCTTCCAGAGCCCTTGCTGAGACCGCTTCCACAACTGGCATGTGAACCGCAGCCAGAGGGCATGTTTGTGGCTGTGCTTTGTACTCTGATTTGACACTTCCCACACAGCTCTGCCTGTCCCAAACACTACATGCTCCACACGTTCATGTGTGCGTCTCTGCTTTCCTTCCCCTGTGTCCCTCTTTTACCGCTGGCCCTACAGCACTTGCACATGTGCCTCTCTTCCCCCACCCTCGCTATATGTACTCTGGAAGTAGTGGTTAGACCATCACCCAGTTTTCCAGTCCTTGCGTTTGAGCCTGTGGATCCATTGTCCTCATTCCTGTGAGTGAATCACCAACAGAATATCTTAGCACCAATCTTGTGTCATTTACTTGAAACTTATTGGCCTAATAACTGCTGGCACCTTAAACTGTATCCCAACATGTGCACTGTCTACTAGATCGTAATACTTTTACACTGCTTGCTCAGTGGCACCCTCATACATCACTTTAGGCTAGGATGGGACCGCTTTTCTTATTCAGGCAATGGGCGGTTATGTTACTGGTATTACTGTACACAGCTGCAGTAACTCTACTCAACTCAGAGACCATAGGACAAGCACAGATGTATTCTATGAAACTTGAAACATTGTTGCATTCGGTCTCGTCCGTGTACCCTTTAAACTCATTGAGATAATGTCTATAGTGATCCTGAAAGTTCAGAGTTTATCAAGAACACAAACTCTTTCCAAAAGATCGACATTGACTATAGTGTCTCTTTAACTTCCTTGTTTTGTGAGCTCTGTAATGGTGTTAGGGGGCATTTTAAGCTCCAGCAGGTGTTTTCTCCTTTTTGTGTTTCATTATTTGAGCTGCCTATGTTTCCATCATGCATCTAAAGACCTCTCAAAGATCTGGGTCTTACTAGACACTTGGAATATGAATTTCTTGTGTCACAGACAATTGGTGGTAAATCCTCAGCTTGCTCAAGAAGTAATCGTTTACTGTTTGATTCGCTATCTTTGGAGTGTGTTTTACAAAGGTAATTTGGCTGTCCCACTAAGGTACCTCTGGCCCTTGGATGGCAATCTTGAAAGACACTACCTACCATGGATACTTCCTTATCCTCTGTTCCCTCCCTAGGACTTATTGTGTTTCCACAGCTGTTAGGCATTTATGCTGAGAACTATGAGAGGTACCATGATTGTTACCTTTACATCCAGGAAGTAGCAAATATGCCTTTAACCTTAGTTCCAGGTTTTATTTTAGAACATACATAACTGGATTTTGGGTATTTAATCACTATCAGGAGTCAGAGTTTGTTTTACTGAAATGTGGCATTACATGCATGTTTTCCATACTCTCATACTTTTTGATATTTTTATAGTGAAAAAACATTTCCCTTATGTGTCCCTTTCTTTTCTCTAGGCAAGTTTCCCTTCAGCAATTTGTTCTAAGGTTAGGGGAAAACAGTGTTAAAAATTCAAACGAGTATTGCAAATGTGATGCCTATTGGTGAAACGTTTCAAAGCAAAGATGTCCCCACATTTGCCATTTTTACATTTAACTTTGGATTGCCATTCCAAACTTTGGTTGTGCAAAACCGCTGGAAAAAAGTTCACCACATTTTTGTGTGACAACCTTTCCGTCACTTGGTTCTTTTGGTTGGTTTGGTGAATTTTTGTCCAGCCATTCTAGTGATATACGGCAAAATGTGCACATGTGCCTGTTATGCAACTTTATTTTTTGGCTTATGATCTTTAAAAAAAAACAAAGTAGAATCAATCACTAAGAATTAATATATATATTTTTTTTTTTAATGCACGTATACCACTTATGAGTATGCACAATAGACACTCCCACTCTCTTTCTTTGTCTGCAAACGTAGGGAGGTTAAAACACAGCAGCGTGCCACAGGGCTCCATATTAAGCCCCACGCTTTTTAATCTTTATGTGTCCCCATTTGCTAGACTAATTAAAGCGCACGGTTTTGAAACCGTGTCCTATGCCGATGATACACAAATTCTCATCACTCTTGGAACCGATCCCAGCAATGTCAAACTCAGATTTCAACAATGTATGATTACAGTAAAAGAATGGATGTCTAATAATTATCTGTTACTTAACGCAGACAAAACAGAGATTCTCCTTTTCGGAAATGCTCACAAATTCTGGAGCAACGACTGGTGGCCCCCATCCTTAGGCCCATGTCCCCCTCCCAAAATGTCAGCCCGAAATCTGGGGATAGTGTTGGACAACAAACTATCTATGTCTGACCATATTAATAGCATCGTACGTTCCAGTTTCGGGCTTATGCGCAACCTGAAGAAAATTTTCAAATGGATCCCTCTTCCCTCCCGTCTGCCCCTAGTCCAGGGACTAATTATCAGCCGCCTGGACTATGGTAATGCATTATTTGCTTCCATTAATGAAAATCTACTGAACAAGCTACAGGTCCTGCAAAACACTGCGGCTAGGATGGTCCTCAATCTCCCCTCTCGCACTCCCTCGGCCCCCAGTTTGAGGTCGTTACATTGGCTTCCGATAAAAAAGCGCATTGAATTCAAACTTTGTTGCCTGGTTCACAAAACTTTAAACGGCAAAGGCCCTTTATATCTTGCCAACAAGCTCATAGCCTATCACTCGACTAGAACTCTCAGATCATCCTGCAAGCAGTTCCTCTCCGTCCCCAAAGTTCGGACGGTCAGAAATGGAGACAGATCCTTTTCTAAAATAGCCCCTCTGATCTGGAACTCTCTCCCTCTCCCTATGAGACTTGAATCTAACCACCTAAAGTTTCGTAAACTTCTGAAAACCTGGTTATTCTGATTCCACTTGACCATCTGTTTATTATAGGAGTTTTCTGCGGGCGCTATGAAACCTACGGGTGATTTATGCGCCTTATAAATGCCAATACAAAATACCAAATACAGAGGCGTCGATACACCTGGGTGCATAAATGGGTAGGTGTTTACCCGCCTAAATATGCCGATCTCTTCCAAGCCTTTCATATATGCTAGGGAGAGATTCAAAAACCTAAAATGCCCTTCAATTCACTTGTACACCCCTTTCCCTAGGGCAGGAGTGCAACAGGCAATGTTCTAGTTGCTATCCAACATAGGGATTCTACCATGTATTATGTGAATATATATGCACCCATGTGTGTGCTGCTATTTTTATTTGAAGTGTTTAGTCATATGTGAAAAATAGTGCAAAAGGATCAGAGCTCCTTCTCTCAATTTGTGGGAAGGGCAATGTTTCGAGCCACAAGAAGGTACTTCCTTTGGTGATCGCGCTCCTTCCAGCATTGTCTATTTGAAGGCACCCTACACCGCTCGTGGGCACTATGCAGCCTCTGTTTCCTGCTCCTCCATGACCCCCAATACTGCCGCGGCACAAGGCCACCAGATGCCCACAAATGCACATCATCAAACGTCCAAACACACCATCAGAAACATAAACAGAAATGCCCCCGATCCCTTGGGCAAGGTGTGTGGACCAACATTTGCACTTGGGTAAGGTGAGGGTTGGGGGTAGGAAAAAGGTATGCTCCCGCCCTTCAGACCTGTGCAAGTGCATAATGTACCTAATACCCCCATTGAACAATGTGTACGGTGAGTAAAAAAAAACAACAAAAAAAACATTCACATGATTTTTTATTGTTTCTCAATATTTACACACATTGGGAGATATTAAAGAAATACCCTGCTGCATTTGGGAAGGATGGAGGGAGTGCGCTTCAGAATGTCTCCTGACATCCCCACACACATACCTATGCATACATATACACACCACAAATAGCCCTATGCACAGTGGACAAGCGTACACTATCTGGCAACCATGCACACCATCAGACACACATGTACAGCATAACACAACATTTGACATGCACTCACCATCATACCCCTATCTACACCATCAGACGCCAATCCCATTCTATCACACACTAGCGTATGCTATCAAAAACATGGATGGCACTGGACACCCATGCATGTCATCACACAGCCATGAGCATGATTGACACCCACACACATGGTTAGATACCCAGGCAGATTCACATGCACAAGGCCAAGCACCCATGCACATGGCCAGAGAGCCACTTTCCATCTGATTTGCACACATTTCACCCCCAAACATACACACGTCAGATTAGACACCCACCACCTCACACCCACGATCACACCAGCAACACCCACGCACGTCCCATTATTTGCCCACGGAAGCACCACCAAATGTGTGTACACACACACACACACGCGGAACGCACACACGTTAGGCAACCACACAGACATCACACAATCACATACCAACGAGCACAGCATCAGGCAACCATGCATACACCATCAGATGCCAACATCCACACAAATCACACAAAAAAACATCAAATATTAATGAATAACATGAAATTGACATTAAAACTACAATTAAAGGGGAATTGGAGTTGATTGATAAGTTGACTGGCTATGCCACTAAAACCTCTCAGAAATGAAAATGTTCAGGTATCACAGATTCACCTATATTTCGGAAAACTTTCACTAGAGCACATTAGTTACATAATACATTTCTGTTATATAAGATAAGGTTAAGTGATTAAATGGCTGGTGAAGGATGACAACGAGGACTTAACTTGTGAATGTCATGTATTTTTTTTTAGGTTTTCTCACTGACACCATGTCAGTCAAACTGAGCTCTCATTTTAAATTCATTAGGGAATATGCATCGGCATATAAAACCGTATTTCACAGGGACTGGAGAAATTGCCCTTATTTTGTAAATTGCATCATGAGGACAGCCTCTGCAGAGCTTTGCAATTGATTATTATTTAATTGATCTGTGAACGTTCAGCAAATCACGAACATTCTGAATGTTATCTGGGCCCATTGTTAGCTGAGCATTGCAGGAATAGCTTCAAAAACCTCTGAGCACAACCATTGTGTAATCAACTGTCCATTCATGAAAGCTGGGCTCTAATTGCAGTCCATGCCAGTTGTTTCTTCAGCCTTGCTGGAAGAAGCTTCAACAATCTGATTTGTGTTAGCAACAATGTGTTTCGTTAAGAAAGATAAGCCTGTTTTATCTGAAACACTGTATGAACTACATAATTACTTTTCCTCTTTCACTTGCAGACAATTAAACTGGATAGCCCAGTATTTCACTTACTGTCTTCAACAAACTTTTCCCTCTTTGAAGAAAGTATACATTTCAACCAAATTTGATAAACTCTTGTGTAATTTGTTCCTACATTTCCATCTCTGAGCTCTGGTGACATGTACATTACCACTGACCTGTGGTTTGTTGTTAATAAACCCCCTCAATGACAACATAGGACACCTAATTTATAAGGCCAGGCCCTGTTCCCTGCATGCCAGACCGTGAGCACCGGCTGCACACAGAGCTGGCGTCAGCCATGCCCTGTGCCCATCCTCCTGTGAGCCCAAACTTGCTAAATACTGTTTTAACCATGCCACAGACCCGAACTCGTACACACCCAGCCCCTGTTGTGCTGTGTAATAGACATGCTTGTTTTCAGCCATTTATAGCAAGCACTTGAAGCAGACTTTGAACTAGCCAGGTCATGTCTCATCCCCTGTGCTACCGAATCCGCTGCCCCAGTCTTTCAAGCAAATGGAGTGGGCTCTGGGAGTCTAGCCAGTCTCCGTTCCCGGTGCATGTCGTTGTGTATAAGCATCCTTTGAGCCATCCTCGAGGTCTGCACTGTTCGCTGTGCTTGGTCTTTAACATGCATAATTGCATTGTGCACTTGTTGTTTTATTTTGTAACATTTTTTTTAGTATTTTTGTTTGGTGGCTGGATCTGCCCCCTTGGCATCAATCCTTCAATCCCACATGCTCTCTGGGGTCAGGAGATGGTCACCCAGCTCTTATACTCACTGTCACATTTGTCAGGAGGCTGGTATTAGTGTGTAGCATTCTTTAATGGCTACCGTGTCACAACATATATACAAAAGTCTCAAACTATGCAACAGATCTACACCCAATAAAGCTAAAACACTCCCCTGAGAAGTTAACTATTTATTCCAAGTTTGATACGATTTCAGCATGTTTAGCTGTGAAATATTATGACCCCCTCGCTTAATATTTTTAATTTGAACGTTTTGTGCAGACTCGACAGATGGCACCAAAGTTATCTGCAAAGAAAAAGCAGCTTTTCAATGGAACTGGTTCTTAACCATAACTGTGCAGTGGCTGTTGCCACCGAGTCATAAATTGTATTAATGCAGATGTACAGCTTGTAATAGGCCATTTATAACTGTTATTGAGTGGGGAGTGGGGCAATGAATGACAAGAGGCAAAGCCTCAAGTGGATCATGATGCTCTTCCCCTCCTGGGATTTAACCAAAACTAGGATTGAAGGTGCAGTGAGGTACAATCACATTGAAGAGTCCTTGTGACTCTTAGCAGAGCTGCTTCAGTGTGCAAAGCCACTGTAATGCAATCTGTGAGGCAGCAAATCAGTGTGCAGTGTTCTTGAAATATCAGTTTTGTATGGCGGTATTGACATGGAATTTTACCTTTACACTGTAGTAATAAATGTGCAAACGTGTTTATTAGCATAGTTGTTCTAATTAATGTGTTATTGGGCCACATTTCTTATCCCAGCATGTAGACTATGTCGACAGTG
This sequence comes from Triturus cristatus, assembly GCF_964204655.1. Classification (NCBI taxonomy): domain Eukaryota; kingdom Metazoa; phylum Chordata; class Amphibia; order Caudata; family Salamandridae; genus Triturus; species Triturus cristatus. The sequence continues at coordinate 873,762,197 of NC_140583.1, read as the reverse complement.
GCGGTGGACACTGTCTAGTTCTTGTTAGGTCAATTTCCATAGGAAGGTCGTTTCTTGTTTTGCTAAAAACTTTGATTTAGTTTTATGAGCCTTCACAAAACTTTCCAACAAAAAGTTCATCCAGCACAGCTCCTTTCTGGAAAGTTTCAGAGTGATTTGACAAGCGCTGGCCGAGAAATAGGGAGAGGGTGGCAAAACATGGTTTCTCAATGAAAATTCTCATAGACATTTTTAAGAAGCGATACAGAAAAAGTAGCTAAACAGAGTTACACCAAATTTGGCAGGGAGCTAGGTTTTTACTCAAAGCGTACATGCTGTGATTTGGTGTAAATCTGTTCCGCCGTTTTGAGAGATTAAGCTTTCAAATATAGTGATATCTGGACTGTTGGTGTCCAGATATACTCTGAATGGCCACTTTAAAGGGGATTATTTAGTCCATCCCGATTGGTTGGTCAGAACCTGAACAATAATGTTGTGATAGCCATTACAAGAGTCTGGGACATGTTCCCTGTATCATGAAAATAATTTAAAAAAAATATAAGGGGTCATGGTGCACACACCCTAATCCCAAATGGCATGTGAGGGGTGCCAAAGGGACCGCCCCTCGATTAGCTGGCCATAACTAAGGAAAATATGTTGTGGCAGTCACATGCATGGCAACAAACCTGATTCAGGCTGGAGCCTAGATTTGTAAAGCCAAAAGTGGCTTTAATTTAGCTTTCCCTTCGCTGAATTTGTCCCCACTTCAATACCAGTCAATGAGGAAAATATATCCCCCGATTTATTATTTTTTCTTTTGAATCTTCCTCTTTCTGCTTTAAAAATGTTGGCATGCATTTAGCCATTCGAGCACTCTGGGACATGGTCTACAATGAATTGCATTGTAGTCAAAGCCTGTTTTTTGAGTGTCATTAAAAATGAGCACTATAAAGGGGGATTTTAGTAACAATATAAATGATTTATTGCTGCTACTATACTAATTTTAGGAACTGTATTGTTTTCCAATATAATTTTAGCCCTGTGTAAAATGTTGATAATTTGCTGGGATTTGATGAACGATGTTTGAGGGAAAATTGTTTTCTTTCACGATTTACTTTGTCCATATTATGAAAGATGCTCCAGAAGCTAAAATGAAAGCATATTTGTTTTTGCAGCGTGAATTCACATGCTGTGTATTATTCAACTGTCTAGTGGTTGGGTCTGGAACTCTCCTCTGGTATAATAGTAATTGTTTCCTTCCCCCTTTTTTTGTTGTTGGTCGTCGATGGTCCCCACCATTTTGTGCTTGTGACACCCTCCCCTGAAGTCCCCATGCATGGTCACCATCTTCTGATTCAGGGGGATATTCTCAAGAACGAGTGATAACTACCACAAAAGTAGCTTAACGTAACTCTTCACATCGCAGTCTATCGAGGGAAAATAACACTGTGTTAATGTGGTAGTCTCAACACGGCTGCACCATGCGATAGAACCACCACAACGCATCAAATGAACGCTCTAAAATCAACGCGACGCTGCAAAAATGTGAAACACAAACACGAGAAAAGCGGCAATGACGCAAATCACGATACAAAAATCAGTGAAAACCAGCCACAGGCCTGCAATCCCCAGGCGACATGCGGGAAAAAGCACTACAAAGTAGAAAAAAAACACATACAAAAGCCAAACAACAGCGAAGCACAATGGAGTCAGCTGAAGCAAGTGCAGAGGACAACCAGAACCACACAAGCCCCCCCCCCCCGCCGAGGACCAGCCTGGGACCTCGGGGTCAGGGAAGGGCAAGGACAAGAAGAGTAGGCAGAAGCAGTTCAGTCGCAGGAAAACAGGATCTTGATAACAGAGGTGATAGAACTCCATCGACTATTGTTCGTCACCTCCAATGTGTGTCTGGGAACTAAAAATAGAATATAAGATCAATCCTTAGCACACATATGCTAAGGATTGATCTTACTGGTTAGGGTTAGGGTTTTACCCATAATTCTAGGAAGTCTAGGTGGTTCTTCCTACCTTGTAGCACCGTTCGGATAAAATACACTAACTACTACAAATGTGAACTTTCTCTTGGCGCCAGATACCTAAATTAAATCCACCAAACAGGTTTTGACCTAAAAATAGAATATGGCAGACCATCATGGAGAAGGTGAATGCTGTCTGAGTGCTGAAGAGGACAATGGAATGATGTCAAGCGCAAAACCAAGCAGAAACTCGCAAACAACCGGAAGGCAGCAATGCAGACTGGAGGTGGGAGTCCTGCGCCACAGGAGGAGCTGTACGAGATGAAGGAAATGGTGTCCACAGTCATCATTGGGGACACGGTGGCAGGAGTCGGGGGCCCGGACACTGCTCAACATGACCAGACACAACAGCAACAGGGTGAGTAACGACCAGGGACTGGGGGGATGGGGGGAGATGGGCACAATGGCACACATGCACAATTAAGCATAGCACATCTGCGGACAAACCATGCTCCAGACCCCCAACTCCCACCAAGAGACCAATGCACCCAAGTATGCAACATCCCGGCACTGTATAAGCACAGAGGTCCGAAGCACCCGCATGCAAGGGATAAGGGGCAGCCAAATCAGAGCCGCAGGAGCGACTCCCCCAAAATGCGGCCCACACGCATCACATGCAGAGCACATCAACATTGACAGCGATGTGGCACAGTCCACGACACGTCCACAACAGAACAGAGGACACAACTGGTGCCGCTTGTGTGCAGAAACGGGCCAATCACATATGGCATCGCAGGGAAATATGAGTTGACAATGTACAAGTACAAACACACATCCGTGATTGTCGAAATGTCCACTGCCCCGCATCACATAGGCAGCTCCCCACAAACATTCACAATGTACACTGTCATCCAGTCCGAATGTAAACATGTACAATGCGTCGACATACATGTGAACACAATGTTAAACTGCATCTCCCCTTCACATTGAAGAGGGAAATTCAACACCTCCTGCAGAGCAGTCCCAACCTCTCTTCTCTGATGACGAAGAGGACCACCACACCTTCAACTCCAATGCCCTCCAATAGCTCGTGGACAGCCTCCGCCGCCCACTTCAAGGAGCAGGGCAGCCTAGCTGCTACGAGGAGGACCCACCCCCTGCACAGAACACACAGCAGTCAGAACCTACCACCACGGCTGCCTCCCAGGAACCCCACGACGAACACATGGCCTTCCAACGCCGTGTGTTGGGGTGCCAGGAGAAGCTGTTTGAACAGGTGCAGGTGGGGTTCGACTGCATGGCCGACAAACTGGACGCCAAACGTGGGTGTCTAAGTCCCATCAGGGACCACTCAGAGTCCCTAACAGACACCGACAGTCCGCTCCATGGCCTCCATTGAACCATGCCTGACATCGCGAGAGTCCTGACTGTGCGACAAGAATGACCGTCTAGTCAGAGTGGCTCCAGTGAGCTCACCCAGGAGTTGGGACTCATGCGGAGGCACATGGAGAACACGGAGCGGATGCATGCGGAAAGAGCGGCTGACACGGCTGCACACCAGCGAGATGTAGCTGGGTCCCTCAATGGCATAAAGACACTCCTCATGGCATTGCTGCCACAAGGCCGGGTGCTGATGCATGCCGCTGCTATCACTCCATCCACATCTCCGGCCCCTGATGTCTCAGTGCCACACAGTGCTGCACACATTCCACCTCCGGCCCCTGCCACACAGTGCTGGAGACGGAACACCACCACCCACATGTGAGGCACCTGAAACGGCAGAGGACGAAGATGCGGATGAATCTGCCATGGTGGTGAGAAGAAAGCAGTAGCATTCATCTCCGCCATATGGCCTGTTTCTGCTTGGTTCTGCCCTCTGCATCATCACCTTTCACTGTCCCCCAATGCACTATGCGATACTCCCCTTGGACCTCGACATGGACTGACGTTTTCTGTTTGCTCACCAATGACACAGCTATCAGACTGCAGACTGAACTCCTCTTCTTCTGATGTACCTGTCCTTCCCTCCACGGGCTATCAATGTAAAGCAGGGTTTGCATGGGCCTGTACTGCTCCAGCTACGACACTCCATTGAATGTGCATTAAACATTCATTGTCACACTGATGTGTCATGTCTATGATCTTGCAGGTGTGGAGGTACGGATGAATGTAGGGTCAATGATTCCCCCCTTACATTCATGTTGCTCATGTTGTGGGACTTGGGTCACAGGGTGACACATTGCCGATTGCGTTCCAGGTGGCGCCGACACTAGAATGGAGACACACTTTAGTCACTTCCTTGTCCAGCCCAGAATGGAAGCATGTGCTGGACACCATTTCCACTCTGTCACTGGGTTTCTACGTGTGGGTATCATTTCTGCCTGAGGGCCTAGGGCCCGGGTACAGCACATTGCCCGGTGCCGGGGGTGACATGATGGCGTCCTCACCACGGGACTCAATCGTAAAGGGTCCATGGCTTGCAGTGCACAGACTTGGTGGCACCAGATACACTGCGGCAGGCACAGGCACACCGCCACGGGAAGGTTTCTTTGGGTGCACTGAGGTAGGGGCACCTAAGGTGCCGAGCGGGTGTGCAGCCTACGATGATGTGCCGTTCCAGGCGGTCCGGAAAGGTGGCATTAGTGTGAGCCCTGCTGGACCGCAGTGTAGGCCAGAGCCAGCGGGCAGTGCGGGCCTACCGACACCTGGCATCGCCTCGCAGTTCGCAAAGTTAGTGGCACCTCTAGTGCTGAGCCGGTGTGCAGCCTGCGATGGGGCCGGGTGCACGGATATGTTCTCTGCCATAGCGAAATCAAGACCCAGAATCAATTGTGTGACCTGGTGGACACGGTGCGGCGCTGCATGATGTGGAGGGTGCCATGGTCGCAGCCCACGGGCTTGGGGCTCCCAGTGGCACTAGGTGGGCCCTCTTGGAGACACACTGGTGGGTGTCAGAAGGTGAGCAGGGAGTCCTAGTTGCGCTGGGGCAGGCAGTTTTTCTGCTGTTGGGTCTGGAAGCTCAGTTGAAGCTCTCGTACAGGATTTCTTTTGAGGAAATCTGAGATTATCGTCATAACTAAGTAAGGGAGATGTACTCAGAGATTCCACCAAATAAAACAAAAAAAAACACATCGAAGTGGAACTTGCTTTGAGCGAAGGACAGAGAATGTGCAGATATGGGTCTCCTTGCTCTGTTTGGAGAACACACCTTCGCATTTCTGCCTGGAATGCCTACATAGGTTTCACCAGTAGACAACCACCAGGTGTGCAACCTCTGCTTGCCGAGAGACAACAAGACCAACACATGCAAACAGTAATGCCCGGCATGCCTCTCAGGTGGCAGGGTGGGTGTGGTGGGGTCACACGGGGGGAATAAAGCAACAAAAAACTTTGCTTGAGGCCAGGTCCGGTGTCTCTGCTCCTGCCTCTGACAGCAGGAACAGAAAGAAGGCAGCCAGGCTCCATTCCCAAGTCAAATCACAATGTTGCAACGCAGCATTGTGATTGGTCTGAGCGCCTCGGAGAAGAGGCCAGTGTCGAAAGACAATCGAGGTGGAGAAGGCAGACAAACTTTGGAGACGAAAAAGAGAGTGGTGACTACAATCGAAAACAAAAAACGCAGCCTTGAAATAGAGTGCAAGAAAAGACGTCTGGAACCCAAAATGGCGGCAATTCTTCAACAAAAAGAAGGAATTTGATGCCTCCCTCTAGGGATTTCGCATACTCACCATACAAGAATCATATATGCAAATACACAAGGACAGAGTAGTCATCAAGACCGACCAACGCTTACTCCCGTAGCTCATATCCCACTTCACATAAATCAAGCTATTCAGATATAGAGTTTTTTCCAAGAACCAAAGACTCTAGCAGAAAGGCCATTACACACACTGGACGCCGGCAGGGCAATAATGTATCACATGGAGAAAACAAATGCAATCAAGAAAGGGAAAAAAGTCTTCAAATCGTTCGCAGAGAATAACAAAGGAGAACCAGTTAACAAGAGCACCATCACAAGGCGGGGTAACTCGGACAATTCAAATATGTCAATAGAGACTGGGCATACAACTAGAGACAAAACCAAGAGCACATTCGTCCAGAAATAAAGGTGCGCCTTCCTGGCCAACGTGCCAAATAACGACATATGTATGGCAGCCACATGGTCGTCAGTACACATGTTCACAAAACACTACTGCATTGACATATAAGTGAACAGAGAGGCACAAATGGGGTCATCTTTAGCCCAGCCACCACAATGAAACAATAGCTACAAAGTCAATGCATGGCATTCGAATCCAGAAAAGATTCATGCCGCAAAACGAAATGGTTACTTATCTGTAGGAGAAGTTTTGCAGCTTGAAGAATTTTCTCGATTCACATGCGACCTACCCGCCTCCCCAGGAAATGAGGCGAGACAAGTAAGCTAGGAACAATTAAGGAGTACAGCCAAAAAGCGCTCACGGGACATTAAATATACAAAAAATCGCCACAGGTTAAAAAAAGAATCTGAAGATAGCGACCACATGTGGGGATTCCGGGGAGGGTGTCAGATGTCAGGGGAGGCTGGAACAAGCACCAGATGGTGGGGACTGTCGCTGTCATACAAAAAAAAAAAAAGAACGATTATACAAGAGGGGAGTTCCAGACCCAGACACTAGATGGCGGAAAAATGCACAACATATGAATCCAAAAAAACACTGTAAGATACAAAACTACTCCTACAAGTAGATAACAATTATGTTCTGTAACTTAACACTAACTTCCACAGCCAGGTTGGAATAAAGTTGGACATACTGAATAAAACATGGACTTCCAACAACTGCAGCAGCCTGTCAGTTGAGTTTATGGCAAGACAGTAGGCTAGCACTTTGCAATACCTTTTATTCACTACCTCCAAGCAGCAACACTTCAAAGTTCTATAAGTAGAACACTGTATGAACACACAAAGAAAAAAAGAACACGTACTCCATAAAAACCTTCCCTCCATTTTTTACCTCTTTTGTTGCTGTATCTTAGCATGTAAGTACACACTTTTTAATTCTATATATTAATGCATGTTTTATAAGGCTTGGATGGAGTATATGAGGCAAAAACTCAGGTGAGCTGGGTTATGAAGAGAGTGCTGTTGGTTAGATTCTCATTTGATTTTAGGTTTTATATATAATATATCGAGTTTATGGGTTTTCATATCTATCAGGGAAATAGGGATACTTAAGATTTAATATTTTGTTCAATGAAGGGAGACATATTTATTAAAAAACACAGGAGGGAAACTGTGTATTAATGCTTTTTGTCTTTCAGTCAGCAAAACCGCTTAACAGACGTGTGCAAACTCATTTGAGACGTGTCCCGAACATGAAGTGCAAGTCCTTTAGTAAGGGCAAATAAATACAGGAAGGTTTCGAGGCGCCATAACTCAGGTGGCCATCTTTAAGAAGGCATCCAATTACAATGGGGTGTTTACCTATGGTAGGCCTTTTCTGAATGGTTTATATGAATTTCTGTAGCCAATGGGGTTTTTAGGACATGCACTGTTTTTAGGTCTCGCCTGGCATTAGCAGTGCGCATGCGCTGCTCTCGCCATGCTAGAGCCTTTTGGAATCGATACGGATTACAAGCATGCAAGTTGACGGACAGAAGATGTGCACGCGGGGACTGGATGCTTCACTGGCGACTTTTGTTTTGGGCTCGGCAAACTGTATTTTTTGCATGCTTGAGGCTGGACAATTTGGGTAATTAGCCCTCGGCTTTTCCAATTTCTGACAACCGTAAAAGAACTTTGCGAGGACACTAATTCTGCTAATTGGGAAGCAGAAAAGTACTTTATTCAACCTACTGAAAAGACCGCAAACATGCATACTTTTCCCTGATTACTACCTAACCGTTTACGTGATGGTTTCCCACCTCCTCGCAAAGATTAAAAAATCTGTATATTATTTTGCAGTTCTTTTATAAAGTGACATGCTCTGCAGAGGAACCGATATACAATTTTACACGTCACAAATTTCGACGGCAGTACAAGCCCAGCTAATGCCTCAGTCGGTGCTAGTGACAGAATTATGCAGCTGAGGCCCAGGAGCAAAAAACCCTCGCTCAGTGAACTGCATCTGAGAAACGAAAAAGCTGACCTCGAATCGCGAATTTTGCTTTCGATGCGGGATTGTTCCATTGCCTGACGTGCTCTTTTCGGCTGCGCACCTGTGACCTTTGGCAAGCACGCAGAGAGTAGGTGAATCCAGCAGAGACGACAAAGGCAGTAAGCTCACACTGATGATGTTCACCCACCTCTTTGCACTATCTTGCAGAATGGAAAATGGAAACAAGCATTTGCAATGCAATAGGTCTCGCATTTGCGAGAGTTTAAGCTATTGGCATTGTAAATGAAAATGCCTTTCATTTATGTTTTAAAAATCAACACATAAATATAAGAAATTGTCAAGGTTTTTCCACCATGTCCGCTCTTGATGACGACATGCCTACTTAAGTGTCCTAAGCCTGTCGTACCAGGGGGCTGATGGTGAGCGTCTTTTTTGAAAGGTTACCTTAAAGGGGGCCAGTTTGTTGGCTGCTCTCTCCAACCATTTAGAAAAGACCTCTGCCCCCCTATCTGAGTCAACTGGGATTTTCCAGGGTATACTATTTAAAGTTCTGGCCAGTGCTTCGGCCAAAACACCCTTCCGGTTTCTTGATTTATCCAACGAGCGAGGGGTTTTATTATTTCTGGCTGCGGGTAAGGATAAGAGAGAAAAGGCTACTGCGCTATGATCAGACCAGCTGATGGGAATGTTTTTTTGATAAGCCAATCTAGTATCATTAGTAAAAATACTGTTCAGTGTATGGCCTGCCCTATTAGTGGGGGCAGGTACCAATTGTGACATTCCAAAATTAGGAAGAGCCTCTATAAGGGTGCATGAATCTTAATTATTCAACTCTTCTAGGTGAAAGTTAAATTCTTTTGATCATAAATTATTTGATCCAAATTATGTGAAACATCCAAGTTCAGACTGGATGGCCTTTGGAGCATGTTGCGGAATATAATAAACAGCACATTAGAGAATCATTGGCAAGAGACAGAGAAATTTCACGAGAATGAAATGCTCCTGCCCAATTATTGACACTATGAAATAATCTAGATCCTGAATTAATAACTTACCCCTTTAGGTTAGGCAGAGATTCAAGGAAAGGATTGGAATGTTCAGTAACGCAATGTGAGGACAGGTTATTAGATGTTTCAGGCTATTTAGCCAGGATATTTGATGTGGTTGAAGAGACTTATGTCAAAGGAAATAGCATTGAAATAATACTGTTGAGAGGCGGAAGACAAAGACCAATCTGCTTTTTAGGTAATTCAAATATGAGCCTCATAGCAGAAAAAGGAAATCAGTCCTATATATGCATAAGCCCTAAATTGGGCCCCCTGAGCACGTAGAAACTCAGGAGAGGTATCGTTGGAAAGAGGAGGAGGGCTATCCCCAAGCAGGGATCCACCCACTAGGCACCAGGGAGGGGGAGTGGCCCCTTGGGCAAGGGCCTTTGCTCCCCCATACATTTTTTGGCACCATTAGTCTTTCTGCCCCCCCGGGGGGTAGATGGGGCCAGTAGCCCCCAATCTGCCCCCCAGGGGGGTAGAAAGCCCACTAGACACCATGGATTTTGTAATGAGGTATTCATTAGGGGTGGGGGCTGACTAAAAACGGGCATGCCGATGCCCCCACCCCGGCACAAAATGAGTCTTTCTTCCCGCCCTGGGGTGCAGATGGGGCAGTAGCCCCCAATCTGCCCCCCGGGGGGGCAGAAAGCCGACTAAACGCCAGGGAATTTGTTTTTGCCCCATTTTTTTTTTTTTAGGGATGGGGGCTGCCCGAAATGGGCACGCCAATGCCCCACCACCATTACAGCCTTTCTGCCCCCCCTGGGGGGTAGATGGGGGCAGTAGCCTCCAATCTACCCCCCTGGGGGGTAGAAAGCCCACCTGACACCAGGGATTTTCTTATGGTGTATTAATTGGGGTGGGGGCTGCCCAAAACGGGCATGCCAATGCCCCCCACCACCATTACTGCTTTTCTGCCCCCCGGAGGTGTAAAAAGCCCACTAGACGCCAGGGTTAGTTTGGGGCAAATTTGAATTAGAGTGGGGGCTGCCCAAAATGGGCATGCCCATGCCCCCACACCCTCCCCCGCAAAAATTACAGCCTTCTTGCCCCCCTGGGGGGCAGATGGGGCAGTAGCCCCCAATCTGCCCCCAGGGGGGCAAAAAGCCCACTAGGCGCACAAAAATTAGCAAAAATAGGCTACGTCCCAGAAAAATGCCAAAACTGTGTAAAAAATGTTGGTTTTCTGACAAAAGTCTGTAATTCTCTAAAAGCTGGGAAAATGGTGATTTCAGCCCCACAAACCCTTTTTTGATACCATTTGCAGAGAAAAACCCAGACGCTTTCATTTGCAGCCCGTTTTTTCCATTTTTCCCCCAAAAAACAAAATGTTGCTGTATTTTGGCTAATTTCTGGGACCCCTCCAGGGGAATCCACAAACCCTGGGTACCTTTACAATCCCCATGATAGTGGAAGAAAAGGACGCAAATTTGGCGTGGATGCCTTATGTGGTAAAAAAGTTACAGGGGCCTAAGCGCGCACTACCCCAAATAGCCAAAAAAAGGCTTAGCACAGGGGGTGGGGAAAGGCCTTGCAGCGAAAGGGTTAACAAACAGTGCAATAGCATAAGAATAAATAGCAAATGCACATATAACCCAAAATCAAAGTGTGCCAATAACAAGAGAGGAGGAGGGAAGAAAGGAAAGCTCTCCACTCAGTGGAAGAGGTTCCTCAGGACCGCCTGGCCTACAGCAGTGTCTTCCTGTGTTGAGGCCTCCAGGCAGTAATGTCTTGTGAAGGTGTGCACGCTGCTCCAAGTTGCAGCACTGCAAATATCTTTGATCTGGACCCCAGCAAAGAGGGCCGTAGAAGAAGCCATGGACCTTGTAGAATGTGCTCGGATTCTACCCTCTAGGGGTTTGCCAAGCTGCTAAATGACAAAAACATATAGCACTGACCACCCACCGAGCAATACCCTGATTGGACAGGGGCAAGCCCTTGCAAGGAGCGCTGAACGAAGCAAACAGTTGAGAAGATTTTCGGAATTCTTTAGTACGGTCCAGATAGAATTTCAAACATCTCTGCACATCCAGAGAGTGGAGTGCTCTTTCCGCCGGCGTAGAGGGCTGTGGGAAGAAAGCCTTAAGAATCACCGGCTCATTTAAGTGAAAGTCCGAAGGCACCTTAGGTATGAACCTTGGATTAGTCCGTAGAATCACTGTATTTCTTTTGAATTGAAGGAAGGGTTCCTGGATCATCAGAGCTTGAAGCTCTCCAATTCTTCTTGCTGAAGTGAGAGCTAGAAGGAGCGCCACCTTCCAAGAAAGGAATTTCAGATCTGCTCGATGAATCGGTTCAAAGGGATGCTTCATCAGCTGGGTGAGTACCAAATTCAAATGCCACGTCGGGGGCGGAGGCCTCACTGGAGGAAAGACTCTAAAGAGGCCTTTGAGAAATAGTTTGACAATCCTGGCTGACCATAGAGAAGGTCCAGATGCAGTGCGTCTATAGCGAGAGACTGCTGCCAAATGAACCTTTATGGATGAATGAGCCAGCCCCGCTTTAGCCAAAGACAGGAAATATGGAAGAACTTGGTGAGGTTGAGACGAAAAAGGGTCGAAACCCTCCTGCTGACACCAAATACGGAATCGTTTCCGTTTTAAACGGTATGTCTTGATAGTAGAAGGAGCTCTAGCCTGAGAGAGAACCTCCTTAATCTCCTCCGAGAGATCTAGGCCAAGAAACTCTCGCTGCTCAGGAGCCCTGCTGACAGGTGTAAGGAGTGAGGGTCTGGATGCCAAACCTGGCCTTGGGACATTGTGAGAAGGTCTGGAACCAACCGTAGAAGCCGTGGAGGTTCCAGGGAGAGCAGGTGAAGTTCCTTGAACCAGATCTGCCTCGTCCACTTTGGAGCTATTAGGACCATCCGGCACGGCTCTGTTTTGATCTTCCTGAGTATTCTGGGTATCAACGGAATGGGGGGAAAAGCATATACAAATGTGCCTGACCAGGCTATCGAAAGCACATTCCCCAGCGATCCGCGATGGTGTCGCTAGCTGGCGTAAAACTGGCATTTTTTGTTCTCTGGGGTGGCAAAGAGATCTATTGAGGGTTTGCCTCACCGGTGAAAAATTTCCTCCAAGACAGTCTGGTTCAGTTCCCATTTGTGGCTGACTGACGACAGTCTGCTGAGCATGTCCGCCTTTTCGTTTAGTACTCCTGGAAGATGTTCTACCTTCAGTGATATTCCGTGCAGGATAGCCCACTCCCAAATCTTCTGGGCTTCCTGTGACAACGGAAGAGATCTGGTACCCCCTTGTTTGTTTATATAGTGCATGGCCATGGTATTGTCCGTGCGGAACGAGAACCGCCGACCCCTGCAGCCATGGAAGAAAGGCCTGTAGTGCCAGACGAATCGCCCTGAGTTCCAGGAGGTTGATATGGAGAAGGCGGTGCTGTGGCAACCAATGTCCGCTTACATGCACGTCCTGTAGTCACTACCTGAGGAGCTGGATTGATTACGAAGGATAGACTTTGGGATATATTCTCTTCCTTCGTCCACCACAAAGCGGCCCTTCTCATAGCCGGAGTTATCACCACCTTGTCGTTGAAGGATCCGTCTACTTGTCGCCTTTGCAGGTCGAGCTGCTCCTGAAGTGAACACATCCGCAACCTGCAGTGAGGTATTAAAGGAATGCAAGAGGAAATTGTTCCTAGCAGGGAATTGTAACGGCGAACTGAAAGATACTTTCTTCTTCGCAACAGCTGAGCCATGGACATCAGTTTCTCTTGCCTTTCAAAGGATGGAGAAGCCTTGTTGAGAGACGTGTCCAGGATGGCCCCTAGGAATCATGCTTCCGTGGACGGACAGAGAGATGACTTCTCCCTGTTGAGAGTCCGGCCCAGATTGCTGAACAGACGCGTACATGCATCAACTGTATCTTCCGCTGCACGTCTAGTCGGGGCCTTCAGCAACCAATCGTCCAGGTAGGGGGAAGATCTGGAAATGCTGCTTCCTGAGGAAGGCTGCCACCGGCACCAGCACTTTGGTAAAGATTCTCGGAGCAGACCGAAGTCCAAACGGTAGAACTTTGAATTGGAAGTGGCTCTTGGCTACTGTAAACCGTAGAAACCTCCTGTGGGCTGGATGAATGGGTATGTGAAAATACGCATCCTCGAGATCGAGAGTGGCCATAAAGTCCCCAGGGATGAGGAGACGTAAAATGTCCTGGAGAGACACCATCCGAAAGGATTGTCTTATGAGATAGGTGTTTAGCTCCCTGAGATCTAAAATGGGGCGCCACTTCTCCAGCATCTTCTTGACCAGAAAAATCCTGGAGTAGAAACCCTCACCCTGCTGAGAAAAGGGGACCGGTTCTACAGCGCCCTTGAGGAGCATCTGATGAACTTCGAGCCGCAGAAGATGTTTCGAAGGCATGGCAGCAGGGAGCTTGGAAGGTGGAAGATGAACAAACTCCAGCGTTTGGCCACATTGAATGATGTTGAGTACCCAACGATCTGATGTTATCCGTTGCCAGTTGTGGAGGTATTGAGATACCCTGCCCCCCATAGATGTTGTCGGGGAGGGGGGTACAGCAGGAAGAGCCAGAACGCCGCTATTGTCGTTTAGTGGTGTCACGTCCCTGGCGATTCTGTTTCCCTCTAGAGTTAGACCTAGAGAAAGAAGAGGTCTGGCCTTTTCTTTGATGGTAAGATGGACGATAAGACTGAGGCGTTGAACTATAAGAAGAATATCGTTGCTGCTGGTATGAACCCCTGTAGGTTGTAGTACTTCCTCCTCTGGCTCCACAGAAAGGAATCTTTCAATATTGTAGGGTTCCCAAGGATCTTGCTGTCTCTGTATCCTTTTTGATGTCTTGGAGGGTATCATCAATATGTTTACCAAATAATGCCTCCCCATCTAACGGAAGGTCCAGGATTTTGTTTTGGACCTCCGGCCGAAACCATGTCGCCCTGAGCCAGCCTTGGCGATGAAGAACAGCTGCGCCTGCCAGCGAGGGGAAAGCCGTTGTGGCAATGTCCATTGCGCAGTCAATAATCTCAGCTGATGCAACCTCTCCCTCTTGCAAGATTTTCTTTGCATCCACCTTGGACTCCTGAGGCAGCTGGTCTAGAAATGGTGAGAGGTCACACCACATCTGACGATCATATCTGCCAAGAATAGCCAACGCATTCGCCACTCTAATCAAAAGACTTGCGATTGAGGAAAATCTTTTCCCAGCATTATCTAGGCATCTGCCTTCTTTATCAGGAGGAGTAGTAAGGGGCGCAGAAGGGTTGCGTGATTTCCTCTGAGCCGCCTGCGATATCACCGAATCCGGCTTCGGTTGACCTATTAAGGATGCTGGACTGTCATCAGGGGCCTTGTATTTTTTGTCCAGGCGCGGCAAGACTGGAATGACAGTAGCCGGATTCTTCATTGCCCTTATTTCTTCCTCCCAGACGTGGTTGACAATAGGAATCCTATAAGGTTCTTTAAAATCATAAAGAAAACACTCAGATTGAACTAAAGGCATGGGCAGTTGAAATCTGTGTGAGGCTCTCTCCATCAATTTGTGAAACCCCCCAATGTCTGCCGGGGGAGAATAAACTGCATCCGGTGTAGGAGAAGCTGGGTCCGGTATCACATAATCATCCCATTCCACATACTGGTCCGGCCTGCTGACATCGCCGTGATCCTCATCCGAGGAATCATCCTGCACCTCTGGAACCACCGTAGGTATAATTGGGCTGGTGACTTGCGGCTGTGATACCATCTGGGACGGTGGCCTTGGCAAAGCCACAGAAGAAGCTGGCAGAGAAGACACATCTTGTGTCAAAGGAAGCGAACAAGGAGGAGGCTGGGAGAATCTCCTCCTATAGTCCACCAATATGCCCTGAAGAGCCGCCAAGAGGGAAGTAGGAACAGAAGTCCTCTCCTGGCTAGTGTCCTCTTGACGATTAAAAGAGTGATGATATGAATGCCCATGAAGGTATTCACCTTCAGAATCAGTGTCCTGGCACTTGACTAGAAGCTGTGAGGGGCTATTGGCATAGCCAAAAGAATCATCCTCTCCCTCAGAATCCTCTTCCAGCAACAGCGTGGGAGGTAGGGGGGGCCACCCTCCTTGTCGAAGTCATGTCCGGCATGATTCTCTTCAAAGAAATGGTGATTCTTTCCGTCGACGAAGACGTCGTTGACGGTGGCGGAGAAGAAAAAGAAACCATTGTCGACGAGGTCGTCGACGGAAGATCCAGCGTCGATGAGCAGATCGTCGACGAAGAGATGGGCGTCGTCGACACTCCTGCTGTCGTCATCGTTGTTGATGCCCTAGTCGACGACACCGTCGTTGCAGCTACCGCCGTCAACACCCTCAGCGACATCTTCATCAACGTTGATGACCTAGTCTTCGACGAGCCCGTCGACACCGGCGTAGACAGATGGAGACTCGAAGGTACCGTCGACAAGCCCATCGACGGTGGTACCATTTTAACTTGTACCTTTGCCGCCTTCATCGACGGAGTCTTTCACTGCGTCGTCAACGATTGACTATCTTTGTCAGACTTCTCAGATGTTAGAGAAGAAGGCTTTTTGAAAGTTAAAGCAGACTCCACCACTGCTGCTGTTGATGGCAGTCCTTCTCCTTTGCACAATGGTGAGGAGATTTGCTAGGACTCAGGCTCTCAGACTCACGGGGGGTCTTTTTTGAGGTCTTTGCGTGACGCTCTGTAGATGGTGATGAGGAAGTCCTACCCCTCTTCACTGACCTTCTGGATGAAGTGGCAGATGATGAATCCTCGCTGTCACTTGACAGTGTTTCCTTCCTCGACTTCAGCTTTTGGAGCCAGGTGAGGAGGCGACCCTCATGGTCCCGGAGAGTCTTCGTTGAAAAGGTGCGGCATATTTTGCAGTCTGCTGCCTTGTGGTCAGGATACAGGCAGTAGATGCAGTCTTTATGCCTGTCCTCCACATACAACCTTTTCTTGCCACAGTTGGAACAAGCCTTAAAAAGGGCTTTTTTCTCTTTGTCAGACATTCCCAGAAGAAATACCCAACAATCCTGAAGAAAAAAACTGCTGAAAAAACAGTATAGAGTTGAAGTGAGCAGAGCTCAAAGGAGACTCCCTTGCACAACGTGCAGTAGAAAATCTGAGGCTCTGAGGTTCTCTCAGGAGCGTTCTATGGGGTGAGGCTAATCTGATTGGTTGTTGCATTATTTTGGTCTCTTTTACCATAAGAGGTGGATATGCTGCAAAAGGAGATGAGGCCTAGGCCTTTTCCTTTCTCTTTTGTACCTACTGCTATGGTATTTTGGTTACCAAGACTCCCATTCCGACGACGGGGAATGATACAAGCTATGGGAATCTATGAAAGTTCCAATACTGGAGTAAGGGAAAAGTAACTCACTCGCCCTATTGCTACAAGTACCTTATAGATGTTTCTGTAGAGCGTTGTTCCTCACCAGGCATGTAAAACCATATGCCCCTGCGATTCCTTTAATTGGGATGCCCAGGGGGCCCAGATCCAACACCCCTTTCGACTTGGTAGACTGGCACAATACAGGAATCCATACACTCGGAGACCTGTACTTCAACGGACGATCCGTAAAAATGTAATGATTTGGTGCGAGAGGAAGGGATGCCCCCGGGACATTTTCTTATGCACACCTCTTGGATTCGTTTATTACAAAACAAATGGGGGGATATTATGTAAGAATTACAAACTAGCATGGTACTCCAATACATCCATGTAATGGGGAATGGTAGCCACCTTATTTGCTGGTTCGCGGACGCCCTTTGCCTCCACACAGCGGCGGACCTGAACCCACTGCATACAAAAAGGGAATCTGATTTAGGTTGCTCCTGCACAGATACAGAATGGAATGTGATACAAGTCCCACACATGTTCCCCGCAACACTAGGCTTAAATGAATACAATTTTCCATAGTACATCATGCATACCTTACCCCAGAGAAAATCATCAGTATTTTTACAGAACCGACTCACACTGTCCTTGCTGCACCCATTTAGACGCAGACATTGTACTCATGTTATGGACATGTCACAAGCTTAGACAATTCTGGGAAAAGGTTATAGTACACCTATCTGAGTGCACAGGTAGACAACTTCCAAACTCCTGGGAATAATGCACACTGTGGTTATTCCCCAGGGGTAAAGCGCACAGGCCTACAAGTCTGTTCCTAGATTTGGGCCTTGCGGTGGCTAAAAGACTTATAACATAACTTTGGAAGTCTAGGGATCCTCTGGTGTTTTTAGCCTAGTCCTGCTCTGTCCAAAATTGGGCGACAGCTGAGGGCGTATCCCTCAGAAAAGAGGATACACTAGGGCTAGGGAAGTTTCTGCTCTTGGATAGCTGGAACACAATTCTTGTAGCGCTGTGACTAAATCTACAGTCTGAATCCGAAATACAACACTCACAACAAACCGAACACGAAATCAGTTAAGTTGAGAGATGGGAATTAGCCTTATGTGCGCTGGGAGGAATGCAGCGTCAGCACATATATATGGGACACTGCTTTATTTGGAGAGTATTGGATACATGACTTTGTGATTATACACAATCTCTGCTAAGGGGGATGTCTTGAGCCCTGTTGTTCACTGAAGATGTTAAGTTTGTTAATTTAGTATATGAATTCATCTTTAAATAGCATGTGGGAAATTGTCATGGTCTATGTAAACGAAGTGGGAAGAACAGAATACAATTTGGAATTGATAAGTATATGTACAATAATTAGTTCACTGAATGTAGTCAATTTATATGTTTCCCTGCTAAACCTGAGTAAAGATGCCTTATACACGTGTACCATGCACCTGGAAGAAATTACTGTATTATTATGTATTACTGTTAAAGTGACAAACATTAAAAAAAAAATAACAGCAGTGACTTGTATAAAGGGTTGGGAGGAAGCTTGTGAAGGACATTAACAGATATTGTAAAGGAACTGTAGGAGCTTTGCTAGAACATAAAAAAATGATTTAAAAGCACCATATTCAGGGAAGGAGAATGTGATAGTAGACTGGATTACATCGATTGGAAGTTGATAAGTTTTATTTTTTGGGGTCTATTAGAGGTAGATTTGTTTGTTTCCCATTTGACTTTTCAAATGAAGAAATATTTCAAATGGCATCCGGATCCAGGGGCATTAGCAATGGATGCATTCAGCCAGGGTTTGAAAGGTATAAGAGGCTATGCCTTCCATCCTTTTCAATGATACAGTAGGTGTTGGTCAAATAAGAAAACAAAGGTGTCTATCTTAGTGACTCCTTTTTGGACAATTCATTTTCGGTTTCCATCATTTATGAAATAGCTGTGTAAAATCCTTTTCTGATTCAGCTTTGCAGAGGACTGTTGGCAAGGCATTGAAGGGGAAGAAAATGCTGAGTCAGCTGTGCTCAGCCTTCCAGGCTGGAGAATTTCAGGAATTCAGGAAAATTCACAGAACTTTCTGGAGAGGCTTCAGAACTCCTTAACAAGTCATGGTCTCCTGGAACAAAGAAGATATACAGTAGTGCATGGATTGTCTGGTTAGGTCGGTACTTGGAAAGGGATTTGGATCCTGTGGAGGATGATGAGGTAGATGTTGCACATTTCTTGGTAGAATTATTTGGAAAAGGCATAAGTGATACAACAGTTCTTTGTTACAGGTCAGTTACAGCAGTAGATAATATGTAGAGTTATGAAGGGAGTTTGGTTGAAAAGGCCTTGGTATGAATGTCTTTGTGATGTCAGTTTAGTCTTCAAATTGTTTTGTGTTTTGGCAGATGACTTCGCTTTTACCTTTAAAGTAGTTAACATTGAAATTGGCTACCTTGATTTGATTTCGTTTGGAAGGGTATCTAATGTGAAAGTGCTGGATTTGAGTAATAGGTTTCATCTACCATTTTTTTAATTTTATTTTTCCTTTGGAGAAGAACTAAGACTGTCAGTCAATTTGACTTAATCTGGAATTTGAGGAATATCTAAAAGTTGTGTGGTAAAATGCATTATAGAATATGAATCAAAGGAATGGAAATAGATGGGCAGGTGTAGATCAATTGCTGATTTAGTATGTTAAGCCATATAAGGCAGTATCTATAGAGGCTATTTCAAGATGGGTTAAGTAGGTAATGAAGGAAGCAGAAGTAGATATCAACAATTTTAAGACTCTGTCCATGAGAGGCGCAATGGCCTTGTAGGTTATTTGTGCAGAGGGTAGATTAGAAGTGATAATGAAAGCAGCTGACTGATCAATTGCATAGGGTTTCATAAAAAATATTTTGAAATACTTTGAACATGCTTAATACTAGCCTCTTGTGTTGCCATGAAGTGCAGATTCTTAAGGCAATAGTGTATAAAGCATCGGATCGTGATTTATTGAAGACATGGATGCTAGCATTATATCCAACACCCACACTGGTGGAATCAAAAAATAGGGGGTTTAGTGGTAAGCGTGTGTTTGTGCATAGGAGGAACCTATAATCTAAAGTGTTATAGTAGTTTTTAAAGTTTTAAATTTGTAATGGTAAGTGTTTGTATAGAGTGAATATTACGGAATGATTTTATTTTATAGAGAATCAATATAAAGTGTTGGAAGATACAAAGTGGGAGAACTGGATGAAGAAGAGAGCAGCTCTAAAAGAGGATGTAAATGGAGCCGAGAGAGCGCTTGTGGACGAGACATTCTTTTCTTTTTTTTTGTGTGATGTGTTCATACAGTGTTCTTCTCATGGAACTTTGAGCTGTTGCTGTTTGGAGGCGGTGAATACAATTTAGGGAATAATTATAGCCTCTTTGGCTTTAAAATATATCATAGCATAGCTTTGAGAATCGGCATTCCTATTGTTCTACTGTGGCCTCCTGCAATGTTCTATTGAACAATTATATGTGATAATATTCTTATTTATGACAAAAGTTTGGGGCACCTGAAACCACCTTGGTTGGTTTAAAGCTGATTGAACTTAAAACATTTCCTTTTGAAATGAACAGAGAAAGGGGGTAGAGGCATGGACTCAGACGATGGAAGGTGGGAAGGAGGAGTGAGAGGGCAGTAAGCTGATCATGCTGGGTAGGTGGGAGGGGCAGTGGCAGGACAATGGACTGAGCACAGCCAGCAAGAGTAGCATCTCAATGGACTATGGCGGGCAGGAGGGCGGGGGACAGGGGCACAGACAATGGAGTGCGGGAAGCAGGGTAGGGACAGCAAGCTAACCATACAGGTCAGGCAGAATCGGCAGTGGCAGGAGAATGGACCATGGAGGGCTGGAGTGAGGGTGCAGGCATGGATTTTTGACAACAGGGTAAGGGACAGAGAAAAGTAAGTGGAAGGGGCCGTGGCATAAACAGGCTTCAGGGCGGATGTTGATAGGGGCAGCAAGATAAGCACAACGTACAAGCAGAATGGGCAGTGGCAGCACAAAGGACCATGCAGGGCTGGAATGAGGAGGAGGGCATAGATTACAAGCAGACTATGGAGGAAAGGCCTGCAGGCACTGCTCAACACCCCATTGAGAGCAGGAGTGAGGGGGCAGAGCGCACACACAGTGAATGAATAGCAGGGGGGCGAGGGACAGCAAGGTAACCATGAAGGGCTGGCGGGATGGGTAGGGGCACACAATATCTAATTTTACTTTTAAAAATCGAACCTCAGTGGCGCGGTGTGCATGCGGTGTTGCAAGCGGTCACGCATGTGACGCTGTTTCCCGAGGCTAGGAGATGTCTGTTGAATGTGTGGGAACCGACTGATTACACGGTGTCGCAAACGTGGTGGGTGACGCTGGGATATATGGTGGCCAAGCGTGACATAGCACAATTGTGGGGCTCCCAGAGGTCACCAACGGTTTCGGTATGGAAGGACAACATGGATTGGTGTATGTTTCGGGAGGAGGTAGTGTATGTGGCGAGAGGTAAGCCTGGGAAATGGGTGAAGGTGTGGGGCCCCTGGAACTCCTATCGTGGCGGGATTTGTACCCCGCCACTGACGCCTGACTTGGCAGCGGCCCAGTCTCCCTAGTCTGCTTGTTACCTTGATTCTGTGTCGTCATGCCCACTTTGTTTCTGTCCCGGCCCGTCCCCCCCCCTATTCCTGTGGATCGGTGGGGTCCTCCCGAAGGGAGCACATAATGCTGCTTAGACTTCTGCTGCCTTGTGGGTTTGTTTGTAGTTTTTCATTTAAAAATGGAACCGCCATTTGGGGGGTCTGGACGGTGTGGCCGCGAACGCTTCCTTCGACTTCTGGGACCTTTACCACTTACCGCTTGTGTTTTATAACTGTGTTTTATGGTCCCACTGCTTGCTAGCGGCCGGCCTGAAGGTTGTAGGCCCATACTTGTATATCTATTGCATTCTGTAATAAAGGTTTAAAAAAAAAAAAATCGAACCTCAGAAATTCACTTTAAACACCTAAGGTTAAACATACGTTATAGCATAACATTAAACTAAAAAAAAGTCTGAAGTTCACCAGTTATGACTTACTGCACTGACTAGAATTTGTGTCTCCACCATTCTCTGCTTATGACCCCACAGACTGCATCCCTCATGACATGTTCAATGACATAATTGATAACAGTTCAAATGACATCACTGATGACAACACTGAGCATGGTGAGACATAAGTTCTAGTTAGTTTAGTAAATTATAATTAATTTCAGAGTGTTATTTTTGTTTAATTTTAAATAGCTATGTTTTCACTGCCATTTCCACCCAACCATAAGGTCAATTTAACCTTTATTTTTACAGTGAATTTCTGAGGGTTTTATTTTTAGTGTAAGGTACGATCATATTGCCATGCACTATAACCCTTGTTGTTTTTTTTAAATATCCATTAAGGATTTCACCGCACACCAAGGAACTTCTTCAATAAAGTATAATGCATCCTAATGTGCTAATATGGGTATAATACTATAAATAGAAACTAAAGATGGACTCACATTTACCGTGAACAAGACCTGTCTGGGTTGAAATGAGTAGGTGGTGGTCGTGGGTTAATTTGCATGTTTAAAATTTAAAATAAAACTTTATTGAAGAAGATCCTTGGTGTACAGTGAAATCCTTAATGGATATTTGGTGATATATAGAATTATGAGGAGCAGTTTGCCCTCGATACCGGCACCCTCTGTGGGAATGAGCGCGTCATCACGAACGAATTGGTGGCAAATATATATATATTTATATATATTACCTACTGCGCCAGTAGGTAGTTATAGTTAGGCCCTATAATCCATAGGAAATCCGCAACATTCTATTTGGAATAACTTTGGTGCCGGTTAACGAATCTTCGCGAAATTTTCAAAACTGGTGGGCGCTCCGGTCCGCTCCTATCCTGAAAGTCTCGGGGTGATTCGTCAAGCGGGGCCCGAGTAAAAAAGGCAATTTTCAATAGGAACCTTTAATCGCAGCTACAGCCCGAACTGCTGAATGGAATTACACCAAATTTGGCAAAGAGGTAGGCCTTGGTTCACACTCGTGCCTTTTGGGTAAATGGTTTAAATCCTTTCAGGAGTTGCTGAGAAAATCAAAAGTAAAATCACATATATATCTATGGCCTCGGAGGATCCGCGCACCCTATGCGCACCCTCCCGATCACGAGCTGCATGCTAATTGGCTGTCAACTGGCTGTCAACACTCCAAAACAGGAAGTGTTGGCAGCCATTTTGTGCCTCGGTAGAAGCGAGGCTCAAGAAATCAGTGGATCAAGTGTGCAAAACGTATAAAGGGGGCAGGGTAGAAATACCATGACCCTCTAGACCTGCTTAGGGGGTCCCACAAGGATCCCCAGGGCCCCCCCAATTTTTTTTTGTTGAAAAAATGGCAAAATGCACACAGGGTGCGCGGATCCAGCCGTAAAAAAATAAATAAAACGAAGCGCAGGCTCCCGTGCTTCTTTAATAATTAGCCCTCGGGTGCCAAATCCCGGGGGCAAAAATATTAAATTTGATGGGGGCCCAGAGGGGCCCCCCAGCCCCGGGGACTGCCACCCCCCGGGGCTACAAAATAAATAGGTGGGGGGCTCAAAGGCCCCCCCAGCCCCGGGGACCACTACCCCCGGGGGCTTTGAAAAAAATGGGTGGGGGGGCTTAAATGTCCCCCCCAAGCCCCGGGGACCACCACCTCCCGGGGATTTTTATATTATGGGAGGGGGGCCGCGTGGAGCCCCTCCTGGAGCCGTGGATGGCCCTGGGGACTGCCACCCCCCAGGGCCGGCTCCTGCAGTGTCTCAGGGTGCCCACACCCGGGACACTGCTGTTTGCTATGGCAGGGCGGAAGCCGAGGCTCCCGCCCTATCAGAGAAAACTTGGTTTGGATCTTGAAAGAGAGCGCAGGAAAATCTGCTCTCTCTTTCAAAATGCAAACCATATTGCTTTTCCACACGGGGAGCTGCATGTTAGCAGCTCCCCGTGTGGAAAAGCAATGCCGGCTTCCGAAGGACGCTGGGAGCCGGCTGCAACCTTGGGGGCATTGGGGCTCCCCCCACGGTCCCCAATGTTGTATATAGGCCACAGGGGATGGGGTCCCCGGGGGAGAATAGAAATTAGTGATAGGTGCAAATTATTTTTACGGGCAAATCAGGAGTCGCGCGGCGCTCAGCGCGGCCCCCTGGTGTGCACGCGCTGGGTGCACGACTCCTAACGCGTCGAACACGTATATGACATCATGCGCAAGCGCAATGGCGTCGCGTAAAGTAATACGTATGTGTCGCGTATGCGCCTGAAGTCGCATACCGGTCGCATAGCGATCACGCATGAAAATACACACACATCGCACATCCTACGCGGATCCTGCACAATAATAATAATAAATGGCTGCTAGGTTCCGCGAAGCGATCGAGAAAGGTACGATTTGGGTGCGCGACTCCCTCAAAAAATTTGAAGAAAGAAAAAAACAATAAAGAAAATAATATAAATATATTAAACAAATATATAAAACAAAAAAAAATTACTTTCAATATTTAAAACATTTTTTTTCCATTTATAATAAAAATATGTCATTTAAAAAATAAAATATGTAGAAATAAATAGCTAAGAAATGTAGAAAATCAGTATCAAAAAAATAAATATAACTATTATTACATTTAAAAATTGTCATTTAAGAAACCTTTGAAATTCACTGAAAAAAAACATAGGTTTCAGACATGTTATAGTTAGCAATTAGCATTTAAAAAAACCTTTGAAATTCAATGAAAAAACCATAGGTTTCAGACATGTTATAGTTAGGAATAAGCATTTAAAAAACCTTTGAAATTCACTGAAAAAACCATAGGTTTCAGACATGTTATAGTTAGGAATTAGCATTTAAAAAACCTTTGAAATTCACTGAAAAAACCATAGGTTTCAGACATGTTATAGTTAGGATTTAGCATTTAAAAAACTTTGGAAATTCACTGAAAAAACCAAAGGTTTCAGGGGTGTTATAGTTAGCTGGACATTTCACTCGTACATAACCATTGAAATTCATCCGTTATAGTTAGTTCTACTAACTATAACTCGCACGCCCGCAATCCACTGCTGATGATGTCACATATTACATCATTCATGACATGGTCAGTGACATCACTGATGACATCACTGATGACATCATCCAGTAGATGTAATATGTGACGTCATCAGCAGTGGATTGCGGGCGCGCGAGTTATAGTTAGTAGAACCAACTATAACGGATGAATTTCAATGGTTTTGTACGAGTGAAATGTTCAGCTAACTATAACACCCCTGAAACCTATGGTTTTTGCAGTGAATATATAGATATATATATATTATCTACTGGCGGTCGCCAGTAGATAGTTATGACCGTGTTTCCATAGGAAATCCGCAACATTCTATTTGGAATAACTTTGGCGCCGGTTGACGAATCCTCGCAAAATTTTCAAAATAGGTGGGGCGCTCCGCTCCGCTCCTACCCTGAAAGTCTCGGGGTGATTCGTCAAGCGGGGGCCGAGAAAAAAGGGGGGTCCCAAAACACGTTTTCCCCATGCATTTTTCCATAGGGACCTTTAGTCCAAGGTACAGCCCGAACGGCTGAACAGAATTACTTGAAATTTGGCAGAGAGGTAGTCCTCAGGTCAGGGAAGTGCCTTTTGCAGGTCTGGTGTCAATCTGTTCAGTAGTTCCTGAGAAAATCAAAAGTAAAATCATATATATATGTGGGCGGAGCCTAACCACACATCTCATCCTGAGATCTGATTGGCTGTCAGCACTTCATCCAAGAAGTGTTGGCAGCCATCTTGGGACCAATATACATGATAGCTCCTCATTAAAAATCATTGCAGTTAATAGAAGGTTTTAAGACTTTAGTTGCATTATAAATCATTTGTTGATGGTACCATACTCATTTTAGGAATTGTGGTATGTTCTAAGGTGATTTCACCATGTGAAAAAGCCTTCTGCTGGGATATCATGATTGAGAGAAAAATATTTTCTCATGCTTTTCCCACAGAGGTTTGGAAGGTGATCTATAAGCTAAACTGAGAGCATATTTTCTGTAAATTCACATTATCTTTCTCAGTCATGTGAGAATGAAGTCTGACATTCTCAGTAAAACATGTACATCTAACAAGGGCAGAGACTGTCAGTTGATTCCTTTGTGTTCTACTGCAGCTTCCAGAGTGTTCCAAAGAACAACTAGAGCGCTAACAGTACTACTTATGATAAACGTATGGCACACCTGAAGCCATCTTGCTTGGATTAAAGTGGTAACTCTTAAAACATGTAATTTAAAAAGGAACAAAATGAGGGGGTTCATTTTTCCATAAAAAGTATGATTAGTGCTGCAGAAAGAAAAATTAGGGCACATTTTGAGTGACTTCTCAAATCCTCTTCTATTTCATTAAACAATTCTGACATGCAGACTGAAACATGCACTTTCAATACCAGCAGCAGTTTTCCCTGGTGAGCAGTAGCTTTACTACAGTGATCTAATGAGCAAAAAGAGTGCTAACATTCTGAATTTATGGCAAATGTGTGACACATCTGAATGCCTTCTTGATGGAATCAAAGTAAAAAACTGAAAGCATTTCCTACCGAGGAGACTGCAGTACATGAGGAAATTAGGAAACTTCATAACAAATAAATCTCCCAAAATGGCCACCGGAGACAAAAGAGCCCAAATGTAGCCCAAAATCACCCAGATGTAGCCCAAATATAGCCCAATGACAGAAGTGTGCATAACACTTATTATTTTGTGTTTTTGCAGTGTTATATAGTGCAGACTTGTCTGGTATTGGAGTGCTTTACATGAGCATTGGTTACATCACACAAGAACAAATTCATTTTGGTTGTAGACATGGGGAGACTAAGTGATTTGACCAGAATCACAGAATGTCGAGCTGAAGCAGAAACTCCAACCTGGTCCCCAGTTGCAAAGTCTGCAGTTCTGGAAGTAACACCACATCCTCTCCCCTAAGTGCAACATTTAATCAAGTGGTCAACTGGATAAAAAACATAAAGATAACAAATAATTTAAAAGTGCTTTGTCGCTATTTGAAAACTCAGAAAATATGTCCTTATTTTAGTCTTTTAGAGCACTAACCATAATTTTGATGCCAATAAGACCCTCTCATATATGTAATTTCTAAAGGAAATGCTCTAGGTATTACAGTTTTGATTACATCAAGATGACGTCAGGCGTTCCACACTTTTGTAATAAATATAGAATGTTAGCAATCTAGTTGTTCATTAGGATACTGTTGAGAGGCAGAGGCCAGGGGCACGGACTCTGAAAATTGAAGGCAGGTAGGAGGGTGCAAAGGCAACAATTTAACCACACTGAGCAGGCAGGAAGGGCCGAGGCAGCACAACAGACTATGGAGGGCAGTGGAAAGGGGGGCAGGGGCAACAAACCAACAAGACTTGCAAGAGAGGCTGTGGCAATGTAATAGACCATTGTGGGCAGAAGGAAGAAGCAATGGTAGTACAACCATACATGCCAACAGACCCGATTCAGCCAGGAAACGTCCAATGTTTTTAAGCTCAAATGGGCTTTATTTGATCTGTCTCCTGTCTACAATCTCCTCTTTTTCAATGTAACTCAAAGGGGAAAATCAATACCCCAGCTTTTTTTCAAAATCTCCCTCTTACCAAGTTCAAAATGTTCGCAAGTATGGTACATTGGATCATGGAAGGAAATGGGGTAGGGACATGGACTTGGATAACAGAGGACAGGAGGGACATGGAGAGGTGCACCAAACTGACCCTGCAGGGCAGGCATCAGGGTTTGCAGCAGCACAATACACCACACAGGGCATGCGGGACGGGAGTGCAGCACAACAATCCATAGAAAGCAAGAGGGAGGGGATAGGACCATGCACATGGACAACAGAGAACAGAGGGGCAAGAGGCAATGGTAGCTAGCTGACCATAATGGACAGACAGGAGAGAAAGCTGCAGCATAACAGACCATAAAGGGCAGGAGGGACGGATCAGGGGCATTACAATGGAACAGACAAGCCAGGAGGGAGGGAGTAGGGGTCTGCACATGTAAACAGAGGGCTGGGGGCAAGGGGCAGGGCAGGAGCAGCAAGATAGCCATGGAGGTCAGGCAGGATGGGCACTAGAAGCAAGACACACCATGAAGAGCAACAGTGAGACTGTGATGGCATACACACAGACCATGGAGGGAAGGTGGGAGGGGGTCAGGGGCAGCTAACTGACCACACAGGGAAGGTGGGAGGGGCCATGGCAGCACAGAAGACCATGCATGGCAAGTGGGAGGGTTAGTGGCAGCACAATGGCTATGATGGGCAAGAAGGAGGCTGCAGGGGCATGCACAAAGGACGATGGAGGATAGAAGGGAGGGTCAGGACCTGTGCACAGACAAAGTTCAGGGGAAGGGGCCTCACAACAGACCGCACGGGGCAGGCAGGAGGAGCAGTTGCAGCACAACAGACCAGGGAGGGCAGAAGGGTGTGGCAGTACAATGGACCATGTGGACAGGAGGAAGAGGATAGGGGCATGGCATGTGGACAGGCAGGGTGGAGGTGGCAGGGACAGGTTACAGTCATCTGACAATGCTAGGCAGGTGGTAGGGCAGTGGCAGCTCAACAGAACACTCAGAGTAGATAGGAGTGGCAGGTCCATGGAACATGGTGGGCAAAAAGGATGGAGCAGGGGCATGCACAAAGACATCGGAGGGCAGGGGGAAGGAGAATAGGGGCAGCAAGCTAAGCACAGAGTTTAAGCAGGAGGTCAATGATGGGACATAGAATTGGGCAATGGAGGGCAGGAGGAGTGGACTGGTACATCATACTAAATTGAGGGCAGTGGCAGCACATCAGACCATGCATGGCAGGAGGGAGGAGGCTAGTCCATGGATTCACACAACAGAGGATAGGGAGGAGGGGGATGGGGCAGCAAGCTAACTGTTCAGAGAAGGCGGGTATTAGGAACTTTATTGTTTTTAAAACGTGTGTCTGTGCGAACTACTTAAAATATGAACAAGTATGCAGCATAATCTCACTTTTATTCAGGAAGAAGAGGACGTTTGTGACTGTGACTCCGGGCTCACTTGGCAGAAACACCCCTTGACCCTCCACCCCCTATCGCAAAATGTAATGCCCGTGAAAAGGGTAGGTGAACACAGTGTTATATAGAACATAGTCCTGAGAGCACGATTGAAAATGAAAACTAGATATAGTGTATGGTATAAACTATGCACCAAAAAGTGTGATATAAGATGAACCGGACGTGAAATATAATATGCAATACATTGTGCGCAATGACAGATTCATTGGAGAGCGCGAGATAGCACAGGCACTAGCGCGTGCTATGCGATATGCGCCTTGGAGTGTAATATGCACAGGGCAGTGTTGTGTAACCTAACTAGTCTCTAAAGTTGTAATATAAAATATGTGCTGGGGAGTGTAACGTTGCATATGCACTGTGACAAAGATATGGATCCCAGATTGTAATATGTATGGCATAGCACTGTGCGTTAAAACATAGGCATCGAGGAAGGCACGTTAGATGGGGCAATATAACCCGCGCGAAGACAAGTGTGGCATGACATATTCACGGGGTGGTGTTACAGTGCACATGGGCTAGAGAGTGTCATAGCATATGCACTAGCTAGTGGAATACAACACAGAGGTGTGTGGCACTCAGCAGGCAATGGTGGGTGTAACACAGCATTGGGCTCTGCCAGGAGCACGCTGTGACTCTCAAGTGATGTTCGTCCCCTTTCCAGAGAGTAAAATAAAAAGTATTATACATCCGGCAGTGGATTGTGTTTTATTAATCGTGAGGGGGGTTTCTTGCATAGTTTTGGTCGAATTTTTGTCGAATCCCCTTTGAATGGCTTGGTGTGCATGTGTATTAAATGTGCCCGTCAATAGCTACCCATGTTTGTATAAATAAACGACAAGGGTGTCTACCGGGATTAGGCACGGTAGGGCATCAGACATGTCAGAGCTTCACTAGTGGTGTAAATACATTCCACGTGGATTCATTGCATGCATAGTCGCCTTTTAATGAATATCACGCAAATCGTCATGGTGATAGGTACGTACGGTTTGTCCAGCATGTCCTAGGTGTGTCTATAAATATATATTTTTTTTAAATAATAAAAAACAGTGGCCGGCCCTGGGGATTGGGGTCAAAAAAATATAATTAGGAGACAGGCCCTGGGGGATGGGGTCATCAGGGCCAATAAATTAGAATAAGAAGGGGAACCACACAGCCCCCTTCTTAAAAAATTAAAATAAATAAAAGACTGGCATTGTGCCGGAGGCGACGCCCCCTCCTTGCAGCACTCTGCAAACGCGCCCCCTGGCGAGTTGTAAGTTGGGGAATTAAATGCTGAGGGTCCCGGAGGGCCAACTAGCCCAACAGGCATCTCCAGTATGCACCAGGGAGCTGTGCTGCAGACAGGTGTTCTGAGGCCAAGCCCCTTTTTACACCTCTCTGCAACGCAGCTCTGTGGCGCTTACTGGAGGTACCTAGTGGTCTAGTTTGACCCTAGGGACCCTTAGGATTCAAGGGGACTTAATCTCTCAACTTAGAACAGCCACAGGGTGCGTTTACACAGTGGTGAAGGGATGGGACGGGGCCTGAGGTGACGTGTGCAAACACGCACTATGGCACGTTTTAAATTGGGGATATAATTTCCCTTCAATACTGAGGGCCCCTGGGGGCTAACTAGCCCACCAAGTGCTTCCAGTAAGCACCACTGAGCTGCATTGCAGAGAGGTGGTCCAGGCCGTGCCACTTTTTACACCTCTCTGCAACGCAGCTCTGTGGCACTTACTGGAGGTACCTAGTGGGCTAGTTGGACCCTAGGGACCCTCAGGATTCAAATGAACTTAATCTCCCAACTAAAAACGGACACAGGGCGTGTTTACACAGTGGTGAAGGGAGGGGACGGGGCCTGAGTTAACGTGTGCAAAAACGCCCTGTGGCCTATTTTAAGAGGTAGTTTTTAATCCCCCTGCCCTATTATATACTAGGGGTTACAGAGGAGGTCATGCTAATCACAGGGGGACCCCAACGCATAATGTTCCCTAGTGTATGTAGGTGTTTTCACTGTATTCTAAGTGTCTTTTAACATAGCACTGGCTCTAGGACTGGCTAGTCAGACTCAGTTACCACCAGTATCCGTCTGAAAAAGTTGAGGGTACAGGATGATTTTGCAACAAGGCTTCTTTCTGCTCTTCTTTTTGTTCTTTCTGCACGTTATCCTTCTTCCTGCACTTTTCTTCGTCTTTGAGGACTTCTGTTGCTTCTTTCTGCACTTCTTTTTTTCTTTCTGTGCATTTTTTCTTCTTTCTTCACATGTCCTATCTCTGTAGGCATAGTTAGAAATTAGCATTTAAAAAACCTTTGAAATTCACAGAAAAAGCCATAGGTTTCAGGCACATTATAGTTAGGAGTTAGCATTTAAAAAACCTCAGAAATTCACTGAAAAAAACATAGGCTTCAGGGGTGTTATAGTTAGCTGGACTTTTCACCTGTACAAAACCATTGAAATTCCCCCGTTATAGTTAGTTCAGCTAACTATAACTCGCGCGCCCGCAATGCACTGCTGATGACGTCACATATTACATCACTCATGACATGGTCAGTGACATCACTCATGACATCACTGATGACATCTCAAATGACATCACTGAGTCCAGCTAACTATAACACCCCTGAAACCTATGGTTTTTTCAGTGAATATATATATATATATATACACACACACACATACATGCATATAACGTTTTTATAGTTAGGAAAAATAAATTATGTATTGTTCCTATACAAGCCAAAGTCAAGCTATACAAACATTAGAAATTCTAAAGTTATAGCTATAACTTACATTTATAATTTATGCAACACCTTCAAGTTACTACAAGTCGTACACCTCCGAACAGTCTTATCGCCTCACGTGCCATACTACAATAACTATAACTCACCCCTTCTCCGTGAACTAATTATACCTTTGCATATTACATCACTTATATCATGTGAAATCATAGCAATCTTAACCATTATAACATCTCAAATTACATGATTTGTGAGAACACAGTGTATGATAGAGTAGCGAGTTATAGTTAAAAGGTCAAACGCAGCAATGTTGTTTTTATCACAGGTTTGCTTCATTCTGCGTTTTGCTGCTTTCTAAGATAGGTTCTTAGATATAGAAATTAGGTTTTATTGTTCGACACTACCTATTACTAATAGGTAGAATAATGTATTTATTATTTTCTACATATTTTTATAGCTGTTTAGCAAGAACTGTCCAATTTTTAAGTAGCTTAATAATTTGTAGGTATTACTGTGTTACTCTGTAGACTTTTGTTTTTGCATATTTAAATATGTTAAGAATAGAAAATACATTTTAGTACAGTACATTTGTAAAATATAGTGTACTATAATTTTTTTTTAATGAAATTTAAAATGTGCTTTTGGTACTCCTGAGGCAGTAGCGCGCTACTCTGTAAAACGTTAAAAAAAATATATAGAAACTTTTAAATATTTTCCCATACCTATTACCACTTTGCTAAAGTGGTAATAGGTACCGGAAAAATACCAAAACTAATACTTGCCTACATCTTAAGGCTTAATGCAGAACACAGCCAAACTGTACCTAAAAACAACATGGCTGCTTTTACCTTTTGTAATGGCAGTCATCAACGGCAGTCATTAGCCAATCACCTAATGACTTGTCATCGCTATTTACCATGGTACTTCTGCAAAATAATGTGAAATTTCGCAAACATTCCTACAGATATCACAAAGTTAAAATACCTCATTGCTTAAAAAATACTTACCCTATTTGCCTGTAGTACCCACAAAGATCATCTGTGCAACATATTGTCTAACCCTGCCAAATTTCATGTAAATCCATTCAGCCATTTTTGCGCTATGTCCAATACAAAAGTCTGGAAAATACATTGGTGGCAAACCGCGTCTTGGGATCCCCTTTTACCTTTGCATCCCCTTGACCAATCAATATTTGCATCTTCTGCCAATGTAGAAGGAAGCATAGGTTTGCAAATGTTTGTGGAGATTCATCAAACGGACACAAAGCTGATAATGGTGAAAAATTCGAGGACCTCCTATCTCTGTTCACTCAAACTACAGAGTGGCCACTCTGTAATTTATATATATATATATATATATATATAAATATATAAAATCGTGACCGTCAAAATCACAATCCAACTCGCAGTTCAAGGTTGCTTGCTGTGTAGATTTAATGGTGCAATCATAGAAAAAGTGGCCAAAGTATGTATAAGACAATTTCATAATGATAAAAGATGCATCAAATAACAAACCAATGGGTGTCTCATGCCTGTGACTCGCAGCACCATTGTGGTGGCTGATAGGAGTAATCAGTGAGAAGTATACACTGGTGATATTTTTTGTGTGCGTGTATATTGCGATTGCCACTCGGTAGTTATTGTATCGTTGCTTTTTCATAGACATGGCATTTTCAATAACTTCCTGGAAAGTTTGTTGTGACTGTCATCTGGGACAGAGGAAGAAAATGGGGGTTACTAAAAGCACATTTTCCTATGCATTTTCCATAAACTTCTTTAGGCAGCACTACCACAAAAACTAAATTTGGTAGGCTGCTAGCTATTGGTCTCCATATTGGGCTTTTTGTGATTTGGTGTAAATCCAGGAGATTATTTACCTTGGGCCCTCTTGCTCCAGTGGGAGTGAGTGCTTTGACTTGCTGCCAGCAACATGAAAAAACATGTTGCTGGCAGCTAATACAGGGCTGAGAGGCTTAGTCCCATGTCCTGAAGTAAAATAAAAGAAGAATAGGTGAAAGGGTAGGGATAACCTGCCTCTTAGGCCCTGTGTTTGGAGGACCCTTCTGGGGCCGAAATGAAAAAAACTAAATGGCTGATTTTTGCCGCAATCCTGTGAGATCGTGGCAAAAAAAAAAAAATGGTGCCTGCCATTATATATATTTGGAATTATTTTTCATTTCTGTGGAATTGCGACACCCACTGGGGTAAGAGACATTTCTGAGAACTACCAGCCTATAATGCCCTTTGATATAACGTCACATGACAATGTCACATGCAATCAATTAAAGGAGGTGTTACTAAAGAGGTGGTTTTTGGTGTGAGTCGCATTCCGCCTGCTGGCAGCCTGTAATCAAGCATATATGGTTCCAAAATGCGTTAGGATTTGGTGTAAATCCATTCAGCAGTTTTTGAAAAATCAAGGTTAAAAAATATTTGTATATGTGGACGGTTGGGTGCGCGAGAGTCTCTTAAGAGTCTTGCTGGATTGCCAATTAAAAAGTAAAGCATTCTTATTGGCCCAGGGAGATTATTTACCTTGGGCCCTCTCGCTCCAGTGGGAGTGAGTGCTTTGACTGGCTGTCAGCAACATGAAAAAAATGTTGCTGGCAGCCAATACAGGGCTGAGAGGCTTAGTCCCATGTCCTGAAGTAAAATAAAAGAAGAATAGGTGAAAGGGTAGGGATAACCTGCCTTTTAGGCCCTGTGTTTGGAGGACCCTTCTGGGGCCAAAATGAAAAAAACGAAATGGCTGATTTTTGCCGCAATCCTGTGGGATCGTGGCAAAAAATACATGGCGCATGCCATTATATATATTTGGAATTATTTTTAATTTCTGTGGAATTGCGACACCTACTGGGGTAAGAGACATTTCTGAGAACTACCAGCCTATAATGCACTTTGATATAACGTCACATGACAATGTCACATGCAATCAATTAAAGGGATGTTACTAAAGAGGTGGTTTTTGGTGTGAGTCACATTCCGCCTGCTGGCAGCCTGTAATCAAGCATATATGGTTCCGAAACGCGTAAGGGGATGTGCCAGTTCTATTGCAGATTTTGCAGTTGCCCTGGAACCAACACGAGTGCAGCTTTGTTCTCAGAGAAACTTTTATATATATATATATATATATATATATATATATATATATCAGGAGTACAGCCCCCTCCCATTATGGGCCCGGGGACCCAATCCCCCAGGGGCGAGTAATACAATCAAGGGAAGGGATGTGCAGACCCCTCCCAGAGCCTAATTAAGACCTAGGGACACCATCCCTAGAGGTGAAATGTAAATAAAAGGGGAGTAGTGTCGGAGGGTAGGGCTGTCCCCCCACTCCAAGCCTTAAAAAGGCCCTGGGGACCCCATTCCCCAGGCTATTACTTTAATTAAAAGGGAGGAAGGATGCACGGCCCCCTCCCTGACTCTTTAGAGGCCCTAGGCTGGCTCACTAACTGTGTCATTAGGGTGGGCAGGGAAACGTGTTTGCTCCCGCATTTTTAGAACTGCCGCCAAACAGATGCAAACACTAAGGGGCTTATTTACAAGCCCTTTGCACTGCTGGTGTGTCACTTTTAACATGGAAAAAAGTGACATACTGGCGGTGGAAGGGGTTTGTGTATAAGCCCCTAAGTCTGTTCTCAACCGCCAGGAGATTTAAAAATGCTCCCACCGGCTGGGAGCAGACTTGTGTACTGATGCACTGATGCTGCTGGGAGCAGACTTGTGTTCTTATGAGGGCAAAGAAACAGAATCTATACTGTTCCTGCCTGGAGCTGCTACCTCCAGGCGGCAGCAATGCTGACTTTCGCACCCTGCGGAGAGCCAGCCTGGACTACATCGGCCCCCAACGTGTGCTCTGTGGGTGCCCCAGTTGCACGAGCAACCAGCTCCTGCCCCAGGGGATGGGTTCTCTGGTGCCTATGAAGGCTCAGGGTGGTGCCCCCCCCTTTTTTTTATTATATCTAGCTCCAGGAATGGGGTCCCCAGGACCAAGAGAGGCTCAGGGAGAAGGGCCCCCTCCTGTTTAGAGAAAAAAAACACATGGCCCTGGGGCATAATACGCCTCGGGAGGAGGGTCTGCGCAGCCACCTCCCCCCCTTTAAAAAAAATCATATTTGGCCCTAGGGAATAGAGTCCCCAGGGCCCAAGAAGGCTTGGGGAGTGGGGCCGGGAGGCCCTCTCCACTTTAAAAAAAAAATTGTATTTGGCCCCAGGACATGGGGTCTCTAGGGCCTTTTAGTTCTTGGGGAGGGGCCCAGAGGGGGCTGCACGCCCCTCCCCTTAATATATATGTATAGACCCCAGGGGATGGGATCCTCGGCACCCGAAGGCCAACCCTATGGTGCAAACACCAAAGACTCTGTGCAGCTTGGGTTTGGCGACCTGCAGGGATTGGGATGCAGCCATACCCTATGGTTAGCACGACCAAAGGCCCTGCACAGCATCCAAATGGCTGCCAGTGTGGGGACTTGCTGCAATGTCTGGCCACAGACTATGCTCTGCAGCCAATATGCCACAGTGCGTGGCCTAGCTTCATTTATCATAATAAAATATTACTTAATGTAAAAAAACAAACTAGAATTTCACTGAAAAAGTAAAGTTTAAAGTAACGTTATAGTTAGGTGAAATGTTCAAGGACAGTGTAAAGTTTTACACTAAAAAAAGCAGGGAAATTCACCTGTTATTTTCATCTCAAGTAACTGCAACTCATGTCCTGAGGTAACTATAACTTGGGCCTTCGCCACGCACTGCAAATTACCCTACATATTGCATCACTCATGACATCTTCTATGACCTCATAAAATAATATCGCTGAAACATTTGCAATGAAATTATTGATGAGAAAACTATGTATGGCGGGGGCACGAGTTATAGTTACCTTAGGGCACAAGATATAGTTATTTAAGTAAAACTGGTGAATTTCTATGTTTTTCTCTTTAGTTTACATATTTACGTTGTTACTAGCTGTAATGTTATTTTAACCTTTATATATAAACAGAGGTGACAATAGCATCTGTGTAGTCATAGTTAGATTATAATTTCCTTTGAACATGTGCTTTTTGTTTATATCCATTCCAACAAACGTTATTTCGGTCAGTATAGACCATAAAAAGAAAACAGTACAAACAGTAACAGAGAGACTACATGGCAAAAACCAATACATAAAAGTAAAATGGAAATATAACTTAATTATAAACAGCATTCAATTCATCATAAAACAAGCATTGGCATAGCCAATAGGTCTCGCTTTTGGGACATTATAAGTATTTAGTTATGCAGCACAATATCCTTGGTGCACCAACATTAACTGTTGCATGGTTAAACACTTATAAGGTCCCAAAGGCGAGACCTATTGGCTATGCCAATGCTTGTTGCTCTTTCTTAGCCCAACAGCAGCAAATAGGAAGCGAGAAATGGTGGCACAAGGGATCAATCAGGTGATGTCATGAAGGCGGTAAAAGGGTACATGATGTCACTTCCACTACCGCTGGCCTTCTGCTCAAATGACATACAGAGGAGCTCCTGCTGGTGACATGTCCTGAACTCCCAGACCAAATAAGTATGTCTTAGGACATGCACCGTGAAGACATGCCCCAGATATGTGCACTCCAAAGAATTTTCTTACAGCATGCACCCTGAAGACATGCCCCAGACATTTGTGCCCCAAAGACATGTCTTGGCACATGTTCCCTAAAAACATACCCCTGACACCCAGACCCTGGAAACATGTCTTGGAACATGCACTGACACCCGTATCCCAAAGTTATTTCTTGGAACATGCTTCCTGAAGACAGTCCCAGGACACAAGCACCCCAAAGACATGTCTTGGAACATGCACCATGAAGACATGCCTCGGAGACTCAGAACCTAAGGACATACCTTGGTACAAATATCCTTAAGGCATACCCCGGACGTGTGAACCACGAAGACATATCCTGGAACATGCACCCTGAAGGCATACTCTCGACACAAGCACCCCAAAAACATCCTGAAGACATGCCGAAGATATGTGCAGCCCACACAGATGCACTTGAGGAGTTCAGTCATAATACACAGCCTGTCCACGTGCACCTGTGGGAGGAAGGGAGCCCAGGACAGCTCCATGTTAGCCTGGAGTTCAACCTTCTGCGTGACATTAAGAAGTGGGCACAGAGTGGTGAGTTCTGAAAAGAGGACAATGGATGCGCACAATTCTCACCCGCTGGACATGAAGCGACCCCCGTCACTCGGTCCGGACATCTCTCCATCCCTCCGCAGCTCTCTCCCATCTCCTGCGGTCCTCTGTGCTCTCCAGCTTGGGGTGCAGTCTCAGCTGCCTCAGCAGAGCAGGGCTGCAGCTGCCACTGCTCCAGGAGAGGGGTGCATAACAGAGGCGTGAGTAAGAGCAGAAACTGAGCCAGAGTCTGAGAAACGGAAGGGGGGCAGAGCATCTGAAAACATGTCCCCCAAGCAACCTCCCTTTAGCAGGGCATGGACCGCTCGTCAAGACAACACAGCGATATTGTATCGAATGGTAGCGTCTTCTTCCGGGAGAAAATAGCAGGGAGAGCCGTAAACATAGAGGGAAGAAGAACAGGGAATGAGCAAAGGAAAGGGGTGGAATGAGGGAAGTGTCAGGACGAAAGGAGAGAGAAGACAGAGAGAGGGAAGAAGGGCGAGTGCTGAAATGGACCGTCGGCAAAAGTGAAAGCGTTTCCCTTGCAGGAGCGATAATTGCTAACAAATGGTGCCAAAGCTCGCTCCCGCAAGGGACTCGCCAAATGTGTATGCGTCGTCATTGAAAGCAATGCAACGCGTGCATATTTTTAGGCCGAAAAGTGAAGCGATTCCAAAAGGTCTTTTTCGTATACAGCCCAATGCGCGCTGCGTAGGCGAGACCTAAAAACTCCATGAAGAAAATAGTGCTTACAGACTAAATAATACTTACCGTGCAACAACCTAGGTAAAAGGGCCAGTCCTCATGGGAGGATACAAACGAAGACAAGGCGGTACTAAGGAGAGACCAAGAAGCCCAATAAGGAATCAGAAGCCAGCATTTACTAAGGACAATAACACTAGCCACTGACAAATATGGGCGGATAGCGGGCACGACTTCAAGTACATACTCCAATACAGCATGGCCCGCAGCACATGCACTGCCCAGGCTCAACCTAAAAAGGAGGGCAATTTGGATTATTGGCACTGTAGGGATTTTGTTCCCCTGGCTACACTATCCAAGTTCAAAAGCAGCATTGTTCCCTAGATGCCGAAGAAGAAAACAAATAAATAAAATCAGCAGAAACTTTAACTTAAAATACATGATTTTTCTTTCAGACTAAGGTTGAAAATAATGCATGAAAATGAAACAATTTTTCACAACAGCAGATCAGGCATCGGACTAGTTCAGAAAATAGACATGAGAAGAAGGTGACAACAACATCTGAATTGGTGACCATCAGTTGCTGAGAAAGAAACTAGAGCAGACGAATCTTGCAAGCGACAGGGAGATCTACTAAAAACTGATGTGGTAATGGCTAACAAAGAAACTAGATCAGCCGAATCTCGCAAGCAACCGGGAGATCTAGTAGTAATGGATGTGGGAGATGGGGCCCTGGGCAATTAAAAACGTAAACGTATAAGGAGTAACAACAAAGAAAGAACAGAGGATGGTACAGGAATGGTACCTGTGACTGGGTGCTGGATCAGCAATAGCATAAGACTACACTGGACTGTTTTATTCGAGCAATGCTGAATGTATTTACTTGTTAGAGTAGTTCAGAGCACCAACGATGCCATCAGACAATATGAACCCACTGATTGAGAACATCATGCTTAGGTTAGTACAGTTTTGATAGAGGAAATCAGGGTGGGGTTCTATTTATTGTTACAGTTGACTGCATTAAGTGTCAAGAGATCCAGGTGTTCAATAGGAGGAAGAAAAGGAAAACCGGGCATATAGCGAAGATAGCTCTAGCTGAATGGTATAGATGGAAGATACAACTGTGTTGTTACTGATAAGGAACGTTTAAAAGATTTAAATAATTATGCAAAAAAAAAAAAGAGCGAGAATGGGGCGTAACAACCCAGACAAGGGATTCAGTTTGCAGGAAAGTCACTTACTCCAAGAGGAGCCAAACAATATGCATAGAAACCGCAATAAATAAATGCTTGCTGTTCATTTAACATCTTTCCAATGTTACTACAGAGTCAAGTAAACAGCAGCCCCCTGCTGATGTTGCCAAGAGGGTCACATGTAAAGGTCAGGAGGGCCGTACTTTGAGTATCACTGTACTAGAGGAACCCATCTCAACAGAAAACAAGCCTTGGAAATGCAATAGTTCTCACATTTGTTGGAGTTGGAGCTATTGGCATTGTAAATGGCAATGTTTTTTTATTTATCCTTGGAGTTTATATAGCGCGAACTTAACACTAAGGCATCAGATCGCATTACATGAGCACCAGTTGCATTACACAAGGACAACATCAGATTTCCATCACACAATTAACTCACGTGCTTAGGATTTGTTATCTCTCTCTCCGTCCTGACTGCCAACATGACCTTTTCACCAAACACCAACGAAATTATGCTGGAAGTCAACTATGTAAAATAAACCTTTTCTCAACCCCACAGGTGAAATCCTCACATTTTCAAAGAGCACCTCTGCTGACCTGACAGTGCACACATTTGACTTTTTCCCAATTATTGCATTCCCAAGTTAGCTATCGGTATCTGTAACAAGCATTGGGACATTTTTGTTATTGCCTTCTGCACTAAACATTTCCCTTTTAGACTAAACGGCTAATTGTGATATATTGTCATCAACCTGAAATGCGGTTTTGAAATTGACATTTATCTCGTATTGTTAGATTTTATAATGTATATTCAACTTTTAATCCTTAATTTTATTAAGTACCAATATGATGTTTGTATGTTACGGTTTTATTAACTGTATAATAAAAGAGGAGTCGGCAGACCACAGCTTATAATTAACACAAGAAAGGAATGCAGCCTCAAAAGAAGAGCAAGCAGTAGCAAGGAAAAGATGGGTAAATAGAAAAGGGAATGATGAAAGGAATATTGAATGAAGGGAAGGGTGAAAGAAAGGAAGGATGGAGGAATGAATGAGTAGGCGGTTCAATTAATCAGTGGTTGAATGAGTGTGTAGATGAATTGGTGGGTGAAAGGATGATTGGATGGATGGGGTTGGGTTGGTGGATGCATGGATGATGGCAGAGTGGATGAATGAGTGAATGGATGGATGGATATGTGGATGGATAGGTGGATGGACATGTGAAAGGATGCCAGAGTAAAGGGATGGATGAATGAGTGGGTGAAAGGATGAGTGAATGGGTAGCAGAAGGAATGGATTGGCGCAGATGGCTGAGTGGATGGATGTATGGATAGATGGATGGTAGAGTGGATGGATGACAGAGTGGAAGGATGGAGGGAAGTGTGGATAGATGGAAGGATGAATTGCATAATGGATGTATAGATGGCAGAGTGGATGATTTTCTGGCTACTCCCATGTGTGTGTTTGGGGGGGTACGTATGCAGGTGTGTGCATATCTGTCTCTGTTGCTGAGTGTATTGGGTGCCAGCATAATCTCTCTAAAGTAAGATTAGTAAATAACGAAGTCACTGGTAAGCATTAGAAAAACAATATACCTGTGTTCATTTCGACCTTATGGTACAGTTCTCATGATACAGCACACTGATGATGGCTACATAAGCGATGCTTATTAAACACTGACAAAGCGAGTAGAAAATGTTTGAACATTGTACACATTCTGAACATTCTTCAATATACACAAGGCAAATATTTTAAATCCGTTTAGAGACAGAATTTGCTGACAGCGGCAGGATTTGGATTACTGCTACTTCTCATTTTATTATTCATTTATGATAATGCAATTTCTCCTTTTTGCTGCCTTTGCTCAAAATGTGGGCACCCTATTATGGGCACATAAAGCTTTTATGCGCAACTAGCCAGGCAGTATAGGATCAGTGCTGCTGACAGATTCAGATACCTTGAACATACGACTGCTTACAAGAGGTGTCCCAGCTCTGGTGTTTGGACTCTCTGTGGGCTTTTCAAGCTTCCATGATTTATAAACAATACCACGGACACGAGCCTGCTTATACAGTGCCCCTGCTCCGATGTTTGGCCTCTCAGTGGGGTTTCAAGCTGCACTATGAGTAGGTCGGTGCGTTTATTGGCCGTCTTCCAGGAAGGCCTGAGGCTGGAAACAAAGGGACCAGCTCTTCTTGCAGCTGCTCCTCGCCTGGAGCCTCGGAGCACTCAGAGGAGCAGGGATTTTCACCGTATCGTTTACACGCTATTAATCAGGATATCCTGGTGACAGGAAGCAAGGGATGCGCTTACCCCATTGTACACCGTCATGTTTCTTCCAGTGCGATTAAAAAACTAAAACGTGGAAACAGATAAAGCATTGGCTGTGACAGGATTATCGTCCTCAACTAATATATTATATCTCACTCAAGCTCCTCCTACCACCCATGTTGTGATATAACTCCAGAAATTGTAAAAAATAAAATATATCTATACAGCAATAAAATCGGCTGGGCATAGGGGAATAATGTCCTGTTATTTATATATATGTATATAAAAAAAGCTTAGGGTTTGTGTGTGTATTTTTGTACGCTGTTCATGTTGACATGGGAACGTAAGCACGTGGAAATAGCTTGATTTGGCCAAGATCACACGGCATGTGGCAGCAGGGATCACAATCCATAGCTCCTGAATACAAAGGCAGACAAGTGGCTCCTATCGCAAAATGGGTATGAAGACTAAATAAATAATAAAGGCGGAGGAAGCATTCGGGAAGAAGGAAAGAACTTATATGTTAGAGAACACGTCGGGTGAAAACAAACAACGCAAGCGGGGCCGCTAAATTATATATATAAACAAGCACGCGCTTGCGCTGCAAGTTAAACAAGACAAGCCCGGCTTAGAAAAGGGTGCGAGCGCAATACTGGCTCACTGAGAACAGCGCGAAAGTGAAAGTGACCGTGATCAAGCGCGGCGAGCGATGAGCTAAATGAGCATGACTAGGAAAGCCATATGGCGCCTCTGCTCGTAAGCGCGCGCCTGCACACATGCACGCAAGCTGTAGGCCGGCCATGGTAGCATTTTTTGAAGCCCTTACTAAAAGACTCGCCAGTCCAGCGCATGCGCTGGGTCAGGCGAGACCTACAAAAGGGAGGGTTAATAAATTTTAAAACTTCTTCTCGTCATCCAACATTAGCACCATATCATGTTGATTAAATCGAGTTTCAGCTCAACAATAATACTAGTTTTTGGAAAGTGAAAAGGTTAAAAAGTGAGTTAAGAATTGGTAAAAAAGTTAAAATGATAAAAAAAGATTAGAATGCGGCCTTTGAATAACGGGGGCCCACAAACACGAGTGCAACTTGAAACGCCAAAGCAACAATAAAACTTTAACTGGGAAACAGCGGGAACTTTGAAGGCAAATAATATAAGCATTACAAAATAAATAAAAGTATTACAACATTGCTATCCGCATATTGGAAAAGAAAACAAAAGACATTGATTTCCCGTGACAAAAATGTGAGTCCTACAAATCCCAGCATGCCTGAAAACTGCATAAGAGCAGGCTGTAATTAGCAATT